>NC_067284.1:49611417-50276000 GCF_020740795.1 Apus apus | reverse complement strand
TTTGTTTTTGTTAAAGTGTGAGCCCATTAGATCCAGCACTAATTGCTAGAAACATGCTGATGTCACTTGGCCTATGTTTAACTTGAGTTTTTAGATTCCAACAGCTGGGTAAGAACTGCATACTGAACTTAATTAGTTATGCATAGTTGTCTTTTGACCTGCACATGCATAACAAACAGACCCAGAAAACTCAACTTATTCACTTAGCAAAACTCCTCACCTACTACAGCTCCATTAATTTTATCACATCTGTGACAACATACAACTCACTCCACCGTGATTTGCTAAATCAACATTCAGAACAACACATGGGATCTAATTGGAGCAAGTTATACCAGGGCTCAGACTGACGTCATGGAAATCAAGATATTTATATGATCATAGACAGTTATCATAACCTTCCCTCTCATTAAGATTTATCTCAGATACCTAGAGTCAATGTTTGCTTCATTCAATGCACCATTTTTTGTTCTCAGAAGTGATAAAGAGTACCTGACATTTCTAAAACACAAACATACCTGTAAATGCCCTCTACGAGGATGAGAATTTTTCTCCATGCTCTGCGGCTTCGAGGCTGCCCATATATTATTGCCTCTCTCAGCAAATTCTCCAGGCTCTGCATATCTTTATTTAAACATAGGAAAAAGGAGGAAAGAAAAATATTACAAAGATTTTTCTAAAAAACTTTCTATTTTCTACTGGGCACTATTTTTTTCCTATATAGAAAAAGACAATATTAGAAGAAAAAAAAGTGTTCTGATGATAAACTTTCCTTTATTAGTAGACAAGACCTAACAATTGATTACATTTGCCTGAATGCAATCTAAGGACAAAGAGAGTTAGAAAAAACTTTAATTTATGCACTTTATCTGGGAAACTTCTTGAAATTTGGCATACATTTTTGTTTAAAGACAAAAGGGAACCACTCTTCTTAAGTACTGAGGCTAATTGCCACAGTTCTCTGTATGGGTTGCTGATACTCATAATGTCTCAAGGATTCCAAACAGTAAGCTTTTGGTTGCTTTCCAACATCACCATGGACTTGTGAATAACAAGCACTGCTTCAGCGAAGGTTTGGATCAGGCTGCCATGAAGCAAGTCAGGGTGGGAGCAAGAAAAATTTTGTCCTAATCAAGGAGGAAAGTGAGTGAAAGCTTGCTCATGAGAGAGGGAGAGAAAAGTGGATACAAGCACATGGATACACTAATTTGGTGCCAAAATGCTTGGAATTGGTGGGACTTCAATATAACAAGGTCTGGAACAATGGTAGAAACTTAGATGCTTTCTCAAGGGCTGAGTGTGGGTAATTTAATAAAATTCTTAAAGGAAAGAAAGCTACTGAAGTTCTGAAAAAACATGGAAGAAGCAAGAAAATCCACTACAGGAATAAAAGTCAGACCAAACGTGACTCTCTGCACAGGAACTGAAATCTAAGCAGCATTCTGTTGTCTATGTATGAATGAACAGACTCCAAAATTCTGGTGCTTTTCAGGAATCTGGATTGACATTTCAAAATGTTTTAAAAGGAAATCTTACAGAGGCTTACAATACTTCAAGGAACATTACAGATTAGCGTGAATTGTGGCTTGAGAAAATGGCATTTTTTCTCAATATTACTCCACTGTTTCAACAAGACACCTTAATGCAGTTATTACAACCTTCTAAAAGGTGCTAGGTTAATCTCTAAATTACAGGTGTCCCAAGATAAGAAAATACGCCTTAGATCCATTAATATTGACCTATAGTTTGGTTTCCATCTGACTGGAACGAGACCTTTTGCACAGTAACTGTCCATAATGAACAACCTATGACCTGATAGATGGCCAGGTTATGACCTGAACCCTTCCATCCTGATACTTCACCTCTTGCCAGTACCATTTACTGATGTTGGTGAAAGATGCATTTCTCAGAAACACCTGTGCCACTCTGTACCTACAGTGCCATTTCTTGGCCTAGCAAGACCTTGCCATAATTTACAAAGCACAAAACATTCCCAATATGTTGCCCCGTAGTTAAATTGACTGCACAGCTCATTGAACTCTTGAGATGGAAATGCAATGCAGACAGCACAGTTTCCACTAGATGGCAATCAAGGAAATAAAAGTTCCGTGGTGCTTTAAAAAGGGAATTTGTAACCAGCTGAGCATTTGCAGCATGTGTGCACATCATAGAAGAGAGCTGCCCACCTTCTCTTCTGTTTAGAGAGAGAATATTCAGAAATCCTTCGAAGATTGGATTGTTAAAGTACTCCTGTGGATGACTGAAAGCTCATTCAGTCACCCAAAGCAAAACCTGGATGCCTCCTTTTCTCCATTGCATTACTTCTCTACTGATGTAATTGTCCTTTAAGTCCTTTTGGGACCTTTGAAACCCTCCTCTGAATCACACAGGGTCTTTCAATTCAGTATTCTGTCTACATGTGAGTCCAGATTGGTTCTAGACTTCAGGAAAGTCAGTTTGCCCAGCCTTCTGAGCTAAAAGTATAGTTTCAAGATTCAATTGTTTTAACATAAAAGCACATTAAAAAAAAAAGAAAAAGAGGAGGAATAGAGGGAAGTGAAATGTATAAAACTCTGTTTAATAAAGCTGTTTAAAAAATACATGAGTGTTTAGAGCTCCTCTGTCCAAACCAGTGTGGAACTTGAGACTGCAAATAGGGAGTAACCTCTGTGAAGGATAAGCTTGCCTGACTTGACATATGACATAGTCCTGCTGGAGTATAGGCTAAGGACAAGACTGCAGGAACAGGTCTACCTCACTTTGTTTCTGATGTCTCACTTTGAAAAATACGTATGTGTGACCCTGTCTTAGACCTGTAACAGTCAATATGTAATTTGTTTAGTTGCAAATTAATTTTATGGACCTTTTTACTCTGTGCTTGTATTGCCTCATTTGGATAGGGAAAATTGGGAAGAAGGAAAAAATCTGTTACCTTTAATCTTCCCCCCCAAAGGCTATTTCTGTTATTCAAAGTGAAGATGCAGTGCTCTCTATGTGCTTGTGCTTAGACTTTCTAGATAGTGGTATAAACTGAACGCCTGGGAAAAAAACAGTGCAACCCCCGGTAGCTTTTGGATACCAAATTATTTGCCCACTAAATATAGTTAGACTGTGAAACACTGGGACATTGAGATGATGAGTTGAACAAGTCCATCTTGAATAACCAGTTATGGGGAAAATAACTGTTCTTCCTCATTTGATCATCACCAACTCAGGATTTTCAGTGGTAATGGCTAACAACTGTTCACTAGTCCAGGAGGTGGTGCCCAGAATTGCACTTGCTTTATTAGTCAGAGCATAACCAAATCTATCCTTGTCTCACTTCCCACCCTCTCCCTATGGCAGTGAGACATATTATCTACATAGGGAAGAAAAAGTTTCCTATGTCAGACAGTGGATCTCTTAGCTTTTTTAGAATTTAATTTAGACTTGCATAATCTTTATTTGGGATCCTTCAGAGTTACTTCAGCAGAAATACCAGGAACACAAACTGCCAGTGGGTCAAAGCAAGCCTGGACCATGTGTCATGCTGCCTCCAGTGCATGTGGGACTCCAGGCTCCTCCGGGTGCCCCTGATCTCTCCCAGGCACTGAGTCTCCACCCCTCATCCTTACATTGCAATGCTGAGGATGTCATCACCTTCTCTCTGTGTAGGCTGGAAAGCTCCTGCATGATGTCAGCTGAATCCTTTTCCATTAAAATAGATAGGCTACTAGTACTACCCTTACCACTTACTTCTTTCCTTTCCCTTGTGTTTGCTCCTCTTGTTTTCAGTTTCTTCCACTTTGCACCCACATGCTAGTTTATGCAGACTCGGTGACTACCTGTCCCTTCTCAGCCTCTCATGCTACCACCTGTCCCCTGCTGCAGTGCATCTGCTGCAGCATCCACCTCCTCCTCTCTTGCTCTTGCCCCATTGGTACCTTTCCTGGTCACAGTCCTTTTGTGACTCAAGTGGCTGGCTGTAATGCTCTCCCTCCTTGCAGATCCCAAAAGCAACAAAGGGAAACCGCCACAAGGGCTTTGTTTATTTAAACAATAACTGCAGGACTGTAGAGTGCGGTTTTCATTCCAGTGAAAAGTAGTCTTTGAAAAGTCCCCAACTGTTGGCACAGCTCTGAACAGCAAAAGCATCTTGAGAGTAATTCCCCTCAAATCACACCTATTAACATACTCATTTGGAATGGAGTGGTGGGAGGGGTGATTACTGCAGCCACAGTAACAGTCTGAGACTCCCCTTTCTGCCCCACCATAAATACGTATCTCTGTGAAGGTAGAGAGCACTCGCTCAGGAAAGCTTTCCCTTCACACTTGGCAAGTCAGATATGGCTTTCCCAAATCAGAAGAGGCAAATGCAGACACAGCATGCTAGGAGCAGGATATACCAGTCTCCTCTCTCTGACAGCGTCTGTATGTGTCACGGGGAAAGACACGCCAAACTGGATTAGGCTGCGGTGCACCTATCTGGTGCAATCATCTTGTCTCTGATAGTGGCCAGAGGCTTCAAGGAGGACAAACCCTTAGTGGGTGATATGCTTTTCATTCTGCTCTGTAATAGCTGCGACACTGCCCTCCCTTCTTAAATTCAAGGGCCACTTTCACTTTTGGAGAAAAAGAAATAAATTAAGAAATGATCTTGTACTAAGCCACTGCAAACTCTTTGGTTTTTACAATGGAAGATTTTTTTGCTGATTTTTAACTATTCAGTTACCTCTTTTGTTTCCTCCCTATTCTACTTGCTTAAAGGCATGCACTCTTGGTTTTCATTTCTTTTTTCTCTCTTTTTTTTTTTTTTTCCTGCTACTTAATATATTTGCACTGAAAGGTCCTGCCTGAAAGTTCTTTCAGTGTTAACAACTCCTCCAGCTGTTTCCTCTTTAAGGTGTCCTCATGGCACACACATCTGAACTCTCCAAAGCCTCAATTTGACTGAGTAGACTAAGAAATGCAAGAGTTCATTAACATAAATGCACAATTGTTGTCCAAGCAGGAAATTATATTTTGTATGGAAACCTGAACAGCTCACACCTGCATAACACATTTCTGACACATCTCTGTCATCAACCACCTGATTTATGAGAAGCCAAAAAAGCCCTTAGTACTTTCACAACACTCCGAGAAGGTGGGTAAGGAGGAGCTAGGAATCTACTACTGTGATCCCCATTTCAGATGTGGATTCTAGCACTAGATTAAGGCCAGATTTTTATCTAACCAAGATGCTTGTTTTTGCCTTGCAATTTCCTGCCCTCCTCATGGTATCACTTGTTCTGACTGCATGTTGAAGAGTCCCTGCAATGAAAAGAACTGGAATTTTTTTTTCCACGTTGCCTAATCTCTGTCATGACATTCCCACAGACCGGCTCATGCAACTGCAAACCTAAACATACAAATGTGACTGCAACTGAGTGGCTTAATGCTATACGGGAAAAAATGTAGTAGAACTAGAAAGAATAAACAAATCCTAAGCCTTGTACAGCACCTTCTTATACTGGTTGATATGAACAAAATTAACTTGGATATAGTTAGTAACAAACTCATTGGTCCACTGAGTTAACAGAGATGGGTTGTCATCTAAAACCTGTGTGAGACCCAAAACTGCAGCACCTGATACCAATATAAGACCCAGAATTGCTGTGACAGAAAACCCTTGATAAAATCACAAGGTGATTAATGGTTAGCTATTTGCTTTTGCTTTTTAAGTTTTATTGGAAGGTTCAAGGGATTTTGTCTAATATTTAACCAAGATAAAGGTCAGAGGTTCTGAAAAAGTGCCTCAAAATATATGAATAAAAGGTTGCCTTAGAATGAAAAAGAGCATGTGACAAGTGTCTCCCTGGACCAGGAAATAAAAACATGCAGAAGCGTAGCCCCCATACAGCTGAAAGGCCCCATAAGGGTAACTTGAGGAGGACAGAAGAGGCTCCCTGGAGCTCAGGCCTGGTAAGCGTAACATCAGACACCCTCTGGCACAAAACAACCTAGGCCAGGCCACTACTGCCACTGGGGCAGCGAGATGTTTCAGTGTCTTAACTTCCCCCCACTGCATACTAGTTGATGGGCTGTGTGCTGCTGGCTGCATTTCAGGTGTAGAAATGCAGCCCTTTTCTAGCTTCCTGAACAAATCCCTGCCTGGGAAATGGTAACTTGAACGCTGCCCACACCACAGCAAGGGGCACAAGAGGCAGATGCTTTATGGGCAGGTCAGAATGATTATAGCCCAGTAGAAACACAACTGCATCAATTTAGGACAGCTCAGGTCCTGAAATAAAAAAGAATAAAATTAAAAAATCCTCCTACACCCATTCATCATCCAGGGAGCTTTGCTGCTAGTATTCACAAAATTCACAAGCCCCTGGAACAGAAAACATCCCTTAAAGGCCAAATACCCTGTGACTTGCCAGAGTGACCTTGGCAGGAACAGGACTAGCAATAGTGCTACTGAGAGCCCACAGAAGGGGAATGTCCTGTTTCAGTGGTTTTCAGTTATAAGGCTGAAATGGAGTATTCTCCTACATTTCTCTCACACAGATGATCTGGAGGTGCGTGTCTGTGCTTTTCTCTCAGCCCAAGCCTGTAAATTCCTGTCTGTTTACAAGAAAGGGATTGTTCACTGGGAGGTAGGATGCAGGACACATTCCTATGTCCAAATAAAAATGGACTTATAGGTCCATGGCACATTTTTGTTGTATTATTCACCTTAGGGCTTGAAAACCTTCTCATACACCTGTGCAAAGTTTTTGTGAAAAAGCAAAAATGTCCAGGTGCATTTTGTTTTACCTCAGAGTAGCACAGAGGTCTAAAAATTTCATCTGCTTTAGAGAAGCTATTTAGATTATCCATGAAGGGTATAATGCCCAGGAGAGTTACCCACGTATTGAAATAATATTTCATTAAGCTTTGTAAGAATAAGAAATATATTACAAATAGTGAAGGTAATAGGTTGAGATTGCTTCTTGTCTTATTAATGAGATATTTACTTTTGTGTAATGATGAACAGATCCAGTACTACAGATTATATGCTTTGGAAGAAAATAACATGATTTCACAGAATTATCTACAGCATGGCTTTTGAAAGGTGAATGTGTTTCAGTAGCAAATTTCAAATGTCAGGTTTTACTCTCTTTTCTGTGACATAACTTACCATAGAACAAAGTTTCCTATATTCTATCTTTAAAAATACTTCTTCCATAACAGTGGGAAAAGGGAGGAGAGAGACATTTACGATGCCAAGCTTGTTAGAAAGGGAGGTCACTAGAGCACACATGTGCATGTTTTTTTGTATAATATTCAGGAAGTAGCTGGTCCAGAAAATATATAATTGCTTCACTAGGTTGTTACATAATTACTTCTCCTCATTTTGATAACCATTATAATAACTGCAACAAACATTTACACCTCACCCTTCTCCCTGTGTCTCTTCTACATATGTGCAACCAAGAGAGTCAGAGCCAAAGCAAATAGGTTCCAGGCAGTTTTATGAAAGGTATTACACAGCATTTCAAAAGAGGCTGATGTAAGGAACAAGAAGCATGGAAAAAAGTCTGCTTTCTCAAGCTGCATTCTAATAGTAAAAAAGTAACTTCAGAAGCTGCTGCTTGATTGGAACTTGTTTTTGATCCTCCTGCACAGAAAGCTTGTACGAAGCATTAGTGGTGATACCACTTGGCATCTCTTTTGTTATCTTTAGTGTAGGGCAATCCTGGTCAAACAGTGTGTATGCAACTTGGCACAGCTCCAGAGGAGATGAGCAAACTCATGCCCGCACACAACTTGGCTCTGTGCATACAAGAATGAAATGTGTGTTAAGCCATAATCCTCTTTGGGATAGGACTCAGATTTATTCTTTTTTTCTGAACCTAGCTGCAGAGTTGTTCCAACTGCTCATTGCAGGGCCCCAGCCAAGCCTTTGGCACAGTAACATCCTCTGATTGATGGCCAAGACCAAGCTTTTTAAAGGTACATTGATTTCCTTATATGAAACAACACACATCAATCTCTCTGTCCTTGGAAAGGAGAGGTGGAGGTACTGCCCTTTTCTGCTAGAATACAGAGGAGTTTTTTTTTTTAAAAGACAAAACACATTACTACCTGATGCTGAAATTAGTGCTTATTAAATATCTTTGAGTGGTAACTGAAGGTGCAGAGTTTTCTAGTCATCCCCAGGGCCAACACATCACAAGGACCCTTTCTTTTGCATCAAGCAGCATGACATGGACAATGGCTTAATTCCCCTGTTCATAAGCATGACAACGACAGCACTAACATACTCTGACAATTTGGGCATACGTGTGCAGGCCTGTATAAATGCTATATATCCACACACCAGCAAGAAGGATAATCCGGAAGCATAAGCAACACATTCCTGATCTAACAAAACAAACAAGCACATACCTAACTGAAAGGAACCCTCCCAACACAAACTGGAAGTTTTGGTTATACATGCCCTTAATTAATTTTCTGTACTGACTTGCATTACATTACTGCCTGACAGATCCACAGAGGACAAGGCTGTCTACTTTATTTTGGATGAAACTCTGCATCCTACAAAAACAGCCCTGCAGGATTACATTTTCCACTCCTACCCTCCCCCAATACCCATCCTATTTTTTCCCAAAGCAAAAGGCACATATTCACATTTCTGCACATGTGATTTTCAAAGCTATTAGTGATGTGTAACTCATGGATATGATTAAGGAAATATTCAAAAGAAAGAACCTTCTAACCATGGAACCAACAGAGAGAGAGAGACTCACAGTGGGCTGAGAGAGAGAGAATGAACACGTGAAGCTCCTGCAGATGAAGTGCTCTCTAAATGCAACTTAGGTTGCATTTAGTTGCATTTAGTCAACCTAAAGGTAGTCAAGGCTTACAAAACTGTGATGACAAAAGCTGACACTCAAATCCCAAAGGGTATTTGCGTAAGTTTCCACAGTTTCATTTTGAAAATAAGTTAATGTTTCATGCACACTGACTTTGGCAAATCTGATCTACAAATTAATCTCTAAACTACAAAGCACTGAGTTTTTCTGAAGCAGTGTGGATGGGCTTCTTCTGGTGTTTGCTGAGACTCTTAAAGGGCCTGTCTACATTTTCCAGTGCTAGATTAGTGCTTTTTGTACAGGTCACTATTATTTTTAGGTTCACAAAGTATTCAAAACAACATCAGCTTGAATTTATCTTTAGCACAATCAGAGGCTCCTTAGGTGTCAGGTTCTTGGGAGCAGAATGACATATTATAGGATGGTTAGGGACCAAATTTCTTAAAGCAAGAATGACAGCTCCAAGTAATGTCTTCAGTGCTTTCCTAGCTGTTGAGAGTAATACACTCCTCAAATTGGACACAGCACAGGAGGGTGGAGAGGCTGAGAGCATTTGGATTTGGGTACTGAGAGATCAACCCACGAGATGCAATGCAAACCTAAGTTTGAATGGGATAAGGCACTGAAGAAAGTAAGGAAGAGCTGAGAAAAGACCGGCGTAGCGACTGCATCTGGTGTATCCAGATTTGTGGAAGTGAATCAAACTGGGGCAAGCTATAGGCTAATCTATCAATAATTACTTCTGTAAAATAATTTGAGTTCAGATGTTCTTTAATTATTGAATAATCTTCAGAAATTGCTTCTTGCCCAAATTATGAATACATATTAATTATAACACCTTATAATTATAGTGTGCTTTTTATTCCTTAGGCCTTTTATAGCATATATATTATTAATTTTTGTCTACCTCAGGGCTGAACATGACACTTAATAAAGAGAAAGGACTGTATTAGCTATTAAGAAAGGTAATCAGATCTCTTTTCTCATTCCTCACCACTTCTCTAGCTTCTTAAACTCTGTAGCATTCATTGCCAAGTGGCAGCAATGGGGATGGAATGGGGAATTCCAATGGGGAACAAGGGAAAAGAACAAGCTCTTGATATCAAAGCCAGTCACAATGTATCTGACAGTAACCAAAGCAGCATTAATCAAATAAAAATTCAAAACGCATTAGTATTTTAAAATATATTTATATGATTTCAAAGTTACTGTGTGATTTCTATACTAAAATTATACTTCAAACAATATTTGGGATGATGCTTTTGATATAACCATATCCATCCTTGGTATAGCCCCCTGGGAATTCAGGATAACTGTTTCAAAGTTATGCATATTAATGGAACTCTGGTTGCTCTGAACCTGCTAGAAACAGAGGCAGGAAATATGGAATATATTTTGTAAGTATGTTTGTACTATTACAGTTATAGTGACAATAATAATAAACTTCTACAACAGCACACAGTCATTCAGCATGTCAAAAAGACAGCAATGAGATTAAGACTCCAGATTTTGAAATCAAGGTCCAACCTGATGACCCAATTAATGCACAATAGCAATTCTAACATTAGACTATTAATTTTCCCCATCAGATATCCCTCTTAATATTGAACAGAGATAATTCTTCTGCCTGCACAAAAGTACTATTTGGGCACTGACAGCAAAGCAAGCATTGAAAGGAAACACTCTTGGCTTTGAGCTGTGGACAACTCTATCTCTAAATATTTCCAACTTCAATACTCACTATTATGCTTGAAGATTCTAATAGTAGCACCCGAAAGCCTTGCACCAAGAACGAGTGAAGTGTGGTTCAACTCATCACTTAAAATGAGGCAGCCCTGTGGAGAAGGAGTACAATAAGCATCTGCATGAATTGGGAGGCTCTTGACATGTGTGCACGTGTCAGCATGCACGTGTAGCATTGCACCAATTAAGCTGTAAGTATTAACATGAACAAGATTTTCTGTCACTTCTCTGAAGGTGCCAGGACCCACTGCAAACGCAGGCAGAAACTGTGAGGTCACATTCTCAGACATTACCATTTCCATTAAGAGCCTGGGCAGCAGGTAGAGTGTTTCTCTGGTAAATGCTTACAGAGTTCATCTGAAATATATTTGTCATTAATTAACTCAGTTGAAAAAAATAGAAATGCAGGAGAAATAATGCTGTATATTATATTACCAGGAGCCAGGATTCACAGTTGAAATTCAAGTTGGGACCCTAGTTTAACTCTGCTTTCTACTACACATCTTATGCTGTGGTTTCATTACCCAAAGGGCAATACAACATTGAGTAAATACTTCTTTTTCAGACACAGTTCCTGCCTAGGTTGAGAGATATTCACACAAATTTCCTTAAAGACTGGAAGTAGAACTAACAGTAAAAGTATATGCATCTTGACAAGAATATGTAGCTTCTAGGCTTAATTATAGAGGAAAATTTAGGAATAAAACTCCCCCACATAGGGCAATCAAATAATATCTGTAACATATACTATAACACTATATAATATTAATATGCATGCTATAGTTATATTCTATCTAATACACACAAAAAAATATTTATTTGTGCCACTTATATCTAAATACCCCACCTCTGACAGAGGTGTCTCCATATGCGACCAGCTAAGTGAGGGAAAATTATGTTATAGCTAGGCAAGGGACAAGTATTTTATGCTGTTCTGGATGTCTGCAATTTAATAAATTTACCTTTATTAATTATCTGCATCTGTTCCCTTTGAAATTGCTAGACAACTTCTCCAGTGCAGCTGCAGATTGAAGCTCATGTTTTGGGCAGCTGAAGCAATTCTCCCTCATATACATGTATTTTAGAAATCTCCTGCAAAAGCTGGATTCATCTTCAATAGTGAGTGAAGATGTGACTTCACCTCTATGCCCACTGCTTCAGAAGAAATCTTAATCCCACACCACATAGTGAATTATTTCTGTCTCCACCAAGAGGAAAATAGTGTTTCACACTTACATTATCTACAGAGGAGCTACCCACTTTCCCAGCTAACAGCATAGTGTTTCTGCTTGTTATGTCAGGAGTTCTGACTGACAGATGATGGTTTTCTTGCCCTTCTGTGAGGTACCCTGAATTGGAGATAGAGTCCCTTCAACACCAAGTAAGAACACAACTTTAGACATATCATCATAACTCATCCTTAAATAGATGCTACGTATGTGTGATAGCAACACCCAGAGCTAGAAAAATGATGAAGGAGCATATTTGTGGTCTCAAGGTCATCAGCTTTATGAGTCATGCATTCCTGATATCAAGGTTTGTTCCTTGACAAAGCCTTTCCCCTTAATGAGTGCTCAGAATAGCGCAACAGCAGTTAAAACAATTACTATGATTATTCTAGGTATTCCTTAAGGAAGTACTCACCTTTCCAACAAGGGCTGGAATATTCATCGAGTTAGTTGCAAAGCCCATGCCAAACACCATAGCATCTTCCACACCAAGGAACTTGGCCACAAGTTGCTCTAGTTCCACATGTTTGTCTAGGGTGCCTGCAGAAAAAAGCACAGGGAATCTAAAATCTCGATAAACATTGAAAGTTAGTAATTCTAAGGCCATAAAATATAGAAAAAGAACAGGCTTGAAATGTGTCATTAAGCTATATGTCATTAAGTTCTACTGAAGGTTTTCAATTTCCATCTTGTGCATGTGGGATAACAAAAGAAAAAGAATGGATGCAAACCTAATGATAACAAATACTGTTGCTGTTAAGGTAGCAAAGCAGTTGCTCTGAGAAAAAGTTTGTTTTTTCCATAACAAGAACTTTTTAACATAATTCATTCTAAAGAGTAATTTTTGGCCTCCCTGCCCCCACCCCTCCACCCCCAGTGAGGAAAAAAAACACCTCATTTTTGTAAGAAATATGGGACAAACATCTTAGGCATTCTTGAGTTATCTCTGGATGTGAAAGCAAAACCCCATGACAACAAAATTTTTCCATTTTTCCTTGGGTGCCCAGGTATGTGTACAGAATCATTAATTGTGATTTTATGTGGATAGACAAAATTGTTCTCCATCTCACAATGGAGGATGACAAAATACAAAAGGCAACAAATGAAAGGGTGGTGTTAAGAGACTGAGATAACAAATAGCTTTGAACAGTAATGAATCATCTCAACTTGCCAGCTCTCTAGTCTTTGGTTGCCTGGCTGTGCATTGCAGGTACCAAGGCAGAAGGAACTCTTACAGGATGATCTGTGGGGAAGAAAAGAGAGCGGCCTGTGGATTCTGACAGAGCATTTCCCTTATGATTAAGGGTGTAAACAGGGAACAGAAGAAAGAGAAAAAAAGGGGCAGTGAATATCTCACCTTACTTGCATTGCACAAATTGATGTAATAATAAATATAAGCAAAATGAATTACAATTGATGGGAACAAAAAATCTGGGTTCACTGTGATGGAAAAAGGGCAGATGAATGGAGAAAAGCAGAAAGTTGGCCAGAGTGTCTTGACAAGAATGACGAGTTATGAAGATGATCCTTACCTTATGGAACAAGTCTCATTGAAAAAAAAAAAAATGGTAGCAGTACAGTTTCATCAACAGCATTAATTCAGCTGGTTACAGTGAGGTAGTGTTTTCATTATTGTTTCTTGTTAAATATCAAAAGAACTGCATTCACTTGGAAACAATAGGTAGGTAACTCTCCAATAGCCAATAAGATAAGGATTATGTGGATTCTGGAAAAACCTGAATTACATGGACAGTAAAAAAAAAGTGGTGCTGTGACTTTGCACAGCGCCTGCCTGGGTTCTGCTAGACCTGAGCCCATTCTGGCAGAGCTTCCAGAGTGTCTCTGCTCTTCACAGAATTACAGTATTGTCAGAGTTAGAAGGGACCACTTGAGATCATCTAGTCCAACTCTCCTGCTAAAGTAGGATCCCCTAGAGCACGTTAATCAGGACTGCATCCAGGCAGGTTTTGAGTATCTCCAGAGAAGGGGACTCCACAGCCCCTTGGGCAGCCTGTTCCAATACTCTGTCACCCTCACCATAAATAAGTTTTTCCTCTTATTTAAATGGAATGGTCATCTAGTCAAACCCCCCTACAAAAAGCAGGGACATTTCCAACTAGAACAGATTGCTCAGAGCCCCCTCAAGCCTGATTTTGGATGTCTCCAGGGATGGGGCCTCCACCACCTCTCTAGGCAAGCTGTTCCAGTGATCCACCAAAATAACTTTTTCCTAATGCCCAATCTAAATTTATCCTTTTCTAGATTAAACTGTTACTCCTTGTCCTATCTTAACATGCCCTTGTGAACAGGTCTTCCCCAGCCTTTTTATAGGCTCGTTTCATGTATTGGAAGGTCACTATAAGGTCCCCCTGAAGTCTTCTCTTCTTCAGGCTGAACAATCCCAACTCTCTTGCCCTGTCTTCATAAGACAGGTGCTCCAGTCCTCTGATAATTTCCATTGCCCTTCTCTGGACACATTCCAAAAGGCTCACATCTTTCTTGTGCTGGGAGCTCCAGAGCTGGATGCAGTACTTCAGGTGAGGTCTCACCAGGGCAGAGTAGAGGGGCAGAATCACCTCTCTTGATCTGCTGGCCACACATTTGATGCAGCCCAGGATGTGGTTGGCCTTCTGGGCTGCAATTGCACATTGGTGGCTCATGTCCACCCTTTCATCCACTAGTGACCCAAGGTCTTTTTCCACAGGGCTGTTCTCCAGCATATCTTTCCCCAGCCTGGTCCCAATACAGTCCCCTGAGGGGCACCACTTGTCACTGTTTTCCATCTGGACATCAAGCCATTGACCACTACCCTCTGGATGCTACTATTTAGCCAGTTCCTTATCCACTGAACAATCCACCTGTCAGACCCACGTCTCTTCAACTTAGAGAGAAGGATGTTGTGGAGGACCATGAAACCAGCATCATGTGCTTTGCAGGGCAGGCATTTTAGGGCATGAGAAAATTACCCCCAACTCTTCCATGGTTAAATCTGACACTGCTGGGTGGAGTTAAGTTGCTTTTTGGGGTTGCATCTTATGTTTTCTGTTTTCACAAACAAGACAAGCCTGATTCACTACAGCTTATTCTACTCAAGTGCCTATTAGATAAACCAGAAAGGAACATCACATTTTTGACCTATTTTTATTGATTTTATGATGGTGAAGAATGAGACATTCTAAAAGTGACTGATTCCTACTTACTATTTACTAATCCTACCAGTGAATGCAGATTATATTGTATATCATTACTGCTTACAAATCCTGGAATACAAATTGGAATCAATGGGGTTCAGTTTGCAAAACCAAACTCTGAAAGACAAGGATTTGCAATTACTAGTTTTGCATTACTATAATTATAATGACAATATTGTGGGTGGTAGGTGTTGCAGAAGCAGTACAATACACACCAGTACTGACACTGGTGATGGCGGTGTTACATCAAGTAGAGCTGATAAAGTGTATCAGCTTACATTTTACCAGGTTTAAAGCAAAAGAGGCATTTATTTAATAAGTTATGCACTTATTTAATAATATTAGAAGATTTGTCCAGTATGGGTCATTTCTTGGACACCATATAAACTGCACCAACTATATAACTTCTTTCTACTGAAGAAAACAAGGGGTCAGATATGCTGTGCTGGAATGAGGCTTGTCCACTAGTGTTTCCAGCTGGTCACAGCAACCACCAAAAAAGCATAAACAGCACTACTAGACATGCAAATTTGATCCAAAGAAACCTTTGCTGCACAAGCTGCTACATCTCAAGTTATGTAAGAAAGACAATAATTACACTGGTCTTCACCAAATACAACCTTAGCATTGTCAGTTCAGGTTATCATTGCACTTAAAATGTCTTCTATTGTGCTGGATTCACACCAGCATTATGATCTGGTTTTAAACTGCAGGAGTGAGATTTAAGTTAGACATTAGGAAGAAATTCTTCACTATGAGGATGGTAAGATACTGGAACAGGCTGCCCAGGGAAGCTGTGGATGCCCTCTCCCTGAAAGTGTTAAAGGCCAGGCTGGATGGGGCTTGGAGTAACCTGGTCTAGTGGGAGGTGACCCTGTCCGAGCAGGGGGTTGGAACTAGATGACCTTGAAGGTCCTTTTCAACCCAAACCATTCTGTGATTCTATGATCTGGTGAATAAAAAATGATATACCAGATAAATTTTTATTAATACACTGTATACACAGATACCTTCTATACTTGTGTCATACATAGACATTAGAATTTTTCCCCATACTCTTACCTGCTCTGATTTTTACGCTGACTACAACTTGGCTTGACCTGAAAATGAGGATACAACTAAATAATGTATGTCATCTTACCAGAAAAGATTTAAGACAAGAAGGAAAAGAGAAAACTACCTGCATCTTTTAGAGACAAAACGAAATACTCTCTTCTGAATGTTATTCCTCCCTGCTGAACAGATGTATGCAATAGACTACAGCAGATGTTGCTGTGTTTCAAGATTATATAGGCCGTATGGAAAGTAAAATCAAAGATCTTATCAAAAGTGGGATTTCACAATGTTAGCCACCTCCACAGTTTCCCACACTTTTCAACGCTAATCTCCTCCTTTTCAAAACTGGATGACCCCATTCCCTCCATTAACTTGCCAGTGCACAACAGGGACAGAGCTGGAGGATTAAACTGATATAAGCAAGAAGTCATTGAAAGAAAAAGAACAGATTCCCATAAAAGCTACTTCCATATATGAACAGCAACTGGAAATCCTATGGATCACTGATGTGACTCACCTAGGTGAATGAGAACCTTTACACTATGAAAATGGCAGTTTGTCAGAGGTATCCTTAGGAGGGTGGGAAACAGAACAAAACACCTAAACTTCCCTGCCACATTTGAAACTTGAGGTCACAAACTCACTGTGGTAAGAGATTTGTTAGAGATGAAAAAATATAATTACTGAAACACATACATGGTTTCACAAAAGCAAGACTGGATGAGTTATTACTAGAAGGATGGAGAAGCAGAAGATGTAGAAAGTGTGTCATTTATTTACAATATTTTCAAGAGCAGGTGATGCAGGTGGTGTCACTGTCCTACAGAGCCTACTGTAAGAGCAAAGCTGAAACTTGCAGAGTGATACATATCAGCAAGAGAGTGGGAGAGAAGCACAGAGCAGTGTTATGCAGCTGCCCCATTTAATGCTGCATGTGCATAAAAAAGCCTCAAAATAAGTGGGTTTTGAGGAAGCATTTAGAAGAAAGGAAATGCTTGAGCTTTCATAATGTTGCTACTAGCTGACAGGGCTTTCATACCACAGAGATGCTGTGGGTGCCATGGACAGCATAATGCACCTGTGTAATTTACCGATTCTCAAAAAAGAGTAGATTCATTTCACCAAAACTTCCAGTTTAATTTAGATCTTGCAGTTTTGTTTACTTTTTTCCCTTTATAAAAACACAAGGCTAAAGTCCAGCCTCTTCATGCCGAAGCCTGGATGACAGTGGCTTAAGTGTCTAAATAATTGCATGTACATAGATAACATATGTTGGAGATATTTTAGGTTATAAACAGGTCACATAATCCTTAGTTCCTATTGACTCCCTCAGTTCCACCTGCCCCAAAACAAACTCTCCAGAGCTTAATGATGCTTTGCAAAGCATACTTTGCCAATGGTGAAATACCAGGAGTGAACTTGACCCTTGATCACAAGTTGGATCAGTTATTTATGGGAGGGCAGGCACAAAGAGGAAAATTATGTTAGTTGGAGATGACAAAGGAGGAAAACTCCTCTTAAATCATCGAATCATAGAATATGCTGAGTTGGAAAGGACTCATCAGGATTATCGAGTCCAACTCCTGTACTGTTTCATAATTTATACAATATCCTCTTAGAAAGCAGCCAAGATTATGAAAAATATACACACACACATACATGTTCTCATTTATGTGGATGTACTTCTCCTTAAGCTCCTGCTCAGAAACTACAAATTATGAGAACTTTATTTCTTATCTCTTTCTCCTGACTGAAAATTGGACCATTTCTTTCTGTGTTTGTACACTACTGAGTTTAAAATGAGTTCTGGACCTAATTAAAGCTGTGAAGTGGTGCAAATAACTATTTTTGCCTTCTTGAAATGCTGCCAGAATTTGTATTAGGTCTTAAAATTTAATGGAAGGAAGTGAAGGGGATGGAGCTACGTATGCAGTTTAATTGTTGGCAGAGATGTGTGTTTTAGAAATCAGATCACAATCAAATATAAAAATATCCTTCAACAAAAAGCCCTACAACTGAGTGTGAGCTAGGTGTTACAAGGTAATCTCCTAACCATGCCCTCCAGAATGAATCACCCTGCAAGTGTTCTGTGCAGGCTCCATCTTGTCTTTCGGTCCAAGACATAATCACAGGAAAAGGATTTCAGAAGGCAGGAATCCTGCTTGGCTGCTTAAGTAGCTCTAATGATACATTTTCTCCTATTACTCACATATATAATCTCCATAAGGAATAATGGTGAGTTAGAGAAATAGAGCATTGGAACTACCAGCTGCTCAGATGACAGCCCCGTCACTGCCCTGGTGCTAAACCTAGGAGGGTTCAGGGCACGATAATCTGCCTTCTTTTCAAAAAGTGTAACATTATGGATCTTATTATCATCTGCAATCAAGCAACAGGAAACGGTGTTGAATATCAGTTATGTATTTCTCCCTTAATAATTTTAAGTTGTGTTGCTTCAAAAAAGACCGACTATAAACACGACATGATGGGCTCAGAGAAAAGGCTTGTGAGCCTGCCTACAATGGTAGTCAGCTCCCATTAAAATACATTGATTTGCATGGGAAAAAAGGACTACACATTCAAATTGTGATTCTTTTCACTACATAGAAGGAACACATGTTATTTCAAATTTATTTAGGTTCCTATTTATTTGCAGTTTTATTAAGCTAAACAGTAACACTTTTGAGAGGAAAATTAAAATAAGGAAACATAAATAAAACACAGTAGAGAGATTTTCTTGGTTGTAGTCTACACGAAATTCCCTGATGTTCTGAGTACTCCAGTTACTTGAACAGCAGGTTTTGAGTTACTGAAATCTTTCAACATTTAAGAATTATTGTCTCAGACCCAACCTTCATTCCTGGAAAACAAAATTTCCTGCTTTTTCATGTCCCGATTAGTTTCTTACTTTATAATACACTAGCCAAAGAAATAATAATAATAAACAATTACTTTTTCTGCACCTGCAGAGGAGATTGCTGCTGACAAAAGCTGCTTTAATTTAAATTACACCCATGGTCAGTTTTGTCAGACATGGCAGGTGCAGGTCTCTCTGGATCCTCCCTTGACACCTCACACAGTTAATGCAGCATCTTTTCCTCTGGCTTCAGTAAGTTTAACCTTGTCAGCCTCAGATACGCTCAGAAAGTTTTTACCGTTCTACATGAATGGTCCTATTGTTCCTCCCAACCTGTCTCTGTGGCCAAGAGGGTCCTCATTGTACTTCTTCAGCTGCTCCAAATTTTCTGAAGGATCTTACTTATGCTTAAATTTTTGCTGCCAAGATCCTTCAGGGACTACTTGCCTTTCATGTACTACACAGAACTGAAAAAATCTCTAAGCAGACCGTGATATCAGGGTTTTTTTTTTGCCTTCTGCCTGAAAACAACCACTTTCACACATTAATCAAGCTCCTAGAAGACACTCCCCGAGCATGTGTGCAAATCTTCTTTGTTGATCTCTTCCCTTGGGTCTTCCCTTAAGGTCTTTATAATCTTAGTGTCAGAAACACTGAAAACAGCCAGTTTACTGCTTCATTAGCTCCTTACATGCTACTTCTATAGCAAGTACTGCCCAACTTTACACAAACATGATTATATGCACTTTCCTAACTCAAGCCAAATTTGTACAATTATTTGCCAGTGGCTACAGGCATATCAGTAATAACATAAATCAATACTAAATAGCTAATTACGTTAAGTTATAATAATGCTAAAAAACTAGTATTAGATGCACCATGCAAAACAAAAGGTCCCTTTTGCCCATAATCCTTCACGTGACAGTGGTATTGCATTGATGTCTGGGGAAGGATAAAAGCAGGACAAACACATATATAGTGGCATCCCAGCTTCTCACTGATTTCAGCATAAGGACATCCTGAATCACATATTGGTTTTGGTATTTCTAGTAACTAGCAATGATCTGCCTCTGTATGTGGTCATAAGCTTTAGCACCTGTAGCCTTCTTTGCAATGAGTTCCCTGGGTCTGCCAGCCATCAATATAAAGAGCTGCCTCCTGTATTTAAATGGAAACCTTCTACCAACTTCATCCAATGCCCTGTAGATCATGTAGTGGAAAAGACAAAGAACAGCCAACCCTGACCAGTCTTCCACAACACACATAATTTTGAACATTTCTATAATTTCCCCTTTTTGGCTCTTTTTGAGTCAGATGACAGACATTTCTGACAGCTGAAGAAAGCTAGCTCAATAGTTCTTCAGCCAGAAGCTGTCTGAGGCCTTTGATGATCCTTGTTGCCCTTCTCTGACACTTTCCAGTTCTGCCAGATGTTTTTGACCAGAGCTGCACAGAGTTCTCAAGACAACACAGCTTTATGCAGTGGCATACTGAGATTCTATGGTTGGCCCTCAGTTAACTTCCTAATAATTTATAGTATTTTATTTGCTTTCTGACCAATAAGCTAAAGCTTTCATGGAACTGCCACCTATAACCCAAGATCTTGCTCCTAAGGGCTAAAAGTTAGGTTGGTCCTAAGGAAAATATTTTTCTTTCAGAATGAAAGTCCCACAAAAACCTCAGGAATGTGTCTTAAATGACACAGCTAAGAAAGTGACATATTATTATTATAATTTAAAAAGAGCATAGTATAAAAAACAGAATGAAAAGCCTTAAATCTTTTACGGAGAACAAATCTAGGAAGACCAGCTACTGCTTTTATCAGTTTGCCATGCTTTTGTTCCTAAATGTCTGTTCAAATGTTATGTGCATTATTATTTTACAGAAAACATGAGCAGGATTTCACAGCTCTCACAAGTTAATTTCTGAACTGTGTTTACACACAGTCTTAAATTACTTTTCTGGGAATGAAGAATAACTGTTTTACATTTAGCAAGGTTTAGCTTCAGTAAGTTTTCTCAATAAAACACAGTTTTGTAAAGATATAAACAACTGTGTTAAAATGTCCATGTTCACTTATTCTGAGACCAAACTACTTGCAATAACATTCTCATATGACAGCATTTGATACCCATTCCACAGCCTGCACAGTTCTAAAAGGAGGAGTTTAGGCAGAATATAGCAGAGGACAATTTTACCATCTTGTATTCTTTCAAACATCACTTGCAATAGTTTTGTTTCTTCTTTGTTTTCCTCTCTCTTTAAAATGTTCTGAAAGCAGTGGACTGATCTTTCTCAAAAAGAGAGACCTATCCCTTGTTTGAGAGACATCTTAGTAAAACCCTGAACATGCTAGACATTCATATGCCTGTAAGCAGAACAGTACTTTCAAAGTCAATTTGCTTGAAATTATAAATATGTTCAAGTGCTCTCTTGGTTTGGGACCCCATAGGAAATTTATGGCCTTGGCTCCTACAGCTCACTGCAATTTTACTTCAGATGGCTAAGCCACAAAATAACAACAAAAATTTTGAAATATTATCTGCCCAGAAACAAACCAAATCTGTTCTATTTTTCTAAGATGAAGATGGCAAATGACAATTAAAAAAGGTAAGACCTTTCACATAGGCCCTTCCCTGCCTCTCTCTTGGAAGTATAGGTGTATATATATATTTAACTCAGAATTTTACAGTGCTGCTGAACTGTGAACCAGAATAGAGCTGGAGAAGCACAACAGGGGCAAGGAAAAAGAGAGTAGCCACACTACTAATAAATTATTTTCCTTAGGTTGTTTATACAGTTCATGGCAGCAAATAGGCTCCAACAGAGTCAGGGCCAATGAGCTCTGTTAGCTACCTAGGACAAAATGCAGATTGCTCATCTACACCATTTAAGACATGTCTTAACACCCTGCTTTCCTATTGTAATAAGTTGTGATGTCCAAGTTGCTCTCTGAAATTCACTTCCTAAAAGACTGTACATTGAACAGTAAAATATGCATGATGAAGTTGTATTGTTAAAAAAAATAAAATATCTAAACAATCTCATTTGTTTCAGGCACTTTTGAAGTCAACTGCAACATGCCCCTTGTATAAGAAAGGAGCCGCGTTTCAGTCATTTAGGTGCTGGCATTGACAAGACTTGTACAATGTTCTTTATTTGTAGCCCATTCTTGCATTGTGAATAGTCTGAATGAAGTTCATAGGACATTTGTTGTGAAAGTAATTAGGATGAATCTAAACCTTTGCTCAATCGGTTAAAATAACTTTGAGTACTGCACAGGAGTTTAGATTAAGAGAAAGTCCTAGTAATCTGTATGCATAGTCTTTGATGTACTGAAAACAACTGGAAAAGTTCTCAGACAAAATAGAATCCAAGAGAAAAAGACACAGAGAAGTGTTCCTTCAATACTTTAGAGGACTAGTAATGGTGATAATTTTCAAGCATGCCATTCAGGTTAAACAATCTATTGCAGGCACCAGATGGGTCACCTACAAAGTGAAAGTAGGGTCAACTTGTAAACCCACTCTGAGGGGTGTCCCTGGCAAAAAAAAAAAAGAAAAAAAAAGAAAAAGAAAAAAAAAATATGACAAATAAGCAGCAGATGACGAGGTTTGCATTATTTTTTTTTGTTTGGAAATGAGGCTTTAAATATATATAAAAAAACTCCCAAACCAAAACATCCACACAAATGGGATACATTTTTTTTTCCCCATAAGATTTCTGGAGGAAAAGAGTTTGCTTTGAGAGATACAAAATGAAAATATTTCAGGCTGCTAGATTAGGGGGGGAAAAATAGTCTATTAAAAAATTCTCCATTCTGCAAAGACTATTTTTTTTTCTTTTTTATAGCTCCCAAGAAAGATAAGGCCTGAAAAGCAGGCTAACTGCCCAATTAGGAATGCATGGATTTGTGTAAAAAATTAAAATTGAAAGTAACACGACAAGCATCCTACAAACCAAAAAAGCAGACAAATCGTGGAGAACGTTAAAATAAGAAAGTCAGAAGTCTTCCTGAATTTATTCCTTAGAGGCACACTATAAATTTCTATTTCGTGCCCGTTAGTGTCTCATAAAGCATTATAGTATATTTCTAGAACATGAGACTTAATATATATATATAAATATAAAAGCTTATTTTACTAATCAGAATATTCTTTATGCAGTAAGTGACAGACATCTATGATACAATTAAATTTGCCCTAGTCTCAATGTTTATTTTTCTTCTTTTAAAAAATAAGCCTGTTAATTCCACCACTAAAAAAGGCCAGGCAACAGGGTTTTGCTTTTCCAAAAATCAATAACATTTTTCCTTAAAAAAAAAATCTTCATGTGATAATGAATAAAACACAGCATCACTTTTAATAGTGAAGCAAGTATTTGTTGATGTGACTAAAATTCTCCAACTATCCAAATTCCTTCAAGATACCTGTAAGAAAATGTATATAGTTACAGAAACTTTGGTGGCCATCTACCTGTTTACTCACCCATTTCTTGTCTGGTACTGCAGATTCCTGTTCCGTATTTTTCTAACTCTATGGTCACAGTTTTCAAAGCATTAACATCCGTTTCTGCAAAGCCGAGGTAGTTATATGAACCCATATTGATTACATTCTTTATCGTCCTTCCTGTAAACCTGTAATTAAAGCAAATTTTAAAGAATCATGCAGCTTTCCCTCCCACCTAACAAAAAGAAAAAAAAACCACAAACTTTTCTCATCAAATTTTGTGCCACTGACAAATTCTGATTTGGGAATTTACAATTCTTGTGCTTTTAACATCTCAAAAGTTTTTCCAGTCTTTTTGTTTTCCTGTCTAATTATTGCTTCTTACTCAGATTGTTTCTCAGATTCCAAGATGTAGAGGCAATATACTGGTATTTGGTGAGAAGGTGCTTTTATGGATTTAAATAAACAAACCAATCTAGGGCTTTCTTTAAAAGAAGAACTATTTTTTTCAAGCAAATTATGAACAGCTTCCACAAAGTCATAAATGTTCACATGAACACAGAAACTAAACATGAAGAAAATGGAGGAAACACTATGATATTCTCAATAAGCTGCAATTTAGTCAACCTACACATTGTATACATGGTGAATTTTTATACCTATTTAATTTAGAAATAGCTGTGATACACTGAAATCTTCAAGCTGCTTAAAACTCACTGCCAAAGATTCACTGCGAAAGCAAGAAGCCACATTTATGCAATGCAAGAAATTATGACTTAATCCTAACCATGGGATACAACAAATTTTGTAGTAATATTCTGACTAAAGGCCTGTTGTTATAAATGAAGCTTAAGCAGTCTTACTTGTGCTGGCACAGCCAAACAAAGCCCCTTTGTGGTAGAATTCAGCCCCTTCTACGCTGTGTTTTCAAATGATATCCAGAAAATATCACATTGACAGCACAGTACTGATTTCAGAAAAAAAAAAACACACTGATGTATATTAGTTGAGGATCCACATATGAGGGGATAGATGCAACTTTCTATGTTTTGCAGATGTAGTAGGAATATTCTTATGAAGCTGATAGCTGCATAGTATAAGCTGACTCACCTAAATGTCCAGTTGTAATCATCTGTAACGCGTTCCATGAGGTCAAACTGTGGCCCTGGGACACTGCAAATCGGACGATTCCAGTTATCCCGTATTCTCATATAAAGGTTTCTGGTGTAAAAGTTCTCAAAATCTTGATAAAGTGGCACAAAATCCTGGTTTGAAAACACGCACAGGGTTATGTTGCTCGGAAAATGTCTGCTTCTGTACCCAAGTCATTCCCATTTAAAAGGAAATACTGATTCATTAGTAAACAAAGAGCTATAACAGCCACATGTTCCTATGTCACAAACATCTCCAATCAGCAAATATCTTAATTTAAATCCCTTGAAATACAGTTCTGGCCTTTTTCAGTTTTTGTTGTTCTTGTTTTGTTTTGGTTTTGGTATTTTTTTAATGATCAACAGGTTAGCTTAATTCTCCAGTCCAATATTTGTAAACTTGGAAATGGAAGAACTCATGATTCATTTACGTGGAGAAACCAAATACTTCAAACTGAACATTTTGCCATGTGTGAAGTAGATGGCAAAACTAGCATAAACAGCTCATTATATTTCATTAAATGTTGGACACATTAAAGCTAGTCCAATGTAATTGATCTGGGCATTAATGCCCTAGACCGGACAGGCAAACAGTCAGTTAAGACAACTAGTTCAGTTGCTAATTAATTTATTTATGTGGATTTTATTTGGAAATTAAATTAAAAGAAAGGTATGGAATCTAAACAAAGTTTTATACAAAACAGCAATACAGCTGCATTACACACTGGATAAAAAAACCTGATAAAATTAAATGGCAGGTAGTTATATATGTGGGAAACTGGGAAATTAAAGTCAGTAACTACAAAGATGTTAGCACATCCTATTGGTGTGAAAGACAAAGTAAGACAGACAGATAGGACAAAGAAAAATTTGGATTTAAGCAACTTGGAGGGATTATATATTTAACAATAAGGCCTTTCTGAGATTTATTTTCCTGTGGATTAACCTAATACACTGAGATTCTATTTTGCTGAGAGTATTCTGACACTCAGAACAAGGTGAGAATCTCTCTGGGTGCAAATTATGGTTTTACATAGGTGCATATTCATACACGTGTTTAATTATACTGCAGTGCGTGTCATTCCTCTCATCCCTATGCAATGTGCTTTTCTAGGTTACAAGTTGTCTGCCTTGTTACTTCAGCAGGTTATCACACATAACTTGCAAGCAGGGGAAAATTCGGCTGTGGATATATAATGTCTTTTTTATACATACTTTTTGTTGTTCTCTCTCTGTAGCAATGTTACGCTTTTCTAGTCCCCAGGCTCTCATAAAATCTCGCAGGTAGCCAAATACTGTTCCCACTCCAAAACCCACGAAAGTAAGAACAGCAACATACATTGGTGCCTGTTCAAAGTGCTCGATAAATGTTTTTTTGTAGAGAGTTCCATTTGATACGCCATTCTTCTGAAAATATAGAACAGAAACTTGTGATTAATACATTTCATCTCATCAAAGCTTTGACTTCAGGCCTTGAGGCAAATCTTTTTCTCTAATGTGTCACAAGTTAGGAGGGACATTTAGACCTCACATTGTATCAGCTGATGCAACCTATACCTGAAAAGGAGGACCTTTGACAATGAACTTATTACTGACCACTACAAGTATTTTCCATTTTCTCTCCTCTCCTCCAGCGTTCTCAACTTAAGGTGTCTTCAACACCACTCCCTTTTCTATTTTGAAACGTGAAACTTAGGAAGGATTGGCAACATACTATTGTGTAATTGAACAATTATTTGAAAGGTGGTTAAATGCAAACCACTATACTCTGCTCTTGCAAGGCAGAGTTATAAAAAGGGAAGGGCAGCATTAAAAATTCACCTACACCGTGCTTGACTCTACTTCTCTAAGTCTTGTGTAACCCATTGCAACAACTAACACATATATAACAAATCCTGTCTAAAATAGGGCACCTTTACCATGTTCTTCAGAGCTGAGGAAGTATCCAAACCAGCTATGATCCCAGCCTTCTGTTTATGTTCTGATTTCATAAATGCTTTTAACCATATTTTCAGTGACCTTTTTCATACTTCAAAGGGCATTAAAAAAAAAAAGGGGAGAGAGATATAGACACCCTGCTTGTTGGGATCAGTGACTGTACTCTGAGCAACTTCTAGAAATGTACAAATATGTGGACAAAATATTTTGTCTTGAAAATAGTCTAAAATTACATGTTTTAAATTAAAGAAGCTGAATTTTTGAGTTTCTCAAGCCAACTTATATTCAGTAGGCTTATCAGTTCATTCTTTGGAAGAGAGGTAACTCCCTTATTTCTGCAAAATACAATGGCATTTACAGTTACTCTCTAGTTCCGATTCAAAAATAACAAAATATAATAAAAAAATACTTCCCTCTGTAAACAACAAACAAAAAACCCCCTCAAACAAACAAATAAACAGACACAGAACATATTTTGAGTATATTAAAAAGCAAGACTACCAACATATGAAGAAATAGCATTAATCCATTGCTGCATGTGGGGTGGATAAAAGAAAAGGTAGATTATTTATGTAATGCAACAAGCTGAAATAGAACAATCTTTTTAGAACAACTGGAAATTCACTGTACTTGTCAGACATACATAGAGTATTATTGATCTTCATAGTACATTAAAATGCCTTTATCCTCAAAGATTTTGATTTCAGTAGTAACTGTTGTCCAATCCTGGATTCACAAACTTGTCTTGGGACAGAGAGGAAAAAAATAGCAAAAAGGTGTTGGGCAAAGAGAAAATATAAAGATTTTGAAGGAAATCCAAAAAGGGGAAAAAATTTGCTGGTAGGGCTGAACAGAAACTCAATTAGACTTTGGAAAGATTTATTGCCCTGTGAGGTAGAAGGAATGCAGGGCTGGCTCTCACAATGTGAGGGTAGACATTTGAAGCAACACTACCCATGCACTCCTACTTCAAGCTAATTGCTCTTTTAGGGAAACCTATTTACCATGAAAAACATTTTATGAGGATGAGTTAAATACATGGTCAAGTCACATTTCACATGAGCCACAACAGCTTTGTGCACACAGTGACAAGGTAAAGTATGCATTTCACTCAGGATTAAGCTCAGTCATATTACCTTACATTTGTCATGGGCTAAGAGGGTACTTATGGTCATCTGTGGCAATACAAGTGACGTTGTAGCATGTCAAGCTGTGATGATGTGATAATTCACCTGAGCCCGGAGGAGAGAATTAGCATGATGATGCTGTCTATCCATTTTATTAAGAAATACTTTTTTATTATATATCTTCTTAATGAAGGAACAGGGACAGGTCAGACTCCTGCATTGCAAAACTCTTCTTCTGCAGTAAAACTCTTCTGTAGTGGAACTCTCATTTCAGCTGATGCTATTCTATGCACTCAGTATGATATAAGTATTTAAATATATAACCACTGTAACATACTATCCTTCATAAAAACAGCTAGTAGTAAATGGCATTGCTAGCAGTGAAGTACTAGAAATGTGGAGTCAGACTGTGACTCATACTCTGCAGTCTATGAATGAAGAAAACTAAGAGTCTTCAAATAGCCCAATGTTAGTACAAAGCTGGGAGAAAAAAAACAAAAAAATCCCAAACAAAACAACAACAAAAAACCCCAACAGCGACATCTTGTCTCAAAACTAAAGTGAGGAAAACAAAGAGCATTTTGCCCATCCCTAGAGGCCCACAAAGAAGTAAAGAAAGAGTGTCAGGATTGGAATAATCAAATGAAATGGATTTGCTGCTTCTGGACGGTGGTAACATGGACGTTTTTGTCCAGCATTTCAAATCCAAGCATTGGGATACAGATGACTGACTGCACGTGATGAGGAAGTTAAAAAATTTCACCCAACCTCAGTGGTCAGTGGATTAATGGTTGATTGTCATTTTGCACTACATTACTGTTGACCTTTTACCTGTTATCGTAAAGTTTCATTTGAGAAGAAAGAGGTTGAACGGGAGACTCTGCATTTAAAACACCTAGACAGTGAAGACAGATGGAATTAAGCTGTTGCTGGCACCAAAATCAACTGCACCAGATCTCCTACAAGTGCCTGAAATGATCCAGAGATCACTAGTTACACACTGCTCTGCTGAATTGTACACTCACAAGTATATTATTATCTGTAATAACACCTGGAGTCTACAGTACATCTTTAGCTCCATACTTCAAGTGTAGCAATCCTAAGTAGCAGATGATTAGGCAAAGATTTTAAAAACAAAAATTGGGAATGATGCTTTCCTTAGTATATTCTTCCAGCAATTGCTGGCTTGGAGATTTCATGAAGCTGAGATTGTGTTATCACAGCTAGCAGTAATTGGGGGATAACTAGGAATTAGTTCATAGTTTTTGAACCCACAAATGTTGTGGAAATTAATTGTGAATTTTGATTATTGATTTAATCTGTAAAAAAAAAAAAGTATTTTCTTTTTTCAATTTAAAAATTGCATGATTATTTCCTTTGACAATTTACTTTGACCATTATTATCTGCTCAGTTTTCCTACTCAACCAATTAAATGACTCCTAATTTTCTGTACTTATATGACTTCTGCCTCTCTCCTTGTGTATTCCTGAGCAGAAGAATCTAAATCTATTTAATTCTAGTTTAGTCTACTGTCCTTGTCCTTACACAGATTTAAAAAGCAAAGAAAATCTGCATTTAATACTCAGCTTTCTCCTCAGTCAGCAAAGTTCAATCATACCTCTTTGAGATGGAAAGGAAGGGAACCAAAATGGTATAAAACACTTGAGGGCACAGTATGGATTTATATACCTGCAAATCACATTTTGTCTTGATTTCTGTTGTTTTTTTAAAAGATTGTTAACATTCTATTTGCCCTCTTGTTACAGTTCAGTTTCAGAAATATCTCTGATTATTACAATATACCCTTCCCCAGTTGCAAAAAATACCTAATTTAGAGCACACTGTTATTTGTGCATTCTTAGGATAATTTCTCTCTCCAACTCATTAATTGTTTTTTATTCAGTGACCTGCAATTTCATTTACTGCTTTATCACCATTACACACCACCAACAAGAACTTTCTGCAATGCTTCTTGTCCAGTGATAATTTGTCACTATCCTGAAGAATTCAATATTGCCAACACATATTGTCACCTATTTCTCCTCACCCCTTTCCCAGCCTATTGGTGAGAATGTGAGAGAGCACAGGTCCAATGTGAGATCTCTGGGGGACTCCACAGCTTGCATGTCCCTGATCACCTTTTCAAATATCATATTTAATTTGTAACTCCCTGTTTCTCCTGTAGCTTAAGCGGCAGCCCGGAGTTACTCAGCAACTGTATGTTTGGCTTCCTTTAAAAATATTGAGTAAACATGATTTGTGATATGTTAATCCACATCTTATTAGTTTTAAAAATACTGCTGACATTCCAAATCAAAATAGTTTTTCAATTGTCTGACACAGCACAAGTATAGTTTCCAGGCACAAACTCAAGGAACCTAGCAATGCAGTGTTAAGGCATCCAATGCAGAAAGGTTGTAAATGAAATTCAAAATGAACAGATGTTTTGCCAAGGAGTTTGACAAACCTAGGACTTCACTGAGTTCTGAGAAACAGAAAGCACAATCAGGATATGCAACTTCTGTGTGTCAAGTCTCTGCTTGGCTTACTAGATCATGCTGTCATGTACTCTCTTGATACCAAAGGCCATACTTGCAGCTCAGCTTTACAGAAAAAATATGTCAACAGACTTGGCAGTGACTTTAAACCACAGCTGCAAATTGGTTTCCAGTAAGACAGTCACAGCAAGATAATTCCTGGGCAAGATTTTGATGCCAAGAAAGTCAAGAGGAGCGATTGCAATGCAGTAAAGTCAGCTTTAAGGGCAATACCTCATAGATCCCCATGTTCCGTAGTTATCCAAAGTACTTTGAAAGTTGCCACTAGAGGAAAGTTTCCCCTAATGGCAATTTTCCTCCAAAATGCCTTCAGTTTTTAAAATGGAGAAATGAACACTAACAACAAACCTAACAGTGCAATTAGGATGGGCATCAGTAAAATACTAAATAAAATGGACACACAATCTTAATCAAAATAGCTTGCTCTAATAATAATGTGAACTAATATCAAAGTCTATTAACTACACTCCTGGCAACACCTTTTTAAGGAATAGTTAAAAATCTTGATATTTGCATTGGCAAAGAACAATAAAATATAGTTATGCAATACCATGAGTAATACTTAAATATTTGTTCATACTACCCTTAAAGTGAGGAGAGAATTTTTCTTTGCATTTAGGTTTTGCAGCTTCTGGGACAGTACTACTTGGCATGGATCAGATTTTAATCAAATGGAGAGCTAAGAATTGAACAGGACAGAAATAGTGTCACAGTAATAAACCTGTGCGCTGGCCCTGATTAATTTGCTAGCAAAGAGGTAACCACTTATGTTGACATAAAATAAAAGTAAGCCTCTGTGAGCAGAGCTGTATCAAGAAACGGAGACCCGAGAACTCATGTTTTAATGCAAGTCTGTTCTGTAGAGAAAACATAAACTCTAAAGAAATACAGAAATACCATTCTGGTTTTTGAAAGCTTAAATGAATACTATTTTTAGCTATTGTGCCCACTTTCAAGACAGCTTCAGCAGTCACAGACAACTATAACCTTGAAATAAAAGTACTGTGAGAATAATAAAGGCTGTGTCTTCAAATATAAGATCATCACTTGGAAAAAAATCTGATCCAGAAGAGGATGAAAATTTATTTTACTCTCCCTCCATTTAAGAAGACTATTTCACCTGTTTCTGGATCAGATTTTATCATGCAGTTGCAGAAAACCTGTTAAAAAAGTTGACCGATGTATACAAAACTTTCTAGACAGATGTGTGAATTAAGAGGTAAGTGTTGAAAAATGCAAACCAAGTTTAGCCACATTTGCTCAATATCTGTCAGATTTCAAGATGACATGGAAATACTGGGCAAATTAGGACAGCGCATTGCTACAGCTAAAAACTGACAGCAGAACAGAGAGTCAGTGATGCAACACCTGTTCGCTTGTGGGTGGTTTGGTTCTAAACATGTTTCCTCCCTAACTTTAGAAGAAAAGCATCTGGGACAAAATCCTAAATACAGGTGATTTTAGATGTCCTAAGATGTGTGGGACAGCCACACGGGGATGACAAGACTTATACAGGCCCTTACCCCTCTGGAGCAGGAGCTGAAGATGGGGTACACTACAGGGTTCCATTTTAACTGTGAGAAGGGTATGGTCCAGCTGAATCCCACTTGGAGCTTGCCACTGGATAGTCATGGTTTTAAGTGGCTGGTGTGCAGTGCTGTCCCCTATGGATCATTATCTGGTTTTAAAACCAGATGGCTGGGTTTCATAGAATAAAACTCTCAGGTTCTATGCAAAGCCACCAGGCTGACTGCTGTAGCTATTGTTTTCCCAAAACCACCATACCTAGGCATCCATTAGACACTAGGGGGTTGCTGATGATTGTATGCAGTTCCCAGGGAAAGGAAAAAAAAAGGAAACTGAAATTATTAAAATCTGAAGTTCCTGTAATTAATACACTACCGACGCAAACTGAGGTTACTTCACAAATCTCTTTAGTTAATGCCAATTATATCCTTTACTTTAAGCATGTTAATTCTTTTTTGTTACAACACATTTGAGATCTTACAGGCTCAGGTTTCTAAAATGTAAGCTTGAAATGACTGTATGTTTGTTTGTCCTCATGTTGAAAAATTTACCTCGTGTCCAATCGGAATCTCCCCAAGAACAACTTGTGCCCATTACCCCATGTCTTTGTGATGTGACTCCTTGTAAATGGGGAGTCTCCATCTTCTCAGTAGGCACCCTTTAAGTACTGGAACATTATAATAAGGTCTCCCTAAAGCCTTCTTTTTTTTTTTAGGGCTGAACAAACTCAGTTTTCTCAGCATCTCCTCATATTGCAGGTCCTCCAGTCCTCTGATCATCCTTGTGGCCCTTCTCTGGACCCTCTCCAGCCTGCCCACATCCTTTTTGAATGTTTATTTGCAACTATTAAGTGAACTGTCTACCGGCTGCAATTTTCACAAAACCTATAGATTACCACATGTTTTTATCTGGTATGAATTTAGTCCAGCAAGTAGACCTGCACATTGCAGAACGGTTGTACTACAGTGTTGGTCAAAAGAAGAGCTACATGAATCTCTTTACAGCACAGAAGTCTGGAGTCATGCACATACAGTCAGGACAAATGTCAGTAGAAAATTATGACAATGCAATGTGATGATGGGGGGAAAAAATCTAAGAAAACACTACTTTTAACTGCAAGTTTCAGAAATTGCACTATAGATCATAACAGATACTATCCAACACCAACTAAGGCAATTACATCAAACAGTACACAGGAGAGAAAAACAATGGCAAATAAACTCTTTTCCCAGTGGCTTTATTTGTACATTGCAATGGCAAGAAACGCTAGAAAGAAAAAGAAATATCTATGCCTGATACAGCTATTACTTTGTTTGCCCTTAGTCCCAGAAAATTCAGGGTGGACTCAACATAACTATGAAGGCATGAGGGAAAAGATGGACTTTAATAATTTCAAATTCTTAGAGACAAAACAATGAAGTTCACTACCCAGAGAAATGCTTCCAAACACCAGGAAGTATTTCCTAACCTTACAGCAATTACAGAGTAGAAAGCCATGCACATTGAATGAAAAGACCTGGCTGAAATGCCTAGGTTACAGAAACCCCGACACAGTTCATGGCTTCAAGTTGCAGCAAGTGTTTGCTATTATTTCCAAAGCTTAGAGTAAGCTACAAGACTTGCAATGCCTGGCCACATCAGACTATCTTCTGATCATTCAAATCCTCTGGGTTTGGCATGGAGAATAAATAAACAAACAAAGATGATGATGAAGTGGTATCATTTCAAAAGCTGTCAGTTTCTTCACATGACCGGCAATGATCTGCTAATACAGGAAATTTCTTCTGGAAGTGATTTAGCATTTAGAAATGAATTCTGTGGATCTCATATACGGATTCCATTCTTTATAGGAAACTGGTATTTTTTAGGATCAAGACTGTAACTGAATGGAAAGATACTTGGGATGACCCAATTAGACTCTTAGCAATTTTGCCCAGTGTGATTCTGAACTATAATCTACATGATAAAACCCACCAATTCAGTTTCCCACACAGTGACTTTGCAAAGAAAACCAGAAAATGCTGTAACTAGCACAAAACTGCTCTCCCTGCAAAATTTTCTTGTGAAGAAAACACTACAGGTGAATAGACAATCTGATGCAGTAACTTGCATAACTGAACCATCTCCTTGATCCCAGAGCTTTTCCCATTACATAGTACAACAGCTCTAAGCAGGGCCAGGATTTTGCACAGGTGACAAATGGAAACAGGATAATAATGCAACACATTCCCTATCAGAATGGATGTGCCCCTGGACTTCCATGAACCAGGTCAAATACATCACAAGCTTCAAACTTAATGTGTTAAAACTTCAGAAAGAGTCTCAGGCCATCACTGATTCCTGAGATTACAGCACCAGTTTTGGTGAAGACTTCTGGAAAGGTCCCTTATTAAGGAATCAGAAATGCAATTTACAGCATTCACGCTTCCTACCTGAAAGTTGCATATAATTGGAATAACTTGCACAGTATTTTAATTACTGTGAGAGTTATGCATAGGTTAAGTTGAAAGAGTGTGCCCTCCAAGACATTCTTATTATTGTAAGGATTAACATACTGTATTTCAGAAAGGTGACAACAGAGAAAATAATTGCCAATTTTGTTCATGCAATCAGAGTCGTAGCTGGACTTGCATTATCTCTTCCAAGGTAACTAGCTATTTTAAAGGATATTGAAATACAGATCTCTTGACATACCATAGATAGACAGAAAGGGAAAGATAGGAAATACCATATTAAAAAAACCCCAAAACAATTTAATTATGGGGGAAGCAGAATTTCTCAAGAACAGCTGGGAAAGAGGCCATCAGGATTTGCATTTTTAGTTTTACAGATAGCAGAATTAAAAATTCAGTAGGAAGATGATCATCTGTGTAGACAAGGTCCTTCTCTGATCTAGCATAGGATTTAAGCATCATAAAAGAAGCCTAGGGGGAAAAAACCCAAACCACAACAAAAAAACCCCACAAAAAAACCCCAACAAAAACCAAACAACAAACGACATTCAGAATACACTGACTTATTATATGCCACCATAGGTTTTTAGGACAGAAGAACTGGAGGAAGATGAAGGAGACAGCCATCCTATAAATGTGCCAGTAGTCTCACAGCACATCACGGTGGGAATAAAGTTGAGGAAATGAATAGCTTGACACCTTCAAACCCATGAGAAACTGTCTTAAGCAAGAAGATAGGAAATTTAAACAATATTTAGGCAACTTGGCAGAAGTGCCCTTGTCATAATTAAAGTCAGACAGACTGTACCAAAGGCAGCATCATAACTGGCATACGTGATCAAATCAGTGCACCATTTAATTTAACAACATGGCAAGGGCTAAAACCCAGCTATCCTCAAATTATCTTGTGAGAACCCCAGAAAGTTTATAGAGTAGCCCGGATTCACTAACTTGTGCAATACTGCAGAAAAGCTATATATTTTAGCAGATGACAACTAACTACTTATTTTAGATTTTTTAATTTATTTTTTTTTTACCTAAAACTCTACAGAAACAATAACATCCTTCTGTAGCTATTTTTTGTTTGGAAAATATCAAGAAAAGGTTGTTTCAATATGTTGTGATTAAGTAATGCCCATCTCTACACCTGTAAGGAACTCAGAGGTGGACTCCTCCAGGATCCCAGAGGCGGTTCAACAGTTGTGCAAGAGGCTGTCTCTTCCTACTCATTTCAACTGGCGCCTTGTACAACTGGAAAAAATGATCTGGACTTTGATGACTCTTTAGTGTTTATTTAATTGCAATGATATTCATTGACCATGATTACATTGGCTAATTCAGTTGTAGAGTTCCAAATAAAATAACTGCATTCTACTTCAACTGTTTGTAGATTAATAAAAAGAATCTAGAAATAAATTGTTATGTGATTTTTTTTTTTTTTAGTACATCATACATTAAAATATTCTTTATAAGTTGTTCCAGTACTTATGTAAGTCGTAACACTGAAGATGAAAATTACTGGTTTCTCTCATTTGAACCTTTTGTAAGTATCAGGCTTGCAGAAATCACCCTCAAATAAGTGCTCTACTCAGGTTTGCAGCAGTCTAGATATAGACAAAAAAGGAAAGTCCTCATCCCGTCATGTGCTAATTTTCACCAGTAGATTCACATCTTCCTAGAGGCAAACAAGTAGAGGCTGTGGTTCTTGGTTGAAAAGGCAAGGATTAGGAAAAAGAAACATATCAGAAAAACTCAGGAGACAAATCAGGTGCAATACTGAGGGAAAGCAGGGACTGAAGCACATTGCTTTTGGTTCAGCAAAGGAAGACACCTCTTCAAATGCACAGAAAGAAGGAAAACGTCAGCTGAATTATCCTTTGTATGTGAGCAATTTTAACCTGTTTACTAAGAAAGCAATGGCTTCTGCTCTCTCGTTACTCCACTATCTGCAAGTACTCCCCTAGTAGCTTTTGAGCTCATAGACCAATTTCAATCAAATCTGTTGAAAGAATAGAGGTCTTCAAGATACGAACTTTCCTGAAAGCTTCTGAAAAATTTGACCTTGTTAGTGCAGAGATCCAAAGGTACTGAAGGAAAGAGCAATAACTTGGTTCTTTAGCCATTCATGGCGTGAATTACACAACCACAAGTGTTATGACCCATGAGCCAGCATCTATATAGCTCTGAACAAGGGTCAGCACATTGCATCTCTTGCCGATCTGGAAACTGAGGATCTAGTAAGCAAGCTGGGATGTTCTGGGGTGGTAGAGGATGCTGGACACAAAATAAGATGAATTAGGCTTCATTAGACCCATTGTTACACAACGTGTAGCAATGTGGACACAGTTGTAGACATTGCACAAGCCTTTGCTTACCTCCAATATAATTTTGTTCCATATTGCTGTAGGCAAATTAAAAAACAATGCTCAAAACATTGCTGAGCCTTGGAATGAATTTAACTAGACACCAGGGTATCTTAACTCAAAGTTTTAATTTACACTGATCATAAAACGGTAGAAATCAAGGAACTTGGGAAAAGCAGGAAATGGAACAGCAGAATAACAGATTTCAGAAGAGCACAACTGTACTCAGAAACAGCAGGGAACTATATAGGAAGCAATATTAAAGTGAAAGGGAGTTAAAAAACCCAAACAGCCACCTCTTAAGAAAATAATGTTAAGGGCAAAAGGACAAATCATTCTAGTGCTACTAAGCAGTATACAGGCCCCATCTGTATTCCACCCAGCTTTGGGGAACATTTTTTGAGAAACAAGAGCTGAACCAAATGGAGAGAGCTGGGAAGACAAGCACGAAGTCTGGTCTCTGCAGAGAGAGAAATGCAAGCAGATAGAGAGAACTTCTAAACCATGGATGCTGGAAGAGGGAAGAAGATACGTAGAGTTTCTGTTTAAAATTAAAATCAAATTAACGTGACTGGCTTTTGGCAGCTGCCCATATTTGGAGAACTTAAATCAGTGCACTTTACAAATCAGCAAATTAAGTTCTGGCTAACAAAGACTGTATAGAGTTGCTTTTTTTCTTTTGTAGCCACACAAAAATCCCTCTTATCTTTATCTCATTAACATCTTTATGCAGCACCATTCTATATACCAATCCTCTGAAAGATGTGCTAATGTTTCTCTGACTTTTTCATTAGGATAACACTTCTGTCTACACAGCTAAGTCTGTGCTCCTAAATGTGGGAAGCATCAAGATAGACCAACAGTAGCTGGTAAAGCAAACACTAAGCAGGACCACCTAAGAAGGGGTGTGCTGAAACTCTAACCACCATCCACCGCCTTGAGCTGACACATTTTGGCAGTGATAGATGCCGATACATCAATCTTATTTTTCAAATATCACCACCATCAATAAAACCCAAAAGGAAGCCTCTCTCTCAGAAAGGAATGTAGCTTTAAAGCCCACTAAAATGCTAAGCTTTTAAAGTACTATTACAACAGTCTCAGATTTCTGAAGAAAAAAAAGTTGGTTTTTTAAGTTTTACATGATAAGCAAGTCATAGTAAAACTTCACATAGAAGATAAAGAAATATTTTCAGAAGATTTTTTGTGTTTCACTTCTACCCTTCCACATCAGCAAAAAAAAGATTAAAAAGTACAAATCTGAACATAAGATTAATGTTGTGCCCTTCTATAATGAACGCTACAAACATATTTGTGAAATGAGACAAACAATGAGCAATGACAAAATGTGTAGGTGTTTCTCAACTGCAGTGGAGGGAGGTCTCAAAGTTGTTCTGATGACTTTAGTTAATTTAGTAACTACTCTGGAAGGGTGAACTACCTACTTATAACCTACCAGCTAGCAAAGAAAATATAATTTACTTCTGAGGAATGACCACATTTGCAAAGCAATACAGTATCACCAGCATGTCTGGTGATATGAATCAGTGGATGAAGAATTAACAAAGCTCAGTTACAGTGGGGAAAAAACCACCAAACCCTATATGAGGTCTCACACACAAACTGCTCACGAAATCCGTGTAAGGAGACACGCCTGGAGGTGAATATTTAGATGTTTCAGACATAATGCTTCATAGTAAATTCTGAAACAATGCTAGTATACACTGATAACTCATTGCTTTACATTTTTTTCCATTCCACAGGGAAGGAAGCTCTACACTCCCCTCATTCTCATATAGGGAATTAATAATCCTAAACTGAATTAAGAAATTCTATGTGCCCATTCTGGCAGCTTCCTTACTGGACTAATGGAATAACTTTAGGCTGTGTAAAAAAAATCAGTTGATACAAAATCAAGAATGAATGGAGAGACAGACAGAATAACCATAATAATTCAAGAATATTCCCCTTTGGGGACCAAATTCATAACAGATAGCATGGTTGGCTCTCCCCCTTCCCATTTTTCTTCATTTTCATAGATCAAAGCTAATATCTTAGAGCACAGCAGCTGATGGAAAATAGAAGTATAGTAAAACATTAGTTGCAGTTCCTACATCATAATTTTTTTCCTGCATTCTGTTTGGAGGAAAGAAAGTAGATGCTCAGAACAAAACTCAGGCAGAGCTGCCCAACAATAGGGACTCATGAAGCAGAATCCAGCATCAATCAGAGGAGGGATATGGTTAAGGCACTGTGAACTCCAAATAAAGCATAACTCAGTGCTCAGGAATTGCAGCTATAGGCACCAGCACAAGGCCCTAGAGAAACCTCTGAAAAGATGAATGTTACTTCCAGAAAAGCAGAGCTTTCAGCTGCAAAAGCTAAACTATATAATTAGCTTGAGTTACCTGTTTAAACAATTGCTTGAATTATGGGAGGACCCAGTGTTTCCAATGATGTCTCTTTTTTCTTTAACTGGTCATGCTTCCATTCCAGACTGGCAGGAGACCAGGCATAATGCCCTCTGCTGCCAAGCTACACTCCTTATTTTGTAGTAAGTGGCATGTGATTTCTGCATACCTGGTGACAAGGTCTTGCCTCAGTGATAGGCAGGGGCTCCTGGCTGACAGCTTGTACAAGAGCTGGTAGGCTTGCCAGCTGCTTCCTGACACTGAGTTTTGTGAAAGCAAGATGGCATGGGCAGTACCTTCCCTCTGCAAGAGGTAGTGGCTCTGGAATTGCTCAATCACAGCAGTGGTCTGACTTGAGTCTTGCCTACATCCACACAGAAAGAGATGGCATTTAATATCCCCAGTTTTTAGTCAAGTCAGAAGCGAAATAAATGAGAGGTTTCTTCTTTGGGATGAACAGAGGGTTAAGGCTGTTCTGACTAAGCTAAGTGCTCAGTACAGCCACGTCCATTGGAACTGTTGTGTGGAAATTGTATAGAAATGTACATTGAAAGGCACTGGCTTCTCTGAGGGACCTTGAAAGGTACCCACAAAAGGTTATGGCCATTTCAGAAGAGTCAGAGAAAAACATGCAGAGAGATTATATAACTTAATGTGAAATACTCTAAAACATAAATTCTGTGTTTAGGTAGTTTACAGGTTTGCCTTACCAAATGCATTGCTGCTTCATTCTCAAAGAATCACTATAAGCCAAAGCACAGGGATAAAATCCAGTATCCTCTGTTGTTTGTTAATGAACAGAACAGATCAGAAGATTTTTGGAAAGAAAGAACCCTGAACAATGAAAGGGTATCCAAACTGGGGTTCTACCATAGACACATTGCCCCCAAAAGGTAGGCTTGTCTAGATCTAGCCAGTGCATATCAAAATTGCTTGAGGACAGTCAGGTAGTAAGATTCAGTCTTACACCATGTCTATAGAACTGAAAATGCAACCGTCAGACAGTGCACTGATAAGTGAAGATATAGATGAATGAATAGAAAATAGAAATATAACTATGCTTAAGGTTCAAAGTATTACTTATGTCTTGACTGGAATGGAATGTCATATCTGCAAAGTACTCAGGTGCATCACAACATGTAGATTATTTGCATTAAAACAGAACATAACCTCTGGGGGAGTAAATTCATGCCAAGAATGGAAAATATTTGACACGAGCATTCCTGCACTGTGAGGAGAAACCATCACAGACCACAGAATTTTGAAAGATTTTTATTTTTGCTGGGAGCCATTAAAAAAAAATCTGACCACTTAGTTTGCAAAGTAGAGCTGAATAATTTTGAAATTCCATATATGTCCCTGTGTCTCTGCAGAGAACAAGAGCTAAGTATTATCAAATTTTTCCTGTGTTACAAAACTCAGTAAAATAATCTGGAAGGATTGTATTACTACACAAAAGCCTGCAATTCTATCCTCATTTCCTAAGATCCATTTAAGTCTCATACAGCCCTCAAATCTGCTTCTGGTATGTTAAGAGACATCCTGCAGAGATCACATTTCCCTAGAAATACTACAGCCCTGTTTTGGATTTGGAAAGAAAATTGTAAAATTTAAGTATATTCAAGAAGAATGTATGACAAAATGGATTAAAGCACTCTTACTAGTTCAGGTGAAGAGAACAAGGGTTTTGCAAACAGTTACAAATAAGGTTTTACTAGAATGCTCCCAATGGGAGTATGGTAAAAAGCTGGCAGTAGAAGCCACAGGCAAGTACTGCTGCTTTCGTTTTGACTAAATGTTCAGTTGTCACTAAAGTATTTAATTTCAGACTACTACATGTTGGTCAATACACATGCTGGCTGAGAAATAATTAATCTTTCTGCAGCTATTGCTTTGCTATTTGGGGAAAAAAAAAAAAAAAGAAGGAAGGAAATAAAAAATAGACTCACTTCCTCCAAGATTGCAGCTGCTTACGGATCTACAACTTCCCTTCCTTGTGTCATTTCTTCACTTTGTTTTCTTGCCTTCATCCTGGCTGTGATCACCTGCCACAGACTCAACCCATCCACCTTTCACCTCCTCTTGGCTTTCCCTCTCTAGCCTCCGGCTATGCCGGCACCCTGGTGAGCTCGGCACTCCCCTGACCTAGTTCTCACAGAGCATTTTGCTCCCCCCGGCAGCTCCACCTCACTCCACCCCAGTGCTACCACACTGCCTAACACTGCTCCCTCCTCGGGACAACCAGGCAAGCCAGACACTCCAGTTCAACCACTGCTTTATCTCACTCCCCCATTTCCACCATGACTGGCCAATTGTCACTTGTGCGGGAGCTCTTTGTCCCTTCTGTTGACTAATACAGATTTTACTGACCTTGACTTGAAAGTGAGATGGAGTTACAGAAGTTCAACTGTGGTGCCCTGTCCCTGAAAGTGCTAGTCAAATAACTAGAAACTATCAGGCAGGTATGTCATAATCACAAGCATGCTTTTCTCGTAACAGATGTGAGAACGGGACCTCAACCAAGGTGTTTATTCGTAATTGCTCCCTGTTTGGTTTATGACACACCAGACTTTCTACCTAGCTGATGAGTAATCTGAATAGGCGAAACTAAGCAATATTAGATAAATTAAGACATCCTGTAGCTTGAGAATTATTCTTCCTATTCCAAAAGTGACCAATATCCATACATAAGGCCCTATTTTTGACAGTTTTAGTGGCATCCTTCCCTTCCAATATCTTCCATGTGGGGGCAGCTTTGATTTTTTTTTTTCAGTTTAATTATCTTTTCAAAACACAGAATGTTTCAAAGACCTGGCAATGTTCTTACCTACTCAATTGTCAAAACAGTCTTGTTTAGGAGCTCTGCTAAATCCTACATGTTAAACCGTATGGGCTTAAAAAAAGCCCCCCAAAACCACACTCCTGTTCAGTTTTGGCAATGATCTGCAAGAACATGTGAATAGATAAAGCGCATGTATGTCTGCTTGTTTTAACCATGTCTAAATGAAGGTAATAAAGAAACAAGACTCCAGCAGTCGTTCCAACTTAAGAAAAAAGTTCTTTGTCCAATAAAGAGTAATAATAATTCATTTGCTTCTACCATGGGTTTCAGGAAACGGGTGCCAGATGATTTATCATCAGACTTGGTAACTCTTGTCATCATGATCTGATAGGTAAAGCTGCTTCCTATTCCCAGAAGTTGACAAATGGGATTGATTGCCTGCACGCAATTATGCCCGTTTCTCATACCTCAGCTGAAGTATTGCACTGGAAAACCTGTGTGAGTCCTATGGAGAACAGCTGGGTTTCCTGGCCACAGAGCTAAGTGGGAATGCAGCAAAAACAAAAATGCAGTGTAGCCTTGAAACATTAGCCATAGAGCAGGAAGATGCATAGGACTGGAAAAAAAATGAAGATAGGAATAAGCAGCAAACAGTGAAGCCTGGAAACAAATTATTGTCAATCAACCACAGCGGTTACTTCCGGAGAAGTATTGGGTTGTGGAGACATTTTGATTAGTTTCCCCAGCAAAACACCACTCAAAATGCAAAAAAAAATATAAGATAAATGTAAAGAACCCTCAAGCCATTCTCTGCCAGTCTTTTTGACTAAATTTTGAAGGCAGAAGCCTATCTTGGATATTTGATTAAAGAGCTCATTAGCAGGCTTTCCATACTATTCAAGTTACTCTTTGGGTAGCCCTGAAAACCAAAATATTGTAATTATGAGCACCTAAATCTCAAGGAAGTAGAAATCAAAGCTCTCTAAAATGCCTAAACATCAGCCTTTAGCCCAAACTTACAGAAACTACTTGTCACGGAGTGAGAGATTTGCATCCGTTCCATTTCTGTTTTTATGCTGATGTCCCAAAACACAGCTCCCACTAGAATGCTGCTGCTGAGTAGGTGAGATACTTTGACTAACAGGAGGTCAACTGAAATCATACTGCCTTTGTGAAATGGGAAAGCACAAGCCAAATGACAACGACGAGTCTGAATCTGCTCACCTTTGGATCAATCTCCTCTAAAGACGAAGAAATTATGCATGACTGAACTAGATTTGAATTACTGTAAAACAGTATGTAAAACCTGAACTCATATTTGAGATGTAGATGGACTGACAGAGAAATGTCCCATGAGAAATGAGACAGAAATGAGACCAAGATACACTTTTCTATCATGACATACCAGCAGCAACTAGAGCAGGAGATAGGTCAACTGCTTTACACAATACTGATAGCAAGTCACTGATATTTGAAAGCATGGGAAGACTGATGAAAACTCCTAGGGATGGAGGTACACTCAATAGATAATGCTTTTATGTGTACCAAGTATTTTACAAGAAGAGGACAGATAGTAAAGTCTATCCCAGAATGTTTACAGACTAAATAAATTCCAGAGAAATGCAATTGTAAGATATACACCAAGCAGAAACCAGAGCAGAAGTAAACAGGGCACTGCGAACTCTGGGAATAATAAATTCTGCCTTTCTACGTGTCTTGTGTTGACTGGCTGTGGTGTCAAATAAAGCAACACACTGACAGAAACTTCCTTCTTATTTGGGACACAGATCAAATCTTTCTACTGCAGATTCCCCAAGGTACTGTTGGAATGAGTTCACACTGCAGCTTCTCTTTCAACATAGAACATGCCTTTCTCCTGTGCTCAGCTGCCTACTTTAAGGAAAAAGTGGATGATAAGCCTTTGTCAAATCTGATTGAAAATGGATGACTAGTTCACAAGTTGTTAAAGAGCTGACAAATGGATAGTAATACTAAATAAGCTTTGTTTCTATAGGAAATGAGTCCTAAACAAACCAAGATTGCTTAATGCTACCATGCTGAAAGAACAAACTATGTATGTGGTTTTTTTGACACTTATAATGTGGCCAGCAGGGAATAAAAATAAGCATGCCTACCTGATCTTTTGAGAATTTGCATAACATGTCACTGAATGAAATTCTGTTTCCTGTAAATGTTATCATTTTATAACAAAACTACAGGATTACAATACTGTGTTTCTCATCAGGTACATATTGAAACAGCCAAAAAATAGGAGGTTCAAGGTGAATATACGAAAAAATTTTTTTACTGTGAGAGTGACAGAGCACTGGAACAGGCTGCCCAGGGAGGTTGTGGAGTCTCCTTCACTGGAGACATTCAAAACCCACCTGGATGCGTTCTTGTGTGATGTGCTCTAGGTGACCCTGCTCTAGCAGGGGGGGTTGGACTAGATGATCTTTCGAGGTCCCTTCCAACCCCTAAGATTCTATGATTCTATGATTCTATGAAAAGCCGAAGTCTCAGAAAACAATACTGACAAAATCCAGTAAAAACCTGCTTCACTTACAAAACCCCATGTAATTCTCAGCCCATATGCGAGACAACTTTCAAAAGACCTCCAGTTATACTGAATCATATATACAAAAAACCACTAATAGCATTTTATCTCTGCAAATTTAAAAGTATTTTCTACCTATTGATAGGAAAAGCTGTATTTTTAACTTCTGATTTACTTGGTTTAATTATGCTTTAAGCATAAAGAAGCTCATGGCAACATTTTCAAAAGCATCAATTAATTGATACTTTGAGTTGCGGGTGAGATGGAAGCTGATAGAGCTCCATTTTTGATCTGTCAAGCTTGATAATACTGTCTTGTTTATTACAAGCAGAGTCTGTTGACTTTTGTCAGATGGACCCAATTTGGCAAAAGCCACAGTGATTTTTTGTTTGGTTTTTTTTAACTTTTTTTAACCAAATCAAACAGGTGATGATAGAACTTCTTTTATATAGAAAGAGAATAAAAAAACTATCACAGCAGAAATTTAGGAAGAGCCAAGACAATAATGAATTGCAGAAAAATGGAAATGGACAGGTGAACTTGGGTACTTAGGAGGACATGGTTCATGGAGAGATGGAAGGATCTTGTAGACGTTACTTTATGATGAAAGCTGCTGCTGTAACAACAAGTACTCTGCTAGGTTCCTCCACAGAGCACCAGTGCCCAAGGGCCAGGACTTTGGGGCCAGCCTGCTCAGCAAATCATCCTTGCAATAGACTTAGAAAAGAAAAAAAAAAGACAGCCTCCTTGCAGCCCTTCTTGATCCTGCATATCTCTGGTTAAAGACAGTCATCTGCTGCAGAATTTTATTTCTTTAGCTTTCTCTGGTGAGTGAGAGATGTGAAGAGGCCAAATAATCCCTTTTCAAGGATGCAATACATTACACTTTCCTGGGACAAAAGGCTTAACTCAAGGTGAAATTGAATTTTCTTAAAACTACTCCTCAGTTCCCAAAGCACATTGCTGCTGGCTTTGGACACAAATTTCCTCACAATTATTTTGTTAAGTCTTACTAAGGCACACAGTACAAGCCACATTTCACACTACTGCATGTCAACATACCATCCCATTAATATACATCTGAAAATAAAGACAGGCTACAGATAAGCTTGAAAACATGTAGATTTTAAGAACAAGCACTTAGTCCTAGCAAATATCAACAGCTTATTTGTCACAGAACGAAGAGCAAAAATGTTAACTTTTTTTCTTTAAAGGGTGTAGATTTTGGCAAATGCTTATTTTTGTTTTGGAATCTGTACTTGTTCCTGCTTAGTTATAGGTAAGAATTAGATTTTAGAATCAAATGTTCTGAGTTCAACTTGAAGAAATACAGTTAAAAATGTATTGAAATGTATTGAAAGCCAAAAATTACTAATAGGCAAGTCCCACTCAAGTGAGATTTTTCCTAGATGATTTGATAAAGTAATTTTATAGTTCTTAACCTGAGATGAAAATGGACTGTACACACAGAGAAAGAAGAGCCTACATTGTAATATCCCTTATATATTCAGTCACAGATGCACCAATCTGGTACTTAAAGGCTGATAAAATCTCACTATTTGTTCTTTTGTAACCTAAAGCAAATTAAAAAAAATGGAGGGTGGTGGCCCATAGTTGAAGCATAACTAATTAAAAGAGAGGAAAAGGGGTGGAGGTTGCATCAAAATAGTGATCAATACAAAAGCAACAAAAAACCATGAAGATTTCCTCCTTTGGAATTAGCACACCCTGGTACCTGCTAGAACCTCCCAAATAATTTTACCACCCACATATGCAAACAAAAAAGCTGTTTATATAGCAATGATGCAAGGAAAAAATTGCACAGGAGAGCAATGCCTTATATAAAGAAGATACTATGTCAAAACACATGCACACTTTTTTGTGCCAGAGACAAAGCAAAATATTCCCCTTGAGCATGCCTGATGTCAAAAGATTGCTGGAAAAAGCTCCAATTCATGAACTTTCATGGATATCACTTAAAAAATCTGGGAAAACACAGATTTTTCCATTTTTTCAATTTTTTTAATTTTTTTTTTTTTTACCAGGAAATGCTTTCAACAAATCAACAAAAGCTTGTTTGCATTGGAATGTTTCATCATTTGATGCTGGTATCTGTCTATCACCTGGAACTTCGAGGCTGATCAGCAGGTGCCCAGGCAGTCTTAAATTTATTCTCAAGTTGTATTCCCTGACCTCCAAGTTTCCCATCTAAACCCTTACAGTCACTGACATGTGGCTGCTAGGACTGGGTAGAAACATCAGTATCCTGTCCTCTCCAGCCAGTGCCTGGGGTGATCTTTACACATACCCCCACAACAGTGTGCTCAGATTCCTGATTTCAGCTACTTTTACTTTCAGGAAGTGTAGCCTGGGGACCACAAAGGGAGAAATGTTCATTTCAGAAGACAAAGACAAAGTTTTGTGGAGACATGAGGAATGAGCAGGAAATTGAAATCCAGGGACAAACTGAGGCACGCTCTTGCAGAACAAACCCAAGAAGCTCAAGAATGCACAAACGGCTGCTGTGATTCCATGTGTAGGCTGACAGCTTTCCAAGCATGAGAAGATTAGCCAGGTTGAAGTCTCAGACAGCTACATGTAAGTCACAGAGAGGGATGTATGGTGGCTTTTCAGATCACATGAATCATCAGCAGCCATGGAAGCAGAAATTCAAATGGAAGTTCCTGGAGGAAGCAGAGTGCAGCATGATGTCAGCTGAAATGGGTACTAGTCTCAGCTCCTCACCACAAACTTGTCTTTTCATATTCCTATTGCTAAGTGAATAAATCCTCACTTTTTGGTAGGCTGAGGAAGGAAACAGATTTTTTGGAAGAGGGGGAAATACAGAGCACAAGCCAAGGCCTGTGCTTGGCCAAATGGACAAAGGAAAGGATACAGCTGAATGATTTCCAGAAAGACTGAGATGATCAGAAGAACAGACAAGGTTTTACTGTGTCACATCTACACTGGATGTTCTCTGACAAATTTAAAATACTTTGGGAAGGAGAAAGTCATCTGGCCAGAACAGGTTAAAGGTTACTTTGTCATGAACAGAAGAGTGCACATAGATGGTATCTGCTCTGGAAATTCAGCTCTTCACCCTGTAGTTTTATATTAAAGGTATCTCACTGAATGCTTTAGCTATCTAGCTGTATTAGTATATCCTAAAGTGCAAAATGACCCAGCTCCTCTTCACTCTGGCACACAACACTGTTAGTTCCTGCTGCTTGCACTTCTCCTTAAATGATGTTTTTCTTTCCAGTTCAACATCTATCTCACAATGACAACTCTCTTGGACAATAATTTCACAAAACTTCTGGCTTGTTTGCTTTCTAAAAATGTTTTCTGTGGAAAACTCCTGCCAGAAACTGTAGAAAGTCTCTGGCTGAGCCACAGGTCATTGTAGGGAAATTTACTGTCCTGATTTACTGGTTAATGTCACAGTCCTAGCCAGAGTGAAAGTTAATTAAAAAAAAATAAATCCATGAGAGAGTTCCTATGTCTGCTGGCAGCAGACACAGAACTGCATCTCATGATAAACGAAGGGCTCTTTATGGTTGTCCTGTAAAACAGGATTTGAATCACCACCAGCATGATGTTAGCCCCTATTCTGGTGAGAAGTCTGGTTCTATAGAAACGATGAGAAAGTAACAGGAGATTGGCAAGGAGATTATAAACATACTCAAGAGACCTACAGCTGAGATGTAGAACAAAACATATATTATCTTAACTGCTGTTTAGCCTTGTGTGCCAGGTGAGTAGAACATCCATGTTTCAATAAGGCTGTGATAGAGGCACCCTGTCAAACACACTTGAGATGCCTGCCCTGCTGTGCATGAAATCAAAGCACAGTGGTAAACTATGCCTGTGTGAATCCCTGAAACAAAGGTGAAAACAGCAGGTTTGGTGACTCTCTAGCATGCACCGAGCTCTGTGGTGCCTACATCCCTGTTTGCATATATCTGCCTGGGTGCTGCTTCCCCTGGTTGGAGAGATAATGAAAATAAATTTACTCTTTTAATTTCATGTGTGGTTTTGTGTTTGTGCCTGTGTTCTGCCTTCTCTGACTCGCATGTTTGGTGTAGTTGGCAGGATCCAGGAACAGCCATGCCACCTCTGGTAAAACGTCAGGGACTGGGGAGGTCACAACAGCAACTCTGTATTCCAGGATGGGCCAGTACTGAGCACTGGAAGAGATGATGGAGCAATGGTTAGTCCCCAAACAATAGAACCAGCTGTGTGTGGATTACCATGGGCACCAGATTGTTCTTGCAAGTTAGCAGGGGTACTGGAACAGTTACTAGTTATTGGTCTTAGCGCTCTTGGCCATAAAGTTGTTGCATTATGGAGTAAAATGAGGGAGTTGGAAAATGAAGTTGGAACTTCACAATATGCAAAGATAATGCAAGAAGTAATTACTACTCAGGCAGCGCAGTGCCATGGGCTGCAAGACGCTAGAACAGATGATAGTGCATATTGCTAATACATGGCAGAGTGAATGAGCCAATCTGTGGTGCTTGGTTGCTGGCTGGGGTTAAATCAAGAGTCCTTTTTTGGCATCTAATGTGGCACACAAAGGGTTCCAAAAAAATAATGATAGATTTGATTGGAATGTGCTACATTGAATTTATAGTTGTTAGGGTGTTAATCAGCAGGCTTCTCTGCTTGCAATACTGTATGTTAGAGCCTAGATCTTGTTAAGGGCTGCTTTTTGCTTTTGGTACTTGCTGTAGTGCTTATCACCTTATTCTGATGTGCCTGGGAATGTTATGATTACAGCAATGGCTCATGTGCTGATTATGGGATTCAATCCAGACAGTGTAGTAGCAAGGACTGTCATAATGCAGCTTTTGAGAAGAGTGCCTGCCTCACTAAAACCCTTGATTATACCAGCAGTCACAATGGCTATGGGTAATGTAGGCACCCTAGCAAATACCTTGAGGGTAACAGGGGCTATAGCATCAGGATCAACTGTGCAGGTGGTGAATAAAAGAAAGCTGGCAAATTAGAAAGGAGTTACATCAGGGCTGATGAGGAAACAAATGTGGAATGATCTTTTACAAGCTGGTGTCTCACAATCCAAAATATATGGAATTGCAACATCAGAAATGTTTCATCAATGGCAAAAGTTAGTGCCTCCACAAATAAGCTGACTGCCTGTGACCCCACCACCAACTCTGTGCCCACATTCCACCCTTGCTGCCACCTCAAGGCAAAATGTTAAGACTTGGCAAGTTTCAAAACAGCAGAAAAGGTCTGGCAGGTCCTCCCCAATTTGCTGCCACTGTAGCCTCATGCATAAGGAGACAGATGCCCCTGTGCTCCTTTAGCTCTAAAGTGGTGGTCTGGGGGGATTTTACATGTGTTAGCTCTGGTGGATGCTGGAGCTGAGGTTACTGTATTATGTAGCAATATTAACAATAAAGAAGCCACATCACACATCTGTGGATTAGAGGAGAAATCCAACCCCTGCCCTCTGAGCTAAGGTTACCTTAACAATAGAAAATGCCCCTCAAATTACCATGACGGTGCTAATTGCCCAAGTTAAAGAATATATCTTGGGTAATGATGTGTTGGCAGGACAGTTGAAACAGCAAATGGTCACTTCTGCTTCAGGACTTAACCAGCAGGATTTGTTCCTTGATCTGTAATGGTCTTGCATGGATTCCCAAAGTGGAATTCTGTTGTGCTGCCCATGCCTGCTGAGGTGGTAACTGGAAAACCATATTGTATGCCAGGGAGAAGGAGGAAATTACTCACACCATTCAATCACTTCAACAAGTGGGAATCATTAAGGAAACCATGACTACTTTTTAATAATCCTATTTGGCCTGTTTGAAAACCAGATGTTACTTGGAGAATGACTGCAGATTACAGAGAATTGAATAAAGTCAACTCCCACCTGCAGTTACAGTACCAGACATGGTTACTGTTATAACAAAAAAAAAAAAAAAACAGGAAAAATGTACAACTCTGGAAGGTGGTGACAGATCTGCCTAATGCTTTCTTTTCAATAGCCACTACTTATTTATAAAGCATGTGCAAATAACTGTACTATCTGTATGCAGCTATATTTAAGGGCATGATGTAGGCCATGGGGAAAGACAAAATGGGGTCAGTGGGACTTGAATACCTGGCAGGTCCATAACATGGGCCCTCTCTCCCTGATGAGGGGATGCTGACACATTTGCTGCTGTGAATACAGTGTTAAGAGTTGGTTTTTTTCTAAACCACCAAATATGCTAATCAATATAACAGGACTGAAGCATTAGAACAACTCATTCATCAATACAGACCTCCTCAACAAATCCAAAGTGACCAAGGAGACATCATGTCCAAGATAGGCCTTAGGGGCTAGGGTTAGATTGAATATGCTATGTTTCCTACCATGCCCAAGTTAAAGGTGTGATTGAAAGAATAATTGGGACGTTGAAGGAACAATTGAAAAAGCTAACCAGTACTAAAACGTTACAACATTGGACTTCACATCTTACTAAAGCAGTTTGGTTTTTTGTTAAATAGCTGGAATATGCACAAACACCCTATGATTGTATTACAACACCTCCAGTACAAAACATGCTATCTCGCCCAAAATACAAACTAAATGGGAAATGGAATTGTTTACATTGACAAACACCATCGCGTGACCACAACCTACTAGTCTAGATGTGAAGATTCACATAACAACTCCTGAGAATGCCATATGGTTCTGTACCCCAACTTCTCATTTCACATCCTCTACTGTTATCAGATTCTTGAGTCCTTGTATTTCAGATATCTTCAACGAATCTGTGCCTTATCTAGAGGAGGAAGCATTAGGACAGTGTTATTGGTGTCACAAACCCAACATGGAGTTGAAATTGAATCTGGAAAAGTGCAAGACATATCTCTTCCATCTGTGTGGGTAATTAGCCCACATCAGGTTAAACCCAGAGTGATACTAATTGAAGGAGCTGGAGAAAACATTACTTGAAGGAGATGACACTGGTGTTTCTCTCCATTTTCACAGCTTGACTTGTGATGTTTTACAGTCTTGTACTACAGGCACTTGCCCTGGATATGTTTGTGTGAGGTCAAGGTGTAAATATTTGGATTTGGTTGACCTCTACTGTAACTAACTCATCTGCTTTTTGTAGTAAGAGAGGGTTAACAGCTGTAGATCTTTGAACAGCATGTTTCATTATGGTGCCAAGCCCAGAGCTATATTACAGAATGCTGCTATGCTTAGTGCTTTTGATATTAATGCTCCTCTTAGTTGTTTTGTTTTCCCAGTAGTAATGGCTGTATGCCAAGGAACATTACAAAATTGATGGACAGTGGACTATCTCCTTTGACACTGTGAACACTCCTCTGATTTGGAAGGCATGTGCTGCTTCAACATAACTTATGAGTCAGCCAGTGGAGAGGATGTCATTCAACATCTCCAGGACTTAATGCATCAAATTAAACAATCTATTGATGGTGCATTACTGGCCAAGTGATTTAATTTCCCAATAGGATGAGCGGAACATCTGATTCAAAGCATTATTGTAGAGTTCTGTTTGTTCCTTTTTCTATTAGGTGCCTCTGTAAAATACCTTGCTGTACACCCCACAAGCTGAAATGGACACCTCCAGCTTTGCCAGCCCAGCAGAAGTGGTTCTTTATGCAAGGGGGTGGAATGTGGGAAAATAACGGGAGATTGGCAGGGAGGATTACAAACATGCTCAATTGACCTGCAGCTGAGATGTCCCTTGTGTGCCAGACAAGTAGAACATCTGAGTTCTGATAGAATGTGGTAGACTTAGAGGCACCCTGTTAAACACACTTGAGATTCCTGCCCTGCTGTGGGTGAGATCAAAGCACAGTGGTAAACTATGCCTGTGTGAATCCCTGAAACACAGATGAAAACAGTAGGCTTGGTGATTCTCTAGCATGGACTGAGCTCCATGGTGCCTGTATCTCTGCTTGCATACATCTGACTTTATGCTGCTTCGGGGATCCCCTGGCTGGAGAGGTAACAAAAGTAAATTTGCTCTTTGCATTTCACCCATGATTTTGCCACTGTTTCTGCATCCTGCCCATGCCAGCACACACAGAGACCCAGACAGTCCCTAAGCAGCAATTATATTATAATTCTGCCCATTATATTAATGAGCTTGCTTCTACAATGGAATGCAGCCAGCTATGTCTCTTGCCAACATAGCAGGTAGAAAAATGCATATTACCTTGTTTCTGAAAGCTAGACTGTGACTTACAGCTTGCAAAGGTATTAATTCTCATGGTGAGGGGACATAAGTAGACATGCAATGGGACTAGCCGCTTAATGGCTTTCTTTTCCTATGTATCTCTACTGAATAAAAAACAAGCTGCTTGCCAGGTAATTACCCACAGAAGCCCCACTGGGGTTCTGCATCAATTCTGTCTATTTCTAGATCACTGCAGCTAACACAGAAATGCTGCCTCCTTACACTAAAGGGTCACAGACTTGCTTAGACTGGATGGGCCTTCAGCTGCTCTCTGGTTCATCCTCACGTTCAAGGGCAGGTCAACGCCAAATTCCCAGCAGGGTGCTTGTGGATTTTCCCAGATGGGTCCTGAAAGCCTCCATGATGGACACTTGAGAGCAACATGTCCCAGTGCTGTTATTTGCATCTTGAATTTTTTTCCCCCTCATATATGAAACCACTCCAGTCTCCAGGCAAAGTATAAACCATTAACCACTACCCTTTGAGCCTGATGTTCCAGTCAGTTATTAACCCATATAGTCAGGACCGTAATGTCTCATGTAGCATACGAGGACAGTATGGCTAAAGTCAAGGTAGATGACATCCATCACTTTTCCCTCATTCACAAATCCAGTCACTTCATCATAGAAGACAACTAGTCAGTCACACATCATTTATCTTTGGTACATTCATGCTTGCTATTTCCAATCACTTTCCTCTCTATGGTCTCAGAAACAATCCTCTCTAGAGAAGATCTATCTTTTGAAGACAGGTGAAACATCTGCCTTTTTTAAATTACCAGGGATCATCTTTTTTATCCATGACCTTCCAAAGATGATCACGTTTGATAACACTATGGCATCATCAAGCACAGTTGGATGCTGCTCTTCCGGTCCCATGTGCTTGCATGGGTTGAGATTTCTGAAGAGATCCATGACTCAGTCTTCTTCCACTACTGGTAGTTTGATGACACAGGGGCTTGGAAGATTTTCTTGGTGAAAACTGAGGCAAAGAAAGCATGGAGTACCGCAGCCTTACCTACACCTGCAGTCACTAAGTCACCCACCACATTCAGCAGTGGGCCACATTTTCCATGTTTATCCATTTGTTACTAATGTAGCAGTAAAAGCTCTTCTTGCTTCCCTTGATGTCTCTTGCAGATTTTTACTCCAGGTGAGCTCTGACTTTCCTAACACCATCCCTACATGCCCCTGGCAACATTTCAAAATTCTTCTTTTATAGTCCATTCCTGCTTCTACCTCTTGCACACTGCTTTTTTGCACTGGAGCTCAACCAGGGGTTATCTGGTTAGCTAAACCAGGCTCCCAATACATTTACTTGCTTCCGTAAGTACAAGGATGAAGCGTTCTTGTGCTAAGAGGAGGTTTTCCTAAAACACCTGGCATGTTAAGTATTTTAAGCCAAAGCAAATCAATACATGTTGTATTTGTTCCTGCTTAAATTTCCAAATTTTAATTGCCTGAATTTAGAGATTTTCAGGTCTTAACAAGGTAGTGACTCTAGCCTTACTAGAAATGCACATACTGTGCTGAGAAACCTCTAGCCTTGCATGAGAAGTCTCATGCAACAAACTTGAAAGACTGCTACAAGAGTCATTGACTGTTACATGTGCTTTCACACCGGTCACATCTCAGTCTTCTACATTTCCTGCTTCCAATGCATTGAGCTCATCACATAGCAGGGTAGATGACAGAAACATGGGTGTGGATCTGAGACCTGTGATTATTAGCTGACAGTGCTGGTGCAAAGCAAAGAATTTCTGGGACTTGAAACCAAGAAGAAGAGGAGACAGGAATTTAGAGTGAGGAGGTCATGCCTGTGGTGCAGCTGAAGCAACAAGTGTAGAAATTGGTAAAGAACTCTGACTGGAAAACAATTCTTAGTATCTTGCTGTTGTCTCTACAGCTATGGAACCCAGAGGACTTTTGGGGATTGCACTTTCCACTAATACACACAAAGTGGAAAAGGTCCAAAAGGCTTAGGTGCTGCAGGTGAAACAGGCATGGTCCAATGAAGTCCCCTTTCAGTTTGTTATTAGTAAAAGTCACAACAAAAAAATCAAGCTATTTCAGGAAAAAAATATTCTGTTGGTAGATCATTATGGTTGCACAGCTGAGGCTGCAAACATCTGGTCTAGGTGACCCTGCTCTAGCAGGGGGGGTTGGACTAGATGATCTTTCGAGGTCCCTTCCGACCCCTGAGATTCTATGATTCTATGATTCTATGAAAGGCTGAAATCTGATTAGCCTTAATCCTCCCTCCTTTATCTTGTCTTATTAATAAGCCTTATAGCATGACTCTAATTGTGGGAATTAGCTTATTTTTTCCCTGCAGGACTTGTTAACATTTATATTGAGTTTGTATCCAGAATTCCCCAGTTACACTAACTATTGTAGAAAACACATGAAGTAAGTGCTATATTACACATGTGAGACGACAGAGCACAAAGAAATTACAGGGGCCATTTACAACATAGACAAGAAAATGATTCCCCTGAGAACAGTTGCAAGGCCTATTCCTCTAATGACTTTCTTTTTAAACAATTAATGTTTTCTTTAAGGTCTTCACTGTGGAGAGTCAGTGACATTACAGTGCAGAAAAGAAGAAAAACAAGGAGCGAAAAGCATGGATGGGACTGAGACTGGCTCTGGAATATTGAATCAATAGTGGAGCAGAACAATTAGGAGGAGGTTCAGACGTCACAGGGCAGAGGGTAAATTTAACTAGCTTCTGAATTTTAGAGCCCCCAAATGCCAGAGGCTATCACATTTTTGGGCTATCAAATAAGTGGGGCAGACGTTACTGGGTTTTGACCTCATCCTGGGCTCTTTTTCACTTTCAGAAAGGAGATTGAAAACCCTAGAAAAGGCTGTAGTCTTCACTGCAAGTTTCTTCCAAGATACTTCCATTCTCAGTGCAGAAGGGAAAAAAACAAATTTGCAGATAGCTTTCAGAATCAGAATCACCAAGGCTGGAAAAGACCTTTAGGATCATCAAGTCCAGCCTATGACCTAACACCACCACATTGGGTAGACCATGGCACTAAGTGCCACATCCAGCCTTTCCTTGAACACATTTGGGGACAGTGCCACCACTTCCCTGGGAATTCCATTCCAAAGTTTAATCATTCACTCCATGAGGAAGTACTTCCTAATGTCCAACCTAAACCTCCCCTGGAACAGCTTGAGGCCATGCCCTCTTCTCTTGTTGCTAGTTGCCTGGAAAAAAACCCCAGCCCCTACCTGACTACAACCTCCCTTCAGGTAGTTGAAGAGTGTGATAAGGTCCCCCCTGAGTCTCCTCTTCTCCAGGCTAAACAATCCCAGCTCCCTTAGCCTATCCCTGTAAGACTCTCCCTCTAGTTCTTTCACCAGCCTTGTTGCTCTCCTCTGGACCCGATCCAGCACCTCAATATCCTTCTTGAACTGAGGGGCCCAGAACTGTACACAATACTCAAGGTGAGGCCTCAACAGTGCTTTATACTATCTTGGAGGCTCTCTAAGGCATCCAAAGAAATGATCAAAGAAATAAAATTATTGCATTTGAACTGCAGGAAAAACTTTTCCGCTGGATAAAACTTATTTGTTGTTTTAGAAATACACTGTTCCCTACAATTGACACCCAATTAATATAAATATAATGGCAAAAGAAGCCATCACGAGGAAAATACCTTCTCCTGGCTACTATAGTTACACAAATAAACAGGTTAGCTATTGAGTTGTGCTTTGGATAAAGGCAAGCCCAGTCTACAGGTTCTGGAAGAACCTGTGTTATAAGCACTAATTAGGTCAAAGACATGGCCTACAACCCACCTCCCAAAACTTAGGTCTTACTGTGGCCCAACTTCCGATGAATGCAAAGATGCAGCATGGTTATGGAGATGTGGTTAGGCCTGGTGTCTATTGCTACAGGAGAGTCTGTGCTATCAGCTAGAACTGAGTGAGTCAGATTTAAATAATGAGAGAAGCTATTCAAACAAGCCATCTCGTCCCGAAGTGTTATATCTCTTCCCTAAAAGCAACAGCTTCTCTTCTGGCAGGATGCTTAATTGCTTCTTTATCACTCAGCTACCTCCTTTCCTGTACTTTGCATGCCACAGATCTAGAAGCAAAGACAGCCTTGCTACTCCCCCACATTTGATCATCCCCAATCACCTTCCCCAATCCACTAAACAAAATCCTTTATTCTGAAACTCGGAGATTTTACTGTCTCAGAATTCCTTCTTTATTTCTGTCATGCACAGAGAGACACATAAAACGTTCTTATATCATTAAGGTAAAAAAGGCCTTGCTCCTGAGCCAGTGTTTTCAAAATCAGTGTTTCCAAGGCCAGCATTTGCTGAAACCAGTGCTTTCTGTGGGCTCCTTAGAAAAAAAAAAAGGTCTATGGAGCCGATTTCTGCAAAGCCTGATGTTCCAGTCAGTCAATTGTGTAAAATTATTGCCGCATATTCCTGGCTTAGAAGCCTTCATTCTGCCATGCCCTTGCTACAGCCTCTGCACCAACAGTTGCCTCTCAAATCAGAACACATCTTCTTTCCCTCCTCCTTTCAAAGTAACACAGCTGCAACTAATCCCAGGATTTTAAAAACTACCACAAGTCTCAAGCGCTAGAATGAGCATCATCAGTCATATCCCCTGAGTATTTTAGCACTGTATTTCCCCTCCTATGTACAGTGTTTAATGGTGAATTAATTTACTGTAAAATAAAATATAGTAAAATACATACATGTGAGTGTGTGTGTCAGGATGTTACGGAAAATCAGGGCAAGGTGGAAAAAGCAGCAGAGGAAGAAAGGGGAGGACGACTGGAGTACTGACAAACCCCGATCTGGTTCCTGCACAGGCTTTCTTGTGCACCTAGCTGCAATATTCCCTGCTCCTCAGATCTCAGCTGTAAAGTGGGAAGCACACCTCATCAAGGTGCAAATATAAACACACTGGAAGACTGTGTGAAGTCGAACACCTACAGCAGCAAACCATGTAAACAGATCAGGTAGGAAGGAGCTGTATCTGTTCCTGTAAAATAGGATGAAGCATAAGTACTGAACAGGGTGAGGCAGCTGGGGCGGGGAAACAGACCAGACAGGAATGGGAAGATTCCTACCAGGAATGAGATTCCTAGTTCATACAGGACTCTTGTCTGTTATTGTTTCCTTCTTTCCCAATCTGTGTTTGAAGCAGGAAGAGAAGGGAAACAGAATGTAATTTGGAACACAATGTTAGACCTGGATTTACCAAATTTGCCCTTGATAAGCGTCCTGAACTTTCCAAGGTTTCACTTTTTCACCACTTCCTCAGACACAGATGGTATTTACCAGTGGTTCAGTGCTTCTTTCACATGTCACATGGCAGGGTAAACCCCTTCCCTCTAACCATACTGTGCTTGCAAGACTTCAGGAATCTAGCAGGTACATTTACTAAGATTTCTTTACTTTCTTTGCCACTCCTTTCAGGCCACTCTTTATTTCCTTTTTGCTCACCCTCAGTAAAATTCTACTTTACTTCTCTAGCCATCTCTTTTCTATTAAGGAGGAAATCCTAATTAATCCCCTCCTGGGAATCTACTGCTTTCAAAACCACTCACAGCAGGTTAACAATAACTGAATGGCAAGGCTTGGCCCTTAAAATTTGCCACTCAAAGCAAGTATTTCAGACATCACTGTGGCAAATAGCTAATATATAAAATGATGAGGAAATATATGTGATGTATAGAAGTATGCTAGATTAATTTTCTGGAAGCAATTCCCAAGAAAGACTTTTTCAGTCATTGCACAAGCATTTTTGCTCTCCTCATCCTACACAAGCCAATGATTGGGAAACACCCATACCAAGGGAAACACCTAAAGCCAGACAATCATTAAGCATCACACTGGGTGTGCCTTCATTAGACTGCAAGGTGTGTGAGAGTCCCACTTAGAGAAAGATATAAGATAGCAGTTTATTTGTAAAACCACACTTGTTGGCTAAAGCTTCAACAGAGATGATCAGGTGAGCATTCAGGCTCCAAAGCAACCTTCTCCATCTCTCTCTCACCATCACACTGTGGCTAGAAAGCCACCCTTTTTCTAGTCACTACAAGATTAATGTGTTTTGTTTGTTTGTTTTTTTACTAGTCACATCAAGATCCAGAATTAGGAGACTTCAAGGCAGACAGCACGTTGCCAGTCAGGATAGGTATCACAGGCAGACAACATTTAAGATTTGTGTTCTTTTAGCAAAAGAACTTTGGTTTTGTGGTGCATTCTTTAGGATGTTACATGCCAACAGTTCTACAAAACATTCACATAAATGAGAAGTGCTGGTTTCAAAGAGAACAGCTTGAGAAAATAGTAAGCAAACCAACTTGGATTTAAAGCAGTACAGGGCTGGAAAGCAGGGATCAGTAATGTGCAGGCATCAGTTAAACCAACCTTGCAGAAATGTAAACATTAAGAAATACAGCTTCCTCTGCCTACATTTATACTTGTACAGCAATAAATCACTGTTTAAAAACCACTCTACACACACTTCAAAGCTGATTAAACACCTTTCCATTAGTGACTAATAAATCACAAATTCAAGCTCACCACTTTTTGAGTTTCAGCATGCATGTGTTGGTTGAGTTTGATATAAACTAGAGGCCATTTAGTCCATGCGACCAACAGCATTCACCACTCTCACTGGAGTTTAGGATGACAGAAGAAAAAAAAGCAGCTTCAGGTCCCAAGACTATAAAATGCAGCACACAAGCCTAATCCATACAACCTATTCAATGGAGACCAAGACCGCCATAAAACTAGCTTAATAAGTAATGTTGCAACTACCTATTTGTTTTCAATATTGAGGCAATTAGGGTAAACAGTTAAACCTTACCTTCATTCCTTTCGTAATCCCATTTTTCTTATAGATTCCACTTTTTAAGAGGTTATTCTGTTTCTGATGGTGATGATGTAGATGTCCATTGCAGACAGCATTGGGATTAGCCATCTGTTTATTCAGATTCTCAGTTCTTAAGGGTGTCTCAGGTCTTTCCACTGTAAAAAAGAGAGTGGGACGAGCAGATATATTTCTTGGTTAAGGCCTGAAAGGTATCCAACTGGTCTGTCAGGATTTTCCAGGATGAGAGGACAAACTATCTTTTGCAATATCTTAGAAACTTAAAACTGTTTCTTTCACACACCTTCTGCCCCTGCAAGCTAGAACACAAAATACATAGCAAGAGGTGTACTCTTAAAATCTCTGAAAAACAGTGCTCATTGCTGGGTATTGTATGAACACAGCTTCTATGAGTCAACAAGACTGCTGCAGCTATCAAGAAGTGGGTGGATTCAGAGGCGGAGACATTTAAAGATACATTACCTCTTAAATGTCTCCCAGTGAGGAACACTAACATTATTTCCTCCTGAATACATTCTACGTAAAGGCAACTTACTCCATTTGAAGTAATTGAATGTTTTGAAAATTTGAACGTGGTTCATCTTGCTAAAAGTATATTGGCTGAAAAAAGTAGCATTTTGCAGAGTAGAACAGAATAACTTTTTTTTTTAAACTTTTTTTTTTAAAATCCCTTTTTATATAGGTAGCATTAATGCATTAACCCTACAAGGAAATGGAAAGCATTTTATTATTAAAAGAAATTTTCTTTAGAACTAGAAACAAATACTTGCACCTATCCTACAGGTGCTTGCACAGGTGCTTACTGGAGTGAACTGTCCCTTTAAATTCAGTTTGGCCAGTAATGGGATAAATGCTATTACAATTAATAAGCAAAGGACTTTTATAAAGTTGATTAATTTAGTTCTAAAACAAGTCAGGCTTTAATCACATGTGAAACTATTCAGCAGGACTAACAAACATCCTTTCTTTTAAGACAAGAATTTACTGATTGTGGAATTACATATATTGTCTTTGCTGAACTGAATTCTCAGGTTTCAGTGGCACAACATAAAAGTATAAGCATCTCTGGCAGCATTTGATAGAAACCCTTCCTCCCAACATAATTATAATTAATGTCGAGACAGATTAAAGGAAAGCTGCATTATAATATCAATTTTGAAAAACAGTAAGGATGAAAGGCTAGGAGAATAAAAACACTTGGAGTGTTTTAATTGGAAAAAATTACTGTGTCATCTTGGCAATGAAATGTGATACACAGAAAAAACAGCCTACAACGTGAGTATGTGGATTGCAGGAGATTAGGTGCTGAATGAACCACTGTGAGAATACACTGGGAAACACACTGCATTAGTTTTGAGAACTTGTCTTAGACACGTGTTGAATTGCTAAAACTTATTTGCTCCTTTGAAGGGATTTGCAAATTGAGGTATCTTCAGTATGTTGAAAACTTTTGGTCCCTGTCTAAGAGAGACCTGAAATGAACTGTGTTTAAAAGAAATGTCTGCATCTTTCCTTCTGTATATCACTTCACTTCATACCACTCAGTACTGTGCAGAGACTTCCATTAAGATCTGTAGAAAACCTCCATGATACGCTATAGAGTATCAAAACTGAAAAAGTAGTGTGTGTCTAACTAGGTTTGATTTATATATCCTTAGAAAGAAGCCTTTTACATACATATTCCAATTAATAAGACAGTAATACTTTTGGTAAAGAAAATATCCCCTTAACTGACTAAAATGACATAGAAACACTAAACCACCAAAATGCCTTACTTCACCATTACACCAGATTCACCACCAGAACTCAGATTTCCTAGGTTTTGTCTTTTGGGTGTCATTCCTAGGAAAGAATGACTAATTTCTTTATGAATCAGACCTTTTTAAGCTTCATTAAGGCACCTGTAAGGATAACTCAGTTACAGATTAATTGTGAATATGTGGTGATAAGATAATTTGTTGCTCATGATAAGTAGTTAGGAGTTCGTATTTGAAAGGACAAGACTGAGATTAGGGCAAACCTGAAGCAGATGGAAAGAGTGGTCAGTAGTACCTCCCTGTGTGTCTGTCACTTGTGGTCTCATGATAAATGGAACAAAAGATAATGCAGAGCATGCCCTCTGCAGCTGGCAACCCCCTCCCACCAAGAAGTACTCTTCATTTGGGAATTATTTCCTTGATTGTCACAGCAATCAAACATCTGTAGAACACGCCATCTGCTCCGTCAGTTACTGATCATCATGACCCTGTTCTGATAAAGGTAAGACAAGAAAACTTACCAGAGTAGCGTTCTTGCCCTTAACAGCTTCTAGCATCTCAGCTAGCCCCTCTGCCAGGTACTCTTCCCAAGAGACTGAGCACCTTCCAGGGCACACAGTGAGATAATTAATATTTCGTTTTTTTTGTGGTTTTTTTTTTAATTTTTTTTTTTTCAGTTAAGTTTATGGGGGAGTGGAATCTCTGACTAGATAACAGTTCAAATGATGCGAATTTTGCCTCTGGTCCCAGTCTGTAAGTCTACACTTGTTATCCATTTCAAGGTCCATGAAATGCCAATGCCCTTAGATGAATAAAATAGTGAAGTAAATATGCTATGTAAACTTTAATTTTCAATGTGTCTAACATTTAAGATCAAAACCAAGAAGCACTTAAAGAAAAAGACTACAATTTAAATATGAAATGAGCATTTTTTAAAACCTCAGAGAATAGCTGTCCTTTCAGATTTCTTTTAACCAAAAAGCTAATCTAAAAGCTGCTCTCACACACAAAAAAATAGCACTAGGGGCTGAGTAAAAGTCCTGCCCTGATTCTATTCAGATTGAATGACTTATAGAAGGGATGAGTCTGGCCAAGTATGTACAGATGATCTGTAAGCTTGATGTGGTGTTTCTCAGACAGAAAAAAAAAATTAAAAATGAGTTTTACCTTTTAGAACTCTATCTTATTCAAAGCCACCTGTTGCTTAGGTTTCTATATCCATATCTGCCATGCTACTGACTAGCTGCATTTACATCTGTTATTCAAAAATACGAGAGTCCATCCTGCCTGGACGTGAGGATGGGCCCAATAATTATGTACTTTGCAACACCAAAACCACCACCAGCAATGCACTATCTCTTTTTATCATTCTGGGAAGTGGGAGGAAAAAGATGACTATGCTGTCTGTCCAAGAATTGTGTGTATTTCACAACACGGGACCCCAGTTCTACTAAAATTATGTGTGTGCTCTACCCGAGCAGCTTTGGTTCTGGTCAGAAGTCACAAAGTTGCTCTTTGTACGTTGGCAAGAAATTGGTGATTTTCTAAGGTTAACAGCAGACCACATAGCATAGATACTAGTAAAGTTTGTAAGATGTGGCTACAATTACTATAAAGCTGTAGGAAAACCACCAAAGAATTCCCAGGTCTATGTTTTATTCCTCGCCTTTTCAATATCATGTTGATGTTAATAAGTATTTGCTGACTCACTTCTCAAAATCAGGAAAAATGTGTTTAAATCCTTTGTAAATGCTCTGAGACAAATTGTTGAGGAGTGTAATGCAAAAGTGAAGTAAAATACATACAATTAATTATCTGAGGTTTAATGACAGAATGGAGAGAAAAGGGAGAGGTAGGGCTGTGCCTAAGAAGTATTTGAAGAAAATCACTTTTCTAGTAGGCATTAACATTGTTACACAGGATAGGTTAAAAGGTTGACCTCTGATGATGTCAAGAAACAGGGACAAAAAACATCTAACCCTCCATTAGACTTTTGGCCCAGTCAGAACATTTAATGTCATGGGAGTGTCCACAGTGTCCCAATTTATAGAAACACTTTAACAGCACCTACCAATTAAAAAGTACAAGTTGCAAGAAAGTGTGATAGCTGGTCCCCAGAAAACTAACGTCATAAGCCAGAAGAATTTCCACAAGATCCCTGCTCTTCTCAAAGAATAGTTAGTTATGGCAGAATTGTGAAATGGTCTCACAATGCAGTTGCAAGGTCTTGATAATTTCATTTCATAACAGATGAAAATTTACACGCCACATGAAACAGTAAGGATCTGCAAAAAGACATCTTCTAACTATATGGTTAGTTTCACTGGACAGGCACCAATGTCAAACAGGAGCTGGAAATACTGGGAGTCTACTCCTTTTACGTAAGTCAGAAGTTCTAATAATATTTAAATTTGCTGAGGCCCTTGGACCAGTAGTGGAGTACACAGTTAAAAAAACCTCTTCTGCTCTCCTTATCACTTCTCTTACAATCAAAGTCTACCTTATAAATTGTGTGTACCACTGATGACTTATTCTGGTTAGAATCCCAGTGTGTTTGGTACCTGGGATCACATGGATACTGGAGACAATTACTACCTCATATGTAAATGAATTAAGAAACAGCTGCACCAGTGCGGCTGAAATAAATGAACAAAAATAGGGAGACATCATAACAACAAAGCAACATAAGCAAAAGCAAGTACCAGGTATCAGCTGGCCAATCATCTCTGCAGCTGTCTTTCCAAATTCATCCATATTTCACCAGCTCTGGCTGCAGGCTGAACTTCTTAAAACATTCACATGAAAGAACCCCCTAATCCATGTTTGCTGCATTAAACCCTACCTAGCCACCACATATGTGGAAATGAGTAGGGGTATCACCCTACACCTGGGTGTAAAACTGCACACCAACGCTCGTGGATCCTTTCCAATGCCCTTGCACAACTGCCCTCCGAAGGAGACACAAATGCTTTGAAATTGGTCAGAAAATAATCCTAGAGCATCTCAGAACCAAGACCCAAGGCATAGGCAGATGCAAGAAACCAGCATTGCAACAGAGAGGACATGGTACAACATGTACCTTCAGGAGTCCTCCAGCTCTGGCAGGTCCATGCACCATCTGCAGAGCCCCAGGACTGGAACAGTTGCCTTTTTTCACCACTGCAATCCAGGAACTGGAGGGGAAAAAAGAGCATGAACAAGCTCCCCAGGGGTGAAGCAGAGGGAATTGTATACTCTACTCAGAGTCATATCAGATATAAACGGCTGGGAAGATCAACCACAGAGAAAACTTGTACATTACAGCTTTGCTGGGTTGTATGAAGTTCTGGAAGAGAGGCTGTGAGATCTCCAGAACAGGACGGTGCTGTCAACAAGATAGTCTTGTACCACTTAACAGACAAATTTCCTTGAATTCACTGCAAAATGCTCACACTCTGACAGGAAAAGCACAGCTAGAGGTAGAGACAGGTGTAAGAAGTCATGTCCAGCTGTGAAAGCTGAGCTAGCCCTTGGAACCAAAAGTCAGGGAGCAGGCAAGGACTTGAAGGGTACAGTCTGACACTCTAAAGCTGCTGCACCACACAGCCTGTTGTTGGACCCAAGTTTTGAACAAATAGATTTGACTTATGCAGTCATTTGATTGCTTGTTATAAAAACCTTTCTGGGTGAAGCAAGAATATCAGTTCAGCAATTTTATCCTGACAACATGTACAAATTATTCCTGTGTGCTAGGAAGCAACTTTTTCCTTTCTACTTATGTAAACTTTAACTTTTGCTCTGCAAGTCCTTATCAAGTGTTGATGAATTTTCCTCAACATCGCTCCTTTTCTAAGGGACATAAAGGTTACATTTCTGCTGGCCCTTCTCCACACCTCAGACTGTAGCTAAATCTTGAAAGGGTTGGAAGCCTTTTTAAGGGTTGCTGTATGGGGAAGTGTTGCTTCATAGGTTGAAATGTGACTTCAGGCATTTGAACTGCATCGGTTTTCCCTTAGAGGCATTTCTAGAAAATTCAGTCTAGCTTGTGAGCTACTGGTGCACAAGAACTTCTTAGGGATCATGGATATAGGTACCTAAGCAAAGAAACTTGCAGTCTTTACACATGGAATCACATATTGGAAGGGTTTACAAAGGATTGAAAATGTAATTTTGTACACTATGAAGCTAACAGCACTCCAGAAATTTGTCTTCAGTAAAAAAAAACAACTTGAATTGATTTTTTTTTTTTTTTTTGCAAATAGGCCTTGAAAAATTGTGATTATTTAGTATAGCAACAGCCCAGATTGATTTACTAATTTTTAATCACAGATGTGGGACATTACTAACCTACCTTCAGGCTCATATCTCAAGGAGTGGCACAAAAGCGTGATTCTCTGGGAAGCCACATTCACACAGATGCATGAAGAGAGCACTTCCACAAAGAAAATATGAAATTCCACATTTTTTCAAGCAGTTGGCATTTTCTACCGCCTTCTCCCTATCTGATGCCCTGTCTATAAAAAGAAAAAAAGTTTGTAAGCCCCCCAAAATCCATCTTGGGAAGTCCAGAACAGGTGTCAACTTTGAAACTTGACACACCTCATTAGTCCTCTCCAGTTCTTTCGCTGATAGATGACCCAAGAGAAGCTGGTGGGGAACCACATGAAGCAGGCAGAGATATGATCTTTTACATTTTCCATCTGAATTTCATCTGTATTCCTTTATCATCACAATCTATTGTTTCTTTCTTCCCTTACTGTCAACAGATTTTTGTGGATAACGCACAAAGAGCTTTTGGCCTTCATCCATGCTCCTTGCCCACAGAATTGTCAGTGGGCTCAGAAAAAAATCCACAAACACACAGAGTAGCCACTGAAAAAATTGAGAATTCATATTGGATGTCACTAACAAAAAATGTTTGCTATGGTATAAGGAAGGGAAGAGATTTCCAGTTATGATCACAGGCTAGTAGCAAAGCAGTGCTATTTATGAGTATTTATTTAGGAATCAAAGGTTTACTTTGATGTGAGTAAAATCACTGAACTGGTCAGAACGTGAAATCTACAGTGCACAGGCATAAATCAATGCACTAACTGGAAAGATGTGGAGAACTAGGCACCCTGTATGAGCATTTGTTAGACCACCCAGGCTGGCAGTTCCATACACTTTCAAAACCTTTTCTTCTGTATTATAACTGTGAACACAGTCCTATGAAGGCAGGGGAGAATTCAGTTTAACAGCTTGATTACACTAAATATGTACATGAAGGGATCAGAATTATTATTTTTTTTTTTTTTTTAAAAAAAGAATCCTTCTCTCAGAAAATGTTGGCTTAAGGCACCAAAGAGAAGTGCCAATGAAAGAAAGGAATTTTTGACAAAACCACTGCTGAGAGATGGATGAAGTGCTACTAATTTAAATGAAGATATGCTTCTACTAATTATTTGCTTCAAGGAGAATGGAGAGAAAGTTTCCTAATGCTTACATAAAAACAGGTGTTTTCAAAGAGAAGCTCAAATATTGCTGACTAGGGCAGATACTCTATGTTGCTTGCACATCCCTGGTGCAGAACACGCCCTGAATTTGGCTTTCCACCAGCTCTGTGTTTCAAATTTGTTGTAGGCTCTTTAGAATAAGGCTCCCATTGCATTCTGTTAAGCCCTCTCTGGATGCACTTGAAACCTTGATGTACTCTGAGCAAAAATGGTGCCTAAAAGGAGATGCATGAACTAAGATCAGCTGTGTTACCATTTTGAGTTTTGCAGGACACTGTTGTATGCCTGAATGCCAGATTATCTGATTTTTTATAGCAAGACCTTTGCTTAGGTGCTTTGTTTCTGTTACTTTTGCTTTTACCTTTTTAATACGTGGCTATTAAAAAAGACAAATACAACATATTTCTTGCTACCCACAGATGTCATTCCCTCCTCAATCAGGGCTGAAGTCCCTTCTCTTACACTATAATAGTACATTATTCAAGTGAATATATGTCAGTGGAGAAACAGCAGTGTAAGTTACGAGTTGGGGCAGACACCTTCAATATCTAACAATTTTTTAATCCTAACTGTGGTCAACAGTGTGTCAGCAACTAGCATAAGTTTTGGTGGACTTTTGAAAGCTACTTCAGATCATGAAATCCATAGATCATTTATTGTAGTCTAGTACAAAGTGACAGACTGGCATATTATAACCAGACCTAAGCTTCGTTTATCAGCATGCACACATCACTGGATGCTATTCTTGAGCTACATAAGGAAACCACACATTTCAAATCTTCAGCTTATATTCCAGAGCCACTAATAATATATATTACTCAGGCCAGGGTTTAGATAAAATTAATAAACTGTCTTTTTTTTTTTTTTTTCTTTTTATAATCAAAAGTAGACATCTGGAGTATCGTAAGTCTGCATTAGTTCAGTTATGTAAATAAAGGAGACTGTAAGTTTTGAGTAGACAAAAAGAACAACAACACTAGGCTCCCAGGTAGCCAAGTTTCTACTAATTAAACAGATGTATTATGTTGTAAAGGAAAAGCATCATGGTTCAGGGTAACTCAGTTACCATGATTAGTAGTTTGAGGTGTCTTCTTGGCATGTGATCCTTATAGATGTTTTTTGAGTTCAATTAATACTGTAGGGCTGTACTTGCCTGGGTCATTTAAATCTATTCAAACTCAGGTGAAGCTCCTCTGCTGTTTCTCAGTCTCTACCATTATTTTCACAGTCCCTTTTGGCTTTTTAGTGTCCATAAGCTAACAATAAAAATATAGTAACCTTTGTCTGGTCTAAAAATTTTGCATGTACCAAATGATCTTGGGTATTTTTCTTGAGAAATCAGAATTCTAAATCCCTCTTCCTTTACATTTTATTTTACTATAAAAATTAAATCCTCCAACTACCTGTACTGATCTACTGGAAATTCAGACACAGTTGTGCTTTCCTCTGAAAATACCTAATGACTCAATTTTTGTGATTATGTGAATGACAACATTAAAATAATGTTATTTTCATGATATACTGGATGTAGCCTCTATGAGGTACTGAAGTATCATAAAACAAATTTGAATAACAGTGATGTGAGGCCTTCTCCTTTCCAAAACTTTTTTGATCCAATTGAGTCATATTTTCAAGTACTAATGCAAAATATGTTGCTCTTACTGAAATCTGGGAATCTCTCCTGACAGAAAGTTAAGTTCTAACAGCCCTAAATCACCAGTTAGAAACACACTCTTTGCTGCAATATTCTCAAAGTGTTAAGGTAGACTTTGCAGGAGAGAGGGAACTTCACTGACGTTTTCATTTCAAAGAATTCTGTTTGCTCTTGAGTGCGGAGAGAAGCTGGTACAAACATTTTTCTAAGATCTTTTCAGATGGATATATGAAACCCATGTCAGGTAATAAAAAGAAACACAGAACAGGCTACTCTGCTTGTAGGGAAAAAAGTATCTGAAAATACCTTGGGTTTGAATCCCCAGACTTCCATATTTGGAGGACTATTCACACCCCTAGCACAAGAATTACAAGTTGAACTTTTTTTTCTCTTTCTTTGCACAAAATAGTCTTCTGGCAGATAACCTCAACACTGCTAAAGCAGTCAAGAATAAAACAGGTAAACAGATTATCACTTGCAAAGGGGACAACTGGACTTTATCCACAGCTCAATTTCCAATCTGGATAAAACAGTTAATTTTATTCACTTTTTATTTACCAAGCAAATAATTTAACTAATGTTTGTTTTTTTTAGTTGGTTGTTTTTTTTAAGTATACCATTGTGAATACTCCTCTTTCTTTCAAACTATACATATGTCCCTGACAAAAACAATGTGTTCACCAAGGGCCAGAAGAAACTTCACAAATATTCATACTAAGAAATAACTTATACCAAAAACTTGTATTTGGAGTTCTATAACAACCTGTGCTACTGGCTCAAGCAGAAAAAGCCCAACAAGTTTCCTTTTTTTTGTGAAACAAATTCTGCTTTTCTTTACTTAGAAATCCGGCATCTCTTTGTTCTTTCATGATGTACACTAAGACAATAGGAAAATGGGTATAACAACCAACCATATAGATATAATGTCCACCTGCTTTCTTAAGCAATATTAGCAGAACTTGCTCTCTGAGTGTATCCAGATGTCAATCAGCTGTGAGTACTAGGGATTTTTTGGGATTTTTTGTATATGGTTCCTATATCTGGTTAGCAATCTGTATCTAACCTCAAGACATTCTTGGCACCTGATGCTTTAATATCCTTGCAAGAATTAAGACTCCATAAACTGCACAGCTGATACAGTTCTGTATACCTGACTGGAATGTCATTGTCAAACAAAAGCATCAGTAATACAGAATATCAGACCCAGACAAAAAGAATAACAGCACAGCAAGTAAGAACTTGCTGCAAAATTACAGCAGTAAGCACAAGTGAGCCTAGTATAGCCCTTTGGTCTAGCTTCTCCCACTTGCAAGTATTATGTCATTACTACATTCTTACCTAGCATTTGATCATAAAATAGAATCTGTAATTCTTACTCCTTAAATGAAAAACTTCTTCATGTAGCTAGACCCAGTGAAGTCAGTAGAACTACTCACCCAAGCCAAAGGCTGAAAAAGCTTCACAAGCACCAGCTAGAGGCAAAACCTCTTTCTTGGGACATTTTTCTACCAACCTCTTTCACCAGCAACATAATAGCCATATAACCTCTATAGCTGTCCAAGGCAGATTTTAGTCTATTTTCTGAGAGCTCCTGCTAGACAGGCTAATTTGTTTCCTGAGCTCCATAATTTGGAATGAGCCAGCATGGTATTCTCATTGTTTCCAGTTGTTGACGTGATGAATGGAGCAGGGACAGCTCTGTGCCATCTGTTCTTTCTCTATGTCATCACCACATCAATTCAGATGAGTTGTTCTTTGCTACAAACATCTGAAATATTAAGACAACTTATACTTAACAGGGAGGACAAATCTCCTCAGTATTATTAATACAACTGAACCAAAACACTTAGCTTTAACCTATGTTTAATTATGAAATTTCAATCTCTGAACAGGAAATTAAGAAGTGATTACACACAAAGCTTAAAGGTTATTGCTTATTGTTCTTGCAATGTAGTTGTTTGGTGCTTCTGAAGCATGAGATTTATGCAGACCTAGACAAGAACTAGTAATGCTACCCAGTTAAAAATAAAAATAGTAGCATTGCAAAATACCCAAATTACATTTTTAATCTAACAAGTGACTCTGTTTTGCAATTCTTACTCATTCAACTAAACACTTCATGTTATTAGACCCAGTGAGGTCAATAGCCCTAACTCATCCAAGTAGTAGTTGTACTTCAGCATCTTTTTATTAGCATTACTAAAATTAGTGACATGATAAAGTAGATTATTTGCCTTCCCCATTACCAGTGAACAAATCATTTCAGGACATGACACAGAATTAGATTATTGTGTTAAACATAACTGCATACATACGATATCTACAGTCTCGTTTCCTGTTGTCATTGCTTATAATTTTGTTACTAATAATTTCTGTTCCGTTCATCCTATCTCTTAGGGAAATATGGGTTGAGATGGAAAAAAATACAAATCTCTGTTTATTACCAGTTGTTAGAGTAAAGAGCTGGTAGTTAGGTTGCCTTATAAAAATGAAAATTTTTTCATTCATTTGCCTCATGGTACTTTACAATCATTGACATTAGTTGTTTTTCCCTACAATGTCAAACAAATGCAGGAAAACAAATTGTTGTTCACTTTAGCTACTTACTGTAAATTTTCAAAAGGTCTTCTAGATCAATTTTTTTTCTGTTTTCACTTGTGCAGGATTTCTTTTGACTTCTGAGACATTTGCTCCATCTATGGCTTTGCATACTTAGTTGCAATTCTGTTTTGAGGAGACTTAGCTGCAATTCTTTTTCAATTCACACCTCACTGCAGTCAATGGACCTCTGAAGCTGCTCTGAGCTTTCATCCCTTAGCCTGGAATGTGACTACTCCAGCTATATTTATCAGCCAACTGCTTTACAGTGGATTTCAAAGAACCTTTCCTAGGCAGGAGAATGTAAACCACGACGGAAGTCTGGTGCTACTTTTTCAGCATGGTTAAAATTTCAAGCTATTAAGTGATCAGCTGCAAGTTGCTCTGAGACCAATGCACGTTGTTCACTTCCAGCACTTTCACTACAGCTAACACATCTAAACTAGTGTTTTACTGGAGTAGTTATTTTCCTCACCTGCTATTCACTGTGCTGGCAAACAGCAGCTGCTATCAGATTTATTGCAGCATTGTTGCAAATTCTTTCTATAAGGCTTCCTTCTCCATTTGTTTGCTTTACAGCAGAGCTGACTCAAGGCTTCTGACCAGGATAGGCAAAAACTGAATGTTCACCATGGAAGCAGGGACTTGAGGGTGCGGGGAGGTTTAGTAGACTCTGTTTTAATTGAAAACAGGTGTATAGAGGAAGGGGGTGGAGCAAGGATTGAGAACTGTCAGGAGAAATGATGGAGAATGAGGTTTACGATCATACTTCTGTGAAAGAAATGCAAAGAAAAAGGTCTTGCTCCTTTTCTTCCCACATCAACTACCATGCATCAAACTTACTTTTAAAACAGTGTGAAGATCACATTTTTATCACTAAATTGCTGAGGCCAGGAAACACTAGTAAGCTTCAATTATTAGATCATTAGATTCAAGATTAGTACAATTTTACTCAGTTTGGTCCTCTCCTTGTCCACAGCCTGGTGTTCTGTAAGTGATCTGGGTTTGACTAAAAGATATCTCAAGAAAATTGTCTGATTTAACCAGAATTCCTCAAGGATGGAAAAAAGTAATAGTTTAGCAATATATTCAGGATTACCCAGGTCCAGCTTTTGATGTTTAAGACAAAGACACAAACACACACAAAACTGTGGTTCCATATAAAAACAAAATCTAGAAGGGGAAAAAAAACCCAAACAAACCCATCTTGTGATAACTCTGCAGTGAGTCATGGCCCTTTCCCTAAGAACACACATGTGCCTTTACAGAGCATTGTTGAATCTGGGCACTCTATCCAGATTCAGATGTAGACCCAGATACACTCAGACCAGAGTATCTAAGCCTAATTTAAGATTGTTTTTATTCTCACTGGCTTAATTCATTGGGTCTTACCAAAAGTTGACAAGAAAGTTAAATATCCAGTCTGACATCAAGAACAAAGTTTCAGACCAAACACATCTTCAACGTGATTCTTAGGGCAATACTTAACTAACTTCAAGAAGCAGTATAATTAAAGATAAATACCAGATTTCATATAGTGGGATATTTCACGTATTTCCTCTTTTCCATATATGCTTAATTACAATTTTCATTGGACTTTACAAGAGCCCAAATCACTGTTCATTATCACGACCTTCTGATAGGCAAGAACATCTTTGAATTAGGTCTTTTTATCTAACCAGTCACTCCCAGAAGCAGCAGGCACAGATTTTCTTGCAAACAGTTATGTACACACTTTGAATTTTTTTCTGATCAAATTGAATGTTTCTGATCAAATCAATACAGCTGCTCACAGTGTAAAGATAAAGCTGAGAATAATTGTCTATAAGAGGCAGCAAAATTATTGACCATTCTTACAGCTTTCTCAAATCATGGTTATTAAATGTGGTTACTGTTTGGATTCTAGAGGGTCTTTTTTCCAGGGTTGTTATGGCCTTCCCAAGACCTCAGAGCATAACTCTGTCTCCCAGCATCACCTTCAATAAAATCCAGGTAGTTTTGGTGTCTTGTAAGGACACAAGTTAGCTAGTTATTACTGAGTCAACACCAGTAAAAAGCAAAGACTTTTGGGTTAAGACCAGCTGATGTGGCAACGAAAGCCAAGATACAGTCTTGTTTAGTTTTGTTCAGACCTCAGGGCATACATGATATTTGATCCTGGGTGAGGGTGTATTTTATCAGATACTGAGATTTCCTAAATCATTCACCAGGACTACAAAGATTTCCTAGACAGTTCAAAGCTGGTATGTATTTACTGGACTCATGTTTGAGCTAGATACTGTGAGACAATTCTCTTCTGACACTCAGTATGGCCAAATGTCACAGTTTCATCAATAGTATAATGGTATTTAATGTTTTCTCCTTGTAGCCCTTGTTCCTGGAGCAAAGGGACTTTGTGAGATTAGATTTTATTTTATTTTTTAGTTTTAGTTTTTAACGACTTTAGAGGGACACTTGAGTTAGTGCTTTTTTGTATTTTCATGTGTTTCTCTACAGGCACAAAGACAACAACACAGCGTCTTAATGAAAGCTGAGATTTTCAGATGATACATGGTTGTGGGAACTAGGCTTCAAGATAAACAACCAATCTAGTGGGATCCATGTTAAACCTGAAGCCTTGCCAATTCTGGTTATGGATAATTTAGTAATATTTATTATCCGCTGAGACTGAGTTTCAGTGTTTCTTCCAATAAAATCAAGTGAACAAATTGCATTTTTAATTTTAAGTTGACCTTCTACACTTGAATTTTACTTTCATAGCTTAGTTACAGATAAGAAGCAGTTTACATTAATACTTCTCCTGTCCAGGGAACTAAAAATCACATTTCATAGAATTTTTCTGTTTCCATATTTCTTTTGGGTGAAAAGCCACACATTTTAGAAAGTTTTTTTCCTAAACAAACACTTAAACCTATTCTAGTTACCATTTTTTGTTTATAATTTGAATTTGTCTCTAGAGGGAGAAGATCCCGTAACTGACAGACCATTTTTACAGTAAGAGACAGTAGTTCTAATTCGTTCTCCTTCAGATTAATAACAGACATTCTCAGCCATGTTCTACAGCAGGGAATTAAACCACTAGATTCACTGTCTTTCACTCTCCCACAATATAGCTAAATAAATTTTTATTCATGTTCCTCTAAGGGAATTTTTTCAGTAAAACAGATGCAGAAAGATACAGAAGTATTTGCTTGGGAAAGTAAGTTCAGAAATTCCTGAACCTTATATTTATCAGAGTTTTTTTATACTTTCCATTTTTAGCAGTTCACAGTATGTTTTTTTGAAATAAATACAGCATATTGTAAAATCAGTTATAAAGCTACAGAAGGTAGCCTTCAAAACATCCGTCTCTTTAATGAAGACTGTTTAGATCTTTTTTTCAAGCGCACTTCACTGAGTCCCATTAATGTTCTTTTCAAATGAGCCACTGAAATAATACAATGCAAGGTGTAAGCTCTTTGCTGTACCCGTCCTGGTGCTCACTCTTAGCATCTTAAGCTTCACAACCAGTAGGATTAATGACAGACAAATGTCAATGAGGCACAATCATTAACCAAAATCTGTAAGAGCACTTGGATAGCTATTCCATTCATTACAGTCCTTTGGCAATTGCCAAGCAACCCTCCCGAAACAAGTACAAACATGAAGGGGAGCTTTTCCTGGAACACTATATGGTGTTGAGATATTAGCTTAAGCATATGTTTTCTATTCTTCAGCTTTTTAAAGTCCCCAAGAATCTTTTTATCCAGTAAGATGTCATAGACACGAATGCTCACTTTCATTTTTATCAAAAGCTTGCTATGCAAAACTAGAGAAATAAAGGGCCTTAAAACTGCTCAGATGAACGAGCTTGTACTGACCTCTTATGGCTGTCAATGTGTATGAAACTCGGTCCTGGATTGTGCTTCCTTAGGAGCTCCAGTGGGAGTCTCGGGATTATTTTTGCTTTGCATCCTAATTTTTTTTTTTTTTTTTTTTTGATACCCTGGTGAAAATGTATGCAAGCCAAATGTTTGCAACAAATGTTATTTCCAATGGAAAGTTTATTTCTCTATTTTTCAGCTTTTCGGAAATTTTGGAAGAAGGTTTTGTTAAAAAACCTGTTCACCTTCTTCCTTCTTTACAAATGAGTTTATTTTTCTGATCAGCGAGGCTTAATTCTTTGTGCTTAGCTTGAATGGCTGAGGAGTGAGAGGCTTTATTTCCTCTTGGTTCATCATGTTGCATTGAGCAACGCAGAGCTGAGGAAACACCAGGCCCCCCCCATCGCAGGTAAGCATGGGGCACAAGGGTGGTGATGAGAGAAGCACTTTGTATATGATAATCCCTTATCAATTCTACCTGCGTTACCTTGTATAGACAGAGAGGTTCATGCAAGTGTACTCCATCTCAGCTCAACACTCCAACACATCCTGGCTGCTTCAGGAAAATCTCTTCAACCTGTAAAAAACAAAACAAAACAAAACCAAAAAATCACATTGTTCTTTAACATTCAGCATGGAAGTGGTTTCAGAGCCAAGTAATGGTTCCTAGCTGATTCCGCTAAACTATTCCTCTGGCATAGCTGGGATTCAGTGCAGAAACTGAGAGCCCTCTCACTTTTTTATGTTGAGTTAAATATGGATATTCAGCACACACATCTGCCTGAGAGTTGGGTTTTCATAGAAGATAGAACCAGGAATATTTAAAATTAAAAGAGAAAGAAAAAAACCTCTTGGCCTCTATAATAATCAGTTTTAAAATTCTTTGGTCTTACAGTTGAGTTCAAAGACATTCAGTTTGAGAGAAAGATTTCCATTTGTTTTGATAGGCACTGAATCAGGTCCTTGGAGCACAAAAGCACAGATGGGAGCATGAAACCAGCTACAGAATTCCCATCTTGTTGGATAGTCTGACTTTTCATAATTTTATTTTGTCCCACGTGGAGAAAAAATCATAATCTTGAAATATGAAACAGACAGGCAATTTCACAATGCATTTGACAATTTGATATTAAACCTGAAAATATAGCATAATGTTCTGTCAAAATAAAAGGAAATGAGAAAGACAAAAGTAAATCAGAAAATTAAAACAAAATAAATCAACTGATTTATTTTTTTTAAACATTTACAAACATATCTGTCAACAGCATAGTTGGGATGGAAACAATCCTGCATAAATTATTATTTTGATGAAACTATATTTTTCAAAGGAAATATAAAGGGAGCAGTCTTGGCACAGCCACCTGGATACCCTTGCCTGAAGCATTTCCTGAATTACAGAGGCCCAATTCCTCTGCAGGGAAGAGGCAAAGACTGTTTTATGCCAACTTCTTGCTGATAACACAAGATTGTTAATAGACTGTTGCAGTAGTTTAAATTAGAGGAGCTTCATTCTGACTGTATATGAAGACAGGGACTTCAAAGGTTGAATTTGTCAGACAGGCCCTGGATCCTTCTGAAAAGATCTTGCCAATCACAGCTGGCTGGAACCTGATTCCGAATAAAGCACTTCTACTCAAAACCACCTGAAACCTAAGGTGATCTTTGAGAAGAAAACACAGCCATTGAGGAAAAAATCCCAGCCAAGTCACAGCATCCGCTCTGTACCTATTTCTGCCTTCTTCAAGGCTTTTATTGCTGCCAGAGAAGCAGGCTTTTTGTCAAAATCAACAACCTTGCTTGTCTGATGTATCAGGGACTTCTGTAGTATGCTGAAATATCACTACTTGTGAGCTTTAAATACAAGCAGGTGTGATTCTGTGTAAGAAAGGATAAAGTAAGGTGGTCATGAAAGAACATGCTCTTAACTTACAGTACTGAGGTTTTTGACAGGCAGGTCATAGCATATGCTATAAATTGAGTGAGAAAATACAGCTGGTTTAGTATAGAGCAGCACTTGGGTGAAGTCTAAAATCAACAGAAAAGGTAGGTGAAGAAACAGAATTTTGTGACACAATTCCTTTTGCCAGAGAACTGTTAAAAAGTAGTGCCTATGTGGCACCTGCAGACCTGCTGCTGCACAGACAGCAAGCATTAATGTCTAGCAAGCCTTTTAACTGTAGCCTGCTCTCACATAGATACATTTCAACATCCAAAAATACACCCATTTAATTTCTTACTTTAATAATAGTGGCACGTTAAAGAGTCCTGAGAATACATATACATCTATATACTTTAAAATGAAAAGACAGCATATATATGCACATATACATAATCTGTGCTGGTTTTCATTTCTGCCTTGGCTTGGATTGTGCCAGTCAGGCAGTGGGTTACTGTGGAGTGTTAATGTGGAAAGTAGTGATTTAAAACTGAAAATTCAAGCATGTCTGCAATTACTGGCATGTCCTTAATACTGAAAATGATTTGTACATTCTTAAAAAAAACCTACTAAACAGCCTGGATCAAATAATTGCCTGTTTGAATTACTTTTAGAGCAAAGTGTCACGAATGTATTACAGAACCCACAATTCACAGTTCATTTTCTGGGATAATCACACAATTAGCAAGGTAATTGGCCAATGTATCAAAAATTTGATAATGTTTGTGAGCTAATTCCAGCTTTCCCTCACTTGAACTTTGGTTTCTGAACTGCCACTGTTAGAATAAGATTAATGCCGTTGCAAGAGAGGCTCTGATAAAATCTCTACCTAAAACCTTTAGAAAGAAAATGATGAATATTATTTTATCATTAAGTAAAGAAAATAAAAATAAATTCACACTTAATAGAAGGTTTTTCAGGTTGGTGAGGCAGTACACTTTTCCAATATATATTGGAAAGGACTGGACACTCCTCAACTTCTTTACTGTCTTTAGTAGGCAGGAAAATCTTGCTAGTGGTACATATTCTAGAAATACGTAAGCATATTTGAGCTGAAGCACTTTATGCACTGTGTCATCCTCAAAACTATGGTCAACCTTTGTGCTATTATAAAGTTAGACTATGTGCTAGAAAGTTCTTCATAATACTATCACTCTTTTCAGGTCACCAGATGCAACTACACCAGAATGTGGATTATTGGGAGATTTGTCAAGAAATTAATGGTTACCCAGATGAACTTCTAGGAAAATAGGTGAGAGATATTTCCAAGTTAGGGAAGCCCAGTACACTAAGAGATATCAATCAGTATTAGTGCCTGAAATACCCCAGTATAACTTTGTTAATAGTCAGGAAATTCTGAGTCCAGTGGGAAGATTTATTTTTTTTTTTTCAAAGATATACAGACTTTTTGACATTGTACAGTAAAATTAAGAAGCTGAGTGGCACAAGAGCAGAGACAAGTTCCTGACCTATTCATTCATATTTATCAGAGAACAGAAACAAATAAGAATAATGAGAAATTGAGTTTGCCTATTTAAGTGCAGGAAAGTCAGAAAATCTCCGGCTGCCACTCTAGGGTGGAAGAATAAATGTGTAAAGGTAAAAAATCCTGTTCTTGTGTTAATTGCACCTGCTTCAATGGAGAGCAGATGACAGCAGCACAGGAAGACCACAGATGGATAAGCACTTTAGAAGTAGCTAAATCTGAGTAGGTACATCAGCAGAATGCCACACACGAGTGAATCATATTGAAATATACAATTGAATAATGAACCAGGAGAAGGAGGAAGATTGCTTGCCTATGGGAAAAGATAAATTACTTCCTAAATAAGTATTGTACTATCAGCATTATGATCTCCACTACCATAACCTAGGAATGCTGCAGTTAAAACCATTCATTCATTGCTCACCATGCTCTGTGTTTTAGCTGGGGGGGTTAGCACATGCAAGGTCGTGAGGATTTTTTTTTTATTTTTTTATTTTTTTAAGACAAAAACTAAAAGACAGCAATGTCAGTGTACTTCAGCTTTACTGCAAAATAAATTCAGCTAAGTCAACCTCAGGCAGATGTATAGCACTGATTTTGTAAACTGAAGTGTCTTGACTTCAGTATGTTTTACCTCAGAAAAGCTAAGGTGTATTAGTTACCCTGAGGTTCACAGGAAAAAAAGAAAAAAAAAAAAAAGGGCTGCTTCAGCCATAGTGAAGACAAGTAGTCAGTTTAATTTATTGTAAGTAAGCAGAAGGGTTGTGCCTAGATAAAAATATAGCACAGGCCTTACACACTTAGCCAGAGGCCAGCACCTGAAGTGTCACCTTCTGCTTCAGTGTTAGTAGTGACATAATCCACATTTCTTATCTTACTGTAACAAACTCATCTGTCTTGAACAACAAACTAAAAACCTTCTATTTTAGTTCTGGGGTCAAAGGCAAACCTTGGAGAAAGTTATTAACAGAATCAAACATATTTGGACTGGCTGAGGAACTCGTCTGTTCTATTTAAAAAATAGGGTTTTGTTCCCAAATTCCTGAAGATTTTTCTTTTGTTTTCAGTAAACATAATGTAGCTATTACCTTCTTCTGTTGGAGCTGTTTTACCTTTCCCTTGCCTTCAACATGAACTGATACATCAACTCTCATATCCCACCCCAGATTGCTTCTGAGAATGAAGTTATTTATGCAGGATAAAACTTGTACTTTCCTCTGAATTTAGGGATCGGTCTCTCCTGGAAGTGAATATCCCCAAAAAGTAGCAGTCAGCAATTTCAAAACAGGGTCATTTAAATTCAAGGGAAAAATTCAGGTTTTATAGATTAAAATGGAGGCAAAGTCATGAAATTCATATTAAATATAAGATAACATCAGAAGGGGACTAGACCTTTTCTGTTACAGTCTGCTATCTAAGCAAGAATAAGACCTTACATAGCAGAAAGGCCAGTTTCTCTTAAAAACAGCACACAATCTGACAGACATCTCCCCTGAAATTGTATAAACTTTTTCTTCTATACTTTTAGTGGCCTCATGTTAAGGTAAGAAGACTTACCTTAGTCTTAGTAGCAAGTGGTACCTGAGGGTTACTCCTATTCTACGAGTTGCATACACCAAGACTGGAATATCTTTCCAACTGAATTGTTCATTGAGTTTGGACCAAGACCACCAGATCTATCTCCTATGCATATTGTGAATATTTTTGCATAACAAGTGTATGTGGTCATATCAAAGAGTAATTCTGATCCTGTGCTAGGAGCAATGTAGGATTTTATAATTAATAACATCTGTCTAAGTAGTGTTAAAACTCTCAGGAAATTGCAACCTTAGTGATGGGTGTTCACCTCACAGTAAGCTCTGTAGGGACATGAACAAGCTAGCCTACCCCAGCTGGTACCCTTGGTGCTTCCAGCTGTGTCCGTTCGGCATCAGCTGAGCCTTGTTCAGAACACAATGTTAATCTGCTACTGGTAACACATCACAATCAGAAGCTGTCACAATCTAAACCAAATTACAGAGGAGAAAAAACCCAGCATGGGAATCAGAATATGAGGCTTATGATAATCACATGGAACGCAGTGGTCCAATCTCAGTGTCTGCAAACAATTTTAATATCTCCACCAAAGCAATCACACGTGTCAAACATTCACAGTGGACGTTTGCCACAAAATGTAGCAAACAAATCATTAGTGCAGCTCATACAGGATAGCCTTCTGCTCTATTATTTAACATAATCACTAAAATGAAAAGTAGAGTTACTAACAAGAAAATTAGTTCTGTCCTGGCTCAAAACAGTGCTTTGGGATACCTTTCTTATGGTTCAGGCACCCCTCTTCCCTTTAATTTTAAGAACTACTGGTTGTCATCCATTCATCTGATTTCACTGACCTACAAAAGAACACGTGACACAAATTAAAGACAGAGAATGAAGTGAAATTAGTTTACAACCATAAATTAATTTACAACCATTTTAAATTACATTAAAATTAACAAGTGACCTTTTACTTCACTCTTTTTTAACTGAAGTTCAATCTATCTGTACTCAGAGGAACATGTAGGGTGTGATTTTCCAGACTGGCTCAATTTTTTCTAGCTTTAAGCATAATTGGCCTCAGCAGGGAACAAAACAAAACAACAACAACAAAAAAAAGGAGCCAGGGAACTCTTGAAAATGTCACAGTTTGTGCCAGATAGAAACACTGATAGTATTTCCATTGAATTGACTGTGGTTCAGAGCTTAGTCCTGAGTACCAGCATGCAGCTGTAATGGCTAGTGACAGAAACAATATGCTAGAGGCTTACAAAATCCCTGCCTAAACACCCAACACCATATCAAGAGTTCTCCTTTGTGTTACTGTCACCTGAGAGATAACGTGTGTTCAAGCATCACACTGAGACTGTGGGAAGAAGGCAGAGCCAGTACATCGGCTATTTTGTCTGTGTCTCCTAAAAAATCTGGAGACAGACAGCAGAGTGAAATCACCTCCCTCCTAGTTTCCTTAAGCAACTAAGTCTATCCAAATGGCCCCAGATCTGAGAAAGGTACAAAATAAGTTCAAAATAGAAGCTGGCACAGTATCTCACACGCAAAAGAAATGATACTGCCTCAGACCCTCATAACGAATGGCAATGATGTGCAACTAGGCTAATTTATCAAATCGTAAATCTGGATCAGTAGATCTGGGACAACCAAAGATTCAGTTGTTGACTGTATCACATAACAATTAATATGATGCAAAAGGTTTTTAATAAAAGCCAATAATATATCAAACGCAAGGGTCCAAGAACTCTAATCCGGACCTTACATAAACCCCAGCTTCTAAAAGAGAAATATGACTGTGGTGTTCACTAGTATGTTCTTTACAACATATACTTGAAGGTGTCATACAAGTTGGTCTTCTGTTCCACCCTGAAATGCATGTTGAGATCAGCAGCCTGTCTGCTCTCCCCAAGCAGTGGATCAGTGCTGTATCCATCATTTTTGATGGCAGCTGGCCCCATAATCTTGCATTACAGAATTGTTACTTGTGAAAAGGTGCAGAAAACCAGTCACATGTTGATGATTAAGCCTTGCCTGCGTCCCAGATGTCTGCTCTCCTAGGACCCATTTTCACATGTGTACATTTCATTTTTAGTGAACTTATGCTCAGCCTGTATTTAAACTGTCCACAAACACCATTTGCCTTTGCAATGAGCACTGTACTTGCTCCTGTCTGGGCTATCAGCAGCCCACACTGGGATTGGAAACTGAGCATGTTGCTGTGCATCCAACAGATGGCTGTCTTGTATTTCTTTCCATTAACAATCACATTTGCTACGGAGAAACAACTGTCACTGTTCTCTGGAATCTATATTCCATCGAGATTCTACACAGTTTGGCAAAAAGAAAGAATAAGATATTCCCTAAACCCTTTCACCTTGTGTATGGAGGAAATTTTAACTATGACATGACTACTACACTGTTTAAATATGAGACTGCTATTATAAACATTCATTTTTTTTTATCATTAGGCCTTATCAATTCCTATACCAGATTTTTTTCTACTTTCATTTAAATGTTTTCAGTCTATCTACCCTCAGCAGAATTAAAACAATAAATGGCCACAGATAGAATAATCATCCAGCATATCTAGGTAAGAGCACTTGGCCTACACTACTTAGGAAATCAGAAAAATGATCCAACAGTTCTATCTGGCCTTCAGAATCTGTAAGTCAGCAGTTATTTATAGATCCTAAGCAGACTTGGCTAAATACCACAAAATATTGTGAATAATTTTGTCATAAGCACTGTCAGCTCATTCAGTTATTATCTGTGGCTTATTATTAACTGCGTATGCTTATCTGCATGGCAAGTTTTTAGCCCTGAAGATGTTTATGAATCTGAAATATTTTACAAATAATCAGTGAATAATTATCCATGCTGAAAACTAATATTGCAAGTCATTATGGGTTAGATGTTTTTGGTTATTTTCTCATTTTAATAGACTCGCCTAAGCAGACAAATCAAATACTTAGAAAATCAATCAGATTCTTAAAGAAAGAATAGCAGGGGATAGTTTATAAATGAATTTTATTTTTTTTTTTTTAATTGGTGAGAGTTATAAGAATTTTTTTAGCAATTAACACATTTGTAAGAAAAGCTGATCAATTCAGGAATAAGACAAAAGGAAAAATAGATTAATCAGTTCAATAGTTCATCAAGAATAATTTTGAACAATTCTAGTCCATAATGGACTTAAAGATTTACTATTAATCACTTTTGTCAGAGTCAAATCCCCCTCTATTCTTTACGATTTGAAATAAATTAAACTGTGTTGTGGGCAGCTCCATTGTTCAACAGACATAATAAACAACACTTGAAAGGGCATTTAGTTCAGGTTAGTGGACAGAAGAACTAAAGACAAAATGAAATATACTGCTTACAAATATTTGCATGGATACTGGTTTTAATTCAATTTTGCCAGTATTCACATTTGCTGTTGGCATGCCTCAGAAGATGTCCATAACAGATGTACATCAGCAAATATTTCTGTAGTGACCACTTGAAAGTATATCATAGAAACATAGAACTATTCAGGTTGGAAAAGGCCTTTGGGATCACTGAGTCCAACCACCATCCCTACTCTACAAAGTTCTCCCCTAAACCATATCTACCAACACCACATCCAAAGGACCCTTAAACACATCCAAGGATGGTGACTCAACCAACTCCCTGGGCAGCCTATTGCAGTGTCTAACCACTCTTCCTGTGAAATTTTTTTCCTACTGTCCAGTCTAAAGCTCCCCTGTTGCAGGTTGAAGCCATTCCCTCTTATGCTGTCGCTAATTACCTGTGAAAAGAGACCAGCACCAACCTCTCTACAATGACCTTTCAGGTAGTTATAGAGACTGATGATTTCTCCCCTCAGCCTCCTTTTTCTCAAACTGAACATTCCCAGCTCCTTCAAGCATTCTTCATAAGATTTATTCTCTAGGCCTTTCACCAGCTTCATTGCCCTCCTCTGTACTCGCTCCAGCACCTCGATATCTCTCTTGAATTGAGGTGTCCAAAACTGGACACAATACTCCAGGTGTGGCCTCACCAGTGCTGAGTACAGTTCTTCAACAGTTCTTCATCTCTCTCTGCCCACAGAAAACTTTGTGGAGAATCCTCCCTGCCTCATTTTAAATTCTTTAGTCAAAAGCAATAATATTTTGGATTTGAAGCACATACTTGGAGCTCCACAGAATTTGCACTTCTTTATATGCTTGGGTCAAAAACCTGCACTTTCTTCTCTTAGCAAATACATGTAATGCAATAAAAAATGTAGACTACAGGAAGCGAACCCAGGGAGAAAAATAAGGACACAGGGAAATACGATTGCATTTTGTAATTAAAACACTGTTTTGGCCAGGTTGCTTGACCAGAGCTGAAAACCAGTTAGGGGTTGTAATTCCATTTTCAATTATTTTTTATTTTTTACATAATCTTACTCTTTCTCAGAAAGTAGACTACCTAGATTAAAATTGTTTTAAACATAAGTATTTCTGGTGGAAAACAACATAACCAATTCACAGAGTTCAAGTTCACTATTCTAGGATAAAAACTGGAATTCTTATTGAAATGTTTATGGCTCAGGCACTAACAGAAACACTATGACATGTCAAATCAAATAACTTATTACCTCGTCTGAACAGATGTCAAAAGGAATTTATATTTCAAATTTTCTCAGGTAATAATTCTAAACAGCAAATATGTTGGGAAAAACCCACTGAATTTCAAAAGAGAAAGGAAAACCAAGATTTATCAAACACAATTTCTGCCGTTACCATAAGACACCATTCCTCAGTGTGCAATTGCTGGGCTTACCAAACTTTGCTCTGTGATGAAAGAGAATGAAGATGATAAAGCAATATGTAAAATGCTTGATTTTTTTCTTTCATAACAGAAAAAGAAAATATCTACAATGACTTACTGTGGGGACAATTCCTGTGGTATCAATTCCTTGTCTTACCTTTTCCCCTCTCCTTTGGTAGGGAATCTTTTTTGACATTGTAAAAGCCAAACATGAACGTGAGGCCTGTGGATGAGGCCAGAACCAGAGAGGAAGAAGCAGGTGATGATTTTGCACAATGCCTTTGCCTGGAATCTTTCAGCAGAGCCCAACCTCCACAAGCTGCCAAAGATTGTGAGAATAATGATGAAGACCATAAACCTCAACAGCAGCCCAGAATGGTCACTCACTCAGGGGAAGTCTGCTGCTTGCAGTACATTCACATGCTGGTGAACAAGAGCAGCTGGAGGACCAGGGATGTGCCACTGATTTCAGGTGTGATATCCCTGAGGTCTCTTTGTTTCATGCACCTGACTCTTCATCCTGTGACAACATTTCGAAACAGAAGAGTGAATAAAGAGCCCTTGAGTTGAACCAGCATAGCTGTTCTTGTAATCTTATGCTCCCCTGAATGGAACTCACATTTCTTCTGCAAATGAAGAGAAGACAATCTTGCCTCGACTGTGACAGCTGTGTGCATTTTTGAAAACACATGCTGCACAGCAGGTTTTTCATTTGCAATAATCAATGACCAAATTTTTTTGTGTAGCACTAAAAAGAAATCAATAGGCCAGTGTTTACTGGAAAAATATCTAGCCCACATTTGCACGACAGAAAATATATTAAAAGACAACACGTTTGTGAAGTGAAACAAGCACAGGTAAATTGTTCCTGGTCCAGTAATTGATGCAGCTCTTAGTCTAAGGGAAAGTTTTCTGGTTTGCATAAGTCCTTGCACAGTGGGGACTCACAAAACAAATATGAACAGAGTTTTTTCTGAGAATCAGTCTCTTCACAAACTCTCAGCAGTTCTTAAAAAACATTGTCTCACTATCTTGCATGCAGGAGGCTTCTTTCTGTAAGACTACTTATTTACTTATTTATTTAAACATAAAACTGCTTTCTAGTGCCCAGATGCTGGGAGCTGTCCAGGCTGCTGGATTCTGCTAAAGCTGCATGACCTCTTTGCAGACGCTCGTCTCCGTATCTGGCGGACGCAGCAGTTGGTAGTCATTCTCTCATCAAAAGCAGGCTATCACCCACAGATGACTGACCACAGCCAGGTCTTCTTAACATATTCCAAGGTTACCTTGGCATCTAGACAAAACTTAAAATCCCTCACAGTCAAAAATATTTTCTGGCATTGGCTGTGGGGAAGAGTCACATTCTGCAAGTCTTCCCTGTAAGTGCTTTGAAGAAGGCACTACGGAAAGGGGCTCTATGCGATATTGACAGGAACCCTATCCTTTGCAGCCAACAAAAAGAATGAGTACTTACTAATTCCAGCCTCCATGGACATTATCAATAGCTCCTTTTAAGAAGACTGCATTTCATATTTATTGCTAATGCATTCATAATGGAGCTATGAAACCTTTTATGGTTATTTTAATTTACTTTCACATTAGTTTGGCTAAAACTTGGGATTTTTCCCTCTAATCTCCATTCCATCTTTTACCTTCTTCCCTTCTGCTTCAGAATGGTTTAACTTCTTATGTTCCTAAAACTAGGGAGACCTGCTGATCTGACAAGCAAACAGACTAGCATTTCATTTCTAGGTATGGACAGAACATCTCATACAATGTCAAAATCTTCAGGAGAGTGCACCTCTCTCCCAGAGTTTTTGAGTGTCTGCAGTCACTCACTGCCTTGCCCAACATTTATCTTTCCTATTAGGAAATTCTATACAGGTTTTTATGTTAGGGATTATATACAGACTGCATTCCTTGACCTCCTTGTCAGGATACAGCAGCTTCAGCAGACCATTTTCACTGAAGACAATTTAAAATGTAGAAGAGAGGCAATTAGGATTTGCCTACATGTCTGCACACTTATCTCTATGCTCATTTTAAGAGTGTTGAAAATATTAGGTTGCTATTAATAGATTTTTCACTACTTTACATGTACTTATGCTTGGCTATTTCAGGTTAAATAGCATACTATAAGAATCCCATTCCTAGATACGATATGGTCTTGAAAGGTTCTAATGCTTCTCATAACCCAGTAGGTCTTCATCAGTACCTAAATGGATGAAGATTGGTTTGCTTTGGTTATTTCAGAAATTGGGTAGCAAAGAGGGTCAAATGTGAAAGACATCTTCTAATGACTGTTGTCACAGGAAATAAGTAGCTATATTTCTGTTGAGGGGCAGGAAGATCCCATAGGTCTACATTCAGTTAGGTTAGCTTCATAAAACCGTTATCCTTCCTTAAACAGGGGAATCATTTTGGATCTCTCCCTCCATACATTTCTGGAGTGAAAAAGATTTACCCTGGAAGAAGCACTACGAAATAGAAGTAACAACTCTAAATATTTTAGCTGGAATACGTTCATAAAAATATCCTTTTATAGAATGGAACTGATATAAACCACTAAGGTTTACACACTAGGAAAAAAAAAAGAGAAAAAAAAGAGAGAAAAATGGTATGAAACAATAAAATCACACACACAAACCAGACAGATAAAATTCTACTACTATGTTGAGGTAGGTAGCGATAATCATTGTTCTTGTAATTTCTTCTCTCCTTTGCATTAGTATTTCTTGACTACCGGGCACATACTAACCACCTCAATCTGAACAGCACATAAAAAGAGCATGAGGCCCATCCCCAAGGATGTCTCATAAACAAATAGGTGAAGTGAACATTAAAGCCTCACTAGAGGTTCTCTCATAAGGCTGTGAACAATAAGAATTTGACTGTGATTGTAGCAGGTACATGCTTCATTGCTATGACAGATTTTCATTATAAATGTTAACTATCCCCAGCCTTCTAGCAGAGCCTACATGTATGCAGCTGGTCAGATGGGAGCCTGCTCTCCTCCCGTTCAGTTCACTTCTACACACACCAATTTCTAAAAATACTCTCTCATGTAAGCCATGCTTTCTCATGGATTTTGTTCCTGCAAGAAACAGGCCTGCTATGATTGTTAGCAAGCTTGATAAAATATTCTTCAGACTAGTTTCAGCCTGGGTACTATGATAGCTTTAGGTTTAGTGATGTTATTTTTAAGCTAGACAATGAAAGGACAATGAAGGACTGTAGCACTGTGTTACTAAACTGATTTAATATTCTCCACTTATGACCTTGGATTTTGTTTCTGAGGTCAGGATACAGCCAAAAGTAGTCCCAGAAGTAAAGAACAGCAAGTCTTAAAAGAAAACAAACGAACAAACAAACAACAACAACCACCACCACCAAAAACCCAAAACTTTCTCCATCCAGCCACCTATTGGGAGTTTAAGAATGAACGGTTGCAGTTTGGCGACTGAATCAGGAGGTTGACAAGGAAACACAGGTCTGAGGTGCTGTTTTGTATCAAGCCTGGAATGGTAGGAGTCAAAGTTATCTCCATAGAAGTTCATATTAAATGAACTTGCTGAGGTAAAATGGTTCCAGAAGGTAGAAACACCATGCTTCTTATCACAATTGGCACCCTTTAATCCCTTTTGGAAGATAACTGATTAAAATTAAATCTAGAGACATGCTCAGCTAGAAGATCAGACACACTGCTGGAGAAGCTTATTCTCTAGATCAATATAAAATTAGTACTCTGCCTCTCCAAAAGTCAGTGATAAAGTACACATTGACTACAATGGAGCAGAGCTAAGCAGACTACAGCACTGCTCTTTAGCAAACACTATTCATTTGTAATGAACCAACAAAAGAAAGCTTTACAGCTCAGGCCTGCACAGGGACACAGAAGATCTTGATTAATCTCATAGCTCTACCTTAAAAGTTTCTGTGTGACTGAAAAAAACCACAAAAAAAAAAAAAAAAAAAAAAAAAAAAAAATCATGTCATCCCTATGTATGAGAGTTGCCAGATCAAAAACAGTGCAAGGAAGCCTTCCATCCCTTGACTTCTTGTCTCAGTCTAAACGGGATAAAGAAGATTTATCCCCACGTCCTACCTTCCTTAAGCCATATTTGTAGGAACATAGTGTAAATATGAAGTGCTCTTGTATGCAGTGAACCCCATATGCACAAGCCTAAAGCTACTGAGACCGAGTGAAGGGCTGTTTGAGCTCATGCTAACGGGGAAGCTATCAGACATACTTCTGTAGGAGCCATGTAATTCTGTACAGTTGCACAGAACTCCCTAATTTAAATACCTCTGAAGCAGAAGCAGCTGTGTTGTGACAGCAGAAAACTTTGAAAACACTGATGTGTTTCCAAGACACCACCTCTGGTATATGCCTCCTATGCTACAGCACTGATGTATCCTTTATTAAAGACAGGACATCCTTCATCCCTCTCTCCAAGTACCAGTCAATTCTACTGTTCATGCAAGCTGAGAAAAGGATGTTTATATACTCTGCAACAATATCCACTGCCAATCACTTGAATAGTTCTTTCAAAGTTAGCTTGCTCCTATGTGACACAACTACTGCTTTGTCAAACAGAACAGATGACTTGCAGCATTAACAGTTTCCTGCTTTAAGTCCCTCAGCTAAAGTGTTAACTTATATCTTGTGGCACATCTGAAGATTAATCGGTATCTTAGCCTGCAGTGGTGCAGCTAATTTAAACAGAAACATGCTCTGTGGAGAGCAGAGAGCCTGAAGGAGGTGGGAGAGGAAAGCTGGTAGGCTTTGAAGGAAGTGCAGCCCACTAATATCTGCCAAAACTGAATGAGGAATAGATAAAACTAAATTAGGGATCTATTAATAATAAATTAATGGCATCTGCAAATGAAATTACATTTAAGATAATCACTCTAATAGCAGGGTCTCTGGTGAGCATTAATGTTTCATTTTTTTCTGTATTTGATGAAGGCATCTATTAATTAAAAATATTTATACAAGGGAGAGGCTTGACAGGAATACTCTGCACAGCCATTCTTAAGGGAGCTGTTTCTGTTAATCAGCTGTTTTAGAAGAAAATGCCTCTACTCTACAATGAAGGCAAGACTGTACATCAATAAATCTTATTTAGGACCTGTGCTTTCTAAATATCTTCTGTGGCTAGAATTGGATGAAATGGGCTGTTTTCTACAGATGAGTTAATACACTTTCCTTCCCATTGTTTAGTTAGCTTGTACTGAAAGCAAACCTTCATCTTATCCTTCTCCTCCCTTTTATTGTTAACTTTTTATTGAATTGTTGAACATCCAAGTACAAAAGCAGATGATCTGATATGTATTAATGTATTGTACAAATGAGGAGGAAAAAGCTAGAAAAATATTCAATAGTGGCTATGAAAATATTATTGGACTTTGAGGCAGGGACAAACCAAGGCCATGTGTCATTGAGACTATTCACTTTTGATCAAGTTATGATTCTATTGTCATCCAGTACAGAGAGCAAAATGCTTAGCATTTGAGAAAAGAATCATTAATCACTATGTAGCTCTCTGGGGCACTAACTCTTTCAGGATTTTCCTCTTTGTTTCCCTGCCTCTCCCTTTTTTCATTTCTCTTTTTCCCTCTTGTCTTTTCAACACAAGCAGTGCTATGAAAACAGAGAGGATTAGAAGTTGTCCCTGACATATTTCATTGTAAGGTTGTTGGGTTTGTCTTTCTGCATTTATTAGTTTGAATTCTGTTTGAGGAACCTGTTGGCTGTTGAGAATAAATCAACAGGAAGGTCACAAATGGCTTTGTATTGTATGCTTGTCTTTTAAAGCCTGTTGGGAGCTCACTGCTTTGCTATACTAGAATAAATGCTGGAAAAAAGGCCAACAGCACTTTAACCCTTTCATTATGAGTATTGTGTGTGAATCATGTATGTTCCCTCAACAAAAGTTAATCTTAAAATCCTGTTGCTAATATTGTCATAATTAACTCAGGCTAGCAACACCAGATTTTTGAATTCGTGACACCAGTTAAGAAAGCTATAGTAAAGGTTATTTACCATAGCTATTGCTATGTTGCATGGAGAGAAACAAGCACTCCAAAAGGGCACTTAGAGAAATAAACAGGGAAGGTGATGTATGGATGTAGCTTTCTGAAAGCTCTGATAAAACGGCGTGACTGTGCAGTCCATCATGCTTGGTAAGTCAAGGATGGGTGGCATAAAAGCAACAGTGATGAATGCATTAAATTGCTAAAAAGTGGAACAGGAGGACAACCTAAGAAAAGTGGCTCTGACTTAATGGTATGTTTTCATTTTGGTATTGCTGCAGTATAACACTGAGGCTGGCCATGTGGGAGCAACAGAATAAGTGCTGCAAGCCCCCTCCCTTTTTTATCCAGCTGCAATGCAGCCAAAGGTCGGGACAGAAGTGAACTCTGGAGTCCGCAACATTTTTTTTTTTAGAAAGGGGAATAAAGCAAAATGCATTTTAACACAAAACTTAATATAGATTGTGGCTTTTGAGAATGGCCATTTCCTCATGCCCTGAAAAAACTACAGCTGGGCTTTTAGTATGAGATCTGTTTCTCAACACGTTGCCCATTTCTTTGACACTGCAGCATATATATAAGACTACTGCACTTGCCTAGGAAAGGGAACACAAAATCAAAGACCTCCTTGGCATGGGGACTCAAACCTCCTAAATCCAAAAGCCTTTCTCACTGGGCAGTTGGCCCTGCAGGCACTCATTTCTCCTCCCCAATAAGCTGTAACACTCCTGTGAAAGAAGCATTCAGCACTGATGAGGCCAGAGAGGCAAGTGGTATCTGTGCACCATTCCTGTCCTAAGTCTTGCTTATGCGTTTTCATTGAATGTAGTAAAATATCTAGACTTCCTTCACCTTCTGAACCTTCCAGACAAAAATATTCCTTCTTCCTTTCTTCTGCATGACCCAAGAATCTTGATTTATTTGTTTAAAGATATATGTTATTAATACGCTCACAACATATATCTCTTGTTTTTATTTATTTCATTAGTAAAAGATACGTTTGCAGTTAGCCCTGTATTGTTTCAATTAGACTTTGTGTTTGATTTAATATTTATTTTCCTCATACCATTTTTTCACCCATCCCTGAAACCTGGAACCACAACAAAATCAAAGCACAGCCAGAATATCCTCTCTTGCAGAAAGTGAAAGCATTAAGAATTGTGAGTGAGATCCATTCCATACTGAAGCTCATGGCAAAGCTTCCACTAGCTTCCGTAAAGGCAAGACTTTTCCCAGTATTTTAATGTACGAAGAGACAATTGTTACAATTCAATCTGCCTTAATTTTACTTACCTTTAAATAATGTTTAAATTATAAATAATCATGAACATCAGGCAAACCCTCCCTTAGTTTCTCACTGATAAGGACAATTTCAAATGTTGGTCAATCAGATTCTCTTTTCCATAGATACTTTCCATAGATACTAGAGATACTTTTCCATTCCAATTTTATAGATGCTGCATGTGCTGGTATGGTAGGAATATGCAGTTTCAAGAGATTACTCCAATAATAAGAAAGTAAGAACTTAAAAACTTCAGCATTTGCCCACCATTAACATACAGCATGCATTGGCCTATTCCCCAGACACTTCATTCAATGATAAATTCTGATGATACTGACATATTGAGTGGCAAAACAGATTAGGCCATAGAAAAAACCCAAATATCAATCTGTCTCTGTTAGTGAACTGGCATGATGTTTTTTTCAGTTCCACTGATGGGCACCATGCTGCAAGTAACATGCAGTGCCAGCTCACCAGCTTGTATAATTTGTCATTTTTCTGAAAAAGTTAATGGTTCTATGCAAGTTTCCCCCCCAGGTGAGAATCCGATTCAACATTTAGACTGGACATTGCTTTGAATAAACTTATAATATAATGGAGATGGTAGCATAACAGGCAAAAGCCTCATTGTGAAGGCAGAAACAGGCAACTGTAATCTGTCAGCACACATGAAAGAAGAGGAGCTGAAGAACAGAATAATAGTGATAAGTACCAGAATTTGATTTCATTAGCCAGAGAAGACTGAGGTTTTTTGCTGGCCATTTTACAATTCTCTCACTTGACTTGTTTACTGATGGAAATGTTTGCCAAGGAACTTTGGAAAAATAGTGACATATGAACAATCTGTTGCGGCATATTGTAGTGGTGTTGTTTGTGCTGCTATAGTTACTAAGCTTTTTAGCATTTTCATAATTTGCCTTGAAAAAGCTGGAACTTGGCATGAAGTTTTTGGGTGCCTCTCTCCAAGTCAGACGGTTTTCAGATTTTTTGTTACATTTCTGTAGTTTTTTTTCTCTGTGAAGAAAAGCCTGAAGATGTGCTGTGTCAAGGAAAAGAAAAAGTGTGCTTATTTGAAGAAAGAAGCAGAAGGTGGGAAAAAACCCAAGTGAATTGCAAGATGTGGAGAAAGAGGTGCAAACTTCTTTTCAAGGTGAGAAGAGTGTTTACAGGACATGCAGAGGTCTTATATAACTACAAAATTTACTAGGCTATGCAAAGAAGGCCTTGGGATTTTTGTGTTCTTTTGGTTTCAGATCTTACAATGAGGATTTACTTCAATGCTGGTTTTTTGTGCAGGACATCAGCTTGACTCAAATATGTGGGTTTCAGTGAACTCATTAAATAGACTCCATAAAGATCAAATCAGCAAACTGAGGGAAGTATGAGCTTCACGTATTTTAGATGTGAACAAAAAATGGGTACAAGAAACTGCAAGGGCAAAGTGTTGCACAAGCAAGTTAAGAAAGAAGGAACTATGCCATCAGCAACACCACCAAAAAAGACTAAACAAAGAAAAAACAAAGAAAACACAAGTCTCCTACTTCTGTCTGAGCAGGATGCCTCAGCTCTGCTGGCCTAACACTGAATCATAAGATACATTTCTAACATAGGATAAGCCTAGATCAGAACCTCCTGTTCAAGTACTTGAACTGCCATGTGGCTCTTCCGCGCAAGCACAGCAGTTATCTGTTGGAAAAAGCCTACAGAGGAACTGTGGAACCAAGCAAAGACAAAAAGGGAACAAAACCCAAACAAGATTAGTGGCGAGTAAGCCAACAGTAAGGATCAAAATACCATATACAAATTGGCTGTGAGGAAAGCTGGGAAGTGATAACTCTGGCCAAAACACTGGTGTATGTTACTCCATTGGGGAATCTTTCTCTTTGCTTCCTAGGGCTCTGCATATGAGTAGCTCCCTTTACTGCTAAATATATATGGAATATTAAATTTCACCCCAAACCACAGCCCACACTGAACATCCTACGGTCCTGCCACAGGCATCATCCTAAGCACACAGAAAATCTTATCTGACATATGTAAGATTAATAAGGCATTTAGCTAGTGTTGTGGAAATCTTTGCTGCTCGAATGTCATGTCTTATCACAATTCTGCAACGATTTTCTTGACACCCTGAACTTTACATAAGTCTTTTTGAGGGAGAAGGAGGCTGAAAGAGGAGCATTACAGTGCTGTTGATGAACCTGTAAACAACGTTTGTTCTGTGCAACTTGGGGAAGAAAATACATAGAGAATTCTGTTTGCTTTTGGCATTTTACCTTTCTCAGTAGTTTAACAAGAGGATGCATAGAAAAGTTAATAACCGCAGCTTTAAAATAAGTAAAAAATTGTGAAAAAGATCAGTGAAAAATTATACAGTGTATGATGAATCAGCAGAATTGATTAACTCAAGATCATGTAGCTAGAGGCTTGGTATCATTGGTTAGGATTAGATATCTCTATATATAACATGAGATAAAGCCTACAAAATTTTGTATGAAGTCATATCTTTTATTATACTACCTGAAATATATATACACATCTATATGTAGATTATATTGAGATATTTATGTATTAGAATCAATTTTGAACCAGAAGAACAACAGCTAGCCCAGCCCTCACTGGTGCCTATTGAAAATAAAATTCTCCCTCTGGGATGTTTATTCCACAATATATCTTCTACTTTACTCTTCATGAGCTCAGGTCAGCCACTCTCGCATGCCAGATACCTACTTATGGACCTCTAGAACTATCTTGCAACATGACTTCTGTGTTCTGGTGTTCACTCCATCAGTCCCTGTCCTGCTGTCTCATACCATGAAACACAAATTGCCCGTAAAAATGATAATTCTCTTATTAGTTTTAAAGGTCAAATCAAATTATGTGGAAAATATGCAGTGGTGTGACATATAATTTACATAATTGCCACAGAAACACTGCACTAAAGCTGTGTGGGAAGAAAAAAATTAAAAAATCAAGCTGCACTCTGAGGAAAAGCCAATCAGCCAGACCTGTAGTGAGAGTAAAGTGGGGCTACACCACCAGTGTATGAACAACAAACACTAGCAACCTGGTGATCTCCACACATTTGGATCTGAATTTACTCTTTTTCCCATGCCTTCCCCCCAAATAGACTTGCACAATGAAAAGCAGAAAACAAGAGATATTTCCTACAAATCCCATTTTTTTTAAACTAGTTTATCTCTAGATCTGGAATGTAATCTTCAAGATCATATACTTGCAATTATCCTTGAGTGAGGGGGTGGACATGGAAACAACATTGCCAGTCCTACCTGATGTCAAAGATGGTGTCACACAGTGGAGGTAACAAGGTGTGAGCAGAGTTAGTGTGAGGGGCCTGCCACTCCCCAGCACCCCTGTGGCAAATGCTGCTTTTCCCTTGCCTAGTCACTCAAGACAAGCAGGTAAAGGACTTCATTTGGCTTTAGGGTGAAGGTGCTGCCAGCACTGCCTTTCTCTTCTGCTTCTTCTCAGGACATAACTCCTGTGGGAATAAGCAGGAGCTTCATGTACACAAGATGCAACAAACAGATCCCAATGAAGGACTTGCAGACAGCTGAAACAGCAGCCACTGTGCTTGTGTAGGGAGGAATGAAACTCAGCCTGCAGCTTAATGATTTCCTAAAAATCACTAAATCAATTGATAAACATAGTCTGAATCCATTAAAGAAAAAACAAAACCAAAACCACCACACATAAACCAAAATCTGAGCTATTTAAAAGCAAAACTAGGATTTCTTCTAATGTCCTCATGCTGTGTGCCTAAACTGACTAACACGATGGCTGGCTTTGAGTAATTATTTTAGAGGAATTTTATACACAAATTACATAACTCACAAAATTAGTAATAAGCTTGACATCTGCTCATTTTTCTTAAAGTTTAGGGTGCAACCCTCTCCTCTGCCTAGCACACCATTCATTACATTAGGCTTTCTGTTTGGTGCATCTGACAGCTGACAAAATTGTGCTTATTTCTGAGATGAAGACAGCAAGTCATCTGTATTCATGTCAATGAAGTATTAATTCTGACTACATAATTTGTTACTATGACTCAGTTTATAAGTATATCCTCTTGTGTTCTTTTATCTTAGTTTGTGTGTACTGCATCAGCCATGCATTTATCTATTCTGCCTTTTTTTTTTTTTTAATATTACAAGGCCAGTCTTTACTTTGATTAATTAAGGTTGATCTTACCTTAAAATAATTAGGCTGACAATAGTTGTCTACACATTAGAAAAATGGAGTAGGATATTGAGGAAAAGATGTTTTATTACATTATGTCTCCACTGTGGATTTATAACTCAGTTCATTTCATGTCATATATATTTATCATCTAGGTTCTTAACAGAACTTTTTAATCAGCAGAAGTGAGCAAGATCGCTTATTCATTTGACATATCACAAATTAATAAAAATGCAATGAATGAGAAAACGTTAATAGTCTTCAGAAGTAGTAAAGTTTAGGATCTGAAAGTGCAAAGCTCTGTTATGAAATAGAAGAGGTAAAATTATTTTAGCTGTCAACAGGGGTTCATATAATTCACTGCATATATTAAAGGAATCCCCACAAGGTATCTAATTCAAGGTCAAGTTATTTTATGTTTCCATAATATGAAAAAGACGACAAAAAAGTAATACAATGACACACTGAAAGAGGGTATCAGATAATTAGACAAGGAACATTTGTGATCCAGGCATTTGGAAGCTTAAAACTAATTTTAAAAGTGATCAATACTGCTCACATTTATTTTTAGAATCAAATTAACAGCAGCATCAAAAACACAACTGAGCTGAAATATCCTAGTGTCATGATAAAAGTCAGTTTGCACACAGCTATCAGAATCACCACAGGTGGAAAAAATTCAGGCAATCAGTAGAAAATGCAGGTCTTCAGTATTACCAGAAATTGAATAAGTATGTGAAATTCCTTTTCTTTGAGCCTTCACACATAAAAACATACATGCAATGTTATTAAAGTTTAGAAAATATGCAGCCAAGTAGGTCAATTAAAATACCTAATTTTTACTACTCTATCCCCTTTTCAACCCCTGCCTTTTTTTTTACTGTCTACTTGCTAGATCTTGTCTCTGATGGCACATTTGAAGGGTGAGAGCTGTCAGTGCTGATGTTTGTACTATACTGAGCACAACCAGGCCTGTATATATTAGAATAATATTACTAAATCACGGTCTGAAGGGACTTCAACAAGGGTAGCATTCTTTGTCATGGAACAGTTGGATCTCTAGTGTTATCTGGACAAACTTTTCCTGCACTGATTGCAAGCATACCCTGACACAGTTTTGAAGGACTCCTGCTGAGAATGAGGGCTCAGCACTTCTCCCAGTGCATGTATTTCCCTGCTTTCCCTGGCAAAATTCATGGTGTTAGGGTGCTTGTGTCATGCTGAAAACTGTCCTGTTAACTTGTGAATTGAGACCAGCTATTGTTTTGTACAGCACTGTCTGGATTAAAAAACATACATTTTACTGAGCTTAACATTATTGAATTTATAGCAATTATTATTACCTTTTTATTAACACTAGGCTTCCCACAGACACTGAGGCCAACTTAGAGACTTCTGTCCACAGATAGCAGGTGTAAATCAGTCATGCTTTTAAAAATACTTGTGATAATGCTCAAGTGGCATAAAGCAGATTTAGTATGAGTCTTGATCACAGTATACCTCATTAATTGTAACAATTATTGCATCTGATGTTTTTTCAGACCAGCCAAGGAATGGAGGTTGTGGGTAAGAGGTTTCCTCATGACTGGTCCTGAGAGACAGACATAGATCTGAGAACTGGTAAGAGCGATCCTGTCACTGTATTGCAAGTCTTGGTAAGTGCCACTCTATTGAAGAACTGCACCTTGGTTTCATAACCTGATTTCTCCCACTATTGTGGGAGTGACAAAGATGAACAGAATGTAGATTATAAATTAGAACATTTGCCTTTGGTTTCTACTGGGATTATTGATGAAGATACACCTACCATTTTTTCTTCCCATTGACTGTTTTTCTTCTCTGGTATATACTGTTTATTATCCTAGAATATAAGGTTGTCTTTGTGTGCTGTGCCAAGCACCACAGTTCTAATCCTTTTCGGGGATTATTAAACACTACTGCAAAAACAGAAATAACACATAATTCTGAACAACAAAGGAAAAGATTGAGAACTGTGAAGTCTAACTTTAGATTTTTTAATGCACTGTGATACAGGTCCAGAGCATGACAGCAACAACAAATTGTTGAGGGGTTAGGCTGGAAATTCTTGTTCACAGCCCTGCACTGTGCAAGCCCAGCCAAAATTCTTACAGATTTGATGCTTATTGTTACTTCCTTCTTTCTGTCTTAGACACAGTGTAGAAAATTATAAATGGTGTAGAGAAGACATACTTAAAAAAAGTTAAAATTTTTGCTTAAGGATAGTTGGAAATAGTTACCTTTCTACCAAAATCTTAAGATCAGGCAAAACCTATTTTTCATTTGTAGCTTGTTCAGTATGGGAGCACATGAACACTGTAATCTCTCTATCATATAATAACTCCAGACTGGATTTAGATGAGTGAGAGGGACATTTCTGAGAAACGTCAGATGGGAAAACACACGGGAAGAAGGTGACAGACCTATGATGCAAAATGGGAAGATTATGTATACACCAGCTTACACATCATTACTGATTATAGCCCTCAGATCAGAAGATTTTACCTGAAAATTTAGTACTGAGCAAAGAAAGAAAATGAAAAAAGAAAAAAACGACTTTGCTCAGAGGCTAAGAATCAGGTTTCCACATGATAGTAACAACTGGTATTATTACAATTAATATTAGTGTTTTCTTAGTAACAGATTAAAGCAAAGTAGTGGTATAAGACTGGCAATATAAAAAATATAAAAATGTAAAACTGAATGCATAATCTGTCTTTTTTAAGGAAAGTATTTAAAAGTTCTTTTTTCCATTGTTGTGCATCTTGCTTTATACAGTGTTCCTCTGCATTACTGAGGCTACCAGAAGGGGAACCTTTTTATCTCCCTCCAAGACTGGTGGCCCAGCTAAACTGTAGTTCCTCCCCCTCTTGAATTGGCCCACATCAGACTAAGTTATGATCTCCCCCACCCCGAGCTCCATTTTCTTGCATGATTGCAGGCAATCAAGCCTGTTCCAACATAGGAAGAGCTTTTGGGTTCATTTGCCACAAGCTTTTATGTTGGGAATATTTGATATACCTAGGACAATGGCTGGCTGAATCTGCAAGGTAACTCTTTCCACTCTGAGACAGTGGGAGTGAGGACCCTATACTGGGATTTGCGTTTATGACAGATATAGATTTCCCTTAGGTCTAGCCTTGATTTGGATGAATGAAAAAGATTCTTCTGAGAAAAATCAGATGAGAAAACACCCTGGAAATATAGAAGAGAAGCACCCCTGCTGTTGTCCTGCCATTTAAATGTTACTAAACAAACATTTCAATGTGGACATGTTGAGGAAGAGCCTGTATCTAAATAGCCATGGACTCTACTGAAAAGCAGCAACAAAATGCTGCTGAATATGATTTCCCTACTCAGCCATACAAGTGTATCATCATTTGGAGACTGTGGGTGTTAGACTAGTATTAATTGAACTGATTTCCATGGCACAACAGCAGCAATTTGTCTACCTAAGGCTGGTCTTGACAGTAGCTGCCGAGACATCAGAGTCAGGCCAAGAAAAACATAATTTTGGGTTATTGTGACAGCCAGTGTGTCAACAAATTATTACTTAACCTAAAACTACACATGGACTGTTCCCAGAAAATGAGTAAGACTCAAACCAGATCATACCCAAATGTATGCTAGTGCAAGGAGAGCCAATTTACTAATCCTCCACCCACCTGCAGAAGACACCTGATGGCAACTTTATTTATGCTTGAACAGACTGACAGCAGGCAGGAGGAGGAGTTTCAGATCTGGTGTAAACAGTAGTTCATCTCATAGGTTTCCACTGCTTGTCTAGAAGATGTCAAGGTAGCAAGTCCTGAAGTGAGCTCCATGAGACATGAGATGTTTATCTTCTGAGGGAAATGTTGTAATTTTTTTTTTTTTTTTTGTGACTAAACTTCTGATTGTTTAGAAATATCACAATCTTTTTTCTTTTTTACTCAAAAGGGAACCAAACAAAAAGATCCCAACATAATTCAGTGACTAGAATGAAGCCCTGGAAGAACATTCACAACCATATTTCAAAAGCTGTTGTCTAGATTTTTGTAAGAGGCTTGGAAGCATTTCCCTCAAATAAGCTCTCTGAACTGAGTTACAAATGAATAGAGAACGCATTTCGAATTGCACCACATGGATTTGGTGGTGTTTCATCATGTACTCAGTAGGGTTAACATAGAATATTGTTCTGAGCCTTCTGTCACTGTATTTTCTAAGCAAGCTGCAGCAGGACTTGTGTCAGCAGAAGTTAAATGTACCCATCGAGGGCAGTATATAATTTGCACAAGAACTTGCTTAGAAACGGAGCCTGTGTATGTGTTCTGTAAAATTTTTTCAGCCAACTAGCTTTTCTTTCTCATCAGATTTTTTTCCAGCAGATTTTTGCAGCCTGCTACAGAATGGATGTTATGACATGCAAAAAAATCCAGTCTGCTCTTGTCTGTGCAAAGCAGAATATTATGCTCTGGCTTAATCTTTCAGTTATCACCAGAGTAGCAAATCATTGCTGCAGGAGGTCTGAAGCAGTTTATGCAATATTTGGCTCATGAAGACTTACTGTTATTTCTCAGCAGTCATAATAGAAAAATATATACTGAATATCTTATTGCTTTTTAGCATTCATAGAGTTTGCAACATGTTAGGTGTTGCCAAATGAAGTTGCCAGAGGGAGGCGAGGCTGCTGCAGCTCCATGTTCCCAGGTCCAGTGAGTAGTGAGGCTGAGCATCAACTCCTAATAAGTACCCACACAAACATTGGTGTACAACAAAAATACACGTAGGCACAAGGCCAGCTACAGGGCTCATTGCAGACAGAAACACTAAGCACTCACACAAGCAGCACCAACAACCTCGTCTTGTTTTCCTCTCTGGATGATCAGGATAAAAGTCTGGTAGTGGAAAGTACACATGTAGTGGAAAATACACATGCACACACCCATGTATATAAACATATATATCTACACACACAATGCAGATGCCCTAAGTAACTGGCCTCAGGCACCCAGTCTATCCAAAGCTCACCCTCAGCCCTCAGTCTCTCCAGAAGCAGTCACCTCAGGACCAGCAGCTCCACTCCAACTGGTGGTCCACCAATGCTCTTGCACGCACAGTAGATAGCCCTGTAGTAACTGGTCTTAAGCTCTCTGCCTAAACAGTAACTGGCCCTGGATCCTCTCTGCTCTGTTTGCCTCAGGCAGAGACAAACACATGCAAATAGATCCCACTCAGTCAACCCCAACAGACCTACAGACTTTATGGTCTCAGTAATTGTTTTGGACTCCAAGTCTCTACCATAGTCTACTTACAGACTTTCTGATGTCTGGTCCAAACTCACAGTTACTTGGCTACCAGGCCTCTTATTCTGCTCACTGGCAGTCAGGTTTTATACTTGCAACCAATCACACACTGATGTACACACTGTTGTTTGCTCCTTTTGCTGGCACCACAGGCACACAAATCCTTATGGTACAACCCCAGTTGCTGGCAGTGAGACCCTCATATGCACACAAATACCCTCAGGACAGAGTCCTTCACCCAGCAAGTTCAAAATTGAGTTTACAGAGAACACAGGACAAACTGCTGTGATCAGGAGACCAGTCCCTTTTATACACTTTCTGTTTTCCCATGCTTGTTCCTTTCCATATCACCTTGATCCCTCTCTCCTTGCCCTGCTTTTGTCTCCTCTCTAAGCCAAAAAATGTCAACACACCAAGATCTTCCTCCCTACATGCCATATTGAGGCCCACACCTCTGGCAGTAATCCCCCCTCATCTGTCAGGTGCTCTGGAGACTGTCTCCCATTGACCCACAGTGCTGGTGGTCCTCCAGCCCCTCAGGCTGAGGCTCCTCTAAGACAGCCTCGATAGGGTCCAGGTCTCCAGTTTCTGACTGGGAAATTGGGGTCCCCCAAATGCTACAATGCCTCTGTGCTCCTTCATGTTTAGGAGAATGAGTCTTGATCACGTAACGTCACAAAATATGCAGTATCAACATCCTGAGCCACAGCAATGGAGAGCAGAAATCTTACTGGAAAGGTACAGAGCTGTGCTAAGTGAAGCCTGGGCCAGATCCAAGACTACCCAGTGCTTAGTTTTTCCTGTTGAATGAGGCACTCTACAGTTATTTAGATGCATGGTGAATGAAGAAGTTGTATAGTACTTCAGAAACACAAATACACACAGTGCTCTGTATTTGCTATGCAACCAATTTAAGCCACAAGTTAATACAAAATGCTTCTGTTCTGAATTTTGATTTTGCTGTTATATGATACTGCTTTCAGGCTCTAAGCTTTATACAGAACTACAAAGCTCTCTGAAATAAGTATATTTCCATATTTCATATGATATTATTAAAAATGAAGCAATTATTTTGGCACGATGTAACTTATGTATAAAGCATACAACAATTTTTTAAATATGAAAACAAAACCACACAAATCAAGGATCTTTGGGTCTTTTGGAGCTGACAGACAGTTTATGAGGTGGAAAGGCCGAAATAGTAACAGTATGCCAGTTTTGTGGCATACAAGAAAAGGTTAATTTCAAGCCCAGATCATGCAGTTTCCATGCAGATCTGTTCTTTCCCAACCCCCTTCTGATTTACTGTGAATGAACAACCTGACATAAAAAAGTCAAAGCAGCCTAAATACCTAAAGAACTTGGTATCAATGTGGTAACAAAACCAACAGGGCTGCTTGATAAGAAGCCTATCCTTGACTACTGGCAACAGAAACTCACTCTGATGACCCCTAAAGGGGAGCTTGCTGTCTGCAACACTGAAGTGAAGGAAGTCTTCAGCAGTTGAAAAGCTCAGAAGGGGGGGAGAGGAACAAACAAAAAGCCAAAACCAATCTAGAAATCCATGTACTTCTTGGCCCTGGGGCAGAAGGCAACTGTTTTATTTAGACTGACCAGACAGTGCCACTGTGGGCCATCACAGGACAGGAACTCACAGAGCATCATATGTCCTTCTTTCTTATTTCCACAGTTTTAAAAAAATACATGGCAGCCTACCACACCCTTATGGTGAGTCCCTCATTTCTGGGGATACCTGAGTCAGTCCTCATTAACAACTTCTTCAGCTGGGTTCTGGTGTACTATTTCGAAACATATCGCCCATGTGTTCTTTTGTGCTTTACTTTCCTTCATGTTACAGGGTTGTTTCAAAGTGCACAAGCTGGATCCCTTTTGGATGTACTGGACTGGGAGATGCTGTCTAAGAACGTGCCCAATATACTCCAGCTAATGGCTATGACCAGTTCACAGAGTCCTGCTAACATCAGTAAAAAATAACCCAACTCCAACCCAATATACATGTTGAAGAAGCATCCTCAGCACCAGCTACTTCACTCAGCACATCCCAGCCCTGCTTGGCTGCCTCATTACTTAGTGTGGACTTGGTACAGCCAGTGGCCTTGTGGCTGCTCCATTAAGGGAAATGAATGGAAAACAGTGGCAGTGTGAGCATGGCTGAATTATTCCTTTGCATTTCCAGGCACAGACAAAATGGTAAAGCAAATAAACAACACACATCCTAGCATTGCTGGGCAGCAAATGCTTGAAGGTCTAGAGCAGCAGTTCTTAAGCAAATGCACTGGAGAACTGTCTGCCCACACCAACATGCTCTTTCTTGTGCTCTGATTAACACTTGTCACAACAAGCATTGTGCTTGGACTGCAGAATTTTTTTAATATCACTGGAATAACGTTTTTTCCTGATAAGTATACAAATACTTATGCTATTTTTTTTTTCCTGTAGTAGCTACTGTGTCACGCTCTAGAACACAGACAGGATCAACCTAGGCTAGTGAGACACTGCAACACAGGCACTACCATCACATGAAAAGCAAAAGCAAACCTGAAGAACGTAGATAGTGTCTACTGCATTTTCCAAAAAGAAGTGTGTAAAATTAAGACTACAGAGCATCAGAACAAAACTGGGACCCTTCAACTGTTGTAAGATCAACATGCAGAGTCAACGTCATCCTGCAACAGAAACTAAATACCTTCCAGAGTTTCTCAGCAGAGCTATATGAAAATTGACTCACCATCAACCTCTCCTTACCAGAAGCAGAAAGAGATGCCAGCTGCACTAAGCCATGTTCTGGTGGAGGTTGGTGTGGTGACCCACTTGAACCCTTCCCCCAAGAGTCAGTCCATGACAGATCTCAGTTCGGAGAAGGGAGTTTGTGGGAAAGAGCAGCAGCTCCAAAGCAAAGAAAAGAAGCTGCAATGAAAGGAATAGGTAAGAGTTCAGACCTTCTTTGGTGTGTAAACAGTGCTGACACAAGGAATAGATACTAATAAAGACTGAAAACCAAAACGACATTTTTAAAGGTCTGACGAGGTACTCTTGACATCAGAGTAAATCAGTGGAAATTCACTCTGCTTAAGACTGCAGACGTGGACTCCAAACTTTATTAAAAATGTGTTAGCACTATTCTGATATTCTTGCCTAGCCTATGTCTGAGAGCACACATGAGAAAAGGGCAGCATTTACACTACATACCACAAGGGAAATTGTAAAGGTGACAGAAAGATAAGGTTAGGAAAGGCAGCATATGACAGACGAGGTGGCAAGCACCTCTTTCCTCCTCATTGGAAAGGAAATTTCTCTTGGTCCAGTTGAGTAGCTGGCTCTTACCCAATTGAGATAGCCATACAGCCCATAGAGAGTAGGGTCAGCACTATTGAGCCAGGATGAGTTCAGTTCTTGCTATAATTTGGGCAACTGCTGAAATGCTCTTATGTGAATCAATTATGGGACTCATGACACTTGGCATGTCACTGTGTGTTAGCAAATGCAGTGCCCTTTGACAAATTCTGTCTGTGATTAACTTGACACTCTCTATATCCACACAAAGCCATGGATGACCATGGAAATTACTGGATTGATCTTCACAACTACAACGCATCAAATGTTCTAAAAGTTAAGGGGATTAAGTGTTAAAGTTTTGATTTAGTCTGCTGTAAAGAAAACTGATATAAATTTGCATTCAAGTTAACATTTCAAAAGTTTGAGAGGGCTGAGTATGATCATAATTTGCACCTGTATCTTTTTTTAAGACGAGAGATGAAACATCTGCAAAATCAGTTGTAGATGGAGGCTCAGGTCTTGGGAGGCTCAAAAGATTCCAGGCTTTTTGGAAGGGTTTAAATTTCATAGAATCATAGAATCATTGAATCATCACAGAATGACTTGGGTTGGAAGGGACCTTAAAAATCATCTAGTTCCAACACCCCTACACAGGCAGGGACACCTCCCACTAGGCCAGGTTGCTCAGGGCAGCATCTAACATAGTCTTGCTCCAGAGATGGAGCTTCCACAACTTCCCTGGGCAACCTGTTCTGGTGTCTCACCACCCTAACCCTAAAAAGTTACCTCCTAATGTCTAACCTCTTCCAGGTCTTGTCCTCTCACTACTAGCCTTTGTAAAAAGTCCCTCCACAGCTTTCCTGTAGGCGCCCTTCAGGCACTGGAAGGCCCCTATAAGGTCTCCCCACTGTCTTCTCCTGGCTGAGCAGCCCCAATTCTCTCAGTCTGTCCTTGAAGGAGCAGTGCTCCAGCCCTTGATCATCTTCATGGCCCTCCTGTGGACTTTCTGCAGGAGCTCTATGTCCTTCTTATGTTGGGGGCTCCAGAATTGGACACAGTACTAGAGGTGGGGTCTCACGAGAGCTGAGTAAAGGGGGAGAATCACCTCCCTTGCCCTGCTGGCCGCGCTTCTTTTGATGCAGCCCAGTTGGCTTTCTGGGCTGCAAGTGCGCATTGCTGGCTCATGTCGAGCTTCTTGTCCACCTTCACCGCCAAGATCTTCTCCTCTGAACTGTTTTTGATCCATTCTCCACCCAGCCTGTATTTGTGCTTGGGATTGTGCCCACCGAGGTGCAGGACCTTGCAGTTGGCCTTGTTGAAATCCACGCAGTTGGCAGGAGCCCACTCCTCAAGCCCATCAAGGTCCCTCTGGATGGCATCCCCTTCCCTGCAGCATGTCTACTTCACCACACAATCTGGTGTCATCAGCAAACTTGCTGAGGATGCACTCAATGCCACTGTCTGTGTCACCAACAAAGGTGTTAAATAGCACTGGTGCCAGTACTGACCCTTGGGGAACACCACTCATCACAGGTCTCCAATTGCATCCACAGCCAGTACAAAATGAAAAACGAACCAAACCAGCTAATATATATTGCAATAGACTGTGACCATCTCCTTTGTCTATTCCCTGAAGGAAACTTCTGGCATAATATAAGGCTGCTAAAAAGAAAAATATTTATTTCTTTTCATATATTTTACACACATTGTGAATATCTCTTTTCTGTTATCCTGTATAGCTGTTGTGTGCCTGCCATAATTGAACAGCCTAATGCAAAAAGAAATATTATCCAATCTGAACTCAAACATAATGGGTTTTGGAAAAAAAACCCTGGAAACAAGCTGAAGTTAAACAAACAAACACAAAAATTATCTTGCCTTGGCATAGCATTTCTATTAAAGAAGAAAAATAGATGAAATGCCTTTTATTGGATAGCAAGGCATTTCTATAAATATGCATATATATTCAATTCTAGCTAGTTGTACATTTTTTGCTAGAAAAACATCAGTGATTTAAAGCACAGACATCTACCTGTGCATTAGGCTGTGTCCTGGACACAAAAGCTTTGCTACTCAAAACTACACACAAAAGTGTGGAGAAGATATAGAGTGCAGTAAAAGAGGAGGTTGGGTTTCCAGTGACAGGAGCAATTATGCAAACATAATTTTGCAAGAAAGCATTTCACATTTTTGCAGCTTAATGTGCAGATTGCACATGGAAATTAAGCCTACATGGTAAAGTACTTAGAAGAGTAACTAAGGTGTTGAGATGTAGAGGTGTTGGAAGTCATGAGACAGGATTAATAGTGTTTGTAGTTTCACTAGGGTTTTTTTTGTTATAAAATTAGCTCTTAACAAAAAATATTAAGGAAAATTTTTGTATTTTTTTTCTTCCCTTTGACTAATTCAGACAGCACAACAAATTAACTGTTTTTTGTGTCAATTTTGAGGAGAAGCTGGTGAGGAACAAGCTGTAAATCATGCAGGGATTTTAAATTAAAAAAACAGATGTTGAAAAACAGAATTAGAGAAAAATGATCACTGACTGAAATTTCAGAACTAACAAAGAACCACAAAGATTAAAAATGTTATTAGCATACAAACCTGTATCTTTCAACAATTCCAACAGGAATAGCACTGAATGTGGAATTTTCTAACTGTTGCCAAGATATCCACACCCATTATTTTAACTCGAACATCTGGCAAAGAAGTATCAGTATCTTTTACTTTCACTGCATCTGCTTGACTATCAGCTTTCTATTGCTCCTGCTAAATCTTTTATGTATTTCTTTAATATACATATATAATAATATAATATAAAAATATATACACATATATGAAATGTATAAATTTTTTTCTTGCCACTCCTCTGAGGCAACAGCAGGTATATCCTTGGCTGGCTTTACAAGCATGACATCCCTTAATGGTAAATTGGAACGAAATAGATTAAATTGTAAGTGATTATAGTATCCGTTCTAAACGTGTCAGGGCTCTAGGCACTTAACTATATGAATCTTTTGGAATATTCAAATATGCCCTTTTCAAAATATACTGGAGAAAAATGCTAATTAAAAACATTTTTCTGCAGGCAGTAAAACATTCTAGTATTTCTTAATTGTCACATTTCTCACAACAGTCCACCTGACACAGCACAAGTTTTGAGAGCAAAAGATTTTCTCTTTCCCCCCGTTTTTCAGTGTTCCTCTGTTATCTTGGGGTATTTTAGCTTTTATTGTCAAATTTATTTTTGGAAGGAGAGAGAGAGAATGGTATGGAACCTAATGAATCAAGCTCTCTATTAACAATGTATATCTTAACCCACTTCTCTACATAAAAAGGACTTTTCTGACCATGGCTGGGCTATTGTACCCAACACAGGCCACGTGGAACCAAGCTCCCTCGCTGGATCAGCTAATGAAAACTGAAAAGCCAAACTAACAAGACTGCTTCTAAATTGGAAAGTTCATTCATACCAGTCACATTTGTTTAAATTTCTAAACACATAAAAGGCTCTTTAATAGTGTCACTTCCATGAAAAAGCTGTAAAAGAGTGTATGCACATCCAAGAAAACTATTCAAGCAATAGTAGATGGAGTTAATAATCAGTAAACACAAGGAAAGTTTTGCTAGAATGTTAATGCAGGTTGAGGGATAAATACCTTTTTAACAGTACCAGCATGGACATCTGTGGTTCATGCATTTTTCACCACTTGAATGAGAGCTGCAGTAATCCTAATCTTGCTGTGACACCACAGGGCAAATGTTCTCATGCCTTTTTGGGGAGCATCTGCACCAGTGGGTTACCTTCTCCTTTCTGAAGGGCACAACTTTCATTTACATCGGAAGCATTACTGGTTTTCTCCTACTAGGATGTCCACTACCTAAGAGAAAACTAGCATAAATATATATTTGATAAAACATTACAACAAGCATCTGAGGATTCTCATCTATGTAGCAGTGCTTCTGGAGAGAAAATGTTATGGTACAAGTTAGGAAAGAAATCAAGACATAGGGACACTTCTCGCTGATAGCTTTTACAAGTAAGTGGTTCTAGTTTTAGATGATTTATTCTGATCAACACATTGACATAAAAGTTACCATGAAATCAACTCAGGACAGCCAGTCCCTTTAGTAAGAAGGGTCCAGGCAATGTTGCCATTTTCAGCTCAGTCAGGCTTTTATTTGGCACTGAATTTCTGTAAGTCTGTGCATTTTTGATACATCAAAATGAAAGCATTATCCTTCCTGCCTTTCAAAGATTAATATGGTAAAGTGTACTATATCGATCATTGGACAATAATTGGTGCTGCCTCTGGGAGCACAGTGCTGACAACAGTATAGCTCTAGCTCAGCAAGTCATCTGCAATTGATTTTGCTTAATTCTGCTTGATTAATGCCCAAGAATCTAATATTTAGGTGTTTCTATTATAAGAAGTGCAGTAAAGACCATGACAGATCACATCTTGGTTTTGGTTTATTTATTTATTTATTTAATATATTTTTTTTATTTTCCCCAAGCTTAGTTTCTGTTCCAAATCCATGGCCAAGTTGATTGCAGATCTTACAAACACGAGGAATGCAGTCTTTGGAAATGCCAGCCAGGTGACTGGAACAGCAAAAACATATTAGCTGTCACCTTAATTCCTTTTTGGCTGTTATGTGTGTTTTTTCTTTTTCTGGCATGGGTTATTTAGGATTGTTCCATTCCCAGTTCAGTATACAGGATTTTTAGTAAGGGTCCTAGTGAGGAAATCTGAGCAGCACTGTATTCAGGGTAAAAATAAAGCATCACAGGATGGATGGAAGTGACTGAGTATACCTTAATCCAAATAAACTGAAAATAATACCAGAAGATAGCAGAATGCAAAGCAACTGATGGCGATCAGGTATTAAGTACAATGCATGTTCATGGGTATGGGTGTTCAGTTAAATCTGAATTCCTTTTAGAATGCCAGAAAAGGGAAGCCAGAATAATAAAATGTCATTAAATCAGTGATTCTATTCAGTCTGTCATACTGTATTTATTGTCATACCTTCTTTCTGGGATTCTATCTGACTTTACTCCTGTCATTTACATCTTAGTCATGTAACCTAAAAGCTTTTGCTAACCTTATTAAGGGCCATGATGGCACAGGATAGCAAGGAACAGTAGAAAACTAGCTAAAGACAAAGATCTGAGGTTTGTTGAGCAAATATCACAACTTCCCTTTGACATGGAGACCTTCATAGGCTTCTAGGAAATAGCCAAGTATGCATCAAGACTCAGAAGAGTTGGGAGTGGGTTTCATTTAAGACAGATTCAGTTAAGTTCAGGAAATCATGAAGAAGCAGCTAGAAGAGTATACTAATCAGAAGTCCACTGTTCTCTATGGTCAAATGAAACGTGGACTTCTTACCTTCTTTGATAGTAGTCAGAACCTGAGGGTACTGAAGGACAGAAGTGGTGATGTCCACTGGCAGAAGGAATGAAGGCTGACTGATCCATGAATGATGGATGGTAGGACGTTCATTCACAAAAACAGTTTATTCAGGAAATTCTACTGGAAACACCTATACATAGGTATTTGTGTCACTGGAGATTTGAATCCATACTGGTATCTGTCTGTCAAGATTTTAACTCTGTGTGTGCAATGTTTGAATATTCTGAGTGGTCCCTGTGTCCTGTGAGAAGAGCTAGGAATAAGCAAAGGAAAAGAAAGGGTCATTCCTGGTGTGATAACAGTTCAATGTGCAGGAGTAATTTGTATTACCACAGCATCCTTCGTGCTCAAGCAATGAGACATCATGAATGTAATCTATTGAGAGACCTGAGAATCTATTGTGATATCTCTGATCCAAAGAACCTTGTTATGGATCCCAAAGATGCAGGAAGACTGGGTAAAGGCAGGCCTGAGTGGGAGGGCTAAAAAGAATGGATGTTTCCCCTCTTCCTGCCTACCCATGGCTTGCTCACTGCTCTCCACAAAACAAGCTGTTCTCTCCTTTCCTCTACAGAAGCAGATGACATGGTAAAGGAATTGTCAGCAATAACATGCAATACTGAAGGATAAGTAATAAACGCCTACAGAGGAGGTGATAGGAAACAGCTATCATGGCTTCAGTAAGGGCAAATCATGCCTGACCAATCTGGTGGCCTTCTACAACAAGGCTGCACAGATGGTGGATGGTGGCAGAGCAACTGATGTCATCTGCCTGGCTTTGTGCAAAGCATTTGACACTGTTCCACACAACATCCAGGTCTCCAAACTGACAAGACATGGATTTGACAGGTGGACCACTCAGTGGATAAGTAATTGGCTGGATAGTTGTGCCCAGAGAGTTGTGGTCAATGGCTCAGTGTCCAAGTGGAAGCAAGTGACAAGTGGCATTCCTCAGGGGTCAGTACTGGGACCAGTGCTGTTTAACATCTTTGTTAGAGACATAGGCAGTGGGATTGAGTGTAACCTCAGCAAGTTTGCTGAGGATGCCAACCTGTGTGGTGTGGTTGACACCCTAGAGGGAAGGGAGGCCATTCAGAGTGACCTTGACAGGCTGGAGAAGCAGACCAATGCCAACCTCATGAAGTTCAACAAAGCCAAGTGCAAGGTCCTGCACCTGGGTTGGCACAACCCTAGGCACAAAAACAGGCTGGAGGGAGAATGTCTGGAGAGCAGTCCTGAGAAAAGGACTTCAGGGTGGCAATAAATACAAAGCTTGACATGAGACAGCAATGCACTCGCAGCCCAGAAGGCAAACCACCTCCTGGGCTGCGTCAAAAGAAGTGTGGCCAGCAGGGCCAGGGAGGTGATTCTGCCCCTCTACTCTCTGCTCTGGTGAGGCCACACCTGGAGTACTGCATGCAGCTCTGGAGCCCTCAGCACAGGAAAGACATGGAGCTGCTGGAGAAGGTCCAGAGGAGGGCCACAAAGATGATTGAAGGGCTGGAGCACCTCTGCTACAGAGACAGGCTGAGAGAGTTGGGGCTATTCAGCATGGAGAAGAGAAGGCAGCAGAGAGACATTATAACAGCCTTCCAGTACCTGAAAGAGGCCTACAAGAAAGCTGGGGAGGGGCTTTTCACCAGAGAGGACAGTGATAGGACAAGGGGTAATGGTTCAAAACTGGAAGAGAGGAGATTTAGGTCAGACATCAGGAGGAAATTCTTCCCTATTAAGGTAGTGAGGTACTGGAATAGGTTGCCTATGGAGATTGTGGAAGCCCTCTCCCTGAAGGTGTTAAAGGCTAGGTTGGATGAGGCTTTGGTCTAGTGGGAGATGTCCCTGCTCATGGCAGGGAGGTTGGAACCTGATGATCTTTAAGGTCCCTTCCAACCTTACCCATTCTATGATTCTATGATAAGAAAACATCTAGAAATACTGTAAAAATATCTGTTTATTTATTGGAGTGGGGAGAGGGATTACACAGATCATAAGCTTCCTATCAGTCAGAAACAGTCAGTATGGATAAGCTTTAATTTGCTCAGACTTGGAGAAAAAAAATAACTTTCATTCAGGGCACTAACATATAATTTATGCACAGAATATGTTTCTGCTTATTAAGTATTAGTGTTAATATGATTTCACCCCTGAGTAAATAGGATAGTGGATATATTTCTATACATGTGCTTTTAAGAACCTGTTTGAAGGAGTTAGTTTTAGTCCATTCATTGAATACCAAAGTAAACCCGCAATGAGGAGAAAAGGGAAAAATAGAAAAGGTACCATAAGCTCAAAATCAGAGGCAATCCTTTTCAAGCTCCATAAATCTTTAGTGACCGTCAATGCTTATGCAAGACAGACCCGCATCTGGGAAACAAAGATTAAGGTATATGGTCAATATAGATAATCAAAATGTGTTTCCTTTTTTTCCTTTCTTATAGCTAGTAAGACTTGGAAATAATTGAGAATATGTCTGCAAAAAGCGAATAAACACCAGAGATACAATCTGTTCAAGTAAGAGGTTGGTTAAATGTATTACTCTTTGGTGGAAAGCAGTGGAACATTTCCAAATCTCTGTAACTTGTGGGGAAAATAAATAAATAAATAAATAAATAAATCAAGCAGCTGATTCTAGTATTATCCATGTTCATACACACAAGGAAGACAATGCAGAGCCAGAACTCACTGGATTCAGAGGATAGCAGTGATTTACACCCAAACTAGATCTTCAGCAAGAAGAACTTGTTTTACAATTTTGCTGCTATATTTGACTCTAACTCTGCCAGAAGCATCCTCATCATCTGTCAAAAAAGGCATTTGTTTTTTGTATTTTTCATGGATAATTCCATCCATTGCAGATGGCATGAAAGAGATGCAGCATATCACAGAAAAGGTGGTGAGTCTGCACTTTCAGGTCCAGGAGAACAACACAAAAGCATACCCTACCTCCACTGTTAATCTTTAGAGTCCAACATACACCTCTAGATAGCACCACTGTAGTGCCAAGCTGTGAGAAGCTTGGTATGCTCAACTTGAGCAAAGTTTTAAAAAATGCAGTTCAGTCCTTAAATAGGTGTCTAGATTTTGGGTTTGATGCATGAAAAACACCCAGAGTCTGTTAAAGTTAAGACCTTGCTAAAGAGCGCCATAAAGAGCCTGATGGAAGCACAGAGTCTGGGCTGTGAAAGTAACAAAACAAAAAATTACATTATGCCAGAAGGATAAGCATTAGCTGATTAATGGCCATACAACAGTCTTAAGCATATAGCAACATGCCTAAGATTCAAGGACATTTTCTTGCAAGTTATACCCCTAGAACCAGTATCCAACAATGAGGAAGAAGAGTTAAATAAAGCAAGAGCTTGAAAAGTGACAGGTTGCCTGTGCTGTGTCTTGGAACTTTGCAATTTTGTCTTTAGCAATAAAACCAGAAGAGCAGTAGCACACAATTAAGCAGCTGCTTAAACCAAAAGAGTCTCTAGAGCAGGTGCAATCTAACATTGAAAAAATACTCACGTTGCTGTTTTAAAAAATAGTATTTTCCGCATTTGCAAAGTTATGTTTTTAAGGTAAACCTATTATTTATCCTTCATCTTGTCTAGCAAAAATCTGACATTAAGTCACCTGACATGCATGAGGCAGTCTGTACTTTCGTGGGTGGCAAATCTGTTCACTGACAAACTTCTAGAAAATCTGTCACCCGGCAGGCTCTGGAGGTCCCAAAAAGCAGCAGGACAATCTGCTACAGACCTGCTTGGGCCTTAACTCTAGGTGGATAATACAGATGGCCATATTGTGGGGGGTTGTTCTCTCTTGGCAATCAGTGGCTAAGCATCTTTGGCAAATGGCAAAAAAGCAGGGAAGAAAATTAGAGGTCACAAAATGGACTTACTGGCAAATGCCTGTTGCAAGACAAGTAACTATAGTGAGGCAGGAGCTTCAGAAACACCTGCGTTCACCAACTGTCTTCCCAACCATTGTAAACTGTCCATTTCCATGCCTGCAGTTCTGCATCAGAATACACAAAGTTTATTCTCTGATATATGGAGCATTTGTTGCCCCTGTATTATTACTAGTATGAGCTACAAAAACTGAAGTCAAATTATACAATTTAATAGTGTAAAAATGGGCCTGGTTTAGATAAAACAAAATGGAATATAAACAGGCTTAGTTTTCCCATCAAAGCTCTCTTTTTCTGTGTTAATATATTCTAGGTAGAAAATACTAAATACCTGCCTCTGGGATACAAGCAGTTGGTCGAACCTACAAAAATCAAGGTTATTGATGTTAAATACAGCAGCTGAAAATTATGTAAAAGGATTAAAACCATACATTTATTATTTTATATTAAAATAGAAAGTGCATAGAAGTCCTTGTAGTCTAGGGAGCAATGAAAATATATCACCAAAAGAAAAAGAAACAGAAAAACTGTGTATACTAAGTTGTCTGTACAATTTTGATTTAGTACTGGCAGTTAATCCATCTTAGATTACTATCAAACATGGCTTCAGAACAAATTGGAGAGAAAAATACAAAAACTGTGTCAAAAGTATCTAGAAGGGGCATTTAAAAAAGTTGCTGTAGTTCTTTAGACATTAAGATTATTTCAATTTTTTTCTTTTGCTGTATGAAAATATCACAGTTGAAATGAAACTAGGACAGAAAAATCCATGATCAGAACAAATGGCAACATCAACAATAAAATTATAAGCACTAAACAAATAAAAATATTTAATTTGGAAAAATACAAGTCTGTCATAAATCAGGGGTTTCAAAAACATCTCCTGTCCTTTTTCCTTTCAAATAAAAAAATCTTGCAGGATATTGAAATGTGCTTTGCTTTGGACAGATTTTCAATAAAATTACTCCCTCAGCATTTCCCCTATCAGCTGTATTTTTGAGGACTGTCAGCAAATTATAGATAAAATACTCCAGGTTTCTCACGGCATAGCAGCACATACTGCTTAAAAATCCCCCTCTGCCTTGAGAGCCTCACACAAATCACATTTCTTCACTACATCAAAATATAGCCAGGCCCTGCCCATTCCCATTTTTACCACTGCCAACCTGCAACAAAACCTGTAAAGTAGAAGAAAAGAGATTTACTGACTAATATCCCTTTGATCTGTATTGTTGAGGCCTGTTTTTCATTTACACAGTGGCAGTGTTATAGCTGCAGCAGCACAGAAGGTAGAAGCAGAGACCTTGCTTATGCACAGGGCTCCTACCTGCATGAAACACTGTTTGACTTCTTTTGCTCTTTCAATATTTCAAGCTTTTACAGGATAAAGTTTATCTCCTCCCCTCCTCCCCAAGGAGGCTTATTTGTTCATCAGGCATTTATTTTAAAAACGCTCTGCTAATTTTCACGTACACTGCTGCTTGGTGCAGGGAAAATACATTCTTTCTATAGATTTATTTAATTCACAGATGCTATTTTAATTGGTCTCTCCTACAATTGCCTCTCACTGGGAATCTGGATGGCTCTGGGGAATTGGCAGTGACTTTCAGAGCATTTCCAGGTCAGTGATTCAGATGCAACCAGCTACTGGTGACTGAGAATTAATATGGAGAAAAGTATTTGACGGCCTCTGTGAAATCAAGTAATTATTTCAGTCCAGTTGCAGTTTGACAGATTACCAGCAAAACCAATTGGTGCTTTTATGGACCTTCTTGGAAAAGGAGCCAGAAAATTAGCTTATGCAAATTATCATAGAATCACTTAGGTTGGCAAAGACCTTTAAGATCATCGGGTCCAGCCATTATCCCTACTCTACCAAGCCCAGCACTAAGCCATATTCCCAAGTGCCACATCTAGACAACTTTTAAACAAATCCAGGGATGGTGACTCAACCACCTCCCTGGGCAGCCTGTTCCAATGTCTGATAACTTTTTCAGTGAAAAAATTCTTCCTAATGTCTAGTCTAAACCTCCCCTGGTGCAGCTTAAGGCGTTCTCTCTTGTTTTATCACCAGTTGCTTGTGAGAAGAGACCAGTGCCTCTTTACAACATCCTTTCAGGCAGTTGTAGAGAGTGATGAGGTCTCCCCTCAGCCTCCTTTTCTTCAAACTAAATAGCCCCAGTTCCCTCAGGTGCTCCTCATAAGACTTATTTCTCAAGGCCCTTCACCAGCTTCATCACCCTTTGGACACGCTCCAGCACCTCAATGTCCTTCCTGTATTGAGGTGCCCAAAACTGAACACAGTATTTGAGGTGTGTCCTCACCAATGCTGAGTACAGAGGGAGGATCACTTCCCTAGACCTACCTGAAACACTATTCCTGATGCAGGCCAGGATGCCATTGGCCTTCTTGGCCACCTGGGCACACTGCTAGCTCATATTCAGTCATCTATCAATCAGAACCCTCAGGTCCCTCTCTGCTGGACAGCTTTCCAGCCACTCTTCCCCAAGCCTTTAGGGTTGCAAGGGGTTGTTGTGGCCCAAGTGCAGAATCCAGCACTTGGCTTTGTTGAAACTCATACAATTGACTTCGGCCCATTGATCTAGTCTGTCCAAATCTCTCTGTGGAGCCTCCCTGCCCTCAGGCAGATCAACACTCTCTCCCAACTTGGTGTCTGCAAACTTACTGAGGGTGCATTCTATCTCCTCATCAAGATCATTGATAAAGAAGTTAAAAAGAAGTGATCCCAACACTGAGCCCTGAGAAACCCAGCTTGTGACTGGCCACCAACTGAATTTAATTCCACTCACCACCACTCTCTGGGCCTGGCCATCTAGCCAGTGTTTTACCCAGCAGAGTGTATGCCAGTCCAAGCTATGAGCAGCCTTTTTTTTTTTTTTTTTTTTTTTAAATCAGAATGCTGTGGGAGACAGTGTCAAAGGCCTTACAGAAGTCCAGGTAGACAACATCCACAAGCTTTTCCTCATCCATCAGGAGGGTTATCTTGTCACAGAAAGAGATCAGGTTCTTCAAGCGTGACCTGCTTTTCATAAACCCGTGCTGACTGGACCTGAACACCTGGTTTTTCTGTATGTGGTGTGTAACGGCACTCAAGATGATCTGCTCCATGACCTTCCCTGGCACCGAGGTCAGACTGACAGGTCTGTAGTTCCCTGGATCCTCCTTTCGGCCTTTCTTATGGATGGGTACCACATTTGCTACCCTCCAGTCCACTGGGACCTCCCCCAGTTAGCCAGGACTGCTGATAAATGATGGAAAGAGGCTTGGCAAGTGCATTCGCCAACTCCTTCAGTACTCTTGGGTGCAACTCATCTGGCCCCATAGACTTACGGATGTTTAGGAGGTGTAGCAGGTCGCTGACCATTTCCTCTTGGATTACAAAGGTCTCATTCTGCCCCACCTCCCCATTTTCCAGCTCAGGGACCTGGGTGTCTTTCACATTAGGGCTAAGGGCAACCATTAGACCTGCAAGCATGAAGACTTTATTATCAGTATACCTTTTTCATGGCTAATTACAGGTATTTCTTTTTTCTTTTTCTTTTTTTTTTCTTTTTTTCAAATTCTATCAGTTTTATATTCAGGGGACCATTTGATAAACTCTGCTTTAGACTAAGAAGGCCCATCTTTTTAAGCTTTATCTATTATCCAGGGGAGGCAGGAAGGGAGAAAGAAAAGAATGAGGGAGATTGCTTGTCCTGAATTATTCTCTACAGAGCCTAGCTTTGAGAATTTGGAGCATCTCTCTCTCTGCATTGACTGGAAGGTTAAAAGTCACTTTTGTAACCTTCTCCCTAGTGACCCTGCAAGCAGACTACAAATGTTAGGCTAGATTGTAAAAAAACCAAACCAAACCAAAACAACAACACAAAAAACCCCAGATAAAACCACTCTTGCGTGGTAGTTAGGGCTATATCCCTCCTCAATCCACTAAGTCCTATGTGGACATTTTACTTACGATTCTGGCCAAACCCCTCAAATTTTCCACCTTACACTCCTGTCTGAGTAGCATGTGTTTGTTTTCTAATCTCTCGGTCATCATACTGACAAGACTACCTCAAGGACTGCCTTTTAAAACAGCGACACCATTGAAAGACATAGCTCAGGTCTTGTTTCTCTTTCCCCCCACAAAAGGGAGAAATTACAGAGCAGCCTTCTGTCTGTAATGAAATACTGTTCTTGTAAAGCACAAAATCCTGCAGCCTTCAAGGAATGGATGCACTGATTCAGCTAAATGGATACAACTAGGATGAACACAAAATGCAAATGTTCTTCCAATTCCTATATAACATTTTCCATTCTGTCATTAATTCCTACCAAGAAAAAAATAACCAACAAGGAGTTCAGTTTCTTCAGTTACTTTGCCTGGCTCTCAGTGGTGTACTAACACAGGGATATATGGCTTGTTTTTGTTGTGAGCTTTGTAATGAATTGCTACTGGCAACAAACTAATGAGGTTGTCAAAAGCTACAAACAAAACAGTTCTGCAATTTATATGAGCAGAACAGGGTCTAACCAAAATATATTAAAAGGCACTCAAAATCCAGCTTTCCTCAGCACTATATGAGGAAGAAAAGGTATGGACATCTCCATTTATTGTCATGTAAGAAAAAAAAGTAGAATGATAAATAAAAAATTCTCCAGGAGAAAGAAGAAAATTTTCAGAAAGAAACCTAATGACCCATTTTGTCAACAGCAACAGAAGTAGGAAGCAATGCACAGCTAAAGCCCAGGTAGTGAATACTTTCCTGGTTTTAAGAAAAATAATTTTTCCACTTCCTTGTCATAACTTACTCAATAGTGTTTTGTGCCTAGAAAGAAAAGTATTCTATGAGTAAAAAATTTCTCCTCTGCTTCACATAATTTGGAGACATGGAGTTAAGAAGTTAAAATTCAATTTACAGTTTATGGCACCCATGAGAACTTTAGAAATTCAGAGCCACTGCAAAGAGAAAAAAAACCAAACAACCAAAAATTTCTGTTATTTCACACTTACTGGCAAGGGATGCAGGGCTAACTTCTGTGCAACAGTGACAGTTATTTTCTGCCTTTTTTTCCTCCTGCTACGCCATGGTCAATTTGCAGTTAGTGTCCTTAACTTCTTAAAGTGTCAATGGTTGGAAACAGCTGCTTGAAATCCATGGCAGTCCCCAATCCTCTAGAAGAATTTAAATAGGTAAACTGCTGTGCGGTAATCCAGAAATTAGTAGGTGTAATACATCATCTTACATTATAGCTGTCAGTTCTGAAAGGTCTTGGTTCAGTGCCAAAAGACAGTCAGGCTGCACACCACACAGCTTTCTGATGGCACAGCTCTGAAAACATGGGTGACTGTTGCTGTGAGGCCTAGGCTGTCAGATTCTGCCTGAGCATGGAAAAAAAGCAGCAGAAAAAGGGCAGTTGATGTATCAAAAGTTCCTTCTAATTACCAAGAAGGAAGCAGGATGGATAGATGATCTCAGTCATAACTAGGATACAACCAGATCCTGAACTGGCAAAAATTATCATGGATCATTATCAGCGATCAGTTAGTGGTGCAGTTATTTAAGCAAAGAGAGAACCTAGCTTTCTTTTATTAACCTAGAGAACAATACATGTGCCACTCTGCCATAGAAGTATATCTGACAGCAAAATAATTCTGGGCCAAGGGACACGTACACTGTTCTCAATATCCACACTTATACTGAAGTGTCGAAGGACCTCTGATCAAATGTGTGTCAGTTTTAGCTAATTGTAGCTGTCTGCTTGCTCCTGGGAGACTAGATGTAAAACATATCGATGACAGAGGGTACAGAGCTATCCACAGCGTACCCAGAGATCCTTAGAGTAGCATCTGGCAAAATAAGAGTATAAGGGATCAGGTGACTAGAAAGCCAGTTCTGAAAACAGGTTGGAAGCAGACCAAGAAAGAGGAGGCAGGACTGTGGTAACACTTGGCCTAGACACCTCAACAGTGTGATTTGCAAGTAGAAACAGCTCATCTTGGGACCATGGTATGCATTCCTGCCCCCTCCCTTCTTGCCAAGCTCCCATCCTCCTGCTACTGAACTCAGCTGGTGCAACTCAGAGCTCTCTTACTGAGGTAAAGAGCACTGCTCTACTCTCTCTTAGTATACCAGATGCTGCTGCTAAGAAGTTCAGCAGATGCCAAACAAGCAACTGAGTCATCCCAGCAAGGAAAACAGATATGCGGTAGAATTTCTAACAGTCACCAAAATGTTAGTAGTCCCTACTTGCAAATAGAATATGCTAAATACACTGCAACTGGGGGGGGGGGATGCAATAAAAAAGTCCTGACCAAAACCTTTATTTCCTATAAGGACTGTGACAGCTACGAGGTAAAGCAACTCAGTTTTAGCCCTTATCTTTAATGCTTGTTATGAGTGTCAGGGGCAAAATGGATTCAGCTTTACATTGCTTCATTACGCTACTGGTCAAGCAACAACCTCATCATCCAAAGAATCTTTGTAATAATAAAAGGGAGATGAGCACTTTCAGAGGGGGTTTTATCCTACATCAGGGTGGAGCACATAATTCTCTGGGAGTGTGTACCTCTCTGTGTATATCAGTTTAAATTAGCTCCTCATTTTAGGGTTGCTTAAACTAGGGAAAATGAATATCACACTATGTTTTCATACTCCTCATACAGACCATACTTAACTGGAAAATTAACAGCATGATCACTTGAAGTGGTGAGATGGCCTCAGATCATGATCACAACTGCTGGACATCTCAGTCGTACCATGTGTTAAGAGAAATTTGCCATAGGTTGGCAAATTAAGATAATTTTAAAGAAATACTCAGTGAGTTATAGAATCTAGTGGGTATAAAAGAAAATGGCTGTAAAGTGTTTGGTTTTTATTTAGTCTTGATATTTTTATGGTTCATCCAGTCCTCTATAAGCCACTTTAAATTTCTTCTAATTGAAAGTGTATGCAAGCTCCACTTGATTATCCTTGTTGCTCTTCATTCTAATGAAATATTACTGTGAACATTTTCAGTGTAGCTAAAAGAATTTAGAATAACAACACTACCCAGCATGGAGTTTACGGTTAATTCCTTAGGAAAATATTAATTTAGCACAACTAAAGACCCTGCACAGATGAAGCATGCACACATACTAGGGACAGATGTTCCCTCTACTATAGAGTATCCTATGAGGCTTTTGTTAGCTGAGGATAACAGGCATAATTTTTGCTATTTCAGGAGAAAGCAATTAATAGTTTACATGTAGACACTTTTGAAATGTGCCTGAGTGACACGCAAGAAGACCAACTGAAGTCCCAACAGACAGGGAAAATTAAATATGAACAGATGGACTAATTCAGCATTTTCAAGTAGTGAAATCCAAATGTGAAAGAAACCTGGCTGTCTACAGAGGACAAGGCCTGCCTCAGTTCAATCTTCAACCTATAATAGCAGGCTCTTGACTTTTATTTTTTTTCCCCTCCATCAAATTATTCTTCTTGAGGAAGCTGGCATTTCAGTGCATTAGAAGCAGCCAAATAATCTTCCCCCTCTCCTGGGGCTCCAGTTTCAAATCAAAATTTCTAAGTACCCCTCACTAGACTTGTTGCTCTCAGTCTATTCAAGAAAAACCAAGCCAATCTGCAGTTTGTTATTTATGTGTGCCAACATCATCTGTTTGGAAAAGGTCAGGGTAGAAAGAAAAAGTTTTCATATGTCAGCCTTGAAGTGCCCTACCAAATGTACATGCAGATACTTTAACAACTGTCTTCAACATTTACAGCTTCCAGCAGGAGTTGATGAGTTTCCTGAGCACTACATTTGAACAAACAATTAAAAATGCTTAACTGGAAACAAAGAAAATAAGCAACAATATCCACCAAGCTCACTCTCCCTTGCCAATGTTCTCCCCTCCCCCCCATACACACCTTGGTATTACCAGTAGCATGGTGAACCATATCAGGTGGGTCATAGAACTGGGCAATGAAGACAAAATATGTGATTTCTGGAGTTATAGGGAGTTATTTATTTTTAAATGGGAGTATTTTTTCTTAGCAGGGGAAAAAAAAAAGTTCTGGGGAATACGAAGCACCTTGCTATTTCTACAGGAGATGAGTAAGAATATAGAAAAAAGTCCAGAAAGAAAAAAAATTCAGTGTTTTGACTTGTAATATTTTGAAACTTACAATTTAAAATCCCAGCCACTTTTTTTTTAAGGAACAAGTGGTCTTAGTCACTCTCAAATAGATAGCAATCCTGTTAAGTTTTTAGTTCTCTTAAAACTGCAAAGCACTGACAATTCTGAGACTTTTTTTTCCCTTCTTTCAGGTTTCAACACTGTTACTAACTTAAAAGCTACACAAAAAGTGTAGCTTTCACAGAAAGTTTTTTGAGAAGTTAGGTGGGCAATGCAGGAAAGGAAGAAAGTGAAGTAAAATTAGTAACATTTTCAAGTTGTAACAGAACTCATAATTAATTTAAGATTAACTGAATTCTATCAAGCAATTTGGAGCTGTCATTTTAGCAGGATAATTAATTGTTATGTCATAGCATTATATATCATATGAATTTCATAATCCATTCATATGAGCCCTGTTGTCATTATGAAATATTAACACAAGCCTAAAAAAGAAAAGGATCTATGTTCGTTTACTCATAACATACTTATTTATTATTTTTCTCTTTCCAATACCACACATGGTTCTGCATTTTTCCTTTGGTTTGGATTATGTAACCAAAACAGTCTCCACACAGATTCTTTCCCTCAACTTCTGAAACGCTAACGCCCAACTGCTGGAATAATAAAGAGATCAGTAAAACACCAGTGGGCAGGCTGAGGGCAGCTCACAGTCTCTAGACAGCAAGTTGTCGAAGAACCCTTTTTTATATACTGTGGTCTGCAATGACCAGTGTGTCAAAAGCAATTAGGGATCCCATTTACTTTCCTCACTCTAGCTGTATGTTTATCTAACGGCTAGTGGAAGAAACTTGTAATTGATCTGGAATGAAAAACTATGATGAATGACTTACACAGAAGACTAATCTTTGTTCCAGGTTCCCTCATTCAACAACATGTACATTCAAGTTCACCTTTCAGAACTGGTTTTCAGGAAAGTGATACAAATGAAATCAAAGCACAAGTGTATGTTGTGGATGAGCAATCTTTAAAGTCCTCTTACGCTGGTCTTCCCATTGTAAACCCTCCTAAATTACTGGAATTTATGACAGAACTTTGCCACCAGGGGTGAGCTCTTTCCTCTGATATCCCTTACAGCACAGAAGAATTCACTAGAGCAGGGAGGGATTTTTTTTTTTTTTCTCCAGAGAAGCTTTAATTTGGCTCTAGGTCCCCTTCAGTCAGGTTATTACAACTTAGCAATAACACAGACTTTTGGAGTTCCAGTTCTGCATAAGACAGGGAGAGAAGCCCTGCAGAACTATTACCTGGTTTTGCTTCTTTCCCTGCCAAAATACTGTTTCCTCAGCCCTTGATCAATGCACAAGAATCGGATCTTTCTTCTCTACACCTGTCCTTGGCTGTTCTGCTGTTCACGGTTTTTAGTAAGAAACATGAACAAGGAAAAAGAAAAAAAAGCAGAAGAAGACGAACTGACTCTCTTCTTGTATTAAATTAATATCTAAAAAAAAAATGGAGACACCAAGTGAGATGGATTGGCTAAAATAAATTTTGACTTAGCTTTCAAAAACAGGAGCATGTGTGCTTTCAGTAACCTTTCAATTCTATTGATTCAGGTTTTGATTTCTTTTACTACTCACATAAGAAAACTGCTTCTGCTGACAAGAGTTCTGCTTATCTCTAATAAAATATTAGTAATTAAAAAGTGGAAAATGGCAAGGAGTATGCCCTTTCTTTTCTGAAAGCCTGCAGTAACTATATTTGCTTATTTTGATTATGCAGCAATAAGCTTAGTGACAAGATAAAATTGCTATGCAAGCAAGCTAGTAAATACAGTGTCGAGTCTATTGTAAGGAAAGGACCACATCAATCTACAAGTAAAGTGGTCTCAGATATTTGATTAAAACAGGTGGCCTTAGCTTTCACTAAACTTCACTTCTGCAAAAAACAAGCACATAATTTAACGGAAAGATGGTGCACTTCTTTTGTGATTGTTGGCATGTTTCTTCAGAAGTGGCAGGATGGAAAAAGAACAAGTTTTGTAATTAGAAATGATTTGATTTGGCCAAAAAAGCAATTAATACTTTAGTTTACTGTGCATGGGGAAGAGAGAAGAAATCTGGTTCACCTAACACAAAGAAAAACCTTCACAGTGACTAGCAAAATTAAATTTGAATAATGAGATTTAAATAAATATTAGTTCTAAATGGAGCACTTAATTACAATTCTAAACTCCTAACTTTGTTAAAGAAAACCTTCAAATCTAGTTCGGTCAAAAGAAACCCAAGCATTAGTTTGAGAACAAAAAGCAGGAACTACTTAGAATTCTTCCATACTTTTTCTTTCTAGTTTCCTTTCCTAAAATAACAAGGGCAGTGGAATAACAATTACATTTGCCAAAAGCACTACTATGACCAGAGTAGTAATTTGAAGAAATTCTGATCAAAAAGTCCCTGATCATTAATTTGCTTTGTTCTAGTCACTGGTACTTTTCACTGGGCTGCTGCCTGGAACATGCCAGCTACATTCAGCTCAGATTTTTATGCTTTCATTAAGAACATATTATACCAGCATCACTACAGATACACGTTCAACCATACTACTAGCAAAGCAGTTAAATCAGTAGAGCTATAAAACCCAAGGAAGTTAAAATTGCAAATCTCACAAATAGTAGATTCCATTCAGTAAAATCACAATCAAACATCACTATGCTCCTGATTTCAAACAGTCCTGTTCCAGCTGTGCTCATTACTCACTATTCATCACTGGTTACCTTCTTTGAAGATTTTACAGGCTAAAATTCTTACATTGATATTTATAACAGCGATAAGGAACACTAAAGAGAACCATTCCCTAGTACTGGGTCCTGACCATTGTTAGGCCAAAATCCATGTAAGACGAAACATTTCTTCCTAAAAATTATCCTGTTAACACGTTATTGAAGATAACAACACAAAAAGTTTGCAGAGCTCCAGTGCTTCTTGTAATTGAATATCACTTCCTAATATCCTAGATCATGATCAATAACTTTCTATATTTCTTCCAAAGTACAATTCACCACACATATCCTTAGATGAAACATGAGATCTACTGCACAAGTGCTTTGGCTTGGATTCTTGAAGGACACCCAGGAAAACTCACATTTCAAGCTGGGTGGTCAAAAACACAGGGAGACTTCAGCACATTGAAATGGACTAAGTCACTGGTACAGTGGAGGAGGAAGAGGCTGACGGTGCCTAAGCCATCTAATAACCCCAAAAGGAAATGAATGTTTAAAATTCAATGCCACTGCCCATACCCCAATCCCAATACACTTACAGGTAGGGCAAAGCAGAAGCACATATTGGACTGGGTCTCACAGACCTTTTTTGCACTTAACCACTCCAGACATTTATTTCCCTATTTTAAGCAGGACTGCACTGTGCCCAGGTTTTGAGAGAGCAATGCTGTGTTTAATCCTTGTCCTTCCATCTCCACATCTGCAGGTGACTCCGTTCACCTGGTTATAAACTGAAATGGGGCATCCTTTTGGGAACTGAGAAATCCAAGTTTGAATCTCTTTCAGCTGAAGAGGTTATTGATCCAGGCCTCTTCTTCATGACCACCAAGTGGACTGACCTGATATTACTCAAAAAGTGAGTGCACTGTCCTTCCCCTCCCCACCCCTCTTTTTCTTAAAAAAAAATATTAAAACAAAGAAAAAACAAATTACAGACCTGCAAAATCTAATTTCTGATTCCCAGCTGGATTTGGAATTATCTTATAGAACATTAGAGTGAAAGACACTAGCCATTAATCCTTCTCAGCACAGGAAGTACTTTTCTCATATTGTCATAAAAAATTAACCATATTCTTTGAAAGAAAAAAGGACTTGAATAACAATCTGATGTCAATCAGTCACGGGTGTTAAAGAACAGCAGCAGCAGCCACTCCTCCCTGTGCTTGAACTCTGTCCTCTGGATGTTTTTCCCTAGTGTATGCACTGACATATCTTCACTGGGTAATTCATTATTGGAAACTAATGGCTGCATAGCAGCCCTTTGCTACTATTTTTTGATTGCCTGATCCACGACAGTGTTAATTATGAGAAAGTAACTAGCTATGCAAAAATCTCCTGACTAAAGAAGTGACTTAATATCACTTAACGTCAAGAAGTGGTAAATGTGATTTAACTGGTCAGGGGCAAGCTCTCCAAGCATCTTCATATACTGCTGTAACATGTGGAAAAGAGCAGAGGGACTAACCTAATGGCAAACAAGAGCTCCTCAATTTTTCATCTTCTGAAAATTAAGTTTGTTTTGAATGCTTTGACATGGATGTTATAACCAGTCACAGTCTAGAAAATTAAAAGCTGTGTGACAGTACAACCTTGATAAGAAATAGGGATCACCATCTAATTATGATTCTCCAGTTGCATCAGCTTTCTATGAAAACACTTAAGAAATAATCCAGTAACTCATTCACCAGGACTCCTCTGAGCTGAAGTGTTGTTTATGTATCATGCAATACGAGTGAAGAATCTATGATTTGCCAGAAAGCAGGCCTGTGAGAAATCTTTGCCCTTTGAGCAGAGAATAGGTCCAATGACATTCAGAGGCCTTTGCTTCCTGTGGCAAAAGTGACCATTTTCTGACCTGGTCAGTAGACAGAGGAAGAATATACATGTTTTCCTTCTCATTACTCCTTCAGCCAGAGCAGGCTGCTGCTTTAAATTGTAGAAACTGTCCCTGTATACAGTGTTTGCTATCTAGGGAAGGCTGAGGGTGGGAGGAAGTATTACATTCCCATTTTGTAGATTGGTTGTTAGAGGGAAAGAAGAGAAGCCTTAGGCAGAAAAAAGTTAAGCTCTTATTTATAGCTGGATTTATAGCTTGATATTCTCTTGACCCTACTTACCTAAAGTTAGGTGGTGGCTTGAATGCATTCCTGAATCAGGAACCAACAGAACAAATGACTCATTTAACTGAAGGGAATCTGTGGTATAGTCAGAATTGGAAACTACATTAAAAAGTTGTTGTACTGTGAATCAGTGGCAAATTAATCCTTTGCCTCTCTGTTGTTGTGCAACTGGGAAACACTTCATATTTATCTTACTTAACACAAACCATGCTAAATATTGTATCTGAACTGGAACATTTATATGGTGGATGGGGAAGAGGAGGCAGAGAAATAGGCTGGAAGGGAGAAGAATTAAGGATGACATTAAAAGTCTGACCTTTTGGAAATATCACTGTGTACATTTTAAGTATTAATAAAGGCAGTAGCTGTTAGAAGGCACAGGACTGTTGTTGGGGGATGACCTTTTATTGAAATAAAAGAAAATTGACAGTTTTATTAGATATGGAGTACTGCAAATAGAAGCTACAGGAAAAAAACAAACAAACAACAAAACAACAAGCAAAAAGCTGTCATTGTAATTAGCTACATTCTGTAAATTAATCTGAGCATGTGACAGCATCTAAATATTGCTACAGGTTCCTCTGTATTTTAGCCCAGACTTACTAACCAACTTTAGAGAGAAAAAGAATAACATTTCCCATTTCAGTACTTTAAAGAGTTGTTCTCAGAGAAAACAACCATGACACTGAGACAAAATTAATGCGATCTTCCTGATTTTATGATCATCACTTCTATGTGCCACTACAGACATCCCCCTTAGCAGCTCTGAGCAAGGTCAGGCTAGAACCCCTTTTCAAGCACCACCAAAAGATTAGACAGTTACTACCTCAGACCTATTTTTGCTTCTCAGGACTAATTAACCTAATTTAAAGATCCTTGCTCAAATGATCTAAACTTATTCAGACTAGAACTTTGGTGCTACATGACCAGGAAAAAAGCAATCACTCTACTGCTTCATTCCAAACCATTTGTTTTTCATTAGAAATAAGACAACTGAATTAGCTTCTTGTCTTCATTTTGCTGGTCATAATTGCAAGGGTTCAGCTCTCTGTGAGCCAAGGTCAGCTGATACAGCACAGCTGTGTAACCTTGAATCAAACTTCTGAGAAAATTGCTAAGTTGTGAGAATGAGCTGTGAAAAAACAAATAGAGCCATCCAAGATAAGTAAAATTGTAAGCAAAGGTAAGATTATTGAGGTAGCAAAGTTAGCAGCTCAAGGACTTGAGAGGAAAAAAACACCAACATGAAAATGTATAAAGCCTTGCAGGAAAAAAAAAAATAATTAAAAAAAAAAAATCAATCAAAAAAGCCAGCAACAATGACAGCAAAGTCCCATACGAAGGGGAGCCTTGGAAGCTGACAGTGTGTCATCAAGGATCTCTGTTCTAAAGAGGAACAGAAGTCATTCCTTCCTCACCTGACTGATGACTTCCTTTTATCCAGCCAAAGTTAAAAAAGATTATGAAAATTAATTCAGACTCTAACACTCCTAGTATGAATGTAGGAGCAGAGAAGGAAAAAGGGCAGCCTTTGCTTGTCCTTCAGATATCATTTACTGTCAAACAACATACTACGTAACATTTTTGCACTTCACTAACCATTTACTTAATGTCGTAAGATAAGGTCTTCCTACATTTCAGCCCCATTTAGTGTTTTTCATTAGTTTTGTCATAGTTCACACTGCAGAAAAAGTTGGGTTTATACACTATATCTACTATAGTCACAGGGGCAAAGTTTGTCCTCCTTTATGTGACATTCTGCGTAAAGTTATTTCAATGCATAGGTTTTAGAGTTGGTCTGCACCCCTTAAAGGCAGCTGAACCTGTTCTTGAGCACAGTCCCACCACAAAAGCTAGTGGGAATGATGAGGACTTAGAAATGGTGAGCAGCACAGGAGCCACTCAGGGGAAACTAGCCAATCTCCATCCATCCTTAATTTATTTATTATTATTGTTTTTTTCCTCCCAGACAGCTAAGGACAAGCACACTCACCACAAAGCAGCTTTTCTGGTGTAAGCAATGGGTGATGGTTAATCTACAGATCCTGGGTTTTCCTATCACTCCAAACCCACTACATATATGCATACAAAAGGATAAATAGAACTTCAGAAAATAACTTGTATTTTTAAAATTGAGGTATAATTTATTTCCCATTCTAATATTTTCTTCTGGAATTACATTCTTTGGCTGGCAGAACACAAGCTACATTTGTTTAGAGAAACAGGCAGGGAGGAAAAGTTAAGTTCAAACCAAATATTTTTTCATAATACCAGAATTTAATCAGTTCACATAGAGACACCAATGTGAGATTGAGTACAAGATAAAAATATGGTCAGAAAGTAATGGGTAAATCAAATGAGAGTGAGAAGACAGTGAAGTGAGAAGACAGCGAAGTAATTGTAAGGAGATATCTAAGTCTGTTACCTGGAAAAACACTCCAGGTAAGCTAGTATCTTTTAAAAATTAAAGGTACTTTAAACACAAAGAATATTAGCAGTTACACAGGAACACTGAAATATCATGCATCTATCCTGTTTCTATGTAGTTCTATTTAGAGGTGCTCAAATTTTTCTTAATATTTTTCCTTTATATTTATAAAGTTTAAGATGCCTTGAGGGCACTGTTGTATTACAACAGTATGCAGCACCCATGAAAGACAGATGTGTCACTCTCTTGAAACTGAAAACACAACTAGTCCATCTCAAGGAAAGGAGAACTGGCACACACCACTGAAATGCAGGGGCCACATGAGATCCACCCAAGAATGCTGAAAGAGGTGCTCACCAAGCCACTTTCTGTCATTTATCAGCAGTCCTGGCTGACTGGGGAGGTACCGGCAGGCTGGAAATCAGCTAACTTAACCCCCATATATAAGAAGGGACAAAAGTCTAGTGGTCAGATCAGTTTCTCTCACTGCTTTGAAGAAATATTTTTGCTTCTCTCCCATCCCTGGCTTTTGTATCTGTTTTGAAGTTAAAAAGCAGGTTCCTGCTGAACTGCAGCCTAAGAAAACATCTTGGTGTATATGAAAACGAAAGTTACTTTCTAGGGAGATGGCACGAAATTTCAGCTTTTTGTCCAGAGATCTGAAGATATGAAATGTCAAACAGACAAGAAACATTCAAGAGATACTAAGTAGTGTAAGAAAGCGCTATATCCAGCCTATGATATAGTATCTTTTTAATGCACTCTTATCTACCAAATCACTGCCTGTGAATCTATTCATGCCTGTGCAGAGACCCCGCACTAGTCCTGTACACCACTAACCCCTCAGGATGACTTAGATGACCAGAACTCAGAAAAATTTACTTCTTGGATGCTCTGTAGTTGGTATAAATCAGAATTACAATTTCAATGAAAGTGAAATTTTGGACCAAAATACATCATCCATAAAAACTATACTCAGGATACCAGAAGAATGAGACAGGAAAGTAGACATGTGCCTTAAAGGCACACAAATGTGGGATTTCTGCCCCGCCCCCCCTGGTTCTCAGGTATTGCCACAGTAGAAAAAGAAAGCTTGTTTTCTTAAAAATAAATAAATCTAGTATGAAAATGGATCTTCACAATAAAGATAATTATTTCATATTCCTGTTCTAGTGAAAATATTATCTGGACTTAGCAGAAGTCTCGGTATTTGAATTAGCCATCTTCTTCCTTTTGAACTGCAAGGATGTTATATGATACCAAACAACTGCTGCGGAGGACAGAGGAAAGTAATCTAGATAAACAGGAAGAGAGCAGAAAGCCTGGAGAGGAGAGAAAGAGAAGGATAAGTCTTTCTACTAATTTTTAAAGAATCACATAGTTAATATTTACAGAGCATGCTACATCTGGAGAGATGTGAAGGTGTTTTGGCATAGTTTGGAGATACCAGAAATATCCAGCCAACATTTTGAAATCAATGTTGGTATTTTAATCAACAGTCTGTTCTGTCTCTGGATGTACATTCCCTGAGGGTATTTCCTACCTCTACCAGAACATGGCGCAAGCAGCTTGTGCTTGCACCAGAGAGATGAGTGGGAAAAGACATCTTAAGCATATGGTAGGCTGTGTTGGCTCTATGACAAATAAACAGTATGTTAACAGCTAAAGGCAAGGATGAAGAAGAATCAGAGGAAAGACACTCAGGCCTCTTGGCTCAAGAAGTTTTGGCCAGCTGTTACCAGTCAATATTTCTTTATTTATTTATCTTCAAAATTTCTGCAATTTTGTGTGCCGTGAATAAGAGCCTTAAATCCCCAGTGCTTTCAGTAGAGTACTGTCATCATAGTGAAAATTCCCAGTCCTGGCCAGAGACAGTGTTAACAGTTTCTTCTCTCCTAAAACATATCTCCACTGGGGTTACTGGGCCCTGCAACCCTCTGCAGAACTACCACACAAGTCCTTTTTCTTGTCTTTCAGCATTAGACTAGATACATTTATTTTCCACAGTAATTTTATGGAGCATCATTGCATACAAAGATTACTGATTAAATCACACATTGCTTTGATTTAGTGAAAGAAAGATAGTCCAGTGACTTGCGCTACAGATTTACTATATAATCGAGGTGTTCAAAGTCTGGGACCCTCATTTTTCTTCAAGATAACAACAGGCATACTTCAACTAGGTCTATAAATCTTCAAGTCTCCTTTTATATGCACTAGAGAGCAGGCTAAATTGTCTTAAGGTAGTGGTCTACCCCCTGACAATACTGGAAACTGATATTGGTATCTTTAAAGTTAAATGAGATGCTGAAGTTTCACCTCCGAGGATACAACAGTTCTTTCCACCTTTTGAGGATATTACTTTAGGGATCACAACATATTCAGACACTGCAGTCTTACAGGAATGATGATGGTGGTGAAACAAGTCTTAATAACATTATTCAGTACCACCTAAATCTACATAAAGCTTTGTGTTTAATTGCAGATATGTTAGTTGACACATTTGGAAGACTTTTGAGTAGGACTGCCCCCAAAAATGTAGCTCATTTTTACTGAAAGCTGTTGGATAAATGTACCATTTTCAACCATGCAGAGATTTAAATCTCTGTATGGATAGAATTCTGATTTAAAGAGTTTTGCAACCAGTCTCTTAGGGAGCCTTGGCAGCTTCAATTTCAAACACAACAGCTCTGGGTTTGTTTACTAGGAGATGTGTATAGCTCAACGGGAGAGAATGCAGAGAAGAGTTGCGAAAAGAATCAGAGACTTAGAAAAAATGAGCTACAGAACTGGATTTTTTTCCTCAAGGAAAAAAAAAATAAAAAAAAATTAGGGAGAACAGAGTTAGTACTCTTCAAGCATGCAAAGGACACCTGCCAAAAGAAGTCCAGACTGGTACATCAGAGGAGAAGGAAGAGCCTTGAATTACAACAGAGAAGACTCCTTTCCACAGTCCAACATGAACATTCTCCCTATGAGCTCATTCAGAAACATTATTCCACTATTTAAACAGTATAAAAGTACATAAATCCTTCAGTGTGTTAACTTTTAAATTTTACTGAAAGTATTTTTATTAATGCAAAAGATGTAATTGTACAAAGTTTGTTACAAACTTAAAACTTCATGCCCAGGAAGTATACTGAGAAATCAAATTTTCATAGACAGCAAGAAGCAATTTCAAACCAAGTTTCAGTAAGTAGCATGCTATACTGGAAAGCGTTTTCAAAGGTAGTTTGGAGGTTCTCATAATTTTCCTTACTTCTAGAGAAGATTAAGTAAGATTGAAAAAACAAAATCACCTCTCCCAAGTCTATTTCAAGTGGATGTGGAAATAGAGTTCAGCTTTTGAAAGGTGTTACTTCTGGCATACTAATGCACAACTTGCATAAGGAATTCTCCCTTAAATCAATTTGTAAGATTTCCCTTTTCCATCCCATCCATACTGAGTACTTGGATTTCTGCTGAATTCTTCGTTCACACTCCTATGCTACAATTGTTACCAAGCATTTTTCTCGTTCCCCAGGAGGTGTAAGACAGTAGCTTAAGCCTAATAACACAGTTTATTTTGTAAAAGGATTGGCTGACTCTCTCTCACACTTTAAAGAAACCCTGAGGACAGGACTGTCTCTATGGAGGGCTGATACATTGACTAAAGTCTAAGCAGAAGGATGGATGTTTGGCTCCTAGTACAATAACAGACTTAACAATTTGTTAATATGTGGCCAGATGGTTTATTCCAGAAAGCTGCAAATGAGCAGGTGCATAAAAGAGTGAAACCTGTGCTGGCACAGAGCTGATCTGTAAGCAACATTTAATGAAAGTTATGTGAAAAAGTATTCAGAATTGGCTTTTGTGGCCACCAGGGCCATAAAATAGCCCACGTGTGTCATTAGATGAAGTATTCATCTACCACTAGACAATACATGGGTATTTCCTCCCCTTCCAGGGTCCTGTATCACCATTTGCAAAACCATGAAAACATCTTTGCAAACTCTTTGGCCTCTTTGGGCAGTAAACATTATAAATGTGTTCTGCACTTAGCCATAGTCTAATGACACCTATCAGCTAACACTAAGTTTCAGGTTCAGTTGCACCACCATCAACAGGTAATATGCTAATTATTAACACTTTTGCCAAATCAGATTTCTTGAGCCTTTATTTACACAAGAGCTATGGTTTCCAAAATTCTGTATGCCTGCTCTCTCTCAGAGAGCTGCATTTGGAAATCTTGAGTGGGTGTTTAAAGTAGGTTCAGCATATAGCTCACACTGTTCCCATCCCCAACATAGATATGTGGCTTGAACAACCTGGATCTTTATTTGAAAGGCCTTACTCTGTTTTGCAAAATTAATTCTATATTTGCTGCTGTTAGGCTCTGCAAGTTGCAGCACTTTAAGATGTCACTACCTTGATAAACAATGAAGTTTATAAAACAGTCTGATGGTAAAATAGACACATGCAGGATCAAATGTTTGCCACACAAGCAATCAAACAAATTGATGAACATGAAGAAAATGATTATAGAACTATAACTGTTCTATTATTAACCAGCAATTTGCATATCTTCCTCCAATTAATGCCTAGAAAGGAGATGAGAGTCAGTTGAAACCTAATTACTGGCATAAAACTTTGTTGATTAGAAATGCAGCAACAGTCACTGCTTCTACTTCATTTGCACAAGGTCCATAATAATAAGCCAAAGGATGTCAGTCAGTCATTGCTTTTCTGCCAGAAGTTTCTGCCATAGCAATAGCTGCTAGTATAAATGCACTCCTCTACCCATGTCACTCAGCTCAGTAATTGCCTTGCCACTCACACAAAGAAAACAATTTCTGCCTTTGATAGGATTTTGTCGGCAATGTGAAACTGCTACTGCAATCTCTACAGTTATGTGTTAGATGGGTTACTTTGGTGGATCATAACATGAAACTAATCTTTTAGGAAGCAGGTGGAAAGAGAGAGAGACTTACAGGTTGGCAGATTCTAGGAAAATGGTGCTGTCTCAGTGATTAAGAAAAGGAAAGCATTAGATGAGGTAGAACTGAGACAAGAAGAAGCAAGCAGAAGCAAATAGAAGAAAGTTCCTTTGCCATTTTCCTACCATCAAGAACATCTCTCAGTTCAGCACATCTTTCAGAAGGTCGTATAAAACCATATACATTTATTTTATATGCCATAGGTACCTGACCAATGGTCCAGTTTCCTCTTGGACGCTTTCTATTTGGGCCTCCTCATGAGCAAATTTACCATCATCTTTTTCATCATTCCCAGGCTGAAGCTGCAAATGCAAAATTTTCATTTCAATGCCTTTATAAATGAATTTTTTTCACTTCACAACCTCATTCCCAGAATGAGGTCACTCAGTGTTAAGACATTTCACTCAGCTTCTCATTTGAGATGAACCAAGAGTCCAGTTTCAGATTTCTATGTGACACCTGAAGGCCTGTTCCAAGCTCCCCATGCACCTGTGTGACTCCGCATGACCCCAGGTCGACTTGGTAGAAGGACATATACAAGGAAAAGGCTCTCAGATGGCAACCTTGCCCGTTTCCTGTCACAGCCAGCATCCACAGCAATGGAGATAAGGCTTTCTTCTCCCCTCTGTCCAAGGTTTGCACAGACAGGTATAAGAAAAGTGTAATTTATGTTTCTTTCTTAAGATGATTCAAAACTTAATTAGAAATATCGTTTCTGTATAGCAAGATGAGGAAAGAGCAAATGGAATGGTTCCTTTTTTTACTGTTTACAGGAAAGTGTAACTCATTTCAAGGCTCCTTTTGGATAGAAAGCCATAGCAGGAAGAGAGTAATGACACTTATAATTAAAGGAAAATAGTAACCATCTCACAGTATCAGTAAGAAAATCTCTAATGTAAGAGCTCAAACCTTCCCTTGCAGGAATAAGAGAAAGTTTGCAACAGCCAAGCTGTCCTTGAATAGATAGAACAAGTATGCTTCCACATTTGCAAAGGGGCCAGGATATAAGCAAATTATTATATACAATTTATGCAAATTATTATAATTTACACATTTTTCCACTAGAAAAAGAAAACCCAACTTATTAGAGTCCTACAGCCCGAGGACACCAGAAATACTGAGGATCTCAGCCAGAGTTACTCAAGGGTCTGACCTACAAGTCCAAAGGAGGACTTGTTATAATATGTGACAGGAAAAACATGCTAAAAAAGAAGTCTATTTCAGTTGATTCTAATGAATTTTTAGGTTTATTTCATATCTATTTCTTTAATGTTCAATATTGCTATCCCAAGATCCTATGATAGGGCTGAAATTAATTGTCTTTAGTATGCTTTCTATTTCTGAGCATGCTCCTGACACATATCTATGAAGGTCCTAAATGCACCAAGCTCCTGATGTCTTCATAGCATTGTCAATATCTTAACAATTGCACATACATTTAGGAAGTAGAAGTATATTACATTATTAGGAAAAAACCTTTTCATGCTTGGCTTAAACAGTTCTACTTCAGTTGCAGCACATTTCATCACGGTAATATTAAGTTACCTTGAAAACTGCTCTTTCAGTTCAAAGAAGTAAAAAAAGTCTATTTTGTTAAGGATGACAAGAAAGCTGACCTTTTGAGTAATTACAACTCTTTTTCTTACAGAAAATCTTGGATACACACAAACGTGGACTCATGGAAACCTCTTAGTGTCAGCTAAAGCTCAATGGTTTTCCCTCTACTCATAAAAAGCATACTAACTATTCTTGCCTTCAGAAAACACTTAACAACTCCCAATATACAACTTCAGAAGTATTCAAAAGCCCCCAAAGCAGTCAGGCTGTAAGTCCTTGATAATTCTAAGATAGCAAAAGGAAACAATATTTAGAATTTATTTTTTTTTCAAAACAACACAGAATAAAGTTTTTTTAAAAAAAGCCATAAAGGAATAATACTATTATGTTTAAGCTCTTTGAAACCGTCCCCTAACAAACAAACCAAGCCCTCCTTGGCAGGTAGCCTGGTTTTGCACTGATCACTTTGTTCTTCACATATGGTGAAAGGTTATTTTTAATGCTGACTACACATTAAATAAAGAGGGAGATACACAAAGTGTGTATCAAAAGAAGCCCAATGCTTGGCTTTACTGTAAATGAGATCACCAGTAGTACATTTGAGTTGATTTGTGCTCTTTTTTTGGTAGCTCATATTTCTTCAGCATAGCACTTTTCAAAATTGAAAAATAAGCACAAATTCTATAAGCTTAAAATACAACCTAGGAAAAATATTTTCAAAATGCAAGGAACTGTCAAGGTAAATTTTAAAGCATAACTACAAGTTTAGAAGAATTTCACACACACTCCTTATTCAGAGTTTTCAAAAACTATCTTGTACCCTATTCCATTCTCACCAGGTTTTTCCAGCTTTGTATTCCTTTCCTCATATTTATGTTTCCTTCCAATAAAAAGTTGCTTCTCTGTTTTCTTCTTTAGAAATACAATTTTTAAAAGATAAAAAAAAAATATGGAATCACTATGCAGAAAGGTAATAAACCTTTGCATATTCTGAAAAGGAAATTGTATATTCAGCACATTAAAAGACAAAATTAAGTGTACCCATCACTTTTGGTAAAAGCAGGAGAGATTTCTAAGCATATTTTTCAAGCTGTAAGGACTACTCCAGTATCCGTTTGCTCTGAATAAGCATGTGAAGAACAACAAAACAACCATATATGATAGGCAACATCATCATGGCACTCTACAAGACCTACCTCGTACCACTTCTGATTTCACTCTGCACACTCTTTATCATGCACATGCCTTTGAAGCGCACATGAACGCTTTTGAAGAGCTCTACTCAAGAGTATAACATATTTGGAACAAAATTACAAAACCCACATCCAAACCCTTTCAGCTTCTATGAAAAAAATGCAAACCATGTGGTCAAGCCAAGAAGAAAACAAGGACATTTGAAAAAAGAAACTATCATCATCATAGCAAAAAAGACAGCAACAAATAAACCCAATGAAGATCACTTCAAGAACTTTATGTCACATCCTACTCACCATTTCACCTTTGCCTCCTCTTCTGAACTCAATCTCCCTTTCATGCTTTTTCCTGTTTCTGAAGTCCGTGTTTGCTAATTAGTTGTGTCTCCAGAGCAGCTTGGTTAATTTGGCTCTGACACTTACTAGTCACCAGGCAACAGCCAGCACTAGCTTTTACACAACTGTCTGTATTTCCTGTTTCTTTTGGGGGAGATCATAAAGTCAGCATGCTACAGATATGGACAGGTGGAAGCACCTCAAATAAGAGAGCTCATCTCTCACACTTAATTCATATCACATTTATGAATATTTATAAGAGGAACATCTATGCCAAGAGAGAAAATGGTATTTTGGAAAGAAGAAACAAATTGAGTTGCTGATTAGCCCTGAAAACACACATGAAAACTGCCACAGCTTTGACTGATTGCAAGAAATGGCATTTCATGTGTTCCAAAAGCCTTTCTTAAAGCAACATAATACAAACCTTGGGATATCTCTGGCAGAAAACCCCCTAAAAATTACTAACATTCAGCAAAATGGTTCATATGATCACTATAAGAGTGCTGTGAAACCGTAAGACAGAAATATTGCAGAAGCAGATTTATGGGATTAACAAAACATTACAGAAACACTTCTAAATGCAATTCATCTGACCTTCTAAATAGAACAGGAAAAGCTCATCACTCCAGGAAACGAAAGCTGTCACACTTCTTGTTAAAGATACTTCATCAATGCTGATGTGAACACCTAACAGCCATGTCAAGACTGCAAGAGGGCAAGAGACCCTAAATAAGTAAAGAAAAGAGAGGTCCTTGAGAAAGAGTTTTGAACCTTTGTTTGCATTCAATAGCAACAGTTGAGTATTAAAGTTAATGGAAATCCCAGGATAACAGCATCCTCAGAAAGCCAGCCCTATGGAGGAGGAATTCTGTTGAATTGGCCCCTTGACTTTAATAAGCAAGAGGAAAACCCTGAGTGACAGCTAGAAGAGGAGTTTTTTGTTAAGGTCACTGTAGGTTTGTTGTATTTTTTTTTTTTAATGTTTGGAAAAAAAAAATTGCAGCATCTGTAACTGCTTCCAAGGTTGTAATCATGAGCTAAATATTGTTGCTATACAGTCAATTTGCTTTTTTAAGTTCACATTCTCACTTAAACTTGCCTGTGTTGTGTGACCCAGTTGTGGCTTTAGCTATCTGAGATACACAGTTTCTCCAGACAACAATAATATCCAGAAGAAGTAGATCCCACAAAGAATCTGTAGAATGCCCCAGGAAGAAGAATGGATGCTCTGCAGTCTAGTATTATCAAGATACAGGACACAGAAAAAAAGTATCTTATGACAAATATTATCCAGTAATTTGCAAGTAGGGGACGATATAGTTTACAACATACGGGAATCCTACATTGTCACATCTTGATACAAACAGAATCTGGGGTCAGTGGTCTCTAAGCCTACAAGAAAACGTGACTTTCATCCAGAAACCTGAATTTCCAAGAATATTTGCATGTTATCTAATCTCTAGCTCTTAAAGCTGTATTAGCAGTGCTGCATGATTATTAGCAGCTGTACCTAGTTATAAGCCAATTAATACAGGAGCTCCCACGGAGTTAATATGAAGGTTTTCCTTTCTTCTGCTGTTCTTTTCTATCTATGACTTTGAGAAGAACCTATTAATCACATCATGCATGTTCTCTCTGTGCTAATACAGTCATTTATTATGGTTATTAGGCTGCTATAAATCCCAGGGAACTTTGACAGATCTTACAATTTTAGATCAGGGATTTATAAGAAACATTTGGCATATCATTTGTAGGAACTAAATGTCCTGCTTCTAAATCATGTACCCCCAAAAGCACTAGGCTTACCACTCGCGTCTTATTCTCCAGTGTGTTACTCAAAATACCCATCTGTTTCTGGTTTCCCATATCAGTGCCTATCCTGATGGCACTAATAAAAATAGAGGTACAGAAGTGACCAGGAAGCAAATCCAGAGACAGGGGGTTCAGCTGCATGGAAGGGAGGAGGGGGGAGTGTGAAGATGCCTGGCTGTCCCCAGGTCACACAGGCTGGCCAAAAGTTGAATCCGTCAGCAGGGAAGGACACCCTGAAATGAGAACCAGGCAGCCACTGTGGCCACCTCTGAGATTCACTCCAATAATGTGCTCCCGTGCATCCCCACAGGTCTATGCTCCTTCCTGTGCTTAGAGCAAAACAAAACCAAACACTTTGGGTGTGATTTTTTTAAAAGCTCCTAAAAAGACTTGTGATCATGAGTTGTCTTAGCTTAGGTCAGTCTGCTGCTTTTTAAAATTCTCCTTCTTGTCCTTAGTACACTTTGTGTAAAACAACAGTGCATAAATATTCTAGGAATTAATGCTCTCTGTCTCACAGTGACTACATGATACAAAGAGAAATACCACCTAGAAATAACCACTGATTTAAAATTGTAAACTATTTATTCTTAGCCAGCTGGCTTGTGATATGAACTGCTCTGTATTTAAAAGCATAGCTTTCTCCATTGCTTCTCTCAGTTCAGTAAACTTTTAAGGTCTCTTTGCAAAGATCTTCTACCTGGGCAGTGATTTGTGGTTCACATAAGCCACTGGGCTCTTGAAATATGACCTTATATAACAGATGATATAATTTAACATGCTTACCGATTACAACATTATTCTGTGAAAAAGAATTGAAAGTTTTGCAGGTCTATGAGGCCATTTTGCTGCTCTTGAAGTATAAATGAGGTTACTTTGTCATCTGCTAAAATGAGACATATCAACTGGAGCACATGTGCACGATGCATTTACTGTTAATCCCCTGGTTATTAATCTGTCTTGTGGTAGCAGCCATGGTTCAGAAACTATGCAGAAAAAAAAAAAAAAAAAGGATTGAATTTAATAGAACCATAAAATGGAATTTTTTACAGGTGGCACACCCATGACCAGCTGTTTCCAAATATGGCATTAGTCTCTGAAGGGTAGAAAAAAGCCATACCGCACAATTTAAAAATAATAACCTTTTGTAATATGCAGTGTTTCTACAAGTGAATATATTAGTGCTATTAATAATAGTCTGATATTAATGCAAAGCTGTGCTGTCACCTGCCATAGAACAATGGGTATGTGTACAACTTCATCAGTCATTACAAGGATGCCTGAAGCCTTGTGCTGACAGTGAGGGAAGCAAGTATGGGATTTAATGCATTTAACTGAGTAAAAAAAAAAAAAAAGTTTTTAAAAAACATACTTTTAATTTAATATATGAGTGGTCTTCACTGTGGCAATTACCCACAAGTTGACAAAGAACATGCTGGGCTTCAGGCTATCAGGCAGTTAGATAGCTCTTCACGGTTTTCAAAACAGGCTTGTTCATTACATTGCTTCTCTCTAACAGGATTTCTGCAAGATGCCCCTTTTAAGGATTTTTAGGGGGTCTTTGAACTATAAAAATAACAGAAAACTGATATGAGAGTGATTTCAGTCTCACAGGTAAAGCAAATATGGAAAGAGTGTATTTTGTTCTGACACTGTCTGCAGTCCTTTAATCAAAGAAAACATTTGTTCAGCCAGGAATGAATGAATGGGAGCTGAATGGGAAGAAAGACCCATTCAGAATTATTAACCAAATTTTTCTGTTTAATTTCTAATACAAAGTGAAAATAAAGAATCTTCACCTCATATAAATCCACAGACTCAGATATTCTTACTTAAGGAGGGTTACAGAAGTTTATGCTAGCTGAAAGTTATGCCTGTTTTATTTAGATGAGTCTGTAGCCTTCCAGAAATCTATTCCAGCTATCCAAATAGGCTGCATACCCTGGTGTGCTGAGAGCATTCAAATGCTCCAGTTGGATCATCCTCAGCAATTACCAAATAGACCTTCTGTCAGAGTAGGTCAAATCCCAGTCTCAGGTCAGTATGTTACTAACACAAGAGATGTCTGAAATATTGAGCTGTAGTGCAAAGTTTACAAATTTAAGATTATAATGAACCAATTTTTTGCTGTTTTGAGGCTCAAAACCTTAAGCAGTAAGGAATCTAGCCCTTTACTCTCTCATTCTCATGCAAGCTCTGTGTTCCTTCAGGTAGCCTGCCAAGCCAGCTGGTTTCCAGGGGCCATACCAGCAGTTTATCTGACCTTATTGTGAAATATGCTGAGAAGATACTGGAACAGGTCACAACAGCTTCAGGAACACCACATTTGTTAAGCATATTTGCTACTGCAATCTCGTTGCCATTGGCTTTTCCTGTACAGTTCTACAGAACTCATAAAATTGTTCTTAAATATTGACCCATTTTATTTACCTAGTTATTCTCTTGGCTCATTTTACTCTAAAATAATCAATAACTTATTTACCTGGCAAAACGTTTCCTCAAACTTCTTCTAACTAGCCAGTAAAAGATCAGAGTTGGAAGGTTTGCTATCTGTATTACAGCTCTAGCTAATGGTTTGCTTATTCAGAAAAACACAAGATGTTTGGCCGTATCTAGCAAATGAGGTTGTAAAAGATTGTGCTTTTTGAAATTATGCCTGGAAGTTGAAAATGCTCGGTAGTGTTCCACTGAACTACATTTATTCTGGAAAAGAGATTCTTGGAATGAAAAGCTGTGCTCTTTAAAAACTGTTTGGGTTTCATTTAGGAAGTGAGATAAAAATATTTTGCCTCAGGTTGAGTAAACTGGTATTGCAGTATTTGGTTTGTGAGACAGAATCAAAATATTAATATCACAATGTGTAACTGGCAAAACACCCCAGCCGGCAAAGAGGAACTATACTTCCCACAGGTCACTGCAACAATTCACTATTTTAAGCCAGGATAAAATGTTTCAGCATGATTCTGAAAACAGAAATTACTTTTTATTAGAAAAAAAATTAAATCACTTCAGGTTAAAGTTCTGAAAGGTAGTATTTGGACATTACTGTCTGAAGATTTTTTTGAACACTGGTTCTGGATATAAGTTTAACATTTGTCATGTTTTAGTGTGGATTTACTGTCAAATACAATAATCTTCCAGAGTAAAATAAATTCTAATATTTTAGGATTTATAGTATCTGAATCTGCTTATCTTAATTCAACAAAATAAACTAGCTGAAACATAAGGTAAACTGGTTTGTCTGTCTCTAATAAGCATTCACAGTGCTTTAACACAGCTGATGGGATTAGGCACAATGTTTCGTTGCTACAGAAAAAAAACATAAACTGACCATTGTTTTACCTGGCAATAATTTTTTCAATTTCTAAATAACATTGTATTCTGCAGAAGCACATGCTTTATAGCCTAGTATTTACATTTCATGAAGGATACGTGACCAGAAAGGAAAATGTGTTTTACTTAACTGCAGTGTCCTTATCGAGGTGAGAGGAATTGTTCACTCAGCGCTTTGAACTTCCTTTTCTGCAGATAAAGGACTCTGCTAAAAAAAACCCTACATATTGAAAGTTGTGGTTAAGACCTGTGCTTAGGCTGCCCAAGAAGTTTTTATTGAGCAACTTACCTTTATAAACACTCAGGGAAAGCAGGAGCGAGGCAATAATGCTGATCACCCCAAAGTCTGCCACACCAAACACCTCAATAAAAGCAGGTGCTTTTACCTGGGATTTCTTAGCTGTTAAACTCTAGGAAAAGCCATACCACTCAAAAATAGCAAAACGTGCTGCTTTAGTGTGTGAGGACATGATCCAGAACAAGTGGTAGTGACTCTAGACATGGCAAAGAAACACATGGTGATGTGGGGGAAAGAGGTGTCAGCCCTTTCTTTTCAGGCCTGTGGCCCTTCACAGCAAAGCCTCCTCAGCTCCCTGGTATGGGGGTTTCTGCTTTCCCTCCCTCTGCCTTCTCTGTTTCCACCACCCTCTCAGCTCTGTTACCCTGGGGTCAACAGCAGGCAGCAAAATACCTCAGAGAACTGGTGAAAACCTCTTCCTGGGCTGAGAGCATGGCCCCCCTGAGGAGTGGCCATGCTGAGGGGAGGCAGCCAGGGCACTGCTCACAGGAGCTGGGCTTGGTTAGAGGGGTTCCCTTGCCTCAGAGTTTGCAACGTGAAGGCAAATATGTTAAAAGAGGGAGAGGATTTTGCAGGCTCTGAGTTTTAGTGCCCAACCTGGGGCACCATGGCTGCAGACCAGCTATGCTCTGAAGAAACGGCTTTACAAACATGGGCTCAAAGCAGAGGCTTTGAAATTTAGGCAATCACAAGAAAACATTTTGTAGAAGTGAAGTATATATCTATATCCCTCCCGCTTGCCTCTGTGAATCACTAACGTATTGAGCATTCACGTCTCAGTCCCTACCCATTGTAATTACTCTTCGATGGCTGCCGCTCCCAAGTGCTGGCTCTTGGGGATTAAGTGGAGGATTGCCCTGCTGCGTTTCTGCTAAGAAAGAAATCCTTTTCCTCCTCCTTCAGGCTGGACTGCTGGCTGTAGTTTACTGTGGAAATAATCTGGGGTTACAGCTCACGATGAAACCGAAACGACTGCTCAGGCCCAGCATCAGTGTTATGGCAGGAAACATCTCACTCCCCTTAATCAACTTGGCTTATTCTGTGTACAAATACCCATATGTCCTGCACAGGGCCAACCCACAAAGAGACACTTAGGGGGTTTAACCCAAAAGAGCAAAGTTTTGCTTCTAAATGAAACCAATTGCACTGCATTTCAATCCCTTTGTAAATATTCTGATCCAGAATGAAGGCTGGTATTGTTTATTTCACCTAAGTTCACACTGCTTCACTTTTCAAGCTATGGCCATTTAAATTCAGAAGTCTATATGGAAAATTATAATTGACAGCATTAAACAACAGGACAGGGGCGAATATCTCACATAGATTTCTTCTACAACTTCTGGGTTTTCTCTCTTAAAATTTTATTTAAATACCATCCCAACACTTTGTTTCCATCCTTCCTGATGCATCTTTGCCTATTATCCTTTTATTAGTTTTTCCATTCTGATTTTGTGCCACCTCCTCCTGTTAAGGGCTCCAAAATGATTTCTACCTTTTCTGTACTGTTACCAGCAACAGCTTCATCATTTACTCTGCACTAAAACACAGGAGAGGTTCAGTCCCTGGGCAAGCTTTCTGGATCCTCACTCTAATAACTAGTGCCACTAACAGAATAAAATTTTATATCATTTTTATTGGATCCCTCCTAGAGAATTATAGGAGTGCTGGCTTGCAGAGCAGATGTGTGAAGCTGCAGACAATTGCATCTGTTTCCTTTTGCCACAAGTTGTTCTTATTGTTCCCTGTTGACTAGCAAATTTAACATACTGTCACTGTATATCGCAGTTTTAATAAAATCGTTGTTAAACATAAGTACATTATCCCTTTTTATTCCCCCCCCCTCTTTTTTTAATAACAAACTGGCTTTATTTCCTCTACATCTCCCTTCTTCTCACCCACAAAACAGATTTTTCTTTGGGCCCTGGTATTCCCTGGAGCCAGGCCAGCTCCAGAAGTTTGATGCTGACTTTTACTACAGTCCTGAGAGTGAAATGGAATACAGAGAAGGTGAGGAAATGTCAGCAGGAATCTACTGCTTCTAGTTAAATAAAAAAATAGTTGGCAATATATTTCTTGATGGCTTTTTTACCCAACAACTGTTGCCTAGAAGAGAAATAATTCACTGCTCAGATCCAGATAAGGAATTAAAGATAAAAGCTCTGTCTTTGGGCTGCAGAAAGTTGCCAATAGCTTTTAATCTCCAGGCCGGGGTGATGTCTGGCTTTTGCTGCAGCTGCAAGTGCTCCACAACCTTGCACTTCCCTGGGTCACTGCAGCCACTCTGGTTTTCAGGCTGCTCAATAAACCAGCTCCCAGTTGCTGATTAACACAGAAAACAAAGACATTTGAGACCATGTTGCCATTTGCAGACAAACACTAGCTTATTTTGTTCATTTTTCTAGCTGAGGGAAGATGATGTTAACATAACACAAATCCTCCAATGTAACACACTTATCTTTCAGAAATGCATGTTTTCTGAGGGAAGGGACCACACCAGCTGCAGCTACTCTGCATCTCAGCATGTGGCTTCAGAGCACAGTCTGCATCTTAGGAAGTGAGACTCTGCCTGCACCATCTTGCACAGACATGGTGTAAAAACCTATAGGGTTGCTGTACATTGTTCCGAACAACAGCATCACCTTCTGCCACCCTTGCAGAGAGGCCCTACCACTCAAATATTTGAGTATGGTGCCAAATTGGGAATGCAGCCAACACAGACAATAATAAGGGGAATCTGATGGGATTATGGCCGAAAATCACATCAGTAAGAAAAATGACAGGGGTAGTCACAAGCCCTTTAAGGGGCTCTATCTTATTTGCATTTTCTTATGCTGCTTAGAAAACTTAATGAATTTTAGCTTCTGTCATTAAGATAAACCAGTTCTGTGGTGGTGCTGTCAGGCATACTAGTTAAAAGTCAGCCTCAAAGTGCTCAAAGCTTGTCTACACTTGAAAATTAATTCGGCTTGAGGTATCACAAAAATTTAAATTGTAGCAGCTATTCCACCTAAATTAACGTATATCTTTGTAATAAGAATACCTTTTAATTTGGATCACATTGAAGCAGATAAAAGCAGTTGCTTCTTTGCCCTGTCATGAACTAAGAAGTCTCTAAATAGGAAATGATTCAGGGGTGGATACCTCTTGCTAAGTTACCCCATGCACAGAAAAGGCTTCAGATGGCTGAATGGCAGCAGGCTTCCTTTTTGCATGCTGCTCTCTGCCCTGTCCCTCACCAGCTGACCTAAAGCTGCAAGCAACAGATGATACATTTCTTCAAACAATGTGTTGAGCTAGATTGATATTGATTAAAGTTATCAAATTTTTAAGAACTTACAGTGTTTCTGCAAGGCTATTGTTACAGTATAAAGCCTAAATAAGAAAAATAAATAAGAAAACTGAAACCTAGACTAAAATCTTTCTAAGAAACAAAGTATTTAAAAAAATATATATAAACAACAATATCTGGAATAGAGAAAAAAAGACTGTGGACATTTGGGATAGTTTTTCTTTATGTACATTGTAGGAATACACTTACTAACCCATTCAAGAAATGGCTAGAAAATGAACACTAGGAAATATAACAAATTCCTTTTAACATCAAAGGTGTTTTTTGCAATTAAATTAAAAGAGTCCACAACATCCAAGACATTTAGAAATGTCTGAGTACCTGAAGAGCACAAAACAAAGTTCTCAGTCTTCCTTCTTTTCACATTCTGCTCTTCCAGCCATGTGTTTATGACTGAACACTTTCTTGCTTGCAAGCAGAATAGAAACAGCAGCTTGACAACATCAGTGCTGAGGAAACATAACCAAGACAAGGGCTAGCGAGGACATGGAGCAGAGCAATGTAACATGCACAACTTGAGCCTCATCATTTAATCTTGGTGATGTGCACAGGGTAGAAGAATGGTTTTCAAAGTAAAGGCTGTCCCCACTCAAAGGAACATAAATGGGGAAAAATAACTGGTATTTTAGGCAGTCTTCTCCAGGTTGTTTTGTAGAGGGCTCACAGAGCATAGCTACAGGTTGCTCCTTAGTATTCTGTCATCTTCAGCTAGGAAAGCCAGTGAGATTGAGAGTTTTACTTGATCTTAAATGAAGAATCATACATTACCTGTGTGAGGGAAAGTATCAGTGCTTCCCTCAACCATTTTAAGCAGAGATTTTGGAGAATGTTGAATGAAAATGGTAAAGAGAGAGTCATGTATACAAAAAAAAGTTCTTCCCATGAAAATAAATAATTTTGGCAGTCCTTGCAAGGGTATCAGACCATTCTGCTTCACCTGTCTGACCAATTGAAAATAACATTTTTTTCCCCTTCTACATGGAAAGTAAATTTTGAGTGCAGTGTAAATGGAAATGGACTTTCCTTTCTGTTAAATACAAAACACTTCAATAATCATCCACTCTACATAATTGCAGTCTGGTTTCATATTTGTCTGCCATCTATTTTTCATGAGAGTCCTCCAGCATTTTTTTAGAGGTTTGCAATGGGTTCCCTCTGAGCAAACAGCTGACAGTTCAAACGATGCCACCTTCCTGTGACTCAAGTTGAAACCTCTGCTCTGGAGAGGACACTGGTAAGAGGGCTGCACTCCACTCAGTTATTATGGCGCAATATCCTCAAAGAAGCAGAGATACACAATGGAAGTAAACAATGTCCTAGAAATAACACAATAAGATAATTTCCTTTTTATAATCCATTCTTTTATTCTGTTCTGCCCTTTGCAGAATTTTCTTATGTTTTTCTCAAATAAGGTGTTTATTACCCTGGATAGTCTAGTATGGACAGTGCCTAGGGGAACGAGAGGCAGAGGGTCTCTCTGGCCCTGGCTCCAGGAGTGCTGTACCACCAGTGAGTTGCTGTACCTCCAGGAAAGGCTATTATCCTTCTGTGAAGCTAGGACATCTCATGTCGTTCTTCCTCCAAATGCAGCCACAAAAGTTTCCAATGCTGTGAAATGAATTGCTGGGGGGAGGAACATCACATGCCGTTGCCCAGAGGAAGATAACCAAGAGGACTCTGACACACACACAAGTACATGTGTGCATACATGTATGTGCAAGTACATGTGCAGACAAACATACAAAGATGACCCAGTAGCTTCCCAGCCTGACCTGAACAAAAATACAATGTGCAGTGGTCATCCAGCTGGGGTGAGGTGGTTCTCCTACTGGTATCCAAACATTTGCTTGAAAATGAACTGCTTGGCAGTGGAAACACTCCATAGCTGGAAACCACAAACAAGACAAGGCAAATAAACAATCCTAAAATTAGGTTTGAACCAGAAAATAAAAATCAAACATCATTTGAAAGCATCCTAAAATTGGATGGTGTCTAAGAGAGCATTTGATAGCTCAGCTCTTCTCTGCTGCACTTCAGAAATTAAAGAGAGAAACAAAGAAACAGTCTTAGAAGAAGCAATAAATAATGGACACTTTCAACACATAATTTGCATTTGAATTAACTAGGCTGGCTACGTTAATTCATCCATTACGAAAGAAGAATTTTACTGTCTATATTTTCAGGCTCCCCACTGTGCTAAACTAAATGGGTATTGAGGCAAGGACTACTGGCTTCATAGGAATTGCTACTAAATTAGTTTCCTCCCAGTTATTATCTAGTTCACACTCATGTTTTGGAAGCCTAATGCTGATAGAATTGTCTCAGGGCTTCTCTCCACTGTCTGTATTAGTGAAGTTGTACAGCTATGATGGCACTTTTGGGTGATACGGGACTCACCAAGAGAGTTTTTCTCTGAAACATTTTCAGAGCCTCCCTCCCTGAAATGATTAAACCATATATCCAGGGTTATTTTGTCTTAAATATCAATTTAAAAGACTGAAGGGTGATTTTTTTGCAGTATTATTTGAATTGCTCCCTTGAGAAAATTTAAACTAATCTTAAAATAGATAGTTGATGCAGCATACGACAATAGGTTATTAATTATTTAGCTTTTAGCATCAAGAGTTATCTGGAGGAAGACATAAGCTTGGAGACTCATGGAATAGTCAATATATGACATGGTTCTTAATAATATATTAACCTTGTATTTTCAACTACACACAAGTTCTATTTTAATGAATTGTACCATCAGGATTTTCAACATCATGCTCAAAAATGCGGAAAGCATTTGGAGACAGGGAAGTATTATCATCTCCCCTTTGCAAACAAACAGTGGCAAAGCAGGGAACCCACTTCATAATTCAAACCTCGTGCAGGGTCACATCCCTCTGCTCACACCACTTCAGGAAAGATATACCACAGCAAATGCAAAGTACACCCGCAGCTTCCCAAGGGATGCACTGTGGGCTGAGGGATGGATCTGAGCAGCAATGCTTTGATGGGAGCATGATTCACCAGCAAAACCTATTTAAATTACTGACATTCTTTGCCAGTGTCTAGAGAAAACTTGTTCTGGTTGGGAAACAGGAACAAGCGAGTGATGGACAGGTATCAGGCAATACTGCTCTTTGCTGGCAATGCTTTTATCACCTTCTCTGGAGTCACAGATAGGACAGAGAGGCTTGTACAGGGTACCTAAGTTAATTCTGCTGTCTTAGGACAGGATGGATTTTGGCAGAATACTATCTATCTCAGAACAGTTCTGTTGTAAAGCAGAAGGTGTGCCTGTAGCCCATGCTTTCCCAAGCTTTGCCCCACATCCTCATCTATGTCCTTCTTCTTCCCAGGGAAACATAACACATTTCAACATTGTTTTTTGTTTGGTTGGTTGTTTTTTTTTGTTGTTTTGTTTGATTTATTATTTTTTTGTTTTGTTTTCCTTCAATTTTTTCATTATGGAGAAAAAATATGATGCAGTTCTTGCAGTGCTGGAATATTACTCCATCAGCCTGTAGTTTCCTCACTCCACATGCACAGTGGCACAAAGAGGAGAAGGAAGACAGAAAATGGGAGAACAATAACTCAGTGCCACACTCCTTGCAACAGGACTACAATCCACCATCTGGAGAGCTCTGGCACCAAGAGCAGTCAGAAACAATTAAGCTCTTTCTTTAGACTGCCATGATGAAACACGCTGAATGAATCAATGCCTACTAAAGCTGCCAAAATAGTTTCCACTGTCCTTCCTTGCTGCCTATTGATTTCTTCCATGCAGAAAACAAACTATGTTGCAGCAGAAAATCACATTGTTACAAAAAATCCAAAGATACCATCTCCTTCCCTGCCTGCTAATGACAGGGACAAGATGGAACCAGGATTTGTGGCAGTCCTCACTGCCTGCACGACCAAACAGGATGTTGTGTGTATATTTTTTCAGCATTAAAGATGAGGAAAGATGTGTTGCCCTGTAAGTCACAAGCTTCAAGATCTAAATCCATTTACAGAATTGCTAAGATTTCTTCCCTTGCTTTTAGTTCCAGAGAAGATTGAAAAATTTACATTTAAACAGAGTGAATTTGAACACTGTAACAGGAGGAGCCTTAAAATATTGATTTTCTTATTAGAGAAAGGTTACAGCACAAAGCATCCACAGCATACAGAGCAAGGACAGACCAACATCTTCTAGGGCAGCCAACACCCTGGAACCTTACAGTATAACTTCAAAAAAATATTCACTAAATGAGGAGCATAGAAATTACCTGGGTGAATACAGTTAAGGTACCTGAAACGATAGGCAAATGACTGACCTTGTGAGACAACTATCCTTAAACTAAGAACAAACTCTGACTGCACTTGGGTAGAGAATGAGCAGAGCAGATTGCTACTAAAGGAAGCATTGTCTTTAGACACATCATAGCTACAAGTCTGTATTTTTAAATTTTTGCAAGCTGAGACAAACCAGAGAGCCCTTTCAGGAAACATTCTCAAATACTCGGCAACTCAGTATCAAAGATAAGGAAAAATAAATGTATCTCACAAATCACAATCATGATGATAGGCTTTCTTCAAGATTCATAAACGCATTTAAATTTTCAAATAGTAATTATATATGTATTAAATATTATCTATGCATTCCTCAATCCTTCTAATCAAGGCAAAAAAAATACTGTGGTTCCTAAGCTAGCATGAATAAGGTAGTTTCCTTCCATATCAGAAGCATTTCACTTTGAACAGAAAATAAATTCCGTATGTCTGAAAAGGTCATTTATTCAAGATGAGTGACAGGAGCCATAAACTTATGAGATGTCACTTGTATGTCAGTTCAGCTCAGCTGAACACAAAGCAAATAAATTCAACCTGGTCAAATATAATTACCTGCTAGAGCAGGTGTCCTGGTTTGACAGCAGGTTACATCATTTTGCATTTATTATGATTAACAATGCCACAGAAGCACTAAATTCAACATCAATTTTGATAAGCACGAGGTTGTACAGAGCTCTTCCTTCCTAAGTGCTACTTCTGGAGTTTACAACATGATCATTACAGTATAATAATTTTAATAATATTTGTACTGTGATAGCAATTAACTTCCAATTATGGGTGAAGAACAAATTATGAAATCCAGAGCGAGATTAGCAGGACTAAATTTTAGTTGCAGAGGAAAAAGGCTCAAGGGGATGTGTTTCTGTGTTTATGTGCTCTGGCAGGGGGGTTGGACTAGATGATCTTTCGAGGTCCCTTCCAACCCCTAGGATTCTATGATTCTATGATTCTATGATTCCAGGAGCTGGAAGCCTGCATGTGCTCACAGGAGTTGAATGTGGGGCCTTAGCTCCTCTCTATATTGCCTTGAAATACTGAATTATTTTTTAAAAAATGTAAACAGAGTATACACATTTTGGGTGAATTGCTCCATCAGCTCTAGTCACCTGTGGTTATAAAAACCCTCAGCACTCACTACTGAACTGTAAGTGCCTCTTAAAGGACTTAAAATTACACTGCAGTGCCTTATGGATTAAACATATGCATTTGCTTTTAAAATCAGTTTTTTGTTTGTTAATCATTAATTCATTACACAATTTAATAGAAAATTACATATACTTCCCAATAAACTGAATTGCTTTGCTAGGAGCTGATTAACCTTATTGTAGACTTGGGTTTTCTCCCCACATTCTGGTATTGTATAGTTTGGGGAATACTGGATATTTTAACCCAGATGTTCTTTAATCTGTTTGATATAATGAGAACAAAAAATGCTTGTAAATGGGATATATATTCAATACAAAAGTCAATTCAATACATATTCATGTACTTCTATGATGTTTATAAAATTCTGAGACAAAAGGGGAAGGCTGTAGAGTATAAAATGATTGGTGGCAACCAGCCAAAAACTTTGGATAAATTTAGCTCATAATTTCAACTTGTACACAATAGTCAATCACAAAGTTAGGAAGATGTGAAATAACGGATTATTTCAAGAGAATTTAGAGCATCCCTGTACAGGTAAAGCACCTACTTGCCTGCAGCATAACTGTGTGGTTACATAGCAAAGCTCATGTCGGTTTTATTTCTGTATGTGATGGCAGAAGAGTTCTGGTTTAATAAAATGAAAATTAAATTATTATTTAATACGAAGAAAAACAATTTAAAATAAAGATAAATCACAAAGACAGAAACATTACACAACAGAGTTAACAAATTAAGAAGGCTTGGTCGACTCATTGCTAAACCACCCCACAGGCAAATCTGACAGTGTCAAACTACGACTACCCTGAAGCCCTTCCAAAGCATCAGAAACTACCAGAATTCCCAGGGAGTTCTCTAATCATATAACTTGCCTTCATGTTATTCAGCATTAGACATGTTTAAAGAACAAATAATATAATTCTATACAATGCAGAATATGATTTGTCTTACTTTGTAAGGTTCCTTCTGAAGTCCTGGCTCTCAAGATAGTGTAGTCAAAATAAATTCTTGCCTTCATTCATGCTGCCTGAGGGATGAACGGGTGCAGTCGTTGTGCCACATCCACAAGAGCTGCTTTCATTATTCTCCAATCCCCCCCCAAGAAGTGTAATTCTAATTATTTTCTATATGCCTCTGAGAAGGTTACAAGAGACAAAACTGGGCAAAATGAAAAAAAAGAGCAGCACCCTCCCTGTAGAGCTCTACAAATTCTAGGAATGGGGAGAAGCTTGACTCAGTAGAGAATGTCAGTATGCAGGGGTTCCTGGGCACTGGGGGCTGCAAAGGTCTCTTTCCCTGAAACTCTGGCAACAGTAGTGCTGAAAGAATGTGCCTTTAGTTTTGCAGCCTTTGTGTAGTTGTGACTATGGTGATTCCCTGTAATTATTTTTATAATGTAAATGACGCAATGCATAATGGACTTCTTAAGGAGCCAGTTTCTTATTTTACTCAACATTAGATGCGCCTAAACTACAGTGAGCTCTTGTATGACCCCCAGGATCCTTCTGTTTTTACCTTCTTTACTGGGAAAAACTAAATGTATTCTTTAATATAATTTTTCCATCAGAACTAATGGGTTCACCAGCAGATTTCAAGCCACAGGGAAAACACCACTTTTGCTTATTTTTATTTTCCTATTAAGAGGATTTGAATGAAAAATAGCATTTTCAAGGGCACATTTTAAAATAAAGCACTTTAATACTACAGTTCTTTGGAGGAAAAAAACCCAACAAACAAAACACCTGAACCAAACATCTTGCTCTACTAAATCAGGTTGTTTCACTGTTGAGGTCTCAGCTTTTACTACACATGGGAGAAAATGCCATTATTATTCTTATTTATACAACAACCTGATATGAAAATATTAATATCCATATGGACCTGATCTACTGTATGTATAAGGAGTACGTGTTCCCAAATATTCTGCTTATTAAGTCAATATATCAGTCACAATATAAGAAGAGAAGAGAGGATAATTGCCTTTATTTCTCAGAAATGGATGTAAGCCATTATAAAATTTCTAAACTTTTAAAGTAAATAAGACTTTTATACATATAGTGAGCAAAGGGAGGCTCAAATAATATTGACCTGGGGTTGTACAGACTGAATAATTTCCTCAAAAAATTAGTCTGAACTTCATGCATAGTGTCTGCGGCAGCTTCTGTTCAGTGCCATGATCTACAGGTCTTAAAGGATTGTACCTGCAACATCCATAGGTAGATTTATTCACATATACACTTTCAGGCCTAGATTTAGTTTACAAAGAAACAAAAAAATTTCCATCACCTCATTTTAGGTATTAGTATATCAGTTGAATACAACAGTGGCCTCCAATCTAGCTTCTTCCTTACTTAAAAAGAACTTTACATTGTGGCCATGATTTTGGTCTGGTAAGCACCTATAGATCTATTCTAGCCTTTTCCTGAAACAATGGTATTCCTCAGGAGGATGCAATGTTGGATTTCCTTCTTCCCTTCTGAAAATGTTGATTTGAGCAGAAGCAAAATGCCCAAGAAGTTAATTGTTAAAGAAAAAACCCACCACAGCTCATCAGGCATGCAGACTAATAACCCTCTGGCATTTCATTTAAGTCTCTCTTGTTCTCCCTTTATGAAATCAGTACCCTTCATCAGGTCTAATTTGTTTTGAGAGCGTCATCTCCTAGTCTGTCACTGAAGTGAGCACAAATGCTCCAGGCTCAGGGTGGTCCTCTCCTGCTGAGGAAAAGGCCCAAAAAAGCATATGGATGGTGCACCGGGTGTTGGAAGCTAAAACTCAGCCTCCTCATTTTCCATATTGGTTTTCAGACTTTTCCTAATATACAGTTCTGCAAATATTTTTTTCCCAACAGAAAAACCAGCTTGGGGGTGTGTGTGAAAAGATGATATAATGTTTCACAGGTGTTAGTTAAATAATTTTACAGATGACATTGGAACAAACTCAAATGTTTCTTAAATGTTTTGAAGAGTTCCTATCTACATATTTTTCCAAGAGTGGTAGGGCTTTTATTATTTCTACATCACTCATCTGGATTTTAGTGATAGCATGAGCTCTCCTACGAAAGAACACTATTAACAAGTCAAAGCCACCGCCACCCAAACTGTGGAGAGGACACCTTAGGGCAAGGACTCTACCTACACATCTCTCAAAAAGAACTTCCACTCTTGAAACAAACAACATGCAATGAGAAAAGGGCTAAGTTGACAATTACCTCTACATTTTATATTGAATCATAATTAGCTGCAGTATATATATTTCACTTTAAACCAGCTATGAATAGATAGAGTAAATGCCAGGGACTGCCATCTGCTCCCTAAGCCATAATTAACTGCCTGAGTATGAAATACATATATATTTATCTAATTAGTTTTAATAGCACTGCTTCTGCTGGCACTGTACCAAAACTAAGGTGAAGTATCTTGATGGAGAGAGGCAGGAGACATGAACAGCTCTCACAAGGAGCTGCTCCAGAGGCCACCATGTCCCCAGCTGGAGGTACAAAGGGACACCAAAAACAGCTGCTGCCCACCGAAAGGTTCTGAATGAAAAAAATACCCAGGGCACCACTAAGCCAGCCCCTCTCTGCCTGTCCCAGTGCAGGGCACAAAGCTCAGATTGTCCTGGATCTCAGACAAAACTTGTGGTACTGTGGGTGACAATTAAATATGGGAAACCAGGACAATGGACATACAGAAAGCCCTAGCTGTGCCCCACCACACATGGACACTCACAAAATGCTCCTTCTTGAAACAATTCAGGATTGCCGATTATTTGAGCCTATACAATTCTATTTGCAATATAGTCCAGAAAGACTTTCTACGGAGATTAGGATACTTACCTTTTTTATTTAGGAATACAAAACAAACAAACAAACCAAAAAAAAAAAAAAAAAACAAACAAAAAAACCCAAACAAAACCACAAGCCTCTTAATATCTCTTTCCAGTTCTCTCTGCAGTATAACCAGTGTTGCACCTGCTACTTATTTCAGGGTGAGTAGCATTAATGCTTTACCACAGGACAGATTTTGTCATAAATTCCAAGTTTTGACTGTAACTCAGACATTTCCTACAGGATAAATACTTTTAGGGCCAGATCTTGAAAGTATTTCAGATGCCAAAGGGTACATTTGATATCGATTTTTGGGGAAGCCAGGAATGCAAATGCATCAAAATCCAGTTGTTCAGCCCAACCCCTCTGAATCACTCACTGAGTTTCCAAGGGCTACAAGCTAATTTTGACATTAGATTCTGAATCACTGTAATTATGGTCAGCATGAGACAGCTCATACCAGTCTACACATGGAAAGTCTCCACTGAAGGAATAGAAGAGATGCCCTGCAGTTTTCCCATCCCTCTTTACACCCCTTATGATTTTGCAGGGTCAGATCCTATCTGTCAGATTCTCTCCTGGAAACCAACAACATACATTTTTTTTTAATTTCACCAAATGCTTGATATATCTGGGTTTTAAAGCCTGTGCTTCCTGCCTGGAAGCAGCAAGGTTCATCCATGAATTAGGAAGTTAATGTGAAGTCCCTGAAATGCACTGCTGGGGCTTTGGGCTTCTCTGTGCTTATCTAAAACCAGATCTTTCTTGACTGGAGTTTATTCCCACAGGGGAATACCCATGTGTTGCACCAAGCTGCTGTAGCAGCTTGAAGACTTTCCATAGCCATCTCTGACTGCAGCTGGGAGCCCTGCTCAACTCTGCTTCTCCCCCAGGGATTATAGTTGTCCCTTTTGCAGGGCCATGTCGATGCCATTGGAACCCACTGCCTGCTCCTGTGTCGTTTATAGGAAAGAAGTCTGTCTTTCTAGGCAGTGATTTCAGCAAATCCATCATCAAAGCCTGGTAAATGAAGTGTGACAGACTTGTTCTCACTTAATGCAGGTGGTGGTGCCAGATGACAGCAGTGACACTGATGTGACTATCCCACAGCAGAGCAGGTACATCACTTCAGTGGCACATATACCTATTTTACAGCTTTCTTCTTCTCTGCCACCCCCTAGAGATAACTAGCTGTGGATACCATCTCTTCCAGCCTTAGGGGTTAAAAAATGTACTCAGAAGTCCCTTTATTTCAGCAGATGGGTTGAAATTCCCTAAGTCCCAGCAAGCCCAGATAATCTTTGCATGTGGCTGAAGGTGGAAAAAAATCTGACTGCAGTTTTCTTGCTTTTCTGGGGAGCTGAAGGCCCCTTGCAAGTCTGGATGAAATATTATTGCTCTGATATTGTGATTATATGCTGTACAAAACTGGCTATATTGGAAATGACAGTGGGAGGAGATTGAATCACAGTGCTTTTTTGGAGGAGATGAAAGAATGTCATTTTTCAAATGGGACCAATAAAGTTAGACAGCCCTCTTTCAGACCTGTTTCTTGAATGCTGCTCATAGCCTCTTTCAGCCTCCTAACAAGACAACAACTGCTGGAATAATACAATACAAATTTCTGGTGTTCCAGTAAATAACTTGGGACAAGCTTAATTCTGACCTTTCCCAGAGAACCCACCAGCAGTGAGCTGAGCAAGTCTGGTTTATCCCATAAGACTAAGACATGTAGCAAACTAAAAAAAAAAATTAATTACAGAAAAACTGTGCCATCACCCTGGGCCTGTGTCTCTGCTGAGAAACATGCAGAGCCCTCTTCCTTTGGCCATGTGCATGCTGCTCCCCGTTCTTATCTTTATTCATGAAATTAAGTTCCTATTCTGTAAGACCATTAGCTAAAGCAGCTTTAACGCTCTAATAGCTTTGCGTCTGTGAGTCCTTACATCTGACTCTTGATGGCTTCTCTCCAGAAAAGCACTTAAGTATATCCCTCTGTAGTTAAGGGCACATCCTCTTTGTGGCTTCACACAAACTTCTCACAGATTGGGATTCATTATTGAATCAGGGCCTCCCACTTATCTGTCCAATTAAGAGCACTGGGCTCCTTAATTATAAGCAAAACCAGTTAGATATTGCATGTAATTTGTTGGAGCAATTTTGCATGTTGTGTGAAAACAATTACTACCATTATCTTAGAAAAAATATATACATACATCAATTATTAAAACCTTCCTTCTTTTTCAGAAACATCTTTCTGGCCCGATCACATCAGAGATCTGGGTTTAACAGGATCAGGGATACTGGGGTCTCAACCTGCAGTTGGTATTAGAGAGGAACATTCACGTGAAAGGACCACTCTTAACCATCATCTCAAATAAAAACAAAGCAAACACCTCAGATGGAAAAAGAAGGACCACTTTCCCTCTGTTAATCTGTATTTTAACATAGGTTTCAATTATGCTGGCCACCAAAGCATTCAGAATTCACACATTTCTTGCTGCTGCCTCTAGAAACAAGCGGAGTCAAAGCTGCCTGTTCCCATGATCCAAACAGCCAAAGCTTTCACAGCTGTGCAAAATGCTCAGGCTTCCTCTGCATGCCCTGGCACCCAATCTCTTTGCTTTCCCTGCCAGATCGGATGGAGATCTCTCCGCCTCCTCATTTTGCCATGCAACTAACGAGCAACCATCTGCCTAATGAAGCCACGTTACCTCCTTTAGCAAGGCCATAAATTTCTGAGAGTGCCAACCAACATTAGGCATTCCTATTTGCCTCTTTCAAAGCAGATCTGAGCACGCGTTTCCCTAGGGAGAACAACCAACCCTCAATCTCTACACACACCTCAAATGAACACTCAGCTTGCTCCCAGACTAGAGATTTTTAGTGTAACCCATCTCAAAGTTTCACTTTCACATTCTCCAGGCTTCTCCATGTGGGTAGAAGCACTGACATTTATATGACCCAAGTAAAGACAAGCTGATGATACATTAATTATGATAGATGATGAACTTTGCCATGCTCAGAAGGAGCCTGCTATGAAAGCAAGAGCAAATGCTTTGCCCCCCCTTGCTTGCTAGAGGCACGGTGCTGCTGCACTGAACAAATGCCATCCAATTCCCCTGCCGCAGGTGAACTTCGACTGGCTTTTTGTCACCTGCTTAATCCAGAAGCCAGCTACTTGACAGTGGCCAATGAGTGTCTAAGTGCTCTCAGAAAGCTCTCCTAGCAAGGGCCTTTCCTTAATAAAAAATTGGATGACAGTGTGATGCCTTTACCTGTCAGCATCCCTGACACTAACCACTTTTCTCAATGATTGAGCACTTCTCCAGCAAGATTTAACCAAGGGCCAAGCAGCTCTGATCTATGTACAGGAGGGGCACTGCAATAAGGCTTAGTAAAACACACTCAACTAAGTTTCACGGGAGCTCTGGAAGAAGTTTGGCACAATCTTTTATCCCCTAAACCTATTCATGAGTTACAGTTGGAGCAGTGTTCTCCAGAGCAAGACAGCCAAACTTAAGCAGGTTCTGTTGCTTGAAGCTTTGTGGACACGAGGATGTCATGCAATGTGCTATGGAGAACTGATTCCTGCTGGGAAGCAGTGGTTATTCCAAAAAACTCTGGGATAAAGGCTAAAACTAGGAATGACAGACTAAAATTTTTTGCCCTTCCTCCACAGTCACTAACAGCTCTCATTTGCACAAGGGAAAGATGTGGTAGGCGTATCAACATTGATACTATTAAAGCTCAGCTCCACAGAAGTTTCTTTTAGACCTTTGTAAAGTGTCTCAAGGCTCAGTAGGAGGAAGAGGAAAGTGTATTTGATGGCTGGGGCAGAGAGGCTGGTTGGAAGCCACTTGCTCTACTGCTGAGCAAATCCATCAGTGCAATAAAATTGGTAGCACAGCAGCAAGGATTAGCTGAGATTTGTGTCTGTAGCAAGCAAAAAGCTTTGACCAAAGAAGAAGTTTTGGCTCAATGTAAAGGGAGAATGTATTTTCCAGAATTGCAGCTCTTAGCTTTCCTTCCCTCTTCAATTGGTCTCCCTCTGTGCTACTCTGAGCATAATCCTCCATGCTCCACTGTTATTAACTCTGTAAAGCTGTTAGGAACCCATTCACATGGGAAATGGTGAAAGCACAGCACCATAATCATCTACATCTAGGAAACTGAGAAAAAAACCAAACGAACCAAAACCCCCAAAAAACATGTCCAAAGAAGAGTGCTGGAAAACAATTCCAGAAAAACCTACAAGGCAAAGGCTTCCCTGTAACCAGATTCACACATACCAATCCAAGAGCTAATTTACTAAAAAGTAAAGATTTTTTATTTCCATTATCCTATAAAAGAAGATAAGAAACAAGTTGAGGAGCCTCAGCACTAGGAGAGTGGCAGCCTGGAAGAAGTCACCTTTATTTGCAAAGGATTTTTTTTCTCCAAAAGGAAAGTCAGTCTTGACATCTTGTGAAGGACAGAGCATGCTGCAGGTACAACCTTTTTATTTAGAGTGCAGACTGAGGTATATATGCCTTTGGTCCCCTGATGTTTTCTGCAGAACAATGGAAATTAAGGGGTTTTACTCAGGTAGGCTTCTTTTATGGGTTCCACCTGAAAGCTGTCACCTGACAGCTGAAGGACTTTACTAGTTCAGTCAAGAAGCACCATTCATTCAAGCTAGTTAGTGCACTAGGTTTCTATCAAGTTACAACACACTCCTTTTAGAAGTAAAGTTATTGCAGCTCTCCATCCAAAAAATATTATATCGGCTCTCAAATAACCTCTACTTGATATTTATGCTTGGACCACTGCAACTTGCTTATCCTAAATTCTGGTTTAATGAAAACAGCTAATAACTCCCCAGATAAAGCTGACAAAGTAATGAGCAACACCTCTCTCCACAACAGTAGCAAAGCATTTTGCTAAGCTGGGAACATCAAGGGAGGGCTTTTAATACCAGTTATTTGAACAGCTTTAAAGATCAAGGTCATTCTCAAACATCTTCCCTGTGTCTGAAGCCACAGGGTTCACACCCTTCCTGCTAAGAAGAGGTGTCTGTGTGTCATATAGGCAGGTTGTATATTTTAAGAGCCAGAGTCCCTTTTGTTCTTTGATAATGAAATTTGTTTCTGTAGACAAGTTATTATTAAAACAAGTTCTCCATAGAATTTGAACAGGACTAGAGACAATTTCAGGAAAAGCAAAGCATGCATGTTGGGCATAGGAAGGGCACAGGGTGTAAAGCAGCCATCTGTAGTACTTTATCTCCTCATCAAATCTATAAACTGAGGGACTGTCTTAGAAAAGAATGGTTTGAGAAAGGGTTACACCTCAGGAAGCTCAGTGGTGTTACTCAAAGATCCAGTGGTTTTGGGTTTTTCCAGAGAGGATCTTGTGCAGAAATCCTGTTTTGCACAAGAAAGGGCACATTGGTAAAAAACATACAAAAATTTCCTAACAATACCCAAGCATTCAGTCTTTGAAAAGATAAAGGGGAAAGATCGCTAGTTCCTGCTGGTTGGTTGTTCTCATTGTCCCAATCCTCAGCTGACCTGAGCTCATGAGGAAAGGTTGAGGGAGCTGGCTCTCTTTAGCTTGGAGAAGAGGAGACTGAGGGGCGACCTCATCAATGTTTACAAATATGTTAAGGGGGAGTGTCAGGACGAAGGAGCCAGGCTTTTTTCAGTGATGTCCAGTGATATGACAAGGGGCAATGGGTGCAAACTGGAGCATAGGAGGCTCCATGTAAATATCAGAAAAAACTTCTTTACTGTGAGAGTGATAGAGCACTGGAACAGGCTGCCCAGAGAGGTTGTGGAGTCTCCTTCTCTGGAGATATTCAAAACCCGCCTGGACACGTTCCTGTGTGATGTGCTCTGGGTGATCCTGCTCTGGCAGGGGGGTTGGACTAGATGATCTTCCAAGGTCCCTTCCAACCCCTAGGATTATGTGATTCATGGCTACATGGGAATGCTGCTGAGCCACAGGGACCAACACACCACAAGACAGTGCTGAGGCTTTATTGTCCTTCCCAGCACAGATGCCTTGGTGTTCTCTAGGTCTAGTGAGAAATTTTCCAGTCACATGGATTTCTCCTCCAAAAAAGTGCACTCAACAGAAATAACCTCTGGGAAATAATTGTGGCAGTTATTTTACTGAAGCCAATTTAATCTTAATATCAAAACAACCTGATGGAGTAGGAAAGCTACAATAAATTGAAAACATGGCGGTTTTTGCCTTTGTAAAAATTCATCATTTTCATCTTTCTTTGCCTTACTTCAGGGGAAAATAGAAGGTCAACATCTATGAATTTCTTCAAGGAAAGAAACTCCTTTCTCAGCCCTCTCTTAATGCCATCACGTTCCCAAAGCTACAGGTTAAGTGAAGTTCAGTGACCCATGTAATCAGAACGTATAATTTACAGAAGACATGACTGCTCCACACTGCATCTGTAAATGCAGAACCTGATTTCATTCTGCTGCAAGGACAAGTGTCATTTTGTGTCACTTCTTGCCTGCAGAAATAGCTACATTCTTTCAGCCCCAGTGAGGGAGCATCCAGTCTTCCTCACAAATCTCACATAAAGGTGAAGGCATCATCCCTTTTGAACTGGAGAGGTACAAGTACAAAATATTCCTTATCAGTGTGCAACTGCTCTGTTTCTGTAGCCAGGTTTCTTGGCTTGGCCCTAGTCACTTGGATGAAGAAACCACACAAGCCACTTTCTCACAGTGAAAAAACACTTCCCATAACATATGTAGTAAGGTGCAGGGTCAAGAGCACAAAAGAGACAAGACTTGAACATGATGCAACCTCCAGTTCAGAAAGCTCTGGCTTGCCAGGAGCGTGGAGAGCACACATCAGTATGCATGCCCCGCTTCTACCATCATCTCTGAGCATAGTGTCAGGTGTGGAAAGAAGAAAAAAGGTGGGGAAAAGTGGTTATTTTGGGAAACACAGCTTGCATTTCACTTTGGGTCCTCTGACAGCTTGTGCTGTTCACAGGAAGCAGCTTTGCCAGGAGGCAGCTGAGCCAGCTCCTAAACACTGCTTTTTATTTCAGAAGCACCCCCATCAGACAGGACAGCTGAACAGTTATTTTTTCCACATGAATCATTCCCATGTACATGTTTACAATTCTGCCTTGCAGTTAGAGGCACATCTGATTTCCAACTCTCTCACAGAGGCTGGTGAGGGGAAAGAGAGGCCCCACTGCATCCAATGATGGAAAGGGACACTGAGCCCAGCTAGTGAACTGAAGCGCCTCAAGGCTGGACCACTTTAATCCTTGGTTGTGGAGAATAGTATCTTACACTACTTCCAAAAGGGTACACCCTACTCAGCACATATTTCTGGTGTACAGCATCTCTGGGCTTCATTCATCCAGTCAGGAAAGACAGGTCCAACCAGTCTGTGCGTATCTGTCTTTACAAATATTCATCCAATGTGCTCACAGGTGGGATTGAATCCTTCTCTACAATAGGCATTTTTCCCTTTCTGGCCTTTAAGAAAGGACCATCTCAGTGTCTCCACTGTCAGAGAGTGCCAGCAGAGGCAGGCACATCTTTCTGCTCCCCTCCAGCTTGCAGCAAAGTATATCGAGGGACTGACCTCTGGACAATGGACTCACAGCCTGCAGCTGGCAGAACCAGAGGCAAAAATGGCCTTTCACTTTTAAAATTATCTGCCTGTAACACTATCAAGCCTTCTGGCTCTTGAAAAAAGGATGGAGGTATGGTGACATACCTCCTCTACACATGCACAGACAGGTTATCTTGTTTTTTCCATGCGGAAATGGCAAGCACAGGATAGATCCATTAATTCCTGTTCTTGTCAGCCCGCTGGGGTGGGCTCCTGTCATACTTTCTGTTCGCAGCACATGAACAGCACCCACAAATGATCCCCTTTAAACAGTCCCAAGGTTACCGAAGTAAAGTTTTCGAAAGAAACCTAATGCCAGAATTACAGCTGACCTGTATTGGTTTAAACCAGTCAAACCCAGAAGCTTTTAGCTACATTACCCCTTGGTGATGACATCCCAGCACGTCCATACCTTCATCCTCTGCTTCAGCTTTTCCCCCACAGGCACAGCAGGATCAAGCAATGCTGTACAGCTCCTACCACTCCCGTGTCTAGCTGCCGCAATGCCACCCCTCTGGGCCATCCCATGATACCATCTTCTGCATTCACCCTCAGGCTGCTTCCCACTCCTCACCCATGAAAAGGGGAAAATAAATACCTCTTACAAACAGTTTACTACATAGACAGACTATGCTCCATTGCCCTTTGCTTTTTCCCTGAGACAGCAAAGACATCTCCGTATAGAGCTCAGCCTGAGGCAGATTTTGGCCATGGAAAATACCAGGTCAGATATGAAGACATACACACAGCAGTGAAGTCCAGGGTAGAGGCAGGTAACTCCCATCTAAGTCAGAAAATATCAAGTTTAGTTACTTCTCATAAGAAATAAAAAAATGTGTGAAGGAAATTTGCTTGTTTGACCCAACTTTATCATTTTGCAGTTGGTTTGAGAGCACCAAATTGGATTTTAAGATGCTGTTACGAGAAAAGTTAAAATAAATAAATAATTGGATTTGAGCAAATTTAGCCACATGGGCCAGCTCACTCCCTGCTCAGAGTCAATTTAGATCAAAAGAATAATTTATAAGCTTTAATAAAGATACTGATTTGAATGTCCTCTTCTACTCATGTGAGCAGGGAGGGGGTGACTGGGGAAGCAGCCTTGTGGGCTGTGGCCAGAGCCTTGTTTGAGGGTGTAAAACACAGTGGGGCACAGAGAGCCTGTGCCAGCAGGGGGAAGGTGCACCAGACAGCCAGCCTGGGCAGCAGTCCCATCCCTCCCAGCAAGGATAGTCATCAGTGTTTCCAAACAACTCACCACCTAATTTGTACTTACGCAAAAGAGTCATCCCAGAACACAAATCATCAAGCAATTAACACACAACACTTCACCAAGACTCTCCGTTGCTTGCTGTTGAACTATCTTCAATGCCATTAATGAGAGCTAATTAAATCAATCAAGTCCCCACCATATTCAAACATGACTGTAGCTACTGAACATGTATCAGATTGGGAGCATTTTCTCAAGCACTGTAAATATCATGATGCACATTTATCATGCTGTCCTTCCAGCATACATCTGTTCTCACTGCGGTGTGTTTCATTTATCATATGTTGTCACCATCCCTACCCCCAATACATCTAGGTGTCAATTAATTCTTCCCTGTGCAGCTCGAGTGCATCGTACTGAACAATCTCTATCCACAAGCTCTCTTTATAGGGGAGCAGCAATTCTCAGCCATGTCCCCCAGATTACATGACTGCGACCATAACCTCTCCATTTCTGTATTCAAGTTGTTAAAACTTCAAACCATCTCTATACATTCAGATATTTTTAAGGGGAAGTGATGGAGGTTTTGACTCCCTTCTCCACTCTCCCAAGGGTTGGCAGGAGATTTACAGCAAAACTAAACAAAATAAACTTTTCTGAGAATGGTTTCCAGGAAAACCCTTTAAGTGGGTAATTGCTGTGGACCTTCAAAATGTTTTTATCATGAGTATTCAAACAATGGGTTTATTTTAACATTTGCAGTACTAGGCAATGGAATTTCTGCTATACCACCAGCCCATGTGCCTACTGCTCCATTACCATAAGCATGCAGGGGGCTGATCGTGGTTTTGAGTCGCTTTTTAAACAGGAGCATCATCTCTCATTATATCATAACATTTGGTCTCTATTTATTTTTCTTCTCTGTCTGGTTAACTCTCCTTTTTATTTACAAATCAGTTTTATTAATGTGCTTTAATTTCAACACTTGTTGTTTATTTCACAGATAACTCAGTTGGCAAAAGAAAAGCCCACCCTATCAGAAAGAAGCACCAGCTCTGATGCCATATATATATATATATATTTTTCCCATTACTCAATAGTAGACTAGAAGTTAGTAGGGCTTTTACTTCACAAACATCCCTGGTGGCATTTTCCATATTTTAATTATAAAAATACTGACTCACAGGTCAGAGAGGGAACAGCTAATTAATGCAGCATTAATTTTCTGTGCATCCTGTAGCCATGGAAGTGCATCCCCAGCCCTGCCACTGTGGAGCAGAGAGGTGGAATCGAGTCCCTGCGTGTGTCCCAGATGAAAAGACACAGGGAAAACATACAGAAGCCCAAGCATGGAAGTGGGGTTCCTGTGAAGAGCCACACCAAGAAAGTGGGGGAAGCTGCAAAAAAAACCCCAAACCCTAATACCAAACAAAAGCAATTAGAAAAATAACACCTTGTTCAAGGTAGCAGTAAAGAATCCCAATCCAGAATTTAATGTACTTTATTCTGATTGTGTTTAAGCAAGAGGCATAATTGCCTAGATGAATTCACAGGTGGTTTTGCCCTGGCTTTGCAGTCACACAAGGAATTATGGGCACATAACACTTGCGCCTTGATTTCTCTGAAACTGGTGCCCTGGGGGAAAAAGGCAGAGTAATGTTTCAAACCAACTGCCTTACATTGGCGTGAGCCAGACTTGGGCTGTACAAGGATGAACAGGGGATGAGTTCTTAACCCTCTGTGTAAAAGGCTTTCACAGACTCATGTAACAACTGCCGAAGACATATTTGGAATACTAATTTGGGTCATTGTTATTAATTATTAGAGACACATGTAAGGTCTCAAGAGATATTAATGCCAGGTGGTCCCTTTTCACCCATCCTCCAGTTGTAGAAGGACTCAAGAGGTAAAAATCAAAGCTTTCTGATGGCAGAAGAGGTGACTGCATGTCATTAACTGTTGCCATACAGAAGAGCAGGCAGCGTTTTCAGTCTCTGTGACCTCTCCGGGTACAAAGAAAAAAAGTTTGTTCATTCATTCGTTCCTTCCTCCTTCCCTCCAATTTCTTCTACCACTGAGCAAAGAAAACTAAAGATGCTGCAGAAGAAACAATCAGAGCATATGCCTTCCTTAGCATTGCTATCCACAGGGCAGCAGGTAAGTTTGCGCTAGGAAAAAATTTAGGGAAGTTGATTGAATAGAAAAATCTCAAAGAAAAGATGGAAAAAAACTGTTATATTTGCAATATTTGTTTTTTCTAGTTTTTGCATTGTGCTGACACTCTCCTCCCAGTGTCTGAAAAAAATTGATTTTTTTTTTTTTTTTTCCCAGACACCCATTTTCTATCCTGAAAGTTAAATGGGGAAAGAATCTTGCTTCTTGCCATGATGATCACCAAGACATAGTGTCCAAAGACCAAGACACAAGTAGTGCTACATCTTATGTACAAACTTCAGTCCTGATCCCCACCAGGTTAGTGAGCTTGTCAAGCCTTGAGACAAGTTTCCTCTACATCTTTGTATGCTGCTGCAACAATTTTAAGGCCATGGCAGATTGTTTATTGAATAAACACATTTGACAGCATGAGTCTTTCCAACTTCAGAGAGGATCAATGAAACTCTTTGCTTAGAGGAAAGAGTCTGACGAAATTCTGTTTTAATCCACTTAATATCATTTAGCTGAGTAAATTAATGTGACTAAAAGCATTCTGTCAGTTAAAGGCATTTCATCAGGCACATACACATTATTCTGGTGACAATGTGATTTTTGTCAACAAAATACTGCCTGGCACACGTACAAAAGTTTGTTTAGCAGCAAGCAAGTAAACAGTAAAGGCAGGAATCAGATCCTGAAGATTATGCAGTTATAACAAGACAAGGAGAGAGAAATTATCTGTTTGGTGCCAGACTGTTGGAAGCAGTTTACATGAAAGGAATTTACAAGGCAACATCAGCTTCCTATGGGCCTTTAGCATTAGCATAAATCAAATAATCAATGCAGAGTCATGGTCACACCACATGGGTGTTTTGTATCCTACTCTGCTTTTGATCCTACAGTCAGTAGATCTGTTTAATGAGTTAATTGCAAGCTCCTCTGGTCTTTATCCAACATTTCTTCTCTTTATTGGTGCTTTACACATCAGAAACATGCAAATAAAGTGATTTATTTTTGCCTCTCTTGTATCATCACACCTTCATGTAGTCTGCTTTGAAAAAGCACCAGCAGCTGCACTACAGCCCCAAGTCTGAAAACACATGGATGCTGCTAACACAGTAGTAAAATCCTGCTCAGCCCAGTGTATGGGGTCTGACAGTTGTGGGAGGAGTATTGCAGCTCCCCACCGTACTAGATCCCCAAGGCGCTGCCTCTGAGTGGGAAAGGACAAACCAGGCAGCTGCACCCTACACACGGCAGGAGTTCAGCAGTCCCAACTCCTGACTTTCCAAGGCAGCATTAGGCAGCTGAGGTTCCCACCCTGAAGTGCAATCACTGAAGGGATCAATTAACTCTTCTGATAAAATTGAACAAGGTGCTTTGTTAGAATTCAGGGTTTAAATCACACCCTAAAACTGGAGAAGCGTGTCAGGGTACTTGAGTGACCCTGTCTTTGGTGAGGGGAAGACCAGAATCTGTGTCAATATTAGATTTGGAATCATCTAACAGAAAACCTGCCTATTACAGTATTTCACTTGTTTGGTGTGTGATAGTTCTTACTAACACACTAATAAGTGGGAAGGTTTTAGGTCCTATAGGAGGCAGCAGGAGAAAACTCTGGAGGAGGCAAGGAGCAAGAATCACAGGCTGAAGGTTTGTGGCTATGGGCAGGTCAGGGGGACCCGAGTGCTGTATAAAGTAATTAACAAGCATAGGGAAAAGAAGCAAAAGTGGAGAGGGAGGATACAGCTGCTCAATGCTAAGGAAGCAGAGCTTCAAGGGCAACATACACAGGAGCAAGAAAAGGAGTTTCCTACAGTAAAGACAGAGCTCATGCAAATACAAACATGCAAAAAGGAGGAGTGAAGTTAACAACAGAGAACAGAGCTATTTAACATAATCTGTCCGCGGGAGATGCTGGCAGACAGAGGAAGGAGGAAATCTCAGAGTAGCTTTATTTATTTGGTGGAAGTGCTTTCGACTTCCCAGCTGTGCAAGAGCTAGAGCAAGAACCCGCAGCTGGGGAGAGGCTGTGCAGAACATGCTGGTATTTGTACATCCAAACTAAAGCAAAGCAGCTTGTCCTGAGCTTTCACGGCCCCATGGAAACATTTTCCTTTCCTGCTTCCAGGGGTCAGCAGAGCAGCTAGTGTGCTTCCAGTGTGCCAAGAAGCAAGAAAAAAACACCCTTTAGTAGTTCTCAAAATCTTATTTGTGACATGAAAGGACACAGGTTTCTACAGGAGTAAGAAGCCAAAGTTTGCCTGCTTCCTGCTGCCAAACAGCTTGCCACACCCCTCAGCACTTGCCATTTTCTTCTGTGCCTTACAGGACCATGCAGCAGTTTTTAGGATCAACCACACATCTTCTCCATCAAACCCTCTCTTTAACTCCTACATTAGGGTCTTCACCACTACAGTAATTTTGAAGCCTTTGAGCTGTACTTATGGAGTTTGCAAGGGGAGCTGAAGTGCTCCAATAGGAGAAGCTTGACCAAAAAGCTGTGGTTTTCACAGTGGTGTGCTTGGAAATGTACATCTGACAGCAGAGTTTACATACCCAGGTAATTATTGTCCAGGAGACAAATTAAATTACTCTCACCCTTCTCTCTCCATGGTAGCACTTGAGCTGAAGTGGTAATAAAGAAAAATCTCAAACTAGCCACTGGCCACCAGAGTAATTTGTCTACTATTGATCCTTGGTGTGATTTAATGGGGTGGAAAAACAGGTACAGGAGGGATGTTTTGTCTCTCTCCAGGTTCAGGAATCCCTTGCTGACATCTCAGCTCATGCTTATGGGTGCTGCTGACCCTGTCCTGCTTTCACCATGTCACTATTGTGGGTCCCCAGCTTGGGCCCTGCACGCACATTTCACCTCCTGTGGAGCGCAGCTGCCCCTGGAGCCAGCACTGCTCATGAGAGAGGAAAGTCCTTGGGACTTCTCAGAGGGGGAAATCGTTCAATTCTGTGTCCGACTGCTGAACCTGAAAATCTGCAAATTTTATCTTATTCTGCCACAAAACTGAAAGAGTTTAACATACACCAGGCAATTTTTGGAGACTCTCGCGCCCCAACATTTGCCTTGGAAAAAGGGTTTGCTTGTCTGCTGCTTGCTGACATTTGCATTCTCTACACCAATAAATGAAGGCTGAAGCCAACTGCTAAACACCTTGAAATTTATGACTATTGTCATCAACAGGAACTGCAAAATTAAAATCCAAGGCCCTCCCTCCCATCAGCTTTGCCATCCACAAGCCCAGCTCTGCCTAAATCATGCAAAAGCCATAAAAAGGAGCCACACACACCAAATCATAAATCCCAGCTGTCCTGTCTCCCCAGCTTAATACCAAGTGATAAAGATGCCTCAGTTTATGTGGCTGCCAGTGCTCCCCCCTTGCTGATGGTATACATAAATAAAAACCACAATGATCTCATTTGGATCCCTTAACCAGCAAAAAATGAGAGCTAGGAGCTCCAGCTAGTCTAGCTGGAGTGACTCAGAATGATTTTTGATTGAAGCTGGCTATTAGTGGATACAATTAAGATGCCGTTTCAGTTAAAGATGAATTGGCCATGCAGTGACAAATTGTGACTGCTTATTGCTGCCACGCTGAGGCAGGTAATCAGAGAATGAAGCTGTAATTGTGGCACCTCTTGTTTTACTTCTGCTGGAGCACAGAACGTGAGATTCAATTTAACAAACAATTTGCTACATGGCTCATCCCTGCTGGGTGGGAAAGCAAAGCTTGCTGGCAAGGCTCCCTTTGAGTTTTGCTCCTTTTTAAACCTGTTATAAGCAAAACTGGCACTTGCTTTAACCTTTGCACTGAAGCAGAAAGCAAGAAGAGAAACCCAGGAGCATCGCTGATGGTGTTCCGAGATTGTATCTCAGGCTTCATCCAGACATGATAAAACCCAATCCCACAAGCCATGGAAAGCGTCATTGTTCTTTTGATGCCTTTTGGGTCTTTGCAAGCTTCTCTGGGGAAACCAGAAAGCAGTTGAGCTGTCACATTGGAACAACAAATGGGGATCTGTGCAAGAGTGGAGGGATTTATATGTGCTGAGAGTCGTTTTTCCTCTGCAGAAGGATCAAGCTGGAGACACGGGGTGATCTTTAAGCTAAGTGTCCTTTTCCTCCCCCAGGAAGAGATGGATTAACTAAAAAATAAGATGCATACAGATTTAGCAGCTCCTCATCAGCCTGCCTCTGTCCTGCCATACAGGAAGGAGTGCAGAGACACAAGCTAGGTCTTAAAATGCTTTTTTGCCTGCACTGAGGAAAAAAGGGTTTGCTCCCTGGTTATCATCTAGTTGTTACAATGGCTTTGCTTCCTCAGGCATGTTTCTGAAAGAAGCACTCTGCAAGGGAAGCAATCTTGTTATGGTGAAACACTAGAAATACAGTAATTTTAATGAGTGTTTTACTTTTAACAGTTCTACATCTATTCAGTGCTAAATTAGAAACCACAAAAAAACCAATTCATGTTTCAATTTTATATCATAAGACTAAGTCCTGGGAAGTGTTAAATGCATGTACACTACACATCCTGCTGCTGTTGATGCTTCCTGGGTCTTTTCTTGCTTTTCTCCAGTTAGCTGTTTCAGGGCCTAAGGGGCTGGTGTTTAAAGGACTGTAAAAATGTTAAGAGCCAGAGATTTGTTGGATCAGACTGGCAAAGCAGAACTTTCTTGGCTTCATATACACCTGTTTGGGATCCAGCCCTACATAAAATCACTGCTTCCAAGTTTCTAGTCCAGACCCAGCTCCTCCAACACAGCCAATCCATGGATGTATTGCAGCCAGCCCTCACACATCCTTCTTGCTTCACTGCCATTAGTGACTGATAAGCAAGTAACTTAAATGTATTTAATCCCCAGATCTCAGGGATTTTGTTTTCTTTAAAGCTTACATGTACATATATGTTTTGGGATCTTTTTATTGATTGTTCATTTTCACCACCCAGCCAATATATAGCAAACAGAGAAAAGAGAAAAAAAAAAACCACAAAAAAAACCCCACAAAACCAAGAAAGATAATGTCTCCTGTCTTTTTCTGAAGTGCTGCTGGTCATAGTCTTCAGAGAAGACATTTTCTGGCCTGCAAACAAAATATGGGACTCAACATCAGTTGGATCCAGCTCTTAGTACCTCATCAGCCTTGAAAAAGCCCTGAAGGAGGTTTCCAGGCAGCCAGCAGCAAAATTTGATGTGTCTTCAGGCAGGTGCAATACAAGGGGGAGAAATGCTCATCTAATTAGATGAAAGTTTAGTCTTTTGGATGGCAGCAGGCTGTCAATGCCAAGAGCTGTGTGATCTGGCAAAGCTCAAACCAGAGAAGCACAAACAAGCACTTCAAAATTTGTACATCAGCAATAATGGATACTTGGAGGAGGACAAGGATGATTTTCTTTAAAGGGAATGAGCTGTACAATGGTGAATGCTCCTCTCCAACACCCTCCTGCCACCAGCAAGCCTAGTCTTAGTACAGAGCTTTCCCTTGCTCAAATGTCTTGCAGGAGACTAAGCACTGGCCAAGATGTGATATCTATTATAGGGCTATTGTTCTGAGGCACAATGATGCCTTTTTATCAACCCTTATCAAATAACCACCATAGCACCACAAGATTCAGTTTACTGCTCTGTAGTCGTAAGAGTGATATAAATACCCCACTAGAGCATTTGCCACTGCAGTTGCAGAACACACTATAGAAAAGCAAGACTAAACTTACTCCTAAGTAGCTCTCTCACCTCTCCCAGCTGGATAAAATCATACTTTCAGACAAATGAATTATTCACAGGTTTTCATTTAAAGGAGACGAGAAAGAACAGCAAAACATTGTTTAGACCCATCCCAGTGCATGTACTGAATATCAAGGTTTTAGGCTAGTCAAATGAGAGTTCAGGTCTTGAAGTAGCTTCATAGCTCAAGTCCTGAGCACAAGTGATACTGCTTGAGGAGCTGCTGGAGCTATTTAGCAGCTGGACAGGGGAAGGAAAGGAAGGAATTACTTGATTTGTAATCCCTGCCTGCCCCTTGACTGTAGGACCTACTCCCTGGCCATAGGTTGGTTTAGGTCACTGGGGAGGAAAGGGACAGATAGGGAAACTCAAAATGTCTCCTTCAGGCTGCCCCAGGCATCTAGCACATGTACAGATTACAAGAAAAGGAAGTATATGTGTCTCAAAAGATATCTCTTTGTTGCCCCAAGATGGCTGGAGATAGACACTGAAAATCTCTTTCTCTCTGACACTGGTGGGTCATGTTAACTGCTCTGCTGTACAGCCAGGCAGGGAAATCAGACAAAAAAAGGTCAAATGCCTCACCTTGCAAATGCTTACATGAATAATTCATCTCTCTTTACTGTGAGCAGTCTCACCAGCTTCAACATAATTGTAGATATTTTTTTAAAGAAGAAGAAAGATCTCTAACATGCTGCCTGCCTCCAGGGGAATAGGGGGAAACAAGGGACAGAGATCCCAGACCCCTGCCTGAGGCAAACCCCCAGTTCACACCAGCCTTCTGCAGCACAGCTCCAGCACCAAGCCCAACATGAATATTATTACCAATGTTTTTAGTTATTCAGGGCCCTGTCAAAGCAACTCCCTCTGGTTTTCACACACAGAATATTACACTTGCATGTCCTGGCAAACTACTCCAGTTGTCTCAGGCCCCAGGCACAGCAGTTAACCTCTCTGATCCATTAAACTATCAGCTCTACTCCTGCAAAGGGAAAACGCTAAAAAAACTCACCAAACCAACCACACAATAAAACAAACAAACAAACAAATAAATAAATGAAAAAAAACAAACCACAAAACCAGAACAAAACCAAAAAACTACAACACCAAAAAGCTTACTCTCTCAGAGCTTGCTCCCTGAAATATGGGTGGGTACCTCCAGGCTGTGCTAAGATGCCACTCTTCTCCTGTCCAGGGAAAAATCTGCAGAAAGCTGAGCCCACCAGCTGAAGCCATTTGAGTCGGCTAAGGAGGCCTAAGCCTATCCCCAGCCCCACCTCCCCAAAGCCTTGGCCAGCTGCTGGGTAATTTGGGAATTCCTCATCATCATCAGTGAGTAGGAGCAGAAACTTATGCTACCTGGAAAGGTATAATCCCAAATCAACCACAGTTTCTGAAAACAGTAGGTGACCTCTCTAAGGATGCATCCTGCCTCTTCAAGACACATGGGGTCACTTTGGAGGGAGCCCAGGACTGAGCCTCCAAAAGGCTGTTGAGAATCATTAAAAATGAAATTTATGCCCTCATTGGAGCTGAGGAAAAGCACTTCCTAAATCAAGCTGCTCAAGCTCCTCATGTCATGGAAAAAGGAGCCTCACAAAACCATAGTTCACTGGTTTTTATTTGTTGGGGCAGGGAACAAAGTTTTACAGAAAACGCTATCTACAAATGGCTTTATCTGGAAACATATACATATGCTACAGCTCTAAATTAACTTAGGTAAGGAGATGGAAATTAGCTAATTTAAAAGCAGAGAGCTCTCCCATATTGTTTCAGTGGAATAATATTTTTTACATAGTCAGACAAGGGTGTAATTTTTGGGGAAAACAAACACATCTTTTATGATTATGGCCATTCAAGGCTGTTTCTTGCACTCTAAATTGTCTAATGTGAAGGATCAATGGTGTCCTCAGATGATTATTTAATTAAAAACTCCTCCTTTCTTCAAGTTGAAATGTGCAAAAACACTCTGAATGGCTGATGGATGATTTGCCGTTACCTTGCCTGCTTTCTTTTTAATATTTTTTTTTCAGAATTTTAATTGCTGCCATTTGAGGATTATTGATTAACTGTAATTGCTCCTTTTCTCAGGCATCTCCCTCCTTAAGTCCAGCTATGTGGTCTATGCAAAAGATGAAAGTTGAGTGCTTCATAACTGGAACCGTTTTCCTTGTTTGTCAATGAAAATGCAGATAGTTTGGTTCTGTACTTGATTGACTTCTAGTCCTGGACCCTGCCTTGGTTTGACCTTGAAAGCAGAGCAGCCTGAAAATCCTTTTTCCTGAAATAAAGCACACTAGAAGCACAAAAACCCTTTTTATAACCCAGTTACTATTAGAGAGAAACTACAACAAGGAGCTCTTCACAGTGCAAGGAAATCCTAGGTGCAAAGAGAAATTCCCCTCTGCCTTCCAGGCTGAGCAAAAGGACGAAAGTTGTTCCTCTTGCCTGTTTCTTCACATTTCAGGTACATTTAGGGCTACAAGGATGATTAAGGGACTGGAACACCTGCCTTACGAGGAAAGGCTAAGAGACCTGGGGATTTTCAGTCTAGAGGGGAGAAGACTGAAGGGGGATCTAATTAATGTCTATACATACGTGAGGGCTGGGCATCAAGAAGGCAGGGACAAGCTCTTTTCACTTGTGCCCTGTGACAGGACGAAGGGCAATGGACTCAAACTCAAGCACAGGAAGTTCCACCTTAATGTGAGGAAGAACTTCTTTACTGTGAGGGTTACAGAGCACTGGAACAGGCTCCCCAGAGAGGTTGTGGAGTCTCCTTCTCTGGAGACTTTCAAGACCTGTCTGGATGCCTTTCTGAGTGATCTGCCCTAGTTGTGTGTGGTTTTTTGGTCCTGCTCTGGCAGGGAGGTTGGACTCAATGATCTTCAGAGGTCTCTCCCAACTCCTAATATTCTGTGATTCTGTGATTTAAGAGTTCACATGTTTCAAAGTACAGGGCCTAATACACTATTTCACAGGGAACATCAGCTGCAACACGCATGAAGCTGCTCTTTGCTGCAGGTTTAAGGTGATGTTTTAATTTTAGTCTGAGGATTATTATCTCAGACTACAGTATTATGGGGAGGCAAGAAACGCTCCTGTTAGAGCTGATCTGACAAACCTGGTATATAGATAGTGTGATTCATTAATTCCAGAGTGACTATTTTTTTAAAGCTGATCATCAGCTAAGTGGGTGTTCATTACCAGAATTTGTCTAGAAAAAAGTTTTAGGTAGTGACTGGCTGCCCACAGACTTAGATTAAAAAAAAAAAAAAGAAAAAAGAAAAAAGAAGTATAATAGTAGAAATTTGAGAAATTATTTCCTTCTATTTTTTGCCCAGAGGTGCCTGTGCCCTGAAACGGATCTGCAGCCTGGTGGGGAAGCCACCACTATGCTTAGCTCTACTGTGGCCCCACCTCAGTAAGCAGGTACCACCCTGCCATGGGAAACCCCTCTCATTCACAGACTGCATGAGCACCCCATGGTCCTAAGAAAACTAGAAACAAAAAGTTGCAGCAGCTGAAAGTTGCAGAAGCTTTGGCACCTGAACACTGCAATAGGCTCACCCACACAGCAAACCTTTTCATGGTGTAAACGGGGCAAACAGACCACTTGTAAAGGATACTGCTGGAAATGTAAATCAAAGTGTAGCAGGGAGACCTATGAGGAGCAACGTGGATATCTGATCCAGTTTGAAAAGACAGCTTGGGTAGGCAGCTAATTGGGAGCCTAGGGAAACAGCTTTCCAGGTTGCATGCAACAAGCAGCTCATGGAGAGACGAGCTATAGGTTTTCTGCATGAAGAAGCTGACTGAGTATGGTATTGATAGTAAATGCATTTAACTACCAAATTATATTAAAAAGAATGCAGCAAATCAAAAGGAAAAAAAAAGTGTCAAGCTTTTTGTGCCTTTTTTCACATTTCTAGGGTTAATTTTCTTCCTGTACACAGGGAGAGACAGCACAGGTGTGAACACTTTCACCTGAACTGTCAGGAGGCTGAAGCAATTGCTTATGTTTTGTTCAACCAGAAAGAAATTAAATACTGGGGCTTAATTAGTAAAAATTATGGTCAGATTTCTGTTTTCCACCAGTGTGATTTTACTTCGGTTTTGGATACACATGAAAACACCTCTTCCAGCTCTGCATTTTGAAGAAGAGGTGTTTATTCTGTATAACAACTAAAGATTAATCATTAATATAATGGGTGACCAGTATTAACTCTGCTGTGCAGTGAGCAGTGGACACTTTTCAGACACATGCTGGGAACTTCAGCTGCCTTCTCATTTGCGTTCTTCTTTAGTCTCACAAAACAAGACAGATTTTAAAAGAAGGGAAAAAAGATAATGAAAGGAATCAAGAGGACCTTCTAGGTACAGAAGACAACCTAAAAATTTGGCCATCTAGTCAATGTGAGTCATGTATCCATTAAAGAACTTCAGGGACTTAAGAATTAAGAGGGGAAAGATCCCATTTCTTTTTAAAATAAAACAACTTTTGGAAAGTTGTAACAGGGCAAAACGTGGCACAGAGACACGGGGGCAAAGAACGAAGCTGGAGGTGAACAATAAAGGATTTCACATGCAAACTCCATCCTAAAGGCTTACCATGAATGTTATTCCTGTCAAATTGTAGGAAGTTTCTTGAAGTGCTTTGGCAAATCCTCTTTTTCATGCTGTCATCAAAATATGTTTCAATTTTTTTTTTTCATGCAATTAAAGGAAATAAGTGGTAGAACTTTTTTAAAAAATGCCTTATTTTAGTAAAATATTTCCATTAAACTCAAAATTGTGTCATGAACCCTGCTCCTTTGGAGGGCAATGGCATTTTTACTTTTGGCTTCAGCCAGAGCAGAGTTGGTCTGGTAGTGAAGGATGGACAGTGTAGAGGTGTATTGTGAACATGTGTATGTACCACAGAGAAGATAAAATTGACTCCTGTGATTATCATTAAGAACTGAGGGGAACTTGAGCTGGTCCCACAAGCAGGGACAGGAAAGGGTTTATTCACATTATCTCAGTGTACTGAGAAGAGGAGCCAGATACAAATGTAAGAAGAATGATACAGAATACTTCCACTAGAAAGCTGACTGTATTATACCTTATTTGATGTATGGATTTAGATGATGTGAATACGCATCTGACTGTGAAACCTGTCCCTGGTGTTATGCAGTTAAGGCAAGGGCATGTATTTGACCAGCTGACTAAGCAATTTGAAGGCATATTCCCTGCTAACTGAGGTAATACATCAAACATTGACTTATTTCACCAATCTCATTGAATCTTGTGCAGAAAAAAAATCTCATCCTGTACGAAGGGAGAGGCAGCAGACTGCAGCCACTAGGTGGGATAACAGCCCAGCGTGGCTGGGAGATGGCTGCAGCACAGAGCCTGCACCCAGCCTTTCGGCAAGAAAAGCATCACGCCAACTGTTAAACCTGCCACAGCCCTGGTCAGGGAGCAGATTTAGGAGCCTACAACATCTCTTTATACATAAATGTTCTCTGTAATTTCTCTGTTCACTTTCAAATGTTTTTATAACTTGATTATTGCATAGTTCTGTAATTGAACTTGCCACATCTGTGAACATTCTAACTCAGCTGTCTCAGAGCTCTTGCAGAAACTGATAGTAGAGTCAAGGAAATGGGCAAAATGCTCAAAATCAAAGGTTCTGGTTTAATTTGCATGAGAAGGAATTTGACCTGGAGATTTTGGTGCTATGTCTTATGGAGTAAGAAAAAAAAAAGTGATACTTCTGCTTTAATATTTCAACCCCATCTTTCATGCATCTTTAATGGCGCTGTTTATGAAAAATGCATTGACAGTTCTGTTTTGCTTCAGGCAGGGGGATCCTTTGCAGGATAGGTAGCTGGATTTGGATCTTAATGATGACAATGTTTCACCTCTGTTCTGTGAAGTAATGCATCTGGGAGAAAAACTCCAGAGCAAAGGTGTGAGAGCTTGGCCTTTGCACATGAATATTCTTAAGGAGAAAGCAAGAGCTTTTTTCTCTTACTGCTCAAAACAACTCAAAAAGCTCCCAAACAGAGCAAGATGGAAGCTGACCACTAAGGAGGAACAGAGAGATAAAATAAGTCTTAATAATTAACACCATCATCCCCTCCAGATTGTGCATGTGTGTGGTTTTCCTCTCTGTGCTTTCTGCAGATGGAATTGTTGCATTTCCTTAATTTCCGTTTGTTTAAGTATGCCTCTTGAAAGAGGGTGGGGATTGGGTTGTCCCAAACCCACTTGCCCAAATGATTGATTACCATCACATCTAGTGTCTCCCAGGAACCAATATGACACTGCAAACCTTGCTTCCATTAATAGGTTTCCATAGAAAATCCATATGGGCAATTTGATTCCCAGTATGAAAAGTCTTTACACATAGACTTGCATGTGACTTTGTCAGGTAAAGTAGAGCAACGTCTGCAGGTTAACAATTCAGTAATAAGTTGGGCACATATGTATGTAATACATGTTTATAAATACATAGTATTTTGAAAATGGCAAAGATGCTAATTTGGCAGGAGAAGGCTGAAAACACCTCTTACATTAGTTAAGGATCAGGAATCCGTAATCCTTAAAAAAAAACGCAGGATGGAAATATTAATGAATCCCCAGCAAATCCCAAACAAGAGGCACAATACCATGACTAGAAAGTTTCTTCAACCCAAAATCCTCTTCCACAGAAGAAATCTGAGGATACAAGATTGCTTAAGTCAGGCTGGCGTGAATCAGGCTGGCGTAAGATCAGTCTTACAACTAAATTAAGGTTGAAAAATATTTTTGGGCATTATAACACTGATTTATTTCCCTTCCAATGGGAGTCTCACCTGCCTTTTAAGCCATAATAGAAAAGATTATGGAGCAACACGGAAATAGTATTGTGGATGATCCAATTTACCTTTCAATGTACAGAAGAAAGAGTTTAATTTTGTAGCATTTTCAGAATGATTTAGAATTATGAAGCTAAATCAGAATATTACTATGTGTGAAGTGATAAAGATGAGATACCCTGCTGATCCTGAATTGCCAACATCCTAGTAAGAAAGCAACCTTACATGAACAATTCTCAGCCTAAACAGGCACAACAAGCAAAAGCATAAGAGGAAGGAATCATCCTAAGATTTCAGAAACTGCTGCTGGCGCTGGCTGCTGTAATTTCTCACTTTTAACAATGAGATACTATAAGGGAGCTTGTACTTTGGGAAGTACCATTTCTGCCTCATACACTGTAACAAATCAGGCCCTGCTAAAAATAGCAACCAGAAAGAAAAAGAAATGAAGATTTTTTTAAGGTGTCATTTTTTACAAACAGGGCATCGCTGGGAATAAATCATATGCCACTCTTTAAAAAGTCCTTTGCTCTCCACTAATTTCAGCTGAGAAGCTGTCCAGTCCAGTGTACTGCCAGACACCATGAATGAGCTCCATGTCTCCAGACTCATGTGGGATTGAAATCAAAATGAAATGCTGCAGTTGTTGCTGAGCAATGGACACAACTCAGCCTCTCCATACCACCTCCAAGCACCACCTCCTCAGCACCACTTCTGTTCCTCCTTCCATATCCTTTTCTTAAGAGGTCAATTCAAGGTACTCAGGATAAGAGCTCAAGTTTTCTTTGGCTGTAAGAGATCTGATTGGACAAGAGGATCCTTAAGGTCCCTTCCAACCTGGCATTCTATGATTCTATGAAAGTATGGCAGCAAGACCTTTTGACAAACTGAGAACTGACATGTGGTAGGTCTCAGAAGAAATCAACCTCTTATGTGAGACCTGAGCCCTCGTTTTTGGCATTGTGCTTCTACTGTGAGTGCATTTGTTCTTCCATGGACACCAAAAGAGACGTCAGTCACACAGCTAAAGGACAGAGGAGAGCTCTGCGAATGAGAACCCTCTAGAGTGACACAGTTTCCTGCTGTTTCTTTAATTTTTTGTCTGGCAAGTGAAATACATTTCACCAGAAGGTGGGAAAGGACTTGGAACAAAATTGATCTTGGCTGAGCAAACATTTGACAACGTTCTGTGGGAAACAACCATCTGTCTTGGGAGATATCAACTCCAGGAGATACTGATGGCACTAAAAATATCTGCCTTAGTCCACAGTCCCAAGACATGCAGTTTTCAAGCATGGAGAGCCTCAATTCTTCACCACTAAACCTTTTTATTTATTTTTATTTTTGGAGTGTTGACTTACCAGGTGTGCAGTGAAAGGATTCGATTTGTTCAAGATGCAATTGCACATGTTTTGGTGCCTGGGCTGAGTGGAAACTATAGAAGAGCTGCAGAGAGATAATTAATATGGATTAAATGGAAAAAGGGCTTTGTGCTCGACTTCACAAGTACAGACCGTACACAGAGATGGATGTCTCTATCTCAGAAGAGCTTTTTGGAGCAGTTTGGCAGACTGTTTTCTTCAGAGATGCACGAGAGAAAAAAAAAAAATCTTTGGAAGAAACATTAAAAATGTACCCTGAATTCCAAACAGCCTCCATCGCACGAATCATTACAATTTAGACCATTTCACCTGCCATGCATAGATAAGGATCAAGATAATCCAGAGTTTTTCCATGGAGATGTGAAAATGGAGCAGGCTAAATTCACTGATACATGTTCTGCACAGAAGATGGCATGTCCATTTTCATACCTGTGATTTGCTGGTCTCCTGCTGTCCAGGCAGGTTCTTTTCCTTGGGCCTGTAGAGCAAGAAATAATTATCTCTACCACAAACTGGAGATCTTGCTACCAGGACTTAGCCCTCTTTGGAAAAGGCAGTCTCTTGGCCATCAGGAGCCTCTGTGGGATACCAGAGACTAGAGGATTACAGGTGAAAGCCTTGACTTGTTGTCCCATACCTGCTCCAGTGTCTCTCTCTCTCTCTCCATCATTGGTGCAAACTCCCCAGCAGAGCTGTGGCAACATTCACATCTTCTCATGAAGAGTTTCAGCTGTAGCCAGGTCAAGAAATACACTCCTTCTACAGGAACATGTTGCATTTTGCTCTTTTGAGTCCTATTCCATCATATTTCAATTTCCTGGGATATTCATTAGGTGTTTTTTTTCTCATTTTCCTGTGGCATTCCCCTTTTGGGGAGGTTTTTCAGGTGTGTTTGAGGTGGTTTTATGATTGTTGCCTAGGAGAGCAAATAAGACTTGTGCTGAGCAAGATGCTTCCTGCTGACAACCCCTGGCACCAGCAGCTGTTCACCAGTGACCCCCAGAGTGAGATGCACTTTCTCTATGTTTAGTCTCCACTAAAGAAAACTTTTTCTGTTGCCACAGTTTGGTAAAGCCAAATGATCAAATGGCAGGGATATGAAAAGGGACAGGCTAACCAGAGCACTACTTTTTGGCATGATGAAAGCATCTAAAATAAACTAGACTGGCAATCACATCTGAGTAATAGTAATAGCAACAATTAAAAAAAACGAATCAATGCCTGTTGAAGGCCTATGGCTGAGTCTTCCTCAAGAGCTGACTTAGAAAACATATAAGGGAGCAAGAAATAATATTAAAAACAATCAGGTACTTCAGTGTTGGAGGAGAATAATCCAACAACTGCTTCATCCGAATGTACTCAGGTGGATAAAGAAAGGGGGTGTCCTCGCAGTACATGCTGCTTCACAGAACAGATTTTACAGAAAAGGAGAATTCCTACTTCTGGAGTAGTTGAGGAAAAGAACACTCATTAAAATGTTTTAACAAACAGTATTTTCATGGTCCTGGAATAGTGAATACTACGAGAGGGGAGGCAAAGTAGGTTTGTTTTTTTACTGGGCAACTGAAGCAGACCAGAGCCCTCTGAGGAGCCATAGGTGGATCACAGTAGGAAATAAGTGAGAACACCTGAAAGCTGAGGGCAAGCAGGAGAAGGCATTTCTCCCAGCATAATGAGAGAAGGAGCTGAGACAGAAGGCTGTTAGGACGCACGCTTCTTTAATGCTTTTTTATTTATTTATTTTTTTAGTTGGGTTTGTTTGCATGACAGCTCAGAAATAGAATAAAATACAGAGAAGGGCAATGCTGCATAATGTGAACGAGAAAAGGGAACTGTTCAGCTTTTTCATTTAAATGCATGAAAATCTCTGTGAAGTCTGTGCATGTGGGGAGGAGGGCATGAATTTGAAGAAAAAAAAAAAAAAGCTGAAGTAAATGCTGACTCCAGTGAGAGAACAGACTCAATCTGAAGGCTCATAAGCACTGCTGAAATGATGAACTGTGCTAATAGTCCCAGGCATTGTTTCTGGATGCTGAGTGGGGCACTGACTCAATAAATGCATCAACAAGATAGAACTGAACCCCAAAGAGCTACTCTGTAGCTTTTCAGAAATTACCTGAGGTCTCAGACACCTGGCTTCAGGGATGAGATGGATGCTACTGATATGGTACTGACCTGTCCATCCACAGGGAGCTGCTGAACCTACCAAAACAGATGTCCATGCTTGGTGGCAGGCCAAACTGACTCATGAAGAGTCACTGCACACATCCGGCTGATCCTCTCTGCCTTCTTCATCCCACTCTTTTTCGCAGCACCAGGACTGCTCTGCAAAGGAGAGACACAGCCCTGTAACTTGGCTTTGTGGGGATAGAGGAGAGGACTGGAAAAGTCAATAGACTCAGGCCCAGACATACCCATGGAGGGGACATACACCCCAGAGCTAGGGGACTTGCAGGTTTGATGGTGGGAGCAAAGAGCTCATGTTTTGCTTCCTGATTAGTGGTGACACAAAAAATCTCAATCTGTCACACCCCGCCGGGGACGGCTGCCACCCGCATTCTGGCTGCCTTCCTCCATGCTTCATTGAACTGGGGCCATCTGTGTGCTAAGAAAGCAACCTTTGAGGGTGACAAATAGGAAGACAACACTTGAGAAACACAGGATTTCTGCTAAAGGCAAGAAGATATTAGTGACACCTTACCAATGGGAGAGCTTACTGGCTCTGTATCATCTTTCTCAGATGTCTAAACCCAAACAGGTTCCCTTTTATCATCTGAAGGAAGATTATCTTAGCTCATGGGCAGGCTGGCCTGAAAACTAGGGAGATGAAAATCAGACCATTGTAAAGAGTAACCAATGACTCCAAATCAAGTTCCTTATCCCCAGACCTCCAAAACCCAAATCCAGATGAAGCCAATTAATGTAAAGAACCACATATGGTCACTATTAATACATACATTTCACTTGTCCTGTGCAAGCCAAAGCATTTCTGCCACATCATCAAACATGTTATATCTGTGCACTCTTTATTCAGTAATGATTTATTTATATACGGTTATGATGCACCCTGAAACACATAGCTTACTAATTAACTCACAGCCACCTGGAATGGTAATTAGCACAACAAAATCTGGAGCAAATCTGTAGGATGGATCATGAGATGTACATGCTTAAAACACTGAAAATTGTCAGCCTCAGTGGTTTTAACCCACATAAGGGGAAAACATGCGTTTCAAATTGAGTGTCAAGAGGCTGTCCAGTGCCAATGAGAGGTCTGAAAAATCAGGCTCTGGTTGTGCAAGTAGGTATGGGCTTAAGGTCCCTGGCCTTCAAGTCAGCAGTAGCAGCACGAAAACATGCCTTTCAATATTGTATGAAGGAGTTGGAACCAGAGCAAGGGCTGGAAGTCTTTTTTCCCATGGAAGCATCACCTACCTGCATTGTCCCTCCAAGAAAGTTGTCCCACCAACAGATCATGGACTGGAGGTTTTGTGATGGAGAGCTACAGATTTGTGTGGGGCCACTGTACAGGAGCCAAAGCAAAGACAAGTTAAATTTGGGATAAAGACTTTGTACTTCTTCTGCATGAGCGAGAGGGCAGTTAATTTGACACAGAGCCTTGTGATACTGCAGCTGCTGGGTTTGAGGCTCTCAGTACTTTAACACTTGCCACCTTGACTCTTCTTCTACCATGAAAAATTACAATGACTGGGCATTGCTTGTGCAGCTCCAGGCTGTGCTGATCAGTGAATTTAATCCTGCTGGAAATGCAAAGATGGGCTGCAAAGGATGAACTTTTTCCCATCTGTGTTTAAGCTCCTTTGTGGCAGCTAAAGGGCTTTGCCTAAAATCAGCGACAACCTGCCTGCTCCTGTGCCTAATTGTCATAAACAGAACCCAGTATAGTTTATGATTATCCCTTCATTATGCCAACGTACTTCTGATAGCAGAATCATGATCACAAGACACGTGTCTCCTTTTACCATTTTCTGTTTCCAAATTTAGCTTCTTGTTTCTGCTATTTATTTTTTTTTAAAGAAACAACAACAAAAGTACCTTTAGAAGCCTGTGCCTGCTCACACAGCAGTCAGGGGCAAAATGTCCCCTGACCTGAGGAACTAGATTCTGCAGTAGCAAATAGCAGCAGAAATATCAGGCACTTGAAAATGCTGAAGGGTACTTAAGAAACATCTAAAGCAGAGCCTGAAAGAGAATTTGGTGCCCATCATAGGTGGCTCAGAATTTGCACATCATCTAAGGGCAATTTTGCTTAGGATTAGTTAACCAGCAATTTAATTCCTTGTTGACTTTTAACCATTTCTTGTTTAGAGTGCAGTCTAGAAAGCTCTGCAATAGACACTAAAGCATTTAGGGGAGACAGCAGGAGTAACTCCAAGGGAAGAAGCTAAAGCTCATAATGAGTTTTTCAGCTGGTAATCATAAAGCATCCCTGGAAACATGTAGCTGACCCCTGAGATGGAAGACAGAAAACAAGAGGGCACCTTTCCTGCTCCCTATGGAGGGGGCTGCCAACCACCACCACTGATCTGTGCATTACATGCAATGTGAATGCACCCCTTCTTCCTAGTCTTCTGGTGTCATCCCAAATTCTGCCTGTGCCTGCATAGCTTTTATATTTACTCCTGTCTCTCCCTTTCTCCCTGTCTTTAAGAGTTGCCTGCCCTTGGCAGTCTCTTCTTTCTTTCGCTACCTGCTAAAAAATGTTCACATTCTTCCTCATAACTGTGCTGATACAGTCTTCTCTTCCATCATCTCCAGCTATCCAGTCATTACATAATTTTTGAGAAATAAAATAAAGTTAAATAAGTTAATAAAACTTACAATCCTGAAAAAAATAGTTGCTTTGGCTATTGCACAGAGAATTTAGGAAACTGACATCTCCCAGTACTAGGAACCACTTTTACCTAGTACACGCAGAACTGATCAGAAAATGCTGGTCTGACCTAGTTATTCCAGAACTGGTGAGAAACTGGCAGCTATGTCTGAGATTCTGAAAAGGACAAAAGACACTTGTAATTTATATCCATCTTATTTAGTAAGGCAGCACTCACTGGATTTGGGAGTGAGCCCAGATTAATTTGTGCGTTATGTGGTTCTACAGGACAGCAATGTCAGTGACTGACTGTCACCTTTGAGGGACTGAGCTGGGACTTCTGTACAAGAGAACAGTGATGTTGCTGGTACAGCTGAGAGCAGCCATGCATCCATTTGACGGCAGTTGGAGCACTGGCCACCTCTCATGCAGAGAAAAGACAAATAGCCACAGTGGTTTAATATCAACTCGATTAAAGCTCCTGGTTCTTCTGGCAAATTAACTTGACTTTCAGGACAACTAAACTGTGCCTCCATCCAGTCTGTTCAGTGCTGTTAAACTCCAACACAAAAAAAGTCTCATTCAAAACAGCAACACTGGTAATAGATAGTGCAGCACCTTGTAGTCTCCTTTAATGAGTTAACAGTGAGCAATCACAATAGTTAACAAGGCAGATAAAATCTAACTACTGACTTCTGAGCTAGCGGGAGGGATGGGGCTTGCACATCAGAGTTGAAATCTCAGCCTTCCTGAAAACTTAAGTCAGTTCGTTCCTGCACAGGACCAGAAGTTTCCAAGCAGTGTCATGTTTGACACCTCTCATCCAGAAAAATCTCCCTTTCCACAACCACAAACCTCTGCTACATGCTCTGCTACAGCAAGAGCATGCTGCTTTGTTCTGAGACAGTCCCTAGCTTGTGGTTGGATTCCAGTGAGCTGCAACTTCACCTGCTGCAATCTAGCAATGAGCATAGCTGCTTTTGGCTCTCAGGAAAGTCCAGCTGTTTCTCTACACAGAAAAAAATCGTGGTATGGTCAGCAGTTCCTTCAGAGTAGACCGCGAAAGCTGAACAACATGCCCCACACATGGAGGACTGCTACAAACATTTCTGCATGCCACTACAAGTGCTACGTGTGTTTCCTCCAGCTTGCCTTTTCTTACTGAAATTCAGAAGAATCTCATGCAGAAAGACCTGATCAAAACTGGGCACGCCATTGCACATGCATTTTCCCTAGAGGGGAGGATATGCAAGCAAACAAAACATGGCAGATATTAGTCATGGTGTTTAATGTGCTCAGATCCTTTAGCAATGAGAGCTCAGAAGTCTATAGTGCAGCAGCCAAACACTTCAAAGCTTTTCACATTGGTCTGTTTGGAAATACTTCAAGATGATGTGACACAAAAGTAATTTAGGCAAGAATAGATTTTCCTAAGCAAGGCAGAATGATAAATCATTACACTTTGTGATAAACAGCTGAAATTATACTACCTGAAAAGGCAGTATCTCATCTAAAACACTGAGCATCAAAATAATTTGATTTTTCCATCAAAATGTGGAGAAGATGAAGAACATTACAGCAAAATTTCTTCAGATTGAAATACAGGCTGTCTTGCATATACAGAGATTTGGAAATCACAAATTGTCTTCATCTTTTCCAATAATTCTGAATTCACTACGTCAGCTTGTTTTTCAACTGCAGTGACAGACATGGTTAAAGTCTCAGATGTATTAAAAAAAAACCTAAGCAAATAAAACGTGGGAAAAAAAGCCAAGCAGCTCACAGTTTGTGCATGTTGCATTGCATCATCATTTGACTTTAGGATGTTGGAATTTGCTTTATCAGGACTTGACACTAGCTACTTGACTAAGCATGAGCTCAAAATCACACACAAACACACAAAAATAAGAGAACCACCATAAATGTCACACCTGTGAGCTTCAAAGCAGCACAATTGACTAATTTACCACCTTTTTTACTCTTAAAGGAACTGCTTACCCATTGATTCATCTTCTGTGCACCCAGAATCATCCTGTCACTATTGCTCAGAGCTGTAGTGTGTTTCTTTCTGTGCAGTAAAAGAAAAAAAAAATACAGATTAAAAAAAAAAAAATCATGGCCTCTGCTTAAGATTTCAGAGTTACCTTATGGCCTTTGTGGAGGAGGTCATTAAAAATGCATTATGCTGGTGAGAGAAAAGGTTTGCAAAGGTGTGGGCAGTTAAATGAGAGGAAAATTCTCTCCTAGGGAAAGGAGTAACAAAGATTGTTTTATACTTCCTGACTCATCGCTTGGATCAAGCACAATGTCACAATCAAGGTACATTTGCTTGCTTTTCCCAGCCAGGGCTTTTATTGTCCCCAGGGATAGAAATCATACCCTGGGAAACGGGCAGCACTGGCCTGATTCCTCTTGTGCAGTACCCTACTGGTAAATAAACAGACCAAGCATCTCCCTGGCAAATGTGAAGCCATATTTAACCTGTGATGGGAATGTCCTGAAAATGTGCCAGGGACAGTGAGTGACACGATTGGTGTAGGTGTCCCCAGGTCACCTGCAATAATTCCCATCTTCTGTCAACTACTGACACGAGCTGCAGGAACATTCCCTAAGGAAAGAGCCCGCATCACCCTGAAATCCTGCTCCTGTTGTAGCAACATACCCCATACCATAGTGTCCTTCCAGAATAGATACAATTCAGTGTCACCAGCTGCTGATATTAAAAAAAAAAACAACAAACCAGAACAAACAAACCCCCAAATATAATGAAGTATGTTGCCAAAGCAACTCGTTGTTTAGCCACAGTAAGATTTTTTTAAATTTGCTCATTAGCATCTTCTCTTTAGAGCCTTTAGATTTTGCATGTTCCAGCTTTTCTCCAGAAGGAGGGAGGCAAGAAAACTTGCCCTTTTTTCCTTTTCTTTCCTTTACTGAAGGAAATGTGGCTTCTCTCCAAGTCATGTATTGTGTAAGATATTTTGGAAATCAGCAAGCGGATTTGCAGGAGCATTCAGGTTCCTTTTTCATGTTGAATTTAAGATTACAGGAAGCCAGGTAGAATTTCATCCAAAAAATTAAAGGGAGCAGAAATAAGCAGTTGAAATCAGCGTGTGAAGTGGAAGTTCTATTTTTTTCACAGGTGAATATTAATTCTGCAGGAAAGTAGAATTCTTAATAAAACACTTTTTCCTTTACATTAGTAAAACAAGAAGCTCTTTGAAAAAGTCTTCACCAAATATATATCACAAAATATCCAGTCTTCATTCTTTCATTCCCCCCTCCCCCACCTTTTTCTCCTCTTTAAGGAAATTCTTGCTTTCTCTATTTTTTTGTGGTCACATCTGTAAGGATATTTGTGTTGCTTCTTTCAAAATATTTCAAGTAGCCTGGCAGTATGTGTATTGTGAGTCAAATTGAGATCCAGGCAGGTGACATGAAGGGCTAAAAAAAGTTACAGCTAATCAGGGGAGAAGTAGAAAAGAAGGTAGAGTCAGAGAGAGTGCCTGAGAGCAGTTTTGTGGGTGTAGGGTTGGGACTTCACTGGTCTCTTGCCTTGTATGGGGTCAGGTCTGTCTACCCCCTGTGTCACAAGCAGCTCTGTCTACCTGTCCTGTCACCCATCCAGAGCCTCTGGGCCCAGCCTGGCTGCCTAAATGAAAAATAAGGGATTAAAGCAGCAAAGCAGAGTGTGAGCATTGCAATAGTGCAGAGTAAGGGACTGTGGGAATCTTAACCCTTCTGTGATTCTTGTGGCTGACTGTGAACCACTCTGGGAAGGAAACTGCAGGAGCTGCAGGTAATTAATTGGAAATTTTTTCATTTTTTTTTAGGAAATGGCAACACATATCCTTGTGCCAACTCAGTGGGAATGGCTCCTTAGTATGGGAGATGTCAAAATAAGCATTTTTGTATCTGTTCTGTCCTTTTGATACCAAATATAGTTTAAGGTGTAAGAACACACCAGGAGGACAGGCATGTCTGCAGGCATGTGAAAGGACATGCATGAGCCTCTCAGTCTGCAATGCCCAAACATAGCCAACAGAATGAGCAGCTCAGCAGGCAGGGGAGAGTTAACACATCAGGAGCAAAATGGAATGAAAAAGTGCTTTTTCCACCCCTCACCCCTCCTTCCTGTCCATGCTGCCTTCTTGAGTACCAGGAGAGGGGAAAAACGCTAAAAGAGGCTGTATTGTACCAAGTATCATGTGGCATCATTATATTTCAGATGTGCCAGCAGATAATTTAGATAAAGACCAACAGGCAAAAGTACACATAGAAGCATCATCAGCCACGACTCCAAGGATGACAGGTTGTTACCACAATTCCACAATTTCCTAAGAATCTGCAGCTGTGAAGTTCCTTTTTCTTTTATTTTTTTCACCCTCCCACTCAGCAACCTTCAGAAACTGGACTTTAAGTCTTTTAACTTGATGGGCTAAAAAGGAACCAAAAGAAAGCCTCAGGGGGAAGATATTGGCTTTTGCTATTTGATGCAGCTTTTTCCATTGCTATTCTTTGCTCAATTCTGAGAAAAAGAAATCCCTTTATCCTCCGATTCCCTACCTAATCAAAACTAGGCTATTTTATCCAAATAGCCAAGCCATGTTGCTTAACGCTTGCATTGATTTCAGCCCCCCAGAGAGTCAGATCTGAAAGATTTTCCTGGAAGGACTAGCCAGTAAGGAGAGTAATTGCTGCTGCTGCTGCTGTCACAAAGCTTTACCATTGTCACAAAATATTACTCTTCCCATCAAGAAAACAAATGGCAATATGGGGGCACCTTCAAAGCCCCAGCCCAGTTCTAGCTGGACTCTTCTGCCCTGGGGAAGCAGAAGCTTCAGCCAGCCCACCGGAGCCAGGGGACCTTACCCTGACCCTAACTCTAACCTTAACCCAGCCTGCCCCCACAGATATTGTCAAGTGAAAAAGCAGGGTTTTCCACAGCTCACACAAACAGAAAATCATAGACTTATGGAATGGTTTATGTTGGTAGGGACCTTAAAGATCATGTAGTTCCCCAGCCATGGGCAGGGACACAAATCTTAAAATGTTTCAGAGTTCTGTCACCTCCATGGGGTAGATATTGTCAAACGTAGGGAGAAGCAGAGGGAGGGTTCTTAGCAGGCAAAATAGCACAGAAGATCTCTCTCTTGAGGAAGGCAGGCTTTACAAACTGCCTTAGGAAACTCCACCACAAGCCAACGCTTATTTAGTATCCTAGTTTTCCTGAAGATTTGCAGCAGGAGCATGGAAATGTGGAGGTCTCTCACTTCCTACAATTTCCCTTTAAAATCTAACCTATCAGACAGGCAGGAAAGACCAAACACTTTGCATCTCTTCCAGGGATCACCATTAAACAGATAAAGCAATTATTAAATCAATGGATAGATCAAAAACTACAACCTGCTTTTCTTCCACAAGTGCCAACTCCAGAGAAGATTTCAGCTGGGGAAGCTGATTTTGGAATATAAATGAAGAGCATTTTCTGTAGGTATCCCACCAGTAATAAGCTGTGGAGAACACAATCCTTGCGGCTCCCGAAATCATGCAGACAAAACCCAGCTGTCATTACACAGTTGGGTCTCCAGCAGCAACAGCGAGAATAAAAGCAGATTTCAAAATAGTTTCAACTACAAGATGAAACTATTCAGTTCAGTCAGAACTTCAACCAAACACTAACTCTGAAAATATTCTTAAACTCATGCCTGCAATCTCAAGTACTAGTAATATCAAATACAGCTAGATCTACTCTACCAGCACAGACCTTACTAAAGCCAACAGACTTCTGAGAGCAAGCCCTAACCCAGACCAGTGGTGTCCATGAATTCCAGATTAAGGTGGGGCTGACACCTTCTCACAAGCTCTGCCATCACTCTTACAACTCCCAATATCTGTCCAACAAAATGTATTACTGCCAATACTCCTAACAGAGAAGAAGGCTCTCCACTGAGCAGGGCTTACCTGCTTCTACTTTTCCTCTCCATCTCCACTTAAATCTTACCCTGACCTTTGCTTCAGTACATCAAGGGTAACTGAAATGTGCTCACACTGGCATGCTAACTCCTTCTGAACACTGCCTTATGTCAACTTATCTTTACTTTGCTGCCAACAAATGAAGCAGAAATAATGGATTTTTTAATTATTTTTTTTTTCTTGCAGCAGAGCATCCCAGAAGATGTTGTGCAAAGTCCGTAGCCCATGCTGCCCAAGGAGATGCTGATGCATCGCCAACCCCTGTTGCTGTTACTCATGCTTTAGTTAGGGCAGGTGGGACCCTGAGGTTTTCTCTAAACAGAGATGCAAAGATGAATTTACTGCTTCAAGAAGCAGAACTGGTGGTGCAGAAAGCCACCAATTACTGGATTATGATTTGCTTTGGAGCTTTGCTGGCCAAGCCTTCCGCAAAGGCATTAATACTTAGGCTTTTTTTCTTTGTTCTTTTGTTGGATTTTTTTGGCTGGTTGGCTTTTTTTGTTGTTTTTTTTTTTTAGTTAGTTTTTTAATAAAAAGGTCACGTGCTCCTGTCTCCTATTTTTTTATCTGAAAACTTATTTAAAGGAATCATCTCCTTTTTACCCAGTTAACCCCAAAGTAACAGGAAGACTGATGATATGTAACACTTTATCCAGTCAAAGCATTTACAATTGGTCAAATGTTAACCAAAATGCATCAGACCTTGCTTTGACACTCATTTTTATGAGCTGGATTTCTAGGGCTTGACCCAGAGCTCTCAGCGTCATAGTAGTGGTTACCAAGCACAAGAGCTTTTGGATCTGGCATGCTTTGCCCTAAAAGACCATTGCACATCCATCTACACAGTGACTAACCTGGCCCCAGGTGCTGCTGCAGCTGCATACAGCCTGGGAACAGCTCAGAAACATGCCAGGAAAACAGAGAAGCACATTGAGGGGCACCTGCCTGAATGATGGGAAAACCTCAGCTGATCTCAAAGGCAGCATGATCAGACCTGAGGATGGTTGCGTGAAGCAATAAGTAACTCCCTGCTTTCCTCCTTGTTCTTAATTTCTAGACCCGCCTTTCCATCTTTATCATTTACAAGCTGGCTATTAAATTGCAAGGCTGGAAAAATATTCGAAGTTCTCCATTTCCCTCACTGAAATCAAACAGAAATGGCAGAGCTGCTCACTGCTGCAGCCAGCATAGCAGCTCCAGTTGGAAGATCCAGATACCTGCAAGAGGAAGGTCTGTTTTCTCAGAACAAGTAGATCACTCCAAAATACTTTCCAACAGCCAGGGTAGCTCTGGCTTCTGCAACGACAGTGACATTTCTGTGACAGACAAAAAAAAAAAAGAAAAAAAAAAGAAAAAGAGGTCAGCCAAAAGATGAGGGATTCCTTACAGTCCTCCAAACACATTGGTCTTGAGAAGGAAACTAAGTCACTGGCTGTAAATTCTGCAGACAGCCCAGGCAAGTATCTGGCAGCCTTTTGCTCTGGGTCATCACAATCCCAGAGAGGCTTCCCTTAAAGGAAACATAGATCCACTCTCACCTTCCGTTGTTTTTGGCAGTCCTAACAATGTCTTTGTCAAACATTAGGCTAAAAATATCCTTCAGCACCTGCACTTGTATACTTTTATTTCTCAAGAAAATCTGTAATTATTTTTTTTAAGTGCATGCAGAGAAAAAAGAAAGCAAAAAAACCCAGGGGAAACAAAAACATTTTCATCATCAAAGATGATTACAGAGGAATCTTAGTTAATGAGCTTGCAACATACCTTATTTTCTGTTTGGAACAGTATTAACACATCAGAACATTTTTGCTCTGAAGTACCAGCTACTTACAAAGTTCACGTTATGTATTGATGGGCATCTACTGGAAGGTGTTTTGTACCTGAGAAGTAGAGTGCCCACCGATGTTGCTATGGCAAAAAAGTTTTCTATCTGTCAGGAAAATAATGTACTGTATGAATACTAAGTAATGACTCAGAAATGTGTTGCTGGAGCAGGATCAAATCCTGAAGTATCTTCACCCAGTGTAATGCAGCCAAACCCTCTTTCTACAGTTAATGGAGAGCTGTGACTGCAGGATACATACATATATTTATTTTTCAGGACTGCTCTTCAAGGCTAAAATGCAAACTGTTCTTTCTGTCATATTGCTGTAAATACAAACTAATTTGGGTAACTTCAGTGATATTACCCTGACTGATTTAACTTGGGCTGTAATCAGAGCTTTGCCTTACCAGACCCAAACATGTGCCTTACACCTTCTTAAAGGTGTTTGACCAAATTGTCTTTTTACCCCACTACCATAAAGCCACTCTGTTTTCAAAACACTCAGCTTTCTAGCCAACCACTTAGGTGACCTTTATGAAATTTTTATTCCAATAGGTGGCTCACAACAGCATGGCATTTGTGAGACTATTGAGTAGAACCAGTTTTATGCTCTGCATTTGGGAATGTTTTCCTTCTGTTCTGTACTTGGGAGGGTTTTCCTTTATCCCACCTTATCTGAACTGAGTAACTGTATGTCATGCCACTACTCTGCATGTGGGTTCAAGGGGTAGAATCAAATAAGTGTGATAAATTTCTCAACAAAAGTAACTAAATGACAGCTGCTCAAACAGAATGGGGAGTGGTGAAATCCTCACCCCCTAGAGTATTTCTCTTAGGTCCCTGTGGCCTGTGTGTTGAACCCATGCTGCTAAGTATCTCTGTCTATGATTTAGGGAGAAAAAAGAACACATCAAAATAACTACTGCTGATATGTCACACGTGATGTATGATACAGAGGCACACAGTGACACAGAAACTAGTAGGACGATAAATAACAACACAGCCCAGCCAAGTAAATCCAGGGAAAGACAGCTACTAGTGGAGACAAGTTTTAAGTTGCTGCATCAAATTTATAAGTAAAGGGAGCTACCTCTGCATCTCCAGCCAGGTAGCTGGAAGAGACCCTCCTGCTTCACCTATCTGCTGGTCCTTCTCATCAAACAGGGACTCAGCTCTCCACTGCTGCTGCTGTGCTTACCTTCTGTCTTCTGGCCTGGAGGCAGCAAAGCCAAGCACTAACTCCAGACTATTCAGCTAGAAGAAGGGGATCAAGTGAGGAGACTGTTGAGTGGGTAGACAAAAGAGAAGGAAGCCAGGGAAGAGAGGAGAGACTTCTCATAGCTCTACCAGAAAGTCAGAGGAATGTCTAAAGGTACTAAAGCAAATGATGTTACCAGATTAGGGGTTTGTTTAATAGTATTAATGAACAAAAGGCAGATTTTTGTCCATCATACTTTAAAATTAAAACTTCTATTGTTGAGAAAATATGTGCAATTAATTTCATTACTCCATTCCTGGCTGTCAGAAGTCTTCTCTGATTTCCTGCCTGATTGATATGCTTGTTTAAGGGCTGCATCCAACCATAACAGTACACAGCTTATTCCAGAAAATCTTCCATATAACCCCCCTTTAGTCTGCTGTGGGCTATCCAACATGCGAAAACCAGCTCTCTCAACTTCCATGAACTGACAGACACATCCTCACTTAAGTTGCACAAGAAGTTAGTTTTGTCTTCCTACTGGCTGCTGTTCTGCAATGCAGAATAAAAGATGCCTCAGCTCCTTAAAAAAACCCAGATATATTTCTTATACTGTTGCCATAAACTTTAATAGTTAAAGTAAGAAAGAATTTAATAAACCAAAGTTTCACAGTCTTGTTACATTACAGTAGTTGTGCTTCAGCACCACACACTCACTAAGGTATTCATCATCACTACATAATTTCCAGGCTGCTTCTCTGGATTTCACAGAAAACTGAATAGCTTATGTGGCTGCATAAATTGCTGTACACCTAATGTCCCACAAAAGGTCTGCCACTCAATTAGAAATCAGATACTATCCTTGCCAAGTCCCAGTTTGTCCTAGCCTCATGTGTGCTGAGAAAACACTTCCAGAGGGAGGGCAGGGGTTGCAGCTGATGCGCCTCAATTTCATTGCTTTTTTGCTAAGCAGAGGATGTCAATAGACAGTGGCTGCTGGTGAGGCCGTAGACATCTAACAGTGCCCAACAGCAATATGAAAGCAGAGCAGTGAAGAGTGTCAGCCACATAGTGTTTTTTTTCCTTTTTTTTTTCCTTTTTTTTTTTTTTCCTGTAATATATAAATGCAGTTCTAGCTATCTAAGTTTTCATATTTAATATGAAGTCACAATAAAGGGTTTCATGGCTGTCATATCTTCATGTGTCACTTTCTGTGGGCAGCCTCTCTATAACTGGAAAAGATGGCATTCTTTACAATCAAACCCATACAACAGCCACCAGGGTTAAAACTAGATCAAGATTTTTTCTACATTCTTGCTCATCATCTAGAAGATGTAATTCAAAAGCCTGCTCACAGGAAGAAGAGAAGAACGTATGTCTGTCTACTCACAGACATTTATAATCTTGCCCCTGCAACTTTTTTAAATTTTTTTTCTGAGCACTCCAAACAGTAACAAATCAAAGCTCCACTTCTGACCCATTTATGGGGTCAGAAAAACAAAGTTCAGACCTTTCATAATTCAGAAAGAGAAAGCACACGCATGAGCAAGGTGCCTTGTACACATGTCCAAAGGGAACACACAATAACACATAGACTTGCAGAACCAGAGGGAGAACGTGGCTGTAACCTGCAACCATATTTATTGGATACAGCTTCCACTTTTGTTCATCCAACTGCTTGACACCCTTCTGTTTGTGTTTGCATAGATGTTTGTTCAGGGAAACAGGTGCTGTTATATGGAAGAAGGAACACAGCTGTAAAGATTGACGATGCCCTGAATAGTGCGTGCACAGCTGACAAGCAGTTGGCAGAACATCCAAGTCCTGGAAAGCCTTACAGTGTGGCTTACAGAGATGTCCTCTTGTGTGGCACAAGAGAGGGCTGAACCCCCAGTCTCAAACCAGCCTTGGGTTCACCTCCTTGCCCTGAGTATCGCAGAGGAAACCATGCCCTTAAGTCCTCTGCCCTATGCAGCACACAACTCCTTTTGGGCTTTCCAAAGGCCAATATCAACAAAATTGAGTCTGGCCAAATTACAATTGGTTTTCTCATTCTCTAGGCACAATTTGAGCTTTCCACCCCATTTTCCAGGTATGCTTCTCTCCAGTGCTTTGAGCTTTGCAGGTACAGGGACAAAAGTTCCCAACTATCTCCCTGTATATCTTTCTACTGGTCTTAAATGCTGATGTATTATATAACCCTACCATGTGCCAAGGGACCCTTTACATTATTTAGAGACTGTCAGTCAGGTGTGAACCTTTCCATTGATTTACCATTCACTTCTCATCCTCTCCTGGATGCATTAGGTGGCTGCAGCCCGAGCCTGGTATTGAAGAATAACAATTCCATTTGTTTGAATCTGACTTAGCACTGCTCACTTTTGCAGCCCAGATAATTCTCTTTACTGTGGTTTGTGTGACATTAATGACAAAATAAATAATTCAGCATGGTTTTCACCCAAATGTAGACCTGTCAGAAACTAATATACAATCTTTGCTAGCTTATTTAATGAAACAAGCTACTGAATTGTACTTTCAAAGGTGGAAACTCTCATTTTAATGGAATTTGGTATCAAAACTCACCTGAGACCCAGTGGTAACTAACAGGTACAATCTCCTGCTCCTGTTCTTGCCACCTTGCCTTCTCATTTAGCCATCACATTTACACTCTGCAATCTCCCAGCAGATCTGTGCCTTCTTACCCTGCACATCTTACACAACAGACTCTTGTTTTATGAAGCTGCTTGAAGGGACCATGAACTGAAGATGAACAGCACCAGGGATGTCTGCACAGGGTAATTAGGAGAAAAGAGAACACTTACTTCACTAATGAGAACTGGCAGCAATACTTGGTGGATGAAACGTGTCCTTTTTGGGCTCTCAGGGAGGTGGATTCAGGGATGAATCCAGCCACTGCAACCATTTGAGGAAGGCTGCTTGGCTACATAAGCACTTTAACAAGACCACTATTAAAAAAGAGAAGAAAAAACAAAAAAACCCCAACAACACTATTTTTTTTTTACATTTCTGGCAAAATTTCCAGCAACTTCTCAGAGACCAGAATGCACCTCTTATGATCCACTCCCCTCGTCCCCCTACTGGTTATTTTTTCTTCATTACTCATACCATCATTCCTGCTTGCCCTGTGTTGATTAATGCTGTCCCTGAGCTGATGTGCTAAAACTGGTGTCAGTAGCTGTATAATTTCTGCATAAAGGAACACTCCTACCAGGAAAAACCTTGCAACTTACAATGCTGCTTTCCCTTAGAAATGTTATTGGCTCCAAAATGATCTCAGGGTTGCATTTAGATCAAGACCCTTATTTTGTTGTGACTTTATGTTCACCTCCGGTTCTTTTTTTTTTTGTCCCCAGGCACGTCACTTAATTTTTCTGTAACCAACACATTCAGAGATGGCAAATACATCACACCAAATTATTCTCCCCTGGAGCAGGGTCAATTTGATATTCAGATCGGCTTTTCACTTATCCTGGGTCTGCAAAGTGATTTTGTTTTCTTTCAACTTCAAATTACCTAACCTATTGATATCCAATTTTAGGTTTTGCAGAATTGAACTGTCTAGACTGCTATCCTGTGTGTTTTTCCTCACATCCACGGAGTCTGTTTTTCATGTTGTGCAATTGCAACTGCTGTTTGGAAAGATCACAATGTGCATTAAGTATCTGATGAAATAAAGCCTAATAAATTCTCATGGAGTAAGGAATCATTACAGCTTGAGATTTCAAAATCATTAATGGCCCATTTTCTTCAAAATAAGATAATAATGAATAGATTATACATTTTTAAGTATACTCTAAGTAACATTGCTAATGGTTTCCTTGGAGCTGGAAATTTTGTGCCAGGAAAGGGTTGCATCTGTCCCCCAAAGCAACCAGAAACAGACTCAGAAACAAGTAAGGTATCAATTTGGGCTTTATTTCCCAACCCTGGCCAAGACAACTATAACACACCAACCCAAAAGCTTCTCACAGCCCAGGTCCCTTGGCAGCCCGCTTCCTCCCTTGGGAACCTCTTCACAGCCCCACTCCAACCAAGCTTTAGCCTCTTGTTCTCCCAGACAGAGGGTCCCAGAAAATTTCCCCTAAATTACTCAGCCTGGATGGCTGAAGTCACTGTTCTGCCCAACAGCATTAACAGAATGAAATGCAAATATCGAAATGGAAGATAACTCACTAAATGAGATGCAGATCAGGTAGTGGGGAAAAAGCACTTCTCCATACCTTCAGCGAGTTAATTTACTGAAGCTAAAAATCCCAGGCAAACCCCAAATGCTTAAGGTTCAGACATTTAAATTATTCACATCCTCCTCTTTGAAACAAACTCTCATGATTCCAGGGTTCAAAATTCATTTTCCTTTATATTGCTCTAAAACAACCAAACTCACAGCTTGGACACATGTGCATACATGAGGTTGTCATCAATTATATGACAATCTTTGAAACAGCACTGGTCATAATCTAAGCCTGCAAAATGTTCCCCATCCAGAGGAGACTGGCACTGAAGAAACAGCAGACTTGGCTGACCAGCCATGTTCCATCTCTGGTAACCATTATCCCTGCACATTTGTGCCATTAAATTTTAGGACTGGAGTCTGTGCTGCATGTCCTAGCTCCATGTATCCTTCCTACAGGGCAAATATATCAGCACAATATATCAGCTAAGGAAAGAGACAAAACTTAAACTGACACCATAGGGACATCAGCACTGGTCTCATAATATATAATGTATGGAAACAAAAATCAAAGCAGCCTCTTTGTAAAAATGATCCAAGAAAAATGCAGTCAGGCAGAGAACAACTGATGGTACAGTGGAGCTCCTGCAAAGGGCAAGAGCTTTATTCCTGCCTATACATATGGTTTCCTGTCTGATTTGCTCAATACCATCTTTAAGTGTCCATTTAGTTTGAATTGCATGCAATACTTAAGGAAGCATATGTGGGACCGACATCAATACAAATTAATTACTTAGGTCTGGAGTTACAACAATGACACCAGGAAATTAAATCCCAGGGACTTTGAAAGGGGGAGTGGGGTGGGGGTGGAAATCACTGTTGTCTCTTGAGTTCCTGATGTTTACAGCTTCTAAAAAACATTACCTCAGTTAACTTTCTACACTAAACTTTTTATGACAGGAATAAAGTTCTTTTCATTACAAATAAAAAAGCATACTGCCTGGCATAGCAGCTATCATATTTAAGGCACCTCCCAAAGCAAGGCTATCACAGATTAGAGAGAATTTTCATTTGAATCAGAGGCTGGATTGCACCTTTCATTTCTGTCCACCCCAGCAGACGGGCAGCTGGCTGGGATCCTTCCGAAGCAATGTTGTGCTGTTAAGTGGATTGACTGCATTCAGCAATACAGTAATTCCCAGTGACCCCATAAACTGCAGTCTGGAAAATACTGACCAGTGCCTGGTCATTTCTCATGAGCCGTGGGAGCTAGTGACTTCTGCTTGCACCTCAGTTCTTCTGAGGAAAGGGCCTTGACAAAGAGAGAGGGAAAGGTGGAGCTCACCACAGGTGCCCACTTCTTGGCATAACAGCTATTTTGCTTCTGTAAAGCAATTGCTGTGGCATTTTGAAGGCTGAAATCTGCTAAATCTGCTGTGCTTTAAGCCTGTCAATAAGCAGTATTCTGTTGCCTTACTCCTGGCTGTTCCACCCAGCTGGGGGCTTAGCACCCCACATTTTCCTCTTCATGCCTCAATGTCAACTCTATGCCATCCCCTGTCAGCTTTGGGGCTAGGGAGAAGTGGTGGTGACTCTTTTCAAGCCCTTGTACCAGCTTGATCATGAGGGTCAAGACAAGTGAGTAATCTTGCAAAAGGTTTTGGCTCCTTTGAGAAGCTGATCTTGAAAACTAGCATCCCTGTCACTAGCAGAACAATTCAAAGCTCACGACCCAACTTACAGCTCCTGTCCCACAGCACTGTAGGCTGCAGTGGGAAGCAGGGTGCAGCCTCGTCACTTACCAGCATATGCAGAAGTCTTGGTGCCAAACCCACACACAGCCTCCTCCCACACCTCCAAGATACTCTGGGTGCTTTTGTCAGCAAGACAGAACACTAGCAGGAATAACACAACACCACTGTCAAGGACAGGGAGAAGCAATCAGCACAGCCAGCTCTGCTCTAAATGCTGCCAGAATATTTATAACCTGAGTGTTTTGCCCAAGGAGATGCATCCTAATTTAAGCTTCTGTTTCCTGCTTACTTTCCTCTCCCCAAACATGGTAGTTTTCAATCATTTATCTCCAGAGTTTCATACTTCCAGTGTCCTGAACTTGTGTTTCTCTTTCCTGTAGATACAACCTCCCCTCCTACTGCTCAGAAGAGCTGACCCGGTCACAATAGTTACAACTTCACAGGATCAGGCACATTACAATGAATAAATCACTCCCAGCTGCTTGGGCACACACTTGAACAAAGTTAGCTAAAGTGGCTTGACACAATAGGCTACCCAGCCTCAGCTCCATCCTCCCATCTTGGTTTAAGAGTGGCTCCTTTCAGATTGATTCCTTCTCCTTTCCAGTCATTTTCACCAGTCTGGAAGTCAGTCCTGTTCAGCACTAGCCATCATGCTGCTCCTTTTATCCTCCCCCAGCTCAACCAGTGCAGTGCTGCAATATCAAATATCAGTGATATCAAATGCAAGAGGGATTTTAGGAAATTAACTAGCAGTAGTGGGGCTACAGGTAAGGAATTTAAGCAGAACAGCCAGATTTGAAGTGATGTGAAAGAGCCAGCAGGGGCAGGCACAGTCATGCAGAACTTGCACAGTTCCTACCACACTCATTTAACTCCATGCAGCCTCCACCCAAGCTACTATGAGGTAAGGGAGGGAAGGAACACACAGCCTGACCACTCACTCCTGCCTATGGCGTCTTGTTCAGTCTGGGTGAAGGATGCCCCCAAAATGGCCCACATCCCTCTGAGAGAACTTCTGACTATGTGGCCCCTGAGCATTTTGAGACTCATGTCCCCTTTGGAGTCTTTTCATGCCCTGTCTTTGCTACAGCTTCAAGAAACACAATGTCTCCTTGACCTTAAAAGATGAGTTTGCTGAGCTTCTCTCAGCTCGCACTTTGAGGGGAACAGAGCTCATTTCCTATACATTGGAGTAAAGGTCTTCCTTGCCATTATCCCATTGCCTTCATTCCTGGTGACGTGGATTTAAGGACTTCACCAGTGCAAGCATGTAATTGCTATTAGTGTTAATGGGAAAATATCTATTTCAAAGGTTCTCTTTTAGATAGATTTTATGCACTGAATAGAGGTAGGTGAAATGTTGCAGGACAGCATTTTATTAATGAAAAAACTCCACAGAGCTGATTGACTGAAACCACTGACCACCCCTGTCATTGGAATGGGAGAAATTATCAAAATGTTTTCAATATGTATTTCAAATTATAACTCAAGATATTTGAAAGCCCTCGATTTTACCAACACAAATCAAACCTGAAAGGAAAGGTTTTTTAATTTTCCTAGCTAACAAATAATTTGATTACTCACCTGGCACTAACATGAGGGCAGGGAAGCGGAGCATTTTCTGCCATGTGCTCGCGGGAGATTTAGGTGGGTAATTCCATTAGTGCTGTGGAAGTCTCCTCACATAAATCTTTGTGGCATTAATGAGGAAATGAGGCATCAGTAATATAAGAATTTTGGGAATAGTTCCTTTACTCCACTTCTGGATCTCTAGCAAGGACATCTCAGGTTTCCCATCTCTGCCATAGCACGGCTCGTGCGTCACTGAATCTTCACACAGGCTCAGGGCTTGGGCTCCACTGCAGTGTTTTAGAGGTCTCACAGTGGCCCTGGGAGCAGGGAAACACAAACCATAGCAAGCAACGACAAACACAAAAGCTGCTTCCTTAGCATTCACAGATTTGGATGCTCTTAAAAGCTGTGCATTAGATTACAAGGTGAAGGAAGAGAAAGAGTTAACCTTTGAGGGCTGAGCGGATTTGCTCCGTGCAGCAAAGCAAAGCACTTGACTCTGTCACATCCTCACCAAGTAATTGTGCGAAGGCTCTCGGTGTCGCAGCTATTGTTTCATCTCCTTATCGGCACCGCACACTGCGGCGGGCTCTGAAGCGCTTCCCCCACACCCCGAGGGGGCTCCCTCCGGGGATGTTCGCACAGACTGAGAGCCCCATTAAGATGAAAGCGCTCCCAGCCTCTGACCATCTTCCTGCGTAGTCTCTGCAGACTCTCACAATGGGGAGCAAAGGAACAGGTTTAGCTTTTAAGTTAGAAAAGTAGCACTGCTGCTGGAATAATAATAATAATAATAAATATTTCAGAAATTAAAAAAGAAAAAAGGAAAACCTGACTGCTGTTTTATGCTGTTTCAGTGGTGGTTCTTCCCAGGCAAACTCCATCTCTGCTGACCTAGAGCTAAGACCTGTTGGATAAGTTGCTTTACATTTTTGTTTTCCAGCAGCTGCTGTTATATAAACACACTAAGCTTTTTTGCAACTCTAATCAGGAAGTTATTTTTAATATTGTCCTTATTAGGAATAATAATAAAAATGTAAAAAATATATCTCCCCAGTGCTTAAAAAGGGCTAAATAGCAACTACCTGGAGGGCAGACACCCACTTTTCTGAAATTTCTGTGTGGCAAGGCAGCAAGGACCACCAGCCATAGGAAAAGGGGAACTTGACAGACTGCAGCTGGAGGGAAGGACAGGGACCTTCCCAGCGCCTTCTCAGTTGGGGCTAACAGGAGAGGGACACAAAGTCCTGCATAGCTTTATCAAAACCTGGAAGGATTTTTCCCTTCCTGAAGGGAAATAATTTATTTGAAATTTTGTGGTGGGTAGTGAAGTTTTCATTTCTATGATATACCTTATTTTTTAGGGTACTGAAGGAGAAGACAGCTCAAAATATCAAAAACTGTGTCAATTTTGTAATTTATTTTGGTTCTTGTCGGCTCTTAGAATCACAAAATTGTTTTGGTTAGAAAAGACCCTAAAGGTCACCAAGTCCAACCATTAACCTAGCACACTGCCTCTTCCTTCTGGCCTACCAATGCTCTTCACTTCTGTGGTTGCATCCACCCTTGGCTAGTTCTGGTTTGAGCAGCTCCGGGTCTCTCAGCAAATTTCCAGAGCTCAGCTAACACAGAAGCAGTTGCAGCAGCTTATACCACCTGGGAGCCTGCTCTCCCAACATATTTATCCCACCCTGGCTTTGCAAACCATTTTGCAACTGTGTTGGCAGTGCAGGAATTTAATTGTGAGTCTCCTGATATCGGGTGGTGATTTTAATGAAAACTTCAGCTCCTGGGGAATGCAGGGATCTCAGCTTTCTTTTAAAACCAATTAAGTCTTCTAATTGCTGCAGCAACCTGAGAACACCCAGCAAGAAAGTCCTGAAGGATGGAAACCTGAAAGTAAATAAAATACCCTCTTTCTTCCTTGCCCAGTTTTTATGGAAGAAAACGCTCTCAGGATTTTCAGACGTGACATAGGAGGCTGACTCTTATGTACAAAGCTTCATTTTAGAAATAGACTTACCTACCTTAAGGGTCTTTGCCAACCAAAATAATTCTATGATATACTAACATAGTAGGATGGCAAAGAGAGAGGATAATTATTGTTTTAACCATTAGTAATTATTTTTATGTTAATAAGAAGATTAAAGGTTTTTACTGTAGCTCAGAAAAGGTGAAACACAGATTGACAGAAGCCATCAGAAATAGGGCTACACAAGGCAGTTTAAGAGCCAAGCAGAGCTACCAGTTGCATTCTTTACCGTTTATATACCACCAGGATGTGAATTCAGTGGAGTTCAGGGATTACAGGGTAGCTTCAGAAGTATCTGGAAAAACACAGCTTAAATTTGAAAGAAAACTGGAGCACCCTGAGTTGTGTCAAGTTTAGCTCTGAAAATTAGTATCACATCCTTTCCTAAATCTCGCAGCCTAGGAACTGGTGAGGAATAAAGCCCGCAGGATTAATGGTTTAATGGGAGAGGTTATGTATATTTTCATAAATCCAGCTGGCTTCCAGAGGAAGAAGTAAGGATGTCCAAACTCCAAATGAGGATTCTTTCTTTCAACTATTTTCTGGTTATTAAATTCAAGTTGAAAATGCACTTTTCCTTATGTTTACACACCCACACAGTTAACTGGAAGTAAAAGTATGTGTGTTTATGGCTAGAAGTGCTACCCCTGTTTGGGAGAAACAGGTTATTGTGCAAAATTCATGTAATTGGTTTCCATAGCCCAAAGCAAATCAAGAATAGCTTCTTATAGCAGAGGAGCAGATTTATATTGAAGTGTCCCTTGAAAATTCTCATTCAAGGCTGATGGCTTTAATGACTGCCTTCAAATTGCTATCAGTAAAAGTCTACACAAAAAAAAAGATGAAATTCAGTGTGCAATTTGGCGAACAGCTGTATGCTCCCAGCCTTTAGTGACTAATCTAATCTGGGCTTTAATTTCTCTTTGTGTAGATTAGTAACATATACAGGCTTGAGCTTAATAAAGCCATTAGCACAAGTTGATTTACTGAGGCCCATAAGTGCATGCAGTAGGAGAACCTGCTTATAGTCATCTGGCACTGAGCCAGCCCCATCCCTAACCACAGTCATACAGGCAAAAAGGCTACTTACATTTTTTCCCCCCCTTTCCAGCAGGTCTCTTACCTCTTGGTACAGGTACCCCATGAGCTTCAAGCCAAAATAGGGAGGTGCTCCCAAAGCCTGGGAGGGTTGCCTTTTCTAAGAGCAACTGGCATTTATACTAATCCCTTCACTGCTGGTCCGGAGCCTATGGGACAGGGATGCAGGAATAAGTGAATCACCTGCTCTTTCACTCCTCCTTCACTTGGATGAGCCCTCTGGATTCAGAGTGAATGATGGCCTCTGATTAAATTGAATCAAATGTGCATGTTTATGAGATGTTTTGACCAACAAATCATTTTCGTGTCAGACCAAAGTGTGACAATGATGATAACTCAATTTTTTTGAGTCAAATGGCTTTGGAAAGCTTTCCTGCCATTATACTCTGTGAGTGGCAGTGGGTCTAGCTAAGTGCAGGCAAAGACTGGTAGAGAGCTCTATGTAACAGTGGCTGGCTTGTCTGCCCCAAGACAGGATGAAAGAAGACATGTATATTATTATGATTTGCACTACATTGAATTTATCTTTGTTTTTCCTATTAAAAAGTTTGAAAAGATACTGTTATGACTTAAACACTGAATTAGTTTCCTTCGGAAATTAGACACCTGTCTGAAATATTGAGGTGTCTAAACAGCCAAAATATCTTTCCAAACTAAGTAATAACATTACCATTAAAATAAAATTCAGAAAAACATAGTTAAAGAAAACCCAAAAACCTGTTTTTGAACCGCAACCCATTGAAGTAAATGAGTGAATAGAAATCTTGACTTACAGTCTGTTTGTCAACCTGTTGTTTCTGGGACAAGAGCTCCAAAATTCCTTAGGTACCCCTGCAAGGAGCTGTTTCACTTAGCCTGCACCATCCAGAGACCTTAACAGCTTTGATTCACATGTTGAAGCCTCACTTTACGAACATAAAATCTAGAACTGCCTGGCTTTGCTGTGTGAACTGCTTTGTCCATCTTCAAAATTGAAACAAGTGTGGCAGTTATTCTTAACATAAATCAACAAAAGCTACCTGTTGTAGTTGGAGATGTCCCTGCGTATTGCCCCTGTTTATTGGACTAGATGACCTTTATAGGCCCCTTCCAACCCAAGACATTGTATGATTCTATGAAAAGAGATAAGGATAGCTCAGATACTGTATGTCAAACTACCATTTATGACACAGTGCCTTTGTCTTCTTATTTCTAGAAGTGTTACTGTCTCCTTTCTTGGCTTCTACTCCATTTATTATTTCATTTCCAGGGGTTTATCAAGAGGAAACAATGAAGAAAGCAGAGAAAGAGTAAAGGCAGAGCACACATCACACCTGTGCTTTGGACCTCTGCACAGTTCTGCACAGAAGGAGAAGGAAGGGGAAGAAAAGCTGGGCAACAAACTAATGTGAACAAATTAAATATTGGTATGAAAACACTGTAAGCAAAGTTACAGGGTAAACCTAGACAGCGCTACAACAAAAGAACACAGATAATTCCCTGCATTAAAAAATGACAGCATTTTGTTGAAGGATTGTTGACAAAAGCAATTTTGGTTGAGAGCAATGATCACTGAAACCACTGGAAGCTTTTGCATCATCTTAAATACACACTATACCAGATCCACAGCCCTTGAACAAATAATTGTGGGTGTGCAAACAGCCATGGGATGCTCTGATGCCATCTTTAGTGTCACCATTTGACTCAGGTTCGACAACAAAGCTCTTGATCCCCTCCCCCTCCCACCCAGGTAGGGAAGGAGAGAGAGAAAAAGAGAGAGACTTGGCTTGATTGAAAACTAAACTACAGTTTTAATTAAACACAAATGGTAAAAGAAAATATATACAATTATATGCAAATGTGTTCAGATATGTGCAAAAGCCTCTCTCCTTCCCCCACCCCCAGCAACTCCCACAGCATCTCCTGAGCTGGAACAGTCTTGAAGAATTCCAGAGCTGTTGCTGGAGAGAGCAGAGTGATGAGGGTCAGGAGAGCTTGAGCTTGGGGGTCGATGGTGATGGATGGACGGAGTCCTCCCAGGACGCCGGCCATGGATGGGAGAGAAGGGAAGAAGAAACAGGAAGGAAGTTGTCTTCTGTGATCTCTGACCTTCCTCTGAGCTTACCTAGAGATACAGAATGGAATATCTCTGGCCAATTTTGCTGTCTGTCCAATTCAGCCTCCTATGGGGGGTCATAGATCTCCCTGTAGTGTCTGAGCTGGCAGAGCAAAGGTGTGACCTTGAAGACCCAGCAGTTAGAAAAACATTCCACCATTTGTTATCATCTTTAGCTGGAACACTTTTCTACTAGTTAAAAGAAAGCTTACTGAAGGAAAAAAAAGAAAAAAAAAAAATCGGTAAAAGGAAAATTTGCTTCATCCTGGCTCAAACCAGGATATTTAACAAGGCAAAAATAATTAAAAGAAGTAGAATTTAAGGTGCATCATTCATGCCTAGTAATCACCATGGTTATTCACATGAAGAAAATTGGCCCAAACCTATACTGTAGTCAGGAAATTCAGAATCGCAATCCACACCTATACAAACACTAAGACTTTTTGCAGAGATGGAAAACCTTAGAGAAACCCAAGTATCTGGATTTATCCAACACTGCAGTCATGGGGGAAGACACTTTTCTTTTGTTGGATCTCCAGTTCAAGTCTGAACAAAACAGGCATCTTATAGATGAGCTACTTGGCTACTGCTGTCAGGAGGATCAGGAACAACTGATATTTAAAGAGACTGGGCAGATGAAGGAGCATTGCAGTGCTGCATTGGTGAAGGCTGGAAACATGCAGAAAGCACAGTTACTATTCAGTAGCCAGCAGTTACCAAAACATCCCTGCTTTGGTCTAATTGTGTACAAGCAAAACCTTTCAGATGAAAAACCTCTGGTACCTTCTCTCTAAAGTGACCTGGAGTTTTTTCTCACCTATCCTCATCTGCAGGAAGAAAGACCTGAGACAGACAAGGGGACTTGCTAAAAAAAAAAAAAAAAGATCTTTCCTGTTGCAAACTAAAGAGGATGAAAGGATTCTCTATGCCTGCCTTGGGAATTCACCACTGTCCCCTGGCACCCATTTTGCCACTTAAACTGGCTTTGTCAGTGCATATCTGCCCAAAGAAGCCAGAATGACCTGAGTCACCTATGAGCTTTTTCCTGGACCATAACCTCCAGCAGTCACAAGAGTCCTGTCTAGCAACACTGCCATGGTCACCCTGCTAGTCTCCCCTCAACACTGAATGCTTCACTGCCTGCTCTTTTATAGGAAATATAAAACATATCCCAGGTTGAAATATTTTCATAATTTCTGTTATAGTCTTATTTAATAAAAATATTTTTTAAAAGACTCATCTGCCTCGAGACTTAACAAACAACAAATGCATTTGTAATGATACAATAAGAGAAACCCCCAAGTGCTTCCTCAGCCAAAGACTGATAGACTTTTCCACCATCTGTGGGACCTTAACCCTTATTAAGGTCATGCCAAATTACCTTACAAATAATTTAGCTACAACCCACAGATCCTTAATTCTGAACTGATAGATTATGCAGCCATTAATCAGTTTCAGGTCTGACCTTTGCTTTTGACATTCAGAAGGTAAACTTACTCTATGCTGGTCCTGTTATTGAGTTTCTCAGATATATTCAGACTCAAAAATAAACACCGACAAAACAACAAAAAAACCTCTTATTCCCTAGTAAGCACTGATGATTCCTCATGTTTCATGAAAGATTGAATGTACCTTTTAATACATTTGTTTGTAATGCACCAATTTCATTTTGTCTGCTCCAAGGAAGCAGATTTCTATTTGATGTGCTAGAAGACACAGAACGTTATTTATCACAGTAGGTCTGGGTCTGTAATTAGTTGCAGAGACATACATTTAGAAGACAGTGCAGTAACTGATCTTCAGTTAATTTCCTGGAAAGCCCAAAAACTTTGTTTGGGGTGATTGCTGACAAAGATATAGTAACAGTAAAATAACCCGAGACAGCCAAACTCAATTTAATAGTTTCCATAAAGATAATTTTTATCAGAGCTCTGCAGGACTTCTTTCACTGATACAATACTACTCCCTCCATATAACTGTGAGAGTGAAAATTGGCTTTTGTACCCTGATCAGATTTTTTTTTTTTGGTCTAGGGCTCCTATAGCTATGTTTAGCTCTCAGATGCATGCCTTTAATAATAACGATCTGTATATCCAAGGGCTGTATTTTACCCAGTGAGGATGTTCAGTGAGGTTTAATTTTGACAGATGATCAAAGGCCATGGCCTTATCACTCAGAGCTTGCTTCAGCTCGCAATGGATGGTGGGTACACTCTTAAGATAAAGCTATGCCTATCCATTACTGTCATTAAGAAAGCTGTAGAGCCACCCTTTCTTCATTTGTCTTAATTATAAATATATCTTCTAGATCATGAAAAAAAAAAAAAGAAAACTCCTCTTCATAAGTGATTAATGAACCTGCAGGTTCTCCAACAGATATAGTCAATAGTCTCCCAGGGGCCTTTCTGCTGAAAGTCCTGCTCCAAGTACTGCCTATTTACATAACTATGTTAGCTAGCAGTTAAGTAGAGCTCTGGCTGTTTTGATCACTTGCCCATTCAAACACCACCAAAACCTTGAATTACTGCGCAAACCATCAGGTCCCAGGCTTGCAGCACTGATCATGGTTTTGAGGCAGCTCTGGAGAAAGCCTTTGTTGTAAATGCCCAAAACTCGAGTGTGATAGATCAGGTGTAGCCCATGTCCATTGAACTGCTCCCCTCCCCAGCCAAAAAAGGAGGAGAACATATGAAAAGATCAAGTTTGCGTGCAATTCCCTTCCTATTGAACACTGATACAGGAAATACGAATTGATTAGTTTTCCCTATTATAGCTCCCCTCTCCCCCCCCCCCCCAAGGGTATATTAACTGCCTACCTCTCTTTAGTTAGTACTATTTTGCATAAATACATTTAGCTATCAGGTGAGTCAAACCCCAGATCCTGGCTTGGCACATTTGACTCTGTTCTTCATATAGATAAATATACTCTACAAAAAGCACTCATTTGCAGACAGGTCACGTTAGTGCATGTTGTGAACTGGGCACATAGAAGATATTTTAAGACTACTATTTCAATTTAAAAAATAAACAACAAAAACCAAAACACCACTACAACAGTGGCTAGTATACTTCTTCATGAGTTACAACAAACCAGGCAGCATGTAGCAGCACATCCTTCACTGCTGAGTGGGTCAGTAAGGTCTTTGGTTTTCTTGGCTGCCTCTTGTATATATGTAAATATCACAAGATATTAATGTGATATTTACATTAAATTTAATGCAATTTTAAGATTAAATTCAATGAGATACGTTAAACCTGAAGTATCTGACACAGATAAAGAAAGAGGTTTCAGGTATTTTCTAAATGACCCACTCTCTGCAGGACATCTGAATAAATATTTCATAGATATTTCAGGTAACGGATTAAACAGTTATATACGGACAACAAAAAAACAGTATTTAAGTTTTTAAGTTTCAAGAAGTCAAAATGCAGCTGAGACCTTTATATTAATCCCAGCTGTTTCCTTTTCCACTTCCTCTTCATGGGGAATTTTCAGAATAGTAAGTGAAACATTATCATTTGGTTCTTGCACTGTCCCAATTAGTATTTTCCTTATTAGATCCAGCTATAGCCTCATGAGGCCCTTATTGTCTTCTAAAAATACATCTCACCCAACTCATTGTAGGGAAAACTTCAGGCTTTTAAAGCTAAAAACCGAGGACAAAGAACCACAACAAAAGCAGGAGTGAGAAGAAAAAAAGGTTTTGTTTGTTAGGGTTTGTTGTTTTTCTTTAATTAAATTATATCCTTGCCATTCCTGGCAAGAACCAGAGTATGCAGTGCTATGGTCACATTTGCTTGTTTTTATGGCTGGGAACTGGTGCATGGTGTTGACTGTTTGCATTTAATCTTATATTACTTTAGCACTCAGCAGCTACAACAGCCACCACTCCAGCAGCCACTCAGCTGAGGAGTTCTCTAGCTTTGTATGCATATTATATATCCATATCTATCTATATGTGTCTGTGTATATCTCAGGTTGGCACTACCTGTGTGCAAGGCAGAAGCAGATTTTTTTCAAGACCTCAGTAGACAGTGTAAGGGACATGTTTCCAGAGAAGGTCCACTTCTGTGGGAGAAACTCCACAAACAATTTATTTTCTTTGTCAGCGCTTGGCAACACTTTCTGGGTCATTTATGGCCAGACTGTCAATGCTGTTTAGCACCCAAAATTCTAAGCTATCTAGAACCCCCTCCACAAATTTTGGCAGCTAAATGAGAGCTGCCTTTACTTGTATGAGTGAACTCTTTGGAAAAGTCTTGGCTACAAAGCTTCCACCTAAACTGACTGCTCCTGGGGCAAGAGCTAAAAGTCTTCTGACACTGTCCTCTTATTTTTGTGCCCTAACAAATGCAGTCTGATTATTTATAGAGTGTGTGAGCTTCATATACACTAGGCTAAATCTCTCAGGACGAAGTCTCTCTTGACTTTGCACAGTGTGGCCAATGGTTTCTCTAAGAACAGTCTTGCTTTGCTCACCTACCACACAGGAGAGGGCAATGGGACCCAGCCAACCCCAAATTCAAGAATATTCTGGGAAGAGTAAAAACTAACAAGAATAAGTAGTAGAATAAACTGAGTAGCAGAGCTTGTAAGCTCCAACACAACAAGTCAATTTTGCCCTGTTTGTCTTAGTGGAACTAAAATATAAATCAGCAGAACCTAAGTTAATGCTATTATATTTGGATAATAGTAAAACAAAATTATATTTATTATTTTGGAAATACTTGCAACTTCTTTCTGTATTTTATGTATTATTTTGTGTATTATGTATTTTATGTGCCACAACATAAATTAGTATAGACAAAATCAACATGAAAATGCATCGGCCTCAATGTAAGGAGGGACACATTATATTTTGCAGGTGCAAAAATTTGAGCAGAGGTGTTTAACTACAGAGACCAGTAGCTGTTGTTGCACAAGCCTCCTTCCCCAACAGATGTGGGCAGGGAAGAAAATTTCCTTCTTCTAAGGCAACAGTGTGTTCTGGTGAGCTCTGGGCTCTCAGGCAATGAAATCATCACACAATAAGCCTTAATTGGCATTCCCAAATGCTTTGAAATAATCTTGCCTGCTGCTGGCACACAGAAAGACCTCTGGAGACATAAAAGTATCAAAAATCATTTACAATTAGATGCAACAAAACCATACCCAACTGCTATGTGTCAGGGTAAAAATAGCATCAGCCAAAATGGCAAATGCCTTTTGGTTTGTCAGGAATTGAATGTGTAGCACCAAGTAAACTATTATTACAGGCTCTGATCAGTGAAGCAGACAATCATTTTCCTTGTTATCTTGCTGCCTGGCCATGTGAACAGCACCAAAAAACTATTAAAAGATACCCCCGTCCCCCCCCAAAGGGAACACCAGTGGTGAGTATCTGAAAACCTCCTTGTTAACAAGCTAACCTTTGAGACTGGCCAGAAGACAAGGAACCATTTACTAGCCACTGTATCAATAATTACGGAAAAGAAAATTGTAGCTCATTGACTTTCCCAGTAGAGGGAGAAATAAACAAATGCAGGCACAGTTCACACTGTGCCTATGGCGAGCAGCCCTTCTGTGGCATCTCCCAGCCATGGGCAACAGCTGCCAAAGAGGCAATTACGCGCAGAGCTGCTCTCCTGGGGCTGTCCAATATGGCAGTGACATATACTTGGAAATTACCCCTAAGCCTTTCTGCTGGTAATAGGAGGCTCTGTGATACACAACACAACCCTCAGGGACCCCTAAACGCCCTGGAAGGCCGCACACAGGAAGGGGCAGTGGTATTGCAGTCAGGGCTGAAGCACTCAGATGCGATGATTTTTGTTCCCTTGGAGCTGTGAGGTTTCCTTGAGGCCCTTCAAACACACAGGGATGGGGACCCAGTTTTAAGCAAAATACCTGACAGTAACTCAATTCTCTGTTCCTGGTATTTCTTCCTTTGAGAGGCCTTAAACACCTAATTATCCTTCAGCATACAGCTGCAGAACCATGTTAAGGGTGTAAATCCTGCTCCCATTTATAGCCTAACTCTGTTTTGTCTCCAGCTTCTGTGCAAGGAAGGAGGAAGGCCTGCACCAGGCACCCTGGGGGTTACTATGTTACTCAGGCACAGCCTTTGCCTCAAACTACAAGTGATCTTTTCAATTAATTGTAGGTATCATGGTGGTTGACAGGACGGCTTTACTACCAAGGTATAATTTAATATAACGAAACAATAATCAAAGTGTTAATAGCCTCAGAATTTAATCTGCGCAGAAGTAGGATTTATAAAAGCAAAAGGACGACCAAGGCTAAGATGAATAATGTTAGTGGTAATATTACAGCTAGTTGTAATAGTATAATTAGTTGTGATATCCAGAATTAAGAATTACATTGCTTGGAGTACCAGGACGTGTGCCAAAAAAGAGCCGTTAGTCACAAAGATGAGGAACAGTTACACAGTCCATTATCTCAAAAGCCGCAAGGCCCAGAAATGAATCCTACATGTCAGAAAAAATTAAGACTCTGCACTATACAGCAATACATAGATTTTAATTTTAGCCCTTCCACCAGCTTCTTTGTGCTTATCTTCTGACTGTGCTTTCCCATTTCCAAAAGCTTCACTTTTCCTTTGGGCATGGTCTCAAGTCATCCCTCCTGGCCAGGCTGTGGCAGAGTGAGCTCTGCCCCAGCTTAACCCAACCTTCTACCTTCCTCCATCCTCACGGAGAAAGAACGACAACAACAACACAACCCAAAACCCATCAAAACCCAGCCTTTTCCTCTTTTTTTAAATCTTGCAGGGCAAGGATGCCAGGTGATGGTTTGCCTTTACCTCCACCAACAGGTGCCCCTTCCTTGTGGGGTCAGGCAGCATCTGCTGGTCCCTGGCTCTGCATTCAGGGCCAAACAGTTTAACATACTTCTAAACCCAAAGTACAGAAGGTGTCAATAAAGCTTGTATTTAGGATCATAATTCATATTTAAGAAGCTGTAAAAAAGCAAACTAATGTGACAGAGAATCACTTTATTTTTTTTTTTCAAATTATGACAGCAGCTGTTTTTAACCATCTCATTGTTACTCACTTGTATGACAGACACAGAAGCAATTGCTTGAGCTGGTAGGCAGTTTTTGAAAAATTACTTTGAATGACATCTATATTGTAAAAGGTATTTTAAAACCATTTCCTGCTTTTAGGTAGCAATAAAGAAATTAAATGCTTTTTCAGATGGTGCTTATCCTTTTCTTCTTCGTTTCCTCTTACGTACTTTCTTTTCTTCTCTACTCTCAGTACCAAAAAGAAGAAAGTGTCCTTAAAAAGGAGGAAAACTGGGAAAGAAAAGATTGTTCTCTCTAGGGAAAATGGTCAGGAAGAAGAGAATAGAAGTAAAGTTGTGATTTATTTTTTTTTTTTTTAAGTGAATTCAGCTGGGATTGAATTTTTTGACCTCCTCTCACACACACAGATGCTCCTCCCACCCCCTTTTTTTCCTGGTCCTGGATGACTTGCACCTTCTGGCAGGCACGTAGGTGCCTGTTTTGCTGCTGAGGGCTGTTGCTCCACAGGATGGAGTCACCACAAAGGATGCTCCCAGGAGATGTTTTGTGTGGGGACAAAATATGCACCAAACTGGAGCTCTGTTGTCCCTTCCCCTTATGTTTCCTTCACACACACAATCATGTTGCTGCAGCAATGCTGCAGGCTTGCTAACACTAGTCTACGTGGTTTATATATTGGGAAAGACACTACTTAATACATCTGGGGAAGTACTTCCCATATAAGCACAGGAGCCCTGGCACAGAGGCAATTAAACACTCTAGGCTGCACATGCTCGCACAATTACCTTTTGTGACTGTCACTAAATAAACGCTGCACTGAGCCAATAAATCTTACAATGGCCTCATTTTTCTAGCAATGACGCCTCAGGCAAGGCTTGCATGGCCCAGAAAGGAAAAAGGTTAACTTTTTTCTGAAATTCCCTAATCCTGCTTATCTGCTCCTTCTCCCTAAACATCTGTCAGCTTCAGATACCTGTTATAAATATCAGTTTGTCTTGCAGTGGTTTCTGGAGTCTATCAGCAAACTGAGCAATTAGTATTGTCAGTGAATCATTCATTAACTGAACTATTCAGTTTCAGCTAACCTGAGACTAATTGTGAATTTAATTCCTATATAGCAAGACCAAGTCAATTAAAGAAGAAAAAAAAATTAAAAAAGAGGAGATTATTTCACATCAGGTCACCCTGATTATCACTGAGCTTTCCCCCCAGTTCAACCCAAGTACTTAATGGTGAAAGGCTCCGAGTAAATGTTTGGTGTCATAAGAAAGCCTCTCTTTCTCTTCTTCCCTCACCTGGCAGAGACCACATGCACGCAGTTACATGCTACTTTGAGGGTGAAGAGTGACCTCACAAAGGTGGTATTTTCCTGCACATTTCCCCCTGTGAATCTGGAGCTGCAGCTTCTGATCTTACAGGCAAGGAGGCAGTTTTACTGCTGGTTGCTCTTGTTATCTGTGCAGAAGCATCACAGCTATTTAAGGGAGAGCAGGAGCTAGTTCCCTCTTGTGTGTCATCAGCAGAAGTAAATAACATCTATGCATCTCTGCTGTGCAAACCAGAGAGTAATTAGGGGGAACAGCTCAGGTCATTAAGTTGACAAACTGATACCTGTTTCTGCCCTTGGAGGTTCAGGGCCCATGCTGCACTTGGCTGCCATGGCTTTTAACACTGTTAGGCCAACAAGAATATGAGACAAAGAAAGGAAAATGCTATGTCTAATTTTAAAATATGCTCAGGTACACCACTTTCAACAATATCGAAGCCAAACAGACACATCAAAATTTAACCTCTACTGAGGCCAAGGAAGTAAAAAAACTCACAGTCTTATCAGAGTGATACACCCAACCTTGATGCAATTGATTAGGTGGCTTTTGTTAGCAGGAAAGCTCACAGCCTCAGTCTGCAGGAGATCTGCAAACACCACCTGCTTAGATCTTGCCAAGAAACTCAAAACAGCCAAACTACCTCCCCAAGACATAGTAGCCAGGCACTGCTGCCTTGCTTACAGGCAGCAAGCTAACATACCTGCAACAAGGAGGAGACCTTGGTGGTAGGCCTAGACAAGAAAAAGATGACCTTTAGAGATTCCTGTTGACTTTCTTGCTCCATTACCTTGTGCCCTATTTATGCCTCTGGCCATTCCCCTCACCTGAAGGCTCTTTTCCCCACCTGAATTCTCTTTTCTGCATTACAGCCTTCCTACATTAGTCACCTAGAAGGTGGCTTGGTGCAGTGCCGAGTGTCAACAAAGGAGACAGCAACTCTCAGAGTCTTTAACAGAGACTTCATTCCGTGAAGGTGATGGGAGCTGTGGTTTCTTACCTCTCTTTCTGGGTTTTTCAGACTTCCTTAGAATCATAGAATGGTTTGGGTTGGAAGGGACCTTAAAGATAATCTAGTACCAGCCCCCTCTTCATGGGCAGAAACACTTCTTACTAGACCAGGTTACTGAGAGTCCCAGCCAACCTAGCCTTGAACACTTCCAGGGACAGGGCATCGACAACTTCCCTGGGCAACTTTTTCCAGTGTCTCACCACCTTCATAGAGAAGAATTTCTTCCTAACGTGTAACCTAAATCTCCCTTCTTCCAGTTTAAAACCATTAACCCTTATCCAACACTGTCATGCTGTTTTGCTCACTAAGATGACTCTTCACAATACGCAAGCAGTGGGCTTCCCTGGTACTTCTATTATCTGGCAGGAATTTCTACACATTCGAATATAGGGCTGTACTCTACCCACACACGTGCATTGATGGGACTGAGCGCTACCTGATGCTCTGTGGTCTTCCATCAGTGCAAATAAACATCATCTTGGTTACAGCCACTGGGCTTCTTCAGAAAAACAACAACAACAACAACAACAAAACCACACAAAAACCAAACCAAACCAAAACCAGAAAACAAACAAACAAAAAAACCCCCACCACAACAAAACAAACAAGGCAATTTACTGTAATAGCTTCTGTTCTAGAACAAAGCTTTAAGTCACTAGCTCATTTTTGGAAAAAAGAAAAAGAAGTGACCTACAAGCATTGTGCAATGACAGCTTTGACGATGCTGAAAGTGTGTTTTGGCTCCCTTTTTCCTACTTATGCCATTTTTCTCCAGGAGCCAAGGAGGATGCCCTGGAGTCCCTCCGAGCATGAGGCCAGAAGTGGATGGCATTTGTAGAGGGGGTTATCCAGCTTCTGAACCTTCACCATCAGTGATGGTATATGAGCACAAGCACCGTGGGGTGATTCAGATTCAGCCTGTCAGACTGCAAGTTCAGCTACAAGCACCCACCTGCTTCTCAATGTCTCTGCTGCATTTGCTGTGGCATTTGTTGCAAAACTCTCTTAAACTGAGCTGTGTGAGACATAGGTGCTCCTGGAGGAATTGTAGACCGCACCATCCTCTAGACTGGAAAGCAGAATGTGGGTTACCTGATGTGCCCTGTCCTAACCCCATCCTTTGTTTTTGGGACTGATGACAAAACAAGCAATTTATGTATTTTTTTCATGCACGTGCATTAAATATCCCACCTCTTTGAGTATCTCCTGATTTTTCCCCCTTGTTCCTGGATCTGATGCTTCTCACTGTCCCAGCCTGAAGGTAGACAGGACCCAGCCCTGTATCCAGGTCTCCTTTTTTATGACAGCTCCCATTGCACCGGGCTGGAAATTGCCCATGAAGCAAAGGAATGGGAGCAGAGGTATTGGCATTCTCTATGCATCTATCCCACAGCCCAATTCTCAGCTGCAGGTGAAGCTGAAGCCAAAATGACCTAAGGAAGCAGAGAACAGCCACACCCCTGACATAAAAAGCACAGCAAGCTTTTATCTTCTGAGAGGTTAAAAATAAACAGTTTAGCTTTCAGCAAAGTGATCAGAGTCAAAGAAAACTACACCGATTTCAATGAAATTCAATATTTTGTTGCTGCTAGTTGATCCTGTTGGAATGTATTAAGAATACAAAAGAGGGCAATTTCAACATCTAGAGAGTGCTAGTATAGTTTAAAATTTTAAATTACATTGATTCCTTTTAAAAGAAAACTGGCTGATCTTAGTTTCTTAATTAGTTCATTACCACTGCAAATGGAGCATGCACTTATAAGGATAGAGCAGGATATTAGAGAAATATAGAAACAGCTGCAACCTGCAGCAGAAAATACACAAACATAGGAGATATCTGTACAGACAAATCAGGGACTTAAGATCCTCTATGTCCTTTATTTCCTCTCTAAAACCAACAAAGAACAATTATTTAAATCATTAATCTTGCTAAATTAAACCGTTTACAAAACACACTAGTTTCTGTGGAAGAGGGATCAATCCCTGATGTTTTTTTAAGCTTCTTTTAACATATAGGAATACTTTGTAAGAACAAGGCCTGCCTAGGCATGCTCTGGAAGAAAAATAACTTAATTAGTTTCAGTTCTCATCTCATTATTGTGGTACACATCTCGATAGAGAGGTTTTTTTCAAATGAACAGTGTCCTATTTCAGTTTAACTCAGATAGCAACAAAATAATCACTCAAAATAGAGCATCCTTGTCATGACCTTCACTGGGATAAATACTAAACACAGGTGTGAACAAAACGCTGCTTTGCTAGCTCAGTTGTTATCTCTACTGACATACCCTGGGGTAAGACTGTCTCCAACATTTCAACACACACCAGTGAGACATTATGACAACAAGGCCCAACTGAAATACATTTTCTAACAAACATTTAAGAAACCCAAAATATATTTTTCTGAGTTAAAATCATACATTGTGATGATAACATGGAAAAATAATCCATTTTCTCTTCCATTTCCTTGAAGTGAAATTTCATCAGAAACCATAAACTCTGTAGTAGGTTTTCATTTTGACAGTGTGATCTTTTTCTTACACAAGTTTCATCTTACTGTAGTTTTAGGTGACAGTGCAATTGTGCCTTCTAACCAAAAGGCTACTCTACTTTTTATCTGTATATTAAGTGCAACTGGCATGTTCTCTGATTCCAATAGTGATGATGTAAGAAGGAAAGAACCAGGAAAGGTTTGCCCACAATCTGCAGACAGCCTCAGCCTGATGTAGGACAGCTTTCCTTTGCAGACTAGTTGCATTAGATATTAATTAGTATAAATAATCATAAATACTATGGATCAAGGGTTTTATTTTCTTTTACTATAACGGCCTCATGAAATAAATCCTACTGTTTTCTTCATGTTACAGTATTTGGTTTAGGTTTCCTAAACATTTATTATGAAAGATTGTCCACAAAAACATGTAAGACTGAATCCACAAAGTGATGTAGGTGCTGAAATACACAATTCCTGGTGCCTGCTAAATGTCATAGCCCCAAAGCAGGGGTTGGAGCTCTCATGGAACACAGAGAAACGCACAAAAAATGACACCTACTCAGGAAGAAATATTGATGAGGAGAGTGCAACAAAGTCTCATTCCTGGGTGTAATTAGGTGACTATGGCTACTGAGAAATCAGAGAGAGCCTATTAGCTGAGAAACCTGGTGAGTACAACAGTCACCAAGGAGATGGCAGAATTGTTTGCAAACAACGACGTGGGTAAGGGTGTATGTACCCTGTTATGGCCATTGCAGAAGTCTTCCTTTTTTGCCATTTCTCTTCTGCTTACAGACACTTTTTGCTGATGACTCTCAAATAGGGTAATCATACACTTTTGTAGCTAAAAGGTCCTCAGTGTTCAGTACTCACAGCCACATGGATTCTCTGTGCAAACTTTATTGCATTAAGGACTGGATTTAAGAACAGCAGATCAACACTCAGAAGAGTTGTTAGGGTAAAATACAGAGACCTCATCCACAGATGAAAGGAAAGAGCACCATGTAATAACAGCAGAAAAGGAACCATCAGCTATATTTTCATCCATTGTGTTGAACCTGGCAAAAAATAAAAATAAAAAAAAATTGGCATATTCAGTTCACCACACTAGTAATTTTGCTTTTAACAGTATCTGAATTTGTATTCAATCAGCAGACCCTATTAAGTGAAGTATTTTTTGGACACCCAGTGGTTTTGACTGTGTATGTGTCCTGTTCCTGGCCAAATACATTCCCGCTTCACTGCTTGTGGGTAGATCACCTGAGGAGAGGAGAGCTGAGCAGAGCAGAGCCTGCCAGCCGCACGCTTTCCCCAAAAGAAGCATTAGGTATGCATCAGCAACTTACGTGTACAGTCCTCCTTTGTATATTATTTTACCCTTAATATCACCTGTACAGACCATGCTGCATTTTTCTCAGCTGGTCTGGGCTTTGCCATCCCTGGCACTACCTACTTTGTGCAGCTTAGCTGAGTATGTCGGTTATTTCTGTGCAGTTTTTACTGTTGCAGTTGGACATCCTCATTTCATGGGAGCTTCCTTGCAACTTTAAATGATGATCATGAAAATTATATTGAAAATTGGGCGTAACCTCCAGCACGTACAGACAGAGGAACCAGGAAAACACTACTTCACTATATTGCGGGTTTTTTTTAAACTAAAACCCTTTTGAAATAAGCCCATGCTTATTTCTTTGAAAGAAAAAAGAATTGATTCAGACCATCCCGAAATGAATTCAAGTTCAATACGGGTTGTGGGCCGATGAAGAGATGCACCTTTGCTGTGCAGAGGAATCCAGCATTCTGAGGAGCCTGCAAGAGCTGCAGATCTGCAGGTGGGAGGTTAATTTCCAACAGCCTGATTCAGCAATAAAGCAATAAATACAAAATCTTTTCAGACTCAAGCACTTCAGAAGCACTCAGAACACATTAGCTCCCTTCATTATGGGCTCTTTTTTAACAGAAATTTCAAATCCCACTATTTTGCCTGGATGAGTCTGTTTTTGACTACAGTCACGTGTAGCACACAGCTATTTACAAATCTTTGTAGTATGGCTGGGGGACCAGCAGGCTGTAGTTAAAAGTGTAGTACAGGTTTTGGGGGTGCTCAGACATGGGTAGCACTGGCAGGATCCTAGGGGGGATGGAAGGGAGTGTAGTTTTCCTCTCACCTGCTCCCTCCTTGCTACCCCTGAGGCAGGAAGCTGGATGAGATTCCTGAGACACTGGGCAAGACTGCCTTTCCCTGCCTTTTCTTCCAGTGTTAGGGAGCCAGGGGGAAAAGGGCTTCTCTTAGCTAGCAAAAAATGTCTGTCCCTGCCACCACTGCTGCTTTTAGGCCACTTTCTCAAAAGCAGGAGTGAATTTGGCTTCCTATTTCTTGCAATTTTCATATGAAGGAAAGCTACAAGTAAGTAGTATTTAGGTCAGCAGGATCACATTTATAAGCCATAAATCAAATCCAACAGACCTTGAACACTTATTTGTAGCTTACAGACCACAACTTTAAACGTCCTGTGAATCCTGATGCTGAACTGCTAGATTTTGTTTCCTTGGCATGTAGAAGGCTAATGAGCAAACTCCCCCAGTCCCGGAGGGGTCTGTCAGCTGCCACCGTGACATGCAGTGTGCAGACACACATTCAACAGCAAATGCACATGCAGCATTTTGTTCACAAAACCCCAGCTTCTGTCAAATAAAATGGTATTAAGTAAATGATAGCGCTGAGTTGCTGGTATATTCCCTGTGTGCAGGGCTTCTAGTCTTCTGCTTTTGTCCCTGTGCTTTGTCCTCGTTACACGTCCCTCAGCTGTATTACCCTTCCCTTTGAGTCCCTCCGTTCTCTTATGTGATGCTTTGTGCCACTCATGAAGAAGTCTAGTGAGTAACTTATCACTTAGGGCAAGGATTTCTCCTTGCACGTGATCAGATTTTCAAAGCAGAAATGAAATGATCTTCTGCACAAGAGACAACACAGTCTTCATGTGTGGGAAACTGAAATTCTCATGAACAAAAGAATAAGAAACCTTCCTTAAACAGGTGGTGAAATGTTTGTCTTCTGGTAAACAGAGGAGAAGTCAGGTTTTAAACACATTACTCATGCATCCACTAAAATATACTTTCCAAAGAAGTCCACCACCATACCAACAATTACTTTCAGGGGTAAATATGACTCAGAAATTGCAACATGCTCTCGTGCATAACATTTTATGTAGTCAACATGTGCTAGAGTTGTTCCCATTTGAAGTAAGACAAACCTTGACCTGTAGAGCTTTCCTTTTAATGTTATGTTTCACCTTCTGCACAGTACTATTTATACCTGGATTCTTCTTGGTGCAGGCTGTTTGGCAGTTTAAAGAGAGCAGTAATTGCTTCTTAAATGAAAAAGGGGGAGAAAAAGGGTGGGGGCACTCTGCCTCTTGTTTGCACATTTCTCTGCCTTTAAATTAAAAAGAACATTGAAATTTGATTAATTTGTCTCTTCACAGGAGAGGAGCTGTAGGTCTCAGCTGATGCAGCTCTTCTGACGCAGCAGAGCTGTGCTGACGTGCCTGGGTGAGCCAGCCCCTGCTCTTCACTGCTGGTTTTACAAAGATTGCGTCTCTGATGGCTGTAGGAAAGCAACACAGCTCTGGGTGCAGGCAGGTAGGACTGCAGTTCTCTCCATCACTGCAGCAACAGTCCCCTGCTTTTCCATCTGTTCGTTTACAGTTAGAGAGGGACAGGGCTGACACTCACGATGTCTCACAGGAGAGCTTTCCTGCATCTGCTTGGTGATCAAAAGAGGGATTTGTAGCTGCCTGCGGTTCATTAGGATCCTGCGCTGCAGTGACAAGCAGCCTGGCCAAGCTACAGGTAAGAGAAAATATTTATGTGGCCAGCCAACACTTCAAAGCACTAGCCTACTGAGAAAGGGCAAATGCACACTTGGTACTCCAGGTGGGAGCAAGACCCACTTCAGAAGCACATGTGAAAGAGGAAGATTTCGTTCTTGGGAGGTCCCTGGAAATTTTACAAAACCTCCCTGCTCTACACTGCCTAAAATATCCATGAGATGCATAGACATTAGGTAATGGAGACAGGATGTGATGGAGAGACATGGAGATGACAGGTGATACCCTGCTGCCAGACTGGGCAGGGGAAAAAACACTGAAAAACCAACACTCCCTTCCAAACAAACGTGTGGAAAACGCGTGGTTCAGTCCTTGCAGCCCTTCCTATGCTGAAACATGGCAGCAGGGCCAGAGATGATGCGCATGAGGACTCTTTTTTCCCATACCTATGCTTTGTTCCGGGAGCTGTAGAGGTTTCAGAAGGCAGAAAGTGGCTGCCCAGGCATCCTCCGTGAAGTCACTGCACTTGCCTTCTTGAAAATAGATTTTTATCACATCGGTGATTTTCTTTTCCCTTCAAGCAGAATTAGATAATCTAGGCTCTTGTCTAATACATCATTTCCCTTGTTGATCACAAGCCTGATAGAAGTTGCACTGGAATTTTTGCTGACAGGATCAGGTCAAAGTTGACTCACTCTGTCCTTGCTCTAGAAAAACTTCTGTTATTAACAAAGAAGCAAACACCAACCTCTCAAAGGGAGCTCCCAAGGAGTCCTACCTCCTCCAAAGGACAGCTGGAAAAATTGGTTTGGCAAAGCTACATATTTTAGGCATTGAAGATAATTTAGCTGAGCTGTGGCTGAGACTGTAATTAAGGGGGGCTGGTGCTATGCGAGAGGTGGGTTGTGGAGCATGTGTGGTGGCAGAAACACACTGAAATACCAGCTCTGCAGTCTGCAACTGCACAAGTGCTTTCTCTGAAGGATGGGGAGAAATATCCCAGGAAATTAGCTGTTTGAGGTTACAGAGATAATAAGTATTTTCAGTAATCATCATCACTGCCAGAAAATAGTGGAAAACCTCCCTCATAGAAACTCAAGAAGGCAGTCAGGAATGATGGGGGAGAGAGAAAGTACAGAGTGATCAGAAGGATAATTGGTAGGGGAAGACTTTTCGTAGAACAATCTGCCGTTGGGAATGTGAAATTTAAGTTGGCTCTTGGAGGAGAGTAATCCCACCCAAAGCTGGTTTTCTGAGGAAGGGGATTATCTTGGCTTTGTTCCCTACAGCTTTTAAACACACAAGGGAATTTAATTAAGCGTTGCTACCGTCCTAACTGTTGAAGCTATTCTCAGAGGCCTCTGAGACTTTGCAGGCTCTGTAGTGTTTGTCTGGAGTTGGGATTTCTCAATTAGCAGCAAACAGTGGGGTCTGGGACTCAGTGCCCCAATCAAATAGCCAGTCCTTTGGTTTATGAAACATTGACGTAGTTCTGCTAAGATGAAGCCAGCTGTGGGATTTATTTTGCCCATTCTGTTCCTGGGAAGTTTTCCATAGGGCTCTAGCACACTGTTTTCTTGCTCTGTGCCACAAATCAACCTTTGGTGCTATCATGTGCTCTGCTCCGGAGAGACCACATATCACAGGCTGTGTAACCCTTATATCTCAAAGTGAAAGGTAACACTCAGCCAGCTCACAGGATAACAACTTTCAGATCCTCTGATAGAAAAAGCCACTGTATTATTAATGAAAACTGATTTGACCCTCAATGTAGGTTTAATCATCTGTTCAGAATCCATAGAAGGCTGATGTTTGGGGCACTACTGATCTGTTCCTGGGACACGCAAGTGTATATGTCAATACATAAAAGGCATCTAATTTTTCACAGGTGTGACATCAAATTGAAGAATGCTGATAGAGTAACGGCTCAGAGTTTTCAGGGCTTGTTAAAACCATCCAGCCTTGAAATAACTTAGAGAAGGGGAAACAAAAACCAATTGAAGCCCCTTTAGCCACATGGCAACCTTTTTGTATTTTTCTATTCAGAATTTCAGCCAAATGAGCAACAATAAGTGACCACAGATCTGAGATGAGCAAAATAATAAAATAATCCTATGGTAAGATGTAAACCCACTGCCTCTCCAGCTTTAACTGCCTGTCTGACTCTCAGATATTTGTCAACATAATCCTCAACTTCTGGGCTCTGGATGAGAAACAAAATACTCATGTCAGGGATTTCATCATCTCTGATGCCTTCTGCTATGGCAATGACTCTCCTTGGGCAGTGCGTCAGCCTGGGAGAAAAGGCTAGGCATGGAGATGTCCTACCAAACAACTATGTGAGATAAGCAGGCTATTTACGTCCAGGGACCTGATGCCACTTCACACTGAGGAGGCTGTTACCCAAACCACTTAATAGCAGCATGATGAACATGAACCTGAACCCAAGAGGAAGCTCAGAGCAGAGGAGAGGTCCCTGAGGTTTCAGGGACCAGCTGATGCTCGTATGTAACATGTCTCAAAGGTGTGTTCTTCAGCCAAGTGGGGCCAGCAGGATGACATGAAACACAATCCAGGTGCTGCATCCTGCACCACAGGTACTGCTCAGCCCGAGTGCTCAAAAGCAGAAGTACTAATGCTACCCAACAGGACCACTGCTGGGTCTCTAAACGTAATACTGTCTCATTAGTGGGTATCTTCTTTATTTTTAATAAACCACTGGAGTATTCTTGCCAAGCCCTCCTCTCCCTCCTTTCTCCTCCAAAATGACCTGGAGCAAACATTTGGAATAGAAATGCCTGCTTGAACAGTAGACTTATTACAAGATTAATAATAAGGGTTGGAGAGTATTAGACAGCTACAGGTATCACTACAAGCCCTTCCAATAACAACAGCAGATTCAGATCAGTGTATCACATCTTACACACGTATCTATATTAATAGCTTGGCTCTCTTCTGGGATTCAGCAGATCTAAAGTTGTATTAATGTCTTTTTCTTGCCTTGTCAATAAAAAAAACAACAACCATTAAACAAAGTCCTAAGCTATCATGAATTCTTTCTAGACACATTGTAATTGCTATTCCAAAAGGGGGAAAGTGCAGAGACTACAACTGTAGAAAAATAAAAGAGAAGCTGTTACAGTGATTTAAAGCAAACAATACCTGCGTTATGTCCTCTCCCCTCCAGATGGCTTATGTATGAACAGCTTTCTGTTGTTCTTTTTTTCTTTGTTTGTTTCACTTCATCTAAATAACATATTGACTATTTTTATGGCATGACGTGATGAAATCAGAACTGACATGATGTTTCACTAATGTACACGTCTATTGAGCCAATATCAGTTTGGTCTAAGATGGCTTTGCAAGGGCAAAGGTCACTTAGGGGACTTTCTTTTAGCTCTGTCACAACCTCTTGAATTTTCAGGACACATAAATAAATCAGATGTTCACATTTCAAGCAACAAACAAGATTCTGAATGGTTTCTCCTGTCCCATGAAAAGCAATTTTAACTTGAATGATACTTCAATCAAAACAGATCAAGGATGACCTGATCCAGTCCTTGAATACAAGCAGATATAAAATCTGTTGAGTGTGCACTGGTTGTTTTTCAGAGCTTGGAAACATGCTACAGTCTAGACATGTGCAACTCATACCCCTTGGCTACACTTATGCAGCCATTGACCCTACTTTTGGCTTCTTTTGGGACTGAGTTTCCCCATGAACCCAGCCTACCCAAAGGCCAGCAGGATAACCTGCCATATAGACACTGTTTAGGGGGAAGATCATATCTCATGTGGTACATCTCAGCTGTCTGACCTTCCTTACCAACCTTATTTCTCCACATTCTGGGGTAATACCGGCAAACACGGACCAGTAGGGTCACAGTCTTTCTTCCTTTCTGGACTCCTTTCCTTTTTTTGGGCATGAAGGGACTACAACTTGAGACTCTTTAGGACCCCTTGCTGCAGTGACAAACCCTCCTGGACCCTGAGAGGGAGGCTGTGCTTCCCAGAGCCCTCTCAGGAGGAGAGCCCACCCCAGGGGCATTTTTGGCATGACAATGTTACCACAGGACTGGGCTACACTGCCAGCTTGTCAGCAACTGCAAGCAACATCCCTGGAAGGTTTTTGGCCCAGGACCAGAAATCACAAATAAATTTTAATACATTGTCAGGATAAATTTCATTTATTGGTGTCTACAGTGATGTGAATTTGAACTTAATTGTCTGATGGACTAGGCAGAAAAAGCTATTATTTTACAGATACAGAACAGACCAGTCTGTCAAAATCTGTAATTACTACTGCTATTATTATTATTGTTATTATTATTATTATGTTGTTGTACTGAGTTATTTCAGACTCACACATTTTCCTGTAGTCTTAGCTGAGCCCACCCATATTTTATTGTCCGAGGTTGTTTTCCCACATAACACCTGCCAAATCATCCCTAATAATGTACAAAGGTATTAGTTTGAGAGGTGCTCCCCTTTTCTTTTTCTTTTTTTTTTTTTTTTTTGGCTCAGAGTACTATGCAAAGCAAGCTGAAACCTCTATTACTTCTGCCTCTGATGAAGCAGAAATCATCCTTTGGAGACAAGGCTCAGAAATGGTGCTAAATAAGGGCAGGGGGGAAATGCAGATGAGCTCTTTAGCTGGGCTGTCAGCAGTGCCACCAACCCCCATTAAATCTTCCCCTTTGCCACTGACAGCTCCTTCCCACCATTTTTCTGTATTTATATTGGGTTAAATGAGTACACACACATGAAGCACCTCTGGCACACAGCCAGAGCCTCAGACTTGCAGGCAGTTACAGATGCAAAATACTGTATTTCTCACCAACAGTGATCCAAGGTGGCCCCAGCAGAGCTGGCCTTGGGTTGCATTTGCACTCGGACAGGTTAGGGAGTCATTACATGATGCTTTCTGCCCCAAAAACCACAAGGCTGAAACCTCCACCTCATCACCAGAATATTTTCCACCTGAATAACGAGGTCCAGAGAGGCCGTTGGTCCAGTAAGATACTACAGAACAGCGTAAGGGTGCCTCGGGTTCAGCTGCCACCCTTTACTTGGCCAATACTCCAATACTTTCCTTTCATCATTCACCCTTGAGGGAGTCTAAGAAGATGGAGTGTAGCACAAAACACCTGCAGTCCCTATGGCCTTCACAGAGAAGATGCTGAGAGGAGATACTCAGAAATACTCCTATAAGGACAGCTAGGGTGAAAACACTTATTCTTTCCTCCACCTCCAAGCTTGAGAAATTAAAAATATCAAAATTAAGTCCTCGACAATAAAGAGAAAAATCAACACAATAAAGTCTGCGTTTTCCTGTTTTTTTTCCCTCCTCCTCTCTAATTACTCATAATTACTCAGCTCTAAAATGTCATGGAAACAGCTTGCTTTTTATTTTTTTTTTTTTCCCCCTACAGCCGTACTTCTTAAGCCATTGGAAGCTGAAGTATAATCTTAACTTTATAAAGAAGAATGGAGCAGTGGGACAGATCTTGATCCTAAGCTTAAACTATCCTACATTTAAATACCAGTTCTCTAAAAGGCCTGAAATGCATTACTCAGGCTCTGGGAAGTTAAAAGCAATAAAACCTTACTCTCTACTTCACTTGCAAACGGTGAGGATTAAGATGCTAGGGATTATGAGGTTTTTAGTTCTTCAGTAATGTCCTCCTTCATCAGCAAGATCTGGCAAGATTAGGTGACTAATTTACTTGCTGATGTGAGCAATGTTCAAGTTCAGAGGATTTTTCTTGTCCTTACCTGAACTCTCACCAAAGAGGAATTTTTCAACTGAGCAATGATTGATTCAAAACCAAGTTACATGTCTCTAGGGAAGGACATTTAGGGTTTTAATTCTCAACTATCATGTTTAATTCCTCAGTGAAAGATGCCATGACACCAAAAGAAGGAAATTGGTTACTTAGATTGAAATCAAGCCAAAAATTTGTTACAAAGAACAGTGTAAAAAGGTGGGTAAAAAAGCCAGCACTTTGTAAAGTAGAAACAAACCCAGCACAGAAAAGGAAAGAAAAAAATAGATCTAAGGGATTAATTTCTCTGATAGACTTTATGCTTCCATCCACTGCAATTAATTTTGGGTCAGATGGTTTGCATCAAGTTTGTTTCTCTTGATCCCCAAGAGTCTTAAAGTTATAAGTCTGTGTAATGATCTTGAGCCCCCAAGAGGCTTTAGCACAGTTATGACAACCCTCTTTGGGAAAGCAGCGTGGTTTTCATCACTAGCTTGACTGGTTCGAATCTGCAGAGATTACTTAAAATCAGAGACCTGGAACCTCTCAGGGGTTTCTTGACAGCCTCTCCAAACTCTGGCATTGTTCAGCTTGAGAAAGCTTGCTTTATAGGATTTTCCATGGAAAGTCTAATTGCAGGTAACATCTTGAAAGCCATAGAAGATGTCTGAGACTATGAAATATTCCTCTGTCCCATTTCATGGGTCAGCATCTACACTGGGCAGGAAACTAATGACTTTTCCTGAATAATAGCTTCTCTAGAGGGGAAGCAATTAGTCATACTTTCTAATATCACAAATGTAATGACTTTGGTAAGAAACTGAATACAGAAATATAGCTCCAAAGCATTTCCTTGTGAAATCCCAAGGTACTGAACTGGCTCCTGGGTGTTTCTCAGCTTCCTACTTGGTGTGTAATGGATGAGCCACCCACAAATATCACCATGCAAGTGACAGCTACTTGATTGTATGGCTGACAGCACTCTATGGGATGTAGAAGTATGTGGTGGAGGTTGCCATTTTCTGTCTACACCCACATCACTTCTGCTGCTCTCTCCTCTTCTCCCTGGCATGTTTGCTGGGTATTTTTCAAGCATATTCTTGAAAAGCACCTCAATGTTAATTTTATACGATGCAGGTAAAACTTCTGGAAGTACTGCAGCAACGTCAGGAAGGCCAGCACTTATTTTCAAAATGGATTTCAGCCAGCATCCAAGGGGAAATTTAGGTGCCAAACACCCATTTGGAGAAGCCACAGACAAGGATCTCAGTGCCTGAAGCTGTGAGTGCAGTGATAGCCCCGAGCACTCATGAGGCTCCCAAAGGATCACAGATGTGGGCTAACTCAGTCAGTGCCATGTTCTCAGCAAGCATGGTGTCACAGCTTGGTGGATGAACTGCTCTCATAAGAAACCCAGGGCCACTTTGCAAATTTCCTTTGGAATAAGACTTTCATCCAACCCCCGAGGCTCTCCCTGCTAAGATGAATCACACTCCCATTCCTTCCCTATTGTTGCCAGAGCTCATTTCCCCTATTGTTCTTCTGAAAATTAGGGTAATTCATTCAGAAATGAAATTCAGCCCCATACAAAGCCTTGGCAAACCTAAAGCTGTTGACAAGAGCTTGGTCGATGCCAGCCTTCCTAAAAAGAGGGAATTTCACTGTAACTTCTTTTGGTGAAGTTTCATAATTAATTTTGAATTGAGCTTATTAGAAACACAGCCTGTGCTTTAGTCCACCTTAATTATAGAAAAATATGCAAAACTTATTTATTTCCTCCTTTACCCTGCTTTTTTTTTCTCTAATTGCTAATAATTTTAATTAACACCAGAGTTTCTCAACAGCATGTCATCTCCTTCTTTTTCATTATAGGTGTTAATTGCAGACTCAACTAAAAGGTGAAGAAGAAATTGAAGAAAACATCAAAAGAAACACCACACTGTTGGATGTGCAGAACCATTGCTTGCACAGTTGTCTGATTAGGGCTTTGGTTGATTTATAAGAAAAATTTTAAACATCTTTTTTATACCCTCCTACTTATATTTTTTTTTAAAAAACCAATATATACATGTTAAGCTATTTTATTTTTTCCAAATAAATTCTTTTTACTCAGATTTATGTTGTTCAGAGCAACTCACTGTCAGATCCAAAGCACACTCAGAACCTAAAACCTGATCTACAGTTTTACTCTTAACACAGATTTTGGAAGATTTTATGAGTAAGTGGCACTATTCTTACCAAATGCTGAGGGCTTCTAAAGTATTGGCCTAGTGAACGCCAGTTATCTCTATGTGCATCCATATGCACAGCTACGTACATGTTGTATGGACATATGGGCACAGCAATATTTTCCACCCTTTATATCCCAAAACCAATATATCCTACTGAAATGCAGAAGTACAAAAGTGAAGAATACAGATCTTCATTGTACAAAGTAAAATCTTTCAAGTTGGGAACAATTGTGACTTTCAGCTGGGGAAGCCTCAGAAACACAGGACACCTTGGATAAGAAAAGGAGGCAGGAGGCATCTCTAAAGGCCAGCTGCAGCACTCAATTCTATAGCTCAACAGCAACAATTTCATATCACCTAGAAGTCAAAAGAAGCAGGCAAGCAACCCAGTGAAACAAAAACCCCTGAGGCTTCCCAGAACAAAGGGAGGTTGGTAGGTGTTTCCCAACAGAAAAATGGCACTGCAACACTCAGAGGTGAGATGGTAACCAGTGCTGTCTGACAGCATCCAGAGAAAGGGCAAGGGCAGCTCTAGTAACCTCCAACACCTTCTCTTCTTTAAAGGATTAAAGATAATTTCAGTCCCTGAAAGTTTAATCAGCAAGGATGAGAAGGTTGCCAATCTGTGAGAGCTACATCCTCTTCAGCTGCTGCAGCTAAATCCTCAGGTGCACTTAGTGGCACGTTTGAGCCCTCAACCTTCTCTCCTGTCCAAGGATTAAATACAGTTGCAGTCCATGAAAGCTTAACCAGCACAGATGAGTAGGTTGCCAGTCCTTGGAAGCTAGCACCCCTTCAGCTTCTGCAACAAAATTTTCTGACATATTTAGTGGCATGTCTGAGCTCTCAACCTTCACAGTTCTGCCTATGGATACAGTGGAAATCAAAGCAACAGAAAGGTGGAGCAGACAAAAGTGAGGTCTGAGGTGAAAATCTCTCTAACTTTCCCAGCTTCATGTGCCAGAACTTGTGAGTCAGAGCACCCCATGTTTGTCCTCAGCCACGACAAAAAGAAGGCCATGGCATAACTTGGCTGCTGGTCTGATCTGCCTTCATGGTGCACTATCCCTGATGTCATCCTTCCTTGTTTTCCCCAAAAGCTTGGAAGCCCCTTAGCTGTGTCCCAGGCAACAGGAGGCACTAGTTGCCCTGGCTAAACACCTCTCTACCCCACCAGTGCTGCTCAGAATGCATCCAACATGTCCCCCGTGAAGCCCTCAGCACCCTGTTGGTTTCAGGTGGGATCTGTTCAGCCATGGGGAATGGAAGAGCACTTTCCTCTCCCAGCCTGCCAGAGACCAAGAGAAGGATGGCTGAGGGCCTAGGACACTCACCCACACTGACAGTAGTCATTACCTGCTGCAGACTTTATCCTATATTAAAGATATATCTTTCGATAAAAAAAGAAAATAAACAGACACCTGGTAGATCATATAACATGTCCCTTTTCTGCCCAGCACTGACTCATGAAGCACACGAATATTCATATGAACTTTATTAATACCATGAATAATATGTTAGCTTCCATTTTATAGCTTCCATATGGGCTCCTACTGGCTTATGTCACACTGTCCTTACTCGTTAGAACACTTAAAAGAACTTAATTCTTACCTGCAGATCAGATTTCCTCTCAGTAATGTCTATTTACACCCTTGCTTACAGCCTCAGTCTCTTTCGTTCCTCTTAAATCCTTCCAGTTTTCATTCTCCATCAGTTTTCCTCCCCATACTGCTGCAAAACAAACATGCACAAGTTGTGACCTAAGAAACACGAAGTGCTTCCAGGCAGAACTGAGCAATTTCCCAGCACAGGAACTGAAGTACAGTGTGAGCTGTCACTGCCAAGGCCACTGTCCCTGCTTCCACACAGCTCTTTGGAAAAAGCTGTCTTCAGTGCTAAGGCTTAGGGCCTCTCAAGCATTCAGCTGTTCTTTGGCATCTGGTATTTTCACTTGTGCTAGAGAAAATTCAGACGCTGTAAATTCAGACCAGGCTACATGGAAATGACACATCTCTCTAGGCTCCTCTTTCTCTATCACTTTATTTCCCTTAAAAAGATTAATCACTTCACATTTTACAGGTTAAGTTTCTTAATAATTTGTATATATTCTCTGTTCCTTCTGGATTTTTCTATAAATCCTTTTTTGTGTTATTCAATGGCAACATCAAATTGCTTTTTAGTAAGTTTTTGGCCCTATTAACAGAGATACTTTTTTTAAAAAAAAAAAAAAGATAACAAGCAGAATAAGGCTACTCTTTCTCTCCTGTTCCCACTCCCTAGTTCAGCACAAGTCTCCATCCCAAAGAGAAACAGTGCAATAATTTGCTGGGTAATCCCTCAGGAAAGGTTCACTTGATCTAACTACAATACTTCGGAAGCCTTTCCAATTTAAACCCTCAAAAAGAGCCTCAGGAGGAACACTGCTGCATGCAGTCTCAATGCTTCATTTTTCTGAAGAAGTCCTTGTCTGCCCATCAGATGCTCACTTCTTACTGGTTTGGTCCCAGATTACCCCTTCATAGCCTGCATGCTCTCCTTTCCCCTCACATTTCATGTAAAACAGCAGATGTCTCATGCCCCCCTGCTCCTCCACCATCTCCTTTGACCAGTAAAGAGAGAGGATGAAATACAATTTTGGAGGCAGTCTGAATGGGAACAGAGACTCTGTAGCACATCAGATGTCTGAGGCCCAGCCTGGCAGCTCCAATGGCCACTCAGAGCACGAGGATGAAATTCCCTGTTTTGCTCGACCTCGTTTCATTCTGCTTTTTGACTACTCAAGCTTTCTGTTTCATTCCTTACCCTGTTTCCCTGCCACTGTTCCTCAACTTCCAGCACTTGCTTTCTGCTCTCAACTCTTGAGTACTCTCCTGGGAAATGTCACTTTCCTCTCTCGTGGATTTTATTTTTCTTCAGGGTATACTTTTTATGTTGGCTTTTTTTGGTGGTGTTTTTTTTTTTTTTTCATGTTTCCAGAAGGAACTAAGACCCATTCTGCTTTAATTACTGCTCCAGTTAGCATCCTCCAGCCTACTTCCAACCCCTTTCATTTTCGCTGCTTCCTCCCAGTGGACCTGGTCCTCTCAATTTTATAAATCTCTAAAATTTACTTTCTTAAATGTAGTGTTCTGTGCATAATTCATCTATAAACTGAATTCATTTCCTAGTGGGATAATCATACAATCTTCTGAGAATTTTTACATCTGCTGTTTTTCTTTCCTTCTGGATAATTAAATACATAAAGATACATATTTAGGGCAGGAAAGTAGAAGATAGGGGATCATGCTTCAAACCCACACTTTCCTGTCCTTACAGAGACTTCCCACTCTTCTCAAAATCAAATACTGTTAATTTATGTCAACAGAGCTGACATTTCTAAGGAAGAGTAAGGCAGACATTGCATTATGGAAAAATATAAATTAGTCAGTCAGATCGTGAACTGATGTACATCAGAATAGATTAGTGTCTTCAGAGAAAATGCATCAATTTCTAGCAAAAATAAACTTTTTTAAAAGATCACCAGAATTGTGCAGATACTGCACAGCTGAGAATCAGGACTCCTTTTAGATCTGCTGGATTTTTGTTTTTCTTTCTCTTACAATTATGAGCTAACTGATTTATCACATTATTTTTTGAGCCATTAGTAGCACAGAGTCTAATTTAGAAACAAAGCAAATGCACAGGAGAACCAAGCAGCACAGATGATAACATTATCACACCTTCCCTGGTACTGGCAAGCAGAACGAGAGCTGAATCTTTGCACATGTGGCTTACTTGCATTAGTGTGAAAACCAGTGCTTTGGCGAAATAATACAGTATTTTATTATTCAAACTAGATTCCTTTTTCCCATCAATTCATGACACGACATCCATTTTTGTGAGTATCTCCTGTCAGGAGTGAAACGTGCTCACATGTACCTTCGATATGGTTCTATTTTTCAAATTTTCACAGGACAAACGGTGATGAATAACATCCATACAAATGTGCTGCCTTAATATGTGTGCTTATTTCACAGCAAGTGAGAAGAGAGAGAAAACCAACCCAAACAGACAGAAAACATACAGACCATGACTATTTGTAATGTATCTGCAAAGAGTTTCATACAGCAGAGCCGTAGCTCTGGGCTCCTTGCTGCTCCTGTAATACAAATAAGAAACATATGAAGTACCTTGTAAACCAGGTCGTTGGATTTTATTGCAAGAAATCCATCAGCCATCATATTACCATGCAAATCCGCTTACTGCATTGTCCGACAACAGCATTTCAAATAAAAAAAATCAAAGACAAAATCCCCCAACAACCTAGACATACTTTTTTTTCTTTCGTGCGTGTTGCCAGCTCCCATTACCAGTAGCTGGAGTTTCTCTGCAGGGGTCTGTCAAGGTGAGAATGGGCTGCCCACTCATCTCTCCTGCTCAGCAGACCAAGTTGTGAATTACTGCACTTATATTCTTTTTTCCTGAGATACTAAAACAGGATGCCAGGAATAAGGTATTTTAAAAAACAATAGCCCAAGAATCAGGACAGTTCCGTAACATAAAGGCACAGAATTATGTAATTGCTTGCTCTTTGACAGCCTCCTGAATCACTGAGACAAAAAAATCTCACTTTTCTATGCCCTGTGACTTTCAGAAGGTGCCCATCAGCCCACATCTGGGCAGCAGGACAGAGTTGCATCTTGTCAGTGGAATATGCAGGAAAATATTAGAAAATGGTATTCATCTGTTCTCATAGAAAATGTAATTTCCCCCAAAATGTAATTTCCTGATTAAAAATATGGGATTCTTTTCTCCAGCACAAACTTTCATAAAAGAGATTTCTTCTGAATTCTGTTTTTAAGTCAGAATTTGTGAGCTCCAAATAGCTTCAGAGATAAAGGGTATCTGTAGTCTGTTCTCCTTGTTCAGAAGTCCTCATCACTTCTTCACTTTTTAAGAGCAAAGTAAATAATGCCTGTCAACATGAACCCCCATGACTTAAGTACTACATAAAACTTCAACCCTACAGGTCCTCTGCCTTTTCAAAAACGTTACTATTATTTTTTCTTGCTTTAGAGCTTTCCTATTACTTGCCTCTACTCAAGAAACCCAAAAGAATACGGATGAATTTCAGTCTAAAGGAAGAAGCTTTTAATTTCACTTAATCAAGATGACAGAAAAAACTCAATCCTGTACTGCTTTCCTCTTTCCATACCATAAAAGCAACTAAACAGTGAGATCTGTTTCTAGGAATGAAGCTTCTGGTGCTAACTGCCAATATCCATTATAATTGGTAACAAAAATTTTGTGAACCTACAAAGACCATGAGGAATATCCCACTAACAGCACTGACAGGCTGTTCTTAAAATGGTTTGCCAGCAAGTTTTGTATAGATCTCCCTGCTGCTGTAATACCTTAGACCTTGCAGCCTCTCTAGTGTGTATATCTTCACAGCGGTGCTACAGGCCAGGGAAGTAATACTCTCCTTGTTTTACAAAGACAGAAGGAAGGTGCACCAGCAATTATCTGCTTCATGTTTCTGAAAAACCCTGCAAGAAATTTAGCCATCAAAAGCAGCAATTCCTTTCAAAACTCTGGATGCCACCATCAGAAATCTCAGTTTGGAGACTGAGATTGGCTGTTGGGAGGAGGGTGTCACACAATCACTCTTATCCCCTTAATTTCTCCGCCTGCAACCAGCCTTGGCCACAGACCTGGGGAACAGATGTGTGTCATATTGCTTGGACCTCAGCCATCAGCATCAGCCTTTCTGCAGAGACCATCTCCACCTGAGCAAGACGAGGAGAACTGGCCCTAACAAAAGTTCAAGGCCTTCCCCTGACTCTGCCCCCTGAGCACCCATCTTGAACAAGCTTCATTGGACAAGCTGTGGTGCAGCTGTCACCTCCACCAACCACCACCTTGGCAGCTTCCCTTCCTTCCCACAATCAAAACTGGCAGCAGTCCCCCATCCCTGTCCCATTCTCTGCATATTTAGAGATTTTGTTAATATTTTATATTTGCCAATTCCCGCAGATCTATATGAAGAGGAACCAGCTTTCTAATGAATGGTGTTGAATAAACAGAAGCAACAGGAAAAAATGGCTTGTTGCCCCCCTTGAGTGCCTATGGAGCTAGAGACCACGCAGGGAGACTTGGCTATCAAGTGCATTGCTGGGTCAAGCTGTATTTTGAATTTATCCTTTCAGTGGCAGCAGGAAGATAAAAAACAAAGTTATAATGTCATATAAGATATAAGAAAGTTAAATACTGCTTAAACAAATCTGATGCTATGTTTGACCAATGGGGAAGGGGAAGAGCTGGATATGCTGTGTGCTGTATATCATTCAGGAAACAAATGAATTGGTGATTGGAAACTTACTTATATACTTCATAGGCTTCTGCCATTCCCTAAATGGTAGGTAATAAACCTTATTGGATTTCCCATTTTGTGGAAACGACTCCTTCATAGCTTTGTCCCTCTAATGGGTACTCATTTAAGAAAGTACTCTGTAGGTTTTATTGCATCAAAAGGAATAAAAGAATTTAAATGAATCTTAATGTTCTCTCAAAGTGCTAGAGTCAGGGACTTCAAGCTAAATTCACAGCTAGAACCAGGGTCTTTCATACTCTTTTCAATCTACAGAAGGAAAACTTTGGGGATAGAAGAATTTTAACAAGCCTTAAGTCTCTTTTCTTCTTAGATTTACCTCTTTCAACTCTCTTGTTTCCCTTCGTTTCAATTTTCTCTTAAATCTTCTTACCCTCCTTCTCCTTCACCCCCACACCTCTTCCCTTCTGGCCAATATGTAGGTTACTGCAATGAACACAGAATTTTCTTCCCCTCCAATTTCAGAGGTGTCTGTCTGGAGCTTACCCTTTAAAGGTTTTCATGTGTTGTTTTCCCCCACAGGCTTTTTGTCAAGACATCAGGGAATCATAAAATAACATGGTCTGGTTTTCTGGCATGATTGTTTCCGAACAGTGGAAATACCATAAAAGCAACAAAAACCTCCTGCTCCCTAGCTTTCTGAGGCTCACAAGTAATGTCCCTGAAGCAAGTAAAACTCAAAAGCTCATTAAGACTTCCCACAGATCTAAAGATATTATCTGCTCAAATACCACTTCTGATGTCCAGTGTTTATTTGTGTGTTTGTTAAATCCAATTTCGTTTTTCACAGGTATATTTTACATAGTCAGCTACTTTCTGTACATCCATCCCCTCTATGCCTGAGATCCTGAGAAAGAGCAGGAATCCAACGTGGATGTATCTTCTCCAGATACTGTCTACACCTTAATCTTTTTTCCCCCCTTCCTACTCTGATGCCATTTGTAATTTATTCCCCCTTCCTTCTGCAAATTTTCCTGCAGAGAATTCAAGCACTACCTATAACTTAAGTTAATCAGAGGTGAGCATGGCCAGCTCCTTGCAAAACTGGGACTAGCTGTAGAAAATTATTTGAACATGCACAATGTCCCTGGGATTGATTCATACAAAATGTCATTTCTCTGCTTCAACATACGGGTATACAATGAAGAGCAATTTAGTTGTTAGGGTGTAGCAAGTTACCATCTGTTAGATGAGCCATTTCTGCTAACTGAGCTGCCCTTTGAGTCTGCTCCAGTTGTGGAATAAAATAACCACTGTAAAACACAACAAGTTCATAGGATGCACCTCTGCCTGTATGTACCAACTTCATAGCTGAGTGGTTTTAAGAGCTCACATAGGCAGCTAACAGTCAGACTCCAGCCTGGGAATGAAACAGCTGGTATCTGTTCTTATTCAAATCTTTTAATTCCAATTAAATAATAAACTTCCCTTTCAATGACTCAAGGAATTACTTGTATTGTCTCACATATCTTAGTATCTAAAGAAGCTTTGACAAGAGCATACCTTGAGTTCCTGATATAAATGTATAATAAATCTTATGTTGTCAAGCATGGTGGCATTTTTATTTTATTTTCAAAGAGAATTTAATCTAACTTCCCAGAGGATTCTTCTCTTGTGTCATAACAAAGTCTGGCTTGTAATGGATTTCCCATTTTTCTTTGTATCTTGAATAATGACAAAATTGCTGCACAGAGAAGCAGCGTTCTATAATGTCACAAAATGCAAGTGGGAAGTGATAGTTGTCTTTGAAGGGCTGGGCTCAGCCCAAGCCCCAATTTCAAGAAATACAGGCACTAAATGATTTAATATCTTCCTACAATCAGTCTCCAGCCAGACCAGGAGCACAGGGAAAGTCCATATGTTATACGAAAGTAAACAGACAAGGAGGGGGAAACAATACAAAATAAACAAATCAATAAGTAGCACTTAAGAGCCCAGCTTTCAATTGATGTAATGTTGATATGAAACAGCCAAGAATCTGGCTCATAAATATCCATTCCTACATGTCATTCTAAATAAAGGACTTTTTATGTTAAGTTTACGGCAAGTAATAGGATGTAATGGAATTCACATATCCTTTGGGGAAAAAGGCCTCTATTATATTCCATTATAAACCATTACATATCAAAGGACTAAAAGCACTTCTCTCTTCAATGCCATAATTTTCTTCAACAAATTCTAGAATCCCTTCACTGCTACAGAGCATCCTCATAAAAGACTAATATTTTCTACCATAATTTAGGTGACTGGATCCATTTTGCTACCTCACAAATTGCATTGGGCTATTGTGGCAGAAGGATGAGCTGATGTTGAGTGTACACAAAGTAGTATTTGTCACTAAAAAAAATTTTTAAAAGTAAATAAAAAAGGCGTTTTTTTCCGGTATGATTTGCATAGCAGATCTCAGGCAAGAAATTCAGAGCACATTAATTAGTGGGTGAGCAACCTTGCACTTACGGTGTCTTGTGTTCTGTAACATTTAATGTAGTGAAAAAGTCATCATGAGAACCTGGAGGTAATACTCCTGCTCATGTACTGATTGTATTGCACTATGCAATTACACAAATGTTAATTTGCTGTCTTGGCTGCACCCGTCAACAGCTCAGAGCTTTTATTTGAGAGGTGAATCCCTATCAAGCCTGGTAAAGACCTAAATCTCCTGAGACATTACTACTGGAGGCTGCTTTCTCTTCTTCCTGCTTAATGTTGATGCTACCTGCTCATCTTCTCCGTAGCTGATCCCAAAGCACTTTGCAAGAAGGTCGATAACATTATTCCCTTTCAACTCATGAAAGGCTGAGCCACAAACAGAGGACTTGTTCATACTCTGACACATACTGATGACCATAAGGGAGATGCAGAACTTAAGTCCCTCAACCACTTACATATTTGCTCCAAAGCTCATGGGGACAATTACAAGGACTTTTCCAAATGCTTTGGTGACCATGCCTTTAAACATCTCATTTTAAAAATTTCTACTGCATGCATCTCATTAACCAGACCTTATTTCTCCGCAAAGCCTGCATTGCACAGCTACCCATCTTCTCTCCCCTCCACATAATTTAGTCCCACTAGCCCAGTGTATGAGCTCAAGGGCTCCTGGCAGATGAGACAGAAGCTCTCATCAGATGTCTGCCATGAGATGGATGATGTTGAAGCTCATCAGCCTCACAGCTGAGCTGCTCTTGACATGATCTCCGGGAGCTGGAGAGTGAGTTGTGCAATTGTTCTGAAAGTTTGCCAAGCAGCTAATTTTCAGAATTAAACAGTCTGTAGTACAATTAACACAGGGATAACTATGGTCTGCTGTGACTTACCACACAAGGTAGCTCATTTCGTCATCCTAACATGACAGGAGGAAAGGGACCACATGGACAAGGTGACCACTGAATGTACCTGGACCTCTGTCTTGCCCTTGTCCGCTGCAATTTAGGAGCATTTGTGTTGCTTGAATAGATGCATCCAGTCTGGTCAGAGAACTCTTGGGACTCTAAAATGAAAAGGAGGAACTGGGTTGTGAAGCTGATCACTGAAAGGCCCAATTTCAACATATCAGTGTCATAGTCCCTGTTTAAGAGCCCAGCCTCCCCTCTACCATAGCTTCCAGCATCCTCCCCCTCTGTAGCACAGAGCCACCAACAGCAGCATCCCCGAGCCAGATTTAGATACTTTCAGTTTTCAGAATCTCCTTCTGTGATGTTTGTGGCAGATTTTGCTGCATACCAAGGAGCACTGTGTCTTTCTGAAAATTCAACTTGTTTCTTGCTCCCAGCTGCTACAAGTTCTGATATAAAAGGTAAGACGAACTTTCCACAGAGTGCTCTGTTACTCTCTGAGCTCATCCAGACCCATCACCCCTCTGCAGAGAAGGGCTATTGTGAGAAGGAGAAGCTAGGAGTTACTGAAAGGACATCCTACCAATGCATTTGTGGTCCACAATAAGGACAATAAGGACCACAAAAAGGAAATATTCTCTTCACATCGCCTCACACTCACTACACCACAGTAAATTTTTTCTATTTCCTACTTCTGTATCTCCCTGCTAGTTGCTCTTCCTGCTCTTCCAGCCCTTTGCAGGGAAGCCTCTCCCAGCCATGGTCCCATGCTGGACCTGCTCTGTAGCAGGGAAGAAGCTCCTTTTGCCAGGGGCTGCTGGAAGATGCTGCTGTGAGTGGTTTCAAAACTCCCTCTTCCCACCCCCACACTCCACTTTCTCTTTTTATTTTTGAGAGGCTGGAGTATCACAGGATAAAGAGACTGCAGCTGTGTTGGGGAAAAGAAGTCAGTCACGTCTCAGCAATTTATGGACAATTTCCCATTAATAAGAGATAATGAAGTACAGTTCAATGGGTTTGCAATTGTACGCCCGCTCTTTGAGAATATGGAAGGGAATCTGACAGCAGTTTATTCTTCTCAGAAATGGCATTACCATGATTTTATATATTGCATTGTAAGCAGGGGGATTTGGGCAACTTGAAATGGTTTAGTAGCCTATCAAGAAAAATGCAGGTATATCAAGTTATTGAAATGACCTCAACAACTGTTACAGCAAGGGAAACATCTGATAGAGATTGCCTGCAGGCTCCCAACTCTCACCTGCATGTACCCAGAGGGCCAGAGCACCATGAAGGAGCAAAGGTCTGTTGGTGTTTGTGAATATGACAGGGCATGCTGAAGGAGACATTTTAAGCTACAGAGCACACCTTTGCCTGTGTGTTTCATGGCAGGTCAGCTTGCTTGACTTCCATACATCACACAGAAGCTGTGGGGGAAGGCTAGCCTGATCACAGGCTCTTACTGCCCTATCATGATGGTCTGAAGTATACTGTCACTTTATGTTGCAAGCCAACCCAGGAACAAAATTACTTGATTACTGCAGAGAGGCAGAATTCCTCCGGGTGAGAAACAGGGGTATGCAGAGTCACTGAAAAATCAGTTAATACAGTTGTTTTCTCTTGTACCTTGTCACAGGGTGCTTGATTCACCAAACCCAATGCTATAGAACCAGGGACTGCTAATGCCAGTTAAATCTGCTCACCCATGTAAAAGGTTATTCCTCTTCAGAGTTTCTCTAGACCTGCATACACAGTCCTGGAGAGTCACACTGGTTAATGGTGCAGACAATTCCCCTCAATTTCAATTTGTTGTCCCGCAGTATAATTGACTCCTTCCTAATAACTAGGAAGGGCAGGCAGAAGTGCACCTTCTCCATCACTCACATTTCTACACACACCCTCTGATACATCTCCTGCTTAAAACTGATGTTTCCATCACTAAGGCTAAAGACACACAGAAAATTTCCATTTAACATTTACATATCCAGATCCTCTCTCATTCTGTAGTACTGTCCTATTTTGGAGATAATACAGCTCATGTGCCCAATGAAGATGTATCTTCAGTTATTTTACAAGGGTGTGATTATACTTTATGTGTTGTTCTAGTCTCTCACTGTACTAACATTTTGTTTGCTGCAGCTACATGACTGCAAAAGCATTTCAAGTGCCACTCCAAACTGACAGAACTGATGTGCAAAACCCTTTTTTCCCCACACACTGATGAAACACTTGCTTATGAAGATAAGAGCCCAACACATAGGACATTACTATCCAAAAGAAATTACTGTGTTCCACTCACCCTAGACTAATTGCATTGACAGATACCAGCTCACCCATTACATTTTTAATGAACAGTAAAAAACAGGTTTCAAGTCAGAAGTTTATGTAGTAAATCTGAATTTCACCAAAGTTTGCAGGCCTAAATTTTTCCAAAATTATTTAGAATCAATTATTATTTTCTAGGTGTTTTGTTTTGTTTTTTTTTGTTAAAGGGAAGAGAAACCATGGGTACACCAGTACTGGGGAACTGCACCAACTTCCTACAGTATTTCTTTGAGAAATAAACCGGAAACAATGGAAGCAGCATCTTTTCAGATCCAGGTATAAGTGGAGATGCATGAATTGAGCACATTATTGCAAAACTTTAACTTGCAATCTCTTCTCAAAGGTCAGGACAGGTTTTTCTTCACAACTTCCCAACACAATGCCTGCTCACAGCACAGCCTGAATTTAGTGCTACCTGACACGGTTTCCAGTTTTAGTGCAGGTCTCTCACAGTTACAGGCTTTTCTGAAGGACGCAGATTATGGGCTATATCACAAACATCCACTCCTGCATCTCCTATGACATCTTATCCTTAAAAATTAAGGCACAACACTTCCCTAGACAGAAACATTACTTTCTAATGGGAAAGCTGATGACCAAAATGATGTCCCTTTGCTCCAAAATGGCAAGCTTTCCTCCTTACTCCTGCCTCCTGAGACTAAGGAAGACCCTGTCCAGCTGTGTGGTGGGAGACAGATCCAACCTTTGTATATTTGCATTTTGAGGACAGACATATAGATGACAACAGTGTTATCTTTCACAGATTAAATAGAGGAATTTGGTGACCTACCCCAAGGACTTCTCTATCACTTTGGAGATCTGACCCCCGTACCAGGATTTCTCCTAGCTAGCCACCCACCAGGCCAGCCCATCCTTCCCCCGTGCAAAAGGGCCATTTAAAAGTAGACCAGGATGCAAGGGCTCCCCAGTAGCATTCCCACTTCTTGCTGGCCTAAAAAATACCTATCATGCACCAAAGCACTAAATTAACCCAGACACGTTGATGTTCAGTGGGGAAAAAGATGTATTTTGTGTTACATAACATATCTAAGAACAATCTCATTTACTTTAAAAATAGCCAGAGTTTCAGGAAGCACCTTTTTAGATTCTTATAAAGCTCAGCTGAAAACCAACTCCCTTAATGCAAAACAACAGCAAATTACCTAGTTATTATTATTCTCACGCAACAAAGCAGTCATTTCCCAACTGAGACTCTTATTTAAAAAAATAATCATATAAATTATTTTGGAAAGATTATAAGTTTCCTTTTAGGCCTCTTTCTCTTACTGTGTTTTGATTTGCATAAACATGACATTAAAAAGTGAAAAAATCTCTTTAAAAAACAATTACTCCATCAGCAACACCTGACAGTGCAGAATGCAATGGCACCACAGAGATCATCTTGGTAAGAAATAAAAAGATTATTTTTCTCCTTTACTGACATTAAAACATCTCTTGTTTTTAACAGGACTGCAGTTCAGATTTATGTTTTAGAACCCTTTAGTAATTGGGCATGTGTAAATATAATGATTTTTAGATGCATTGCAGCAGATAGTGAAGGAATAAAAATCCCACACTGAGCACCTTGATGGGGCCTGCTCAACTCAAGATGGGGAAGGGAGAAAGAATTGTACAAGATCTTTCCTTGTTGAGAAGAAAGAACTAGACACCTTATTAGTGCTTGTCTCTGAGAGCTTTTGTTCCATTAAAAACCTGTTAATTGCTGCCTTAGTAACAAAGGAACTACATGCTGTGGTGGGACTATTAGGAGGCTACATGCCTTGTTCACCCTTAGGAGGGCAAAGGGATGTAATTGGTTATGTATTCTTAAAAGATGCATTAAAGGGACTAATCAGCTGGTGTCGGCATCTGTTAATGGAGATTCTTTACAAAATAGAAAAGGATACCCAAACCCTAGTTAATAAAAAGCTACATCATCCAGGGCGGCAAAAAGTGAACTGGATGTAGAAATATGAAGAAGATGTGCACAGCCAAAAAAACAATGCCAAGAATTCTAAAGGCCATCAGCACTTTGATTATCTGATGAGGCTATTCCTTCAGTTCTTGAGAAAGGAGGTCTGCATACCCACATACAAAATACGAATTTGTGAATCAGTTAATTTGTGAGCAACCACTCTGCACTTGCAGCCCAGAGGGCCAACTGCATCCTGGGCTGCATCAAAAGAAGTGTGGCCAGCAGGGCCAGGGAGGTGATTCTGCCCCTCTAATCTGCTCTGTTCAGACCCCTCCTGGAATACTGCTTATAGGTCTGGTGCCCTTAGCACAAGAAAGATATAGACCTGTTGGAGAGGGTCCAGAGAAGTGCCACCAAGATGATCAAAGGCCTGGAGCACCTCTGCTAGGAAGACAGGCTAAGAAAATTGGGGCTGTTCAGACTAGAGAAGAGAAGGCTCTGGGGAGACCTTATAGCAGCCTTTCAGTACCTGAAGGGGCTACAGGAAAGCTGGGGAGGGGATTTTAATCAGAGAAGATAGTGATAGGACAAGGGGTAAAGGTTTTAAACTGAGAGAGAGGAGATTTAGACTAGATATTAGGAAGAAATTCTTCACTATAAGGGTAGTGAGAAACTGGAATGGGTTGCCCAGGGAGGTTGTTGATGCCCATCCCTGGAGGTTTTTAAGGCCAGGCTGGATGAGGTTTTGTGCAACCTGGTCTAGTGGTAGGGTTCCCTGCTCATGGCAGGGTGTTTGGAACTTGATGATCTTTAGGGCCCCTTCCAAACTTAGTGATTCTATGATTCTATTCCAAACACCCACTGCTCTTTTATATTGGCTGGCTACTAAATAATTCCTTTAGTATAGCAATGCAAGAACTGAAATACTTTTTCAGTCTTCCTTGGCAAAAGAGAAGTTTCCTGTAGATCTATCTTACCTAATGCAATATTTTATTGCTAATCCTCCAGAACTGCTATTTGCCCCCACTTTGATTTCCTTAAGTAACAGGGTAGAACATAGACAAAAAGGTTCAGACCTAAGTATTAGTTTTATGGCCCAGTTTTATGAAAAAAAATGAAATGGGTCCCTAGTATGGCCAGTTTGCACAAGGTCTGAAGTCTCCAGAGCCGTCAGCATCCACATTCAGCTCAGATACCTGTATCAACTCCAGGTGGTACATACCATGGCTGGTTTCCTGGAAGCTCAATTTCAGTAGAGCTTTGTCTCCAAATGGACAGTTCTTTAAGTTTTTAGGCACCTATGTCTTCTTGGAAGGGGCGTGTCTTTTGTCGGCACAGCCAGGCTAGGAGAATTTAGCCTTTTTTCAACTGCCTATATTGGAGTAGAACATTTTGGGGAAAAACAGTGTAGGGCTGTAATGAAAGGAGTAAAAACTCAGGTATGTTGTACTTCATTCTCAAATCTGCTATGTCAGCACTGCAAAGCAAATGATTTAAACAAAAAATGCCACCACTGTATTCACTGCATCAGACTGGGGTCCATGGTCCATTTTAGCCCATTTCTGAATTACATTTTGGCATCTGGAGTTGGGTGGACAACACTGATTTTATCTTACAAACAGTCACCTTCTTATTTTTACTAATGCATTATCTCACAATATTTGTAAAGCAAATGAGTCCTCAAAATTAGAGCGAGACAATTAGAACCTTTTGTTTCATTGTTGGGTGTTTTGTTTTGGTTTTGTTTTTTTAAGTATTTTGGTTTTATGTTTTAAGAGTAATCAATAGCCTTTCCAACAGGAGACAGCAGAAGACAGATCTCACGGCCTTTTCCTACCCTCATAGTAAGCATCCTCAGAGAACTGTCAGATGGAATAAAAATTAATCCTAATCTTAAACAAACAACCTTTGTTTACTGGCAAGTGGACTCTTCTTGTTTGTGTACACTCACCAGTGTCTGGCAGAGAAGCAGAAAGGGATGAAGATGACCACAAGAACCATTCTTCTCTTTTCCCATAACACAGACTCTTTGTGCAAAGTAAATGCCAACTGTAACAACAGTTGTGATTGCAGCTTGTTTCCAAACCCTTTTGTTCCTTCCCAGACCCTTTGGGGTTCAAAGCAAACTGCAACATAGATTGTTTCAGCTGTGTCTGTCTGAAGAGACTCCAGCAGAACCAAGAGTACTTTCCCCTTAAAAGGAGTCAAAATCTTTGGTTGCAAGTAAAGAGCAACTCAGTAGGCTACAGATTTACCCCATGGGGATCAGGTTTGGTGCCTCCCATGCTCTACTAAAGGAAAGGAACATTTTCTGTTTGTGTCCTCATATTCATTTAAATCAGTAATGAAGTTGGGAGCATCACAGGGCTTTAGTGTTATATGGGATTAGACCAGGCTTAGATAACTGAAGAAATGAACTGACTTAATTAGCTTTCCTGAAACAAATTATTATACTGTGCTCATTTCTAACTCTTGTATAAACCCCAAAGAGTTCTAGAAATGTATTAATTCCTTGAATAATAAATCTTATATTTTTGCATACCTACTGCAATTATAATGGGTAATGAGATTTTCATTAATCAGACCCAGATTTTTTAATGCTATTGAAGAATGTAAATACATTAGGGGCCTATTTATTTGGTAAATCTTGGAGGGGAAAAAAGAAAAGAAAGCAGAAGGCGATAAGAAAAATTTCTACATTAAACTAACCTATATCTAATAAGCTTCTTAACATCCATCCTGTGAACATCTTCATATTGATTATGAACTCTGTAAACTGTTAAATCCTGGTCAAAGTATTAACTCCAGTACCTCTCTAAAGGCAAAATGCAGTTATTAAATATTATGCCACCTGGAATACACTCTTGGTTTTACACAGATAATACCTTTTCTGCTGTCATTTGAATGCTCTATGTATAAAGACTATTTCCTTGCTGGTATATTCTATGCTTCCAGGTACTTCTGAGCCAGAAACTCTTGTCATTATTAACGTGCCAAAGCAGCCATTAAACCTTTCTCTCTTTTTTTTTTTTTTTAAACTCTTCTGAGGAGGTAGCTAAAGATCTCTCTCATGCAAACGTAGTGGCATTGCAGTTGTCATTAATTATAAATCAATTTCTAATATTACTGAGAGCACAAAGATTGTAGGGGGTCTTGTTAACATGAGATTAAAATTTCCTTGAAGTGCAATTATTTTGCAAAAGAGTCTTTGGCTGGATTTATGACAATGTGTTGCATCTCTGTGCTTACCAAATTGACAAGAGAGATTTTGTTTGTCATGAGGAGAATATCAACAACACACACCACTTCCCTGGGAGAAACCCCAACACTTGGAAGAAAAAAACTGAAGGAGAAGAGACTTTAAATTCTAATTCCAGATTTCTAACAGGTCCCCTTTCTTCTTAGATCTTTTTTGATAAAAAGGGAAGTCATCACAGGAGACTGCTGAAAAAGTCAAGAGAACACCACTCTGGCAGTACAAGGTCAATTCTTGTGCATGTTTGGAATGCAAAAAAGAAAAAAAACAACTTAGTACTTCCAGTTTAAAAAAAAAATAAAAAAAATTGAATTTTAAGTCTTAATGTGAAACTGAGGTTTTGAACTTTTTTCCTTTTTTCAGTAAACCTCTCTTGATTTGACATCATATATAGGTTTGGGTTCCAAGCCACTTCTCTTGGAAAAATGCTTTTTTTTCCCTCCCTAAAAACTTAGCAATTGACAGTAGTCTATTCGAGCTTCTCTTCCCTCTGGTTGAATTGTTAACTGTTGCACTAAAATCTGTAATCCTTACTGAGTCACAGAGAAGGGAATGAGGTAGCAGATCCCCCCACAGCTCTGACACTGCTTTATGGCACAGCTGCAGGAGCCTGATCTCAAAGTCTGAATTTACAGAAGCAGCTGCAGAAGTCCCTCTGGCTCAAGGAATGAGGAAACTAGCTACTTTCAGCCTAGAGGGGTTTTTCCAATCTGTTTCTTTGGACTCTTGCATAACTTTAAAAATCTGGGCCCTGTAAGTGCCTCACAGAAGACAGTCAGATGTGCTCTCCTTGGTATTTATTTGGGGAGAGCTTAGGTTAAAGAACAAATTTGCTTCTGTTCTTCATTTTCACACTCTAACAAGAGCCAGCTCCTAGCTGCACTGAGCAGGTCCCTGGTTTGAAAAGGAACCACCAAGCTCTGAGCTGCTGTCAGTTTTCCCAGGCTGATCTTCTACATTGCTTCTGTATTGCCTCTCATACTAGAAACCCCATTTCAACAGAAAGCCAGAACAACAGAGACACAGAAGATGTTAAATGCCATCTGACCCAGAGAAACCGAGGAGACGTGTCAAACACTGCTAGGAAATTTTGTTCTGTACTTGCAGAAATGGTAGTCTTGGAAAAAACAAAAAGGGACCTGTCTCAGACAATGTGTGGTTTTGCTCAAGTCTCTACGGGAAGAAACTTGCCATTTATTTTTAGCATCAGTACTGCTGCAATCCACCTTGTTAATTCAAGGATTCATTTATAAGCTGCTTTGATACGTTGCACTCAGCACTGAGTGCTGAAATGCTTTTTTTGTGTAGTTTCCCCACCCCTCCAAGTTTGGTTGCCCTCCCCGCCACCAATCTAAATTCGCTTTTATGTGCTAGGAAAACAACAAAAAAAAAAGTGTGAAATTGCCACTTCTGAACATCTTGTCCTCTTAATTTGTACAGTGCTGATTTGTTCAGCACAGAAACAGTACTAGGAGCAGAATAAATTTAGCTGCCAGGCAGGGTGGGGGTAGGAAGGGAGGTGGCACTACCAGAGAGGGGCTCTGCGATGGTGCTGCTCTTCTCCCCTTGCCCTGTGAGCAGGTTTCATCATACCCCTACCTTCCTCCTGTAGTCTTCCCTTTGCCAACTGCAGGCATTCAGGTTGGAAATGCCACATCCATGCACTGCCTCTGCATCATTCCTCTTCCTCTCTTCTCCCCACTATCCTCATAAATTTGCCTTTCTTCAAATCAGCTTTGTTTTAGGGTTTTTTCTCCTCCTCCTCCTTCAAGCTCATGATTCCCTGGATGCCACATGCCCTCCTTTGGCACACTGTGCCTCCCCCCAGCCCACTCTCTCCCTTCCCCTCTCCTTCTCCTCCTGGGGCACAACTCCTTTGTTCATCCACATTCTGTCAATTTTCCTCTAGACTTTCACCTTCCCATTTATCAGCTCCATCCCAGTTTCCTCCTCAGAGTCCTCCACTTCTCCCTTGCTACATATTGCTCATTCTCTATACAAGGAGACAGCCAAGGAGGCCACTGAACCTGAAGACCAGCATTATTGAGAATCTATAATTAATATATATATGACAGAGTCACTCAGGAAAAAAGTTGGGGGCTGAGGTGAAATGGCAAATTAACTGAAAGCAGAGAGCAAATATCTTTTTGCATCTGAACCTAACACAGGGAGCCTTGGCAAGCTGCTACATGCAATGTACAGGCAGCTTGGAGAAAGTCAGTAGCAGCAATGCCACAAGTCAACCCAGGCAACTTCTTGAACCTCTTGCACATTCAGTTTGAACCAACACTTTGGTTGGAATAAATAGCAAGTTTTTCTCTTTTGAAACAAAAAGGTCAACTGAAAATCAAATTTAGTTATTTCAGAAGCTCAAGTCTTAACATCTTTTTTGGCAATGTAATAAGCCAATGGCCTTTGAATAGGAGAGAGAGAATGGCCAGCTTTCTTTTTACTGCATTTATTTTATGTAGTGACTTCCTCAGCCACGATGAAGACAGAAATAAACAGATAAGCTATTAGCCCAACAGAGTCAAGTCTCCTTACATCCAGGGGATACAAACGGGCATGTAAACCCTGATAAATGGTTAACTTCAGCCAGCATTTTAACAACAGTGACAAAGAGAAAGCAGGTCAAAATCTACAGTGGTAAAAGGCATTATGGGCAATTTTATGATCAGCACCATAATTTGGTGTGTTTAATCATTTTTATTGGAGTGAGAACTTGCCTGTTCTTTGCAGTCTGAAAAAGTAAGGATTGCCTCACTTGTATCCACAAATAGACATGTTAATTTAGCACCAGAGAATCCAGTGCACAGACTCTCATCCCAACAATGAGTTAATGTCTGCCTACCACCACTCACTGATGGGATCTTAAATCGCCCTTTGGTGCTCTTCAGAGCCTGAGGTGCAATGAACAGGTTTTGCAATCAGTCCAGTGCCTTGAGGATTGCAGTAATTTGTGCCTTCCCCAGGGAGCCCACCTATGGGGTAGGTGACGGCCAGGAAGCCTCAGTGCCAGCCCCAATAAGGATGGGTGTTGGAGCTGTGGTGCCAGCACAGCCTGACGGCTGGGGCACCCTCCAGGAAGTTTCTCCCTTAAGCTTTAGAGGACAGCTGAGGACTGTCAAAGCAAGACTAGATGCAAACAAATGAAAAAGAACGTTTGATAGTATGGTTGATGGCTGTCCAAAACAACCCCAAAAAGGCCTAGCCAGTAACCCTGCACTTCACTAGCACTATTAGGGCCTAATGAAACTACACAGCAGCACAATTACAGCCTAATGAATTAGTGCAAGTACCAGGCATGTACTTTTAAGAACATTACCCAGTCTGTCCAAAAAATACATGGATTTCCTCAGTGTACGTCTACTGAAAGCAGAGTCGCAAGAGAACAAATGCATTGGTGTCCTTAACCTTCTTTCATGGCAGAGAAATGTACTGGGCTTGCACCAAACACGTTTTTGTTTTATGTTTCAATCATCTCCAGTACCTGTGTGAATAACACAGCCCCAAGTTACGGCGTCTCCAGAACCATTCCTTGCTGCAGACATTTCTGCAAGAACTGGAAGAGTTCCTCCTTGAAGCAAGCCCAGGTTGTGGGCAATAGGGTTTTATTGCTAAGTACCACAAATATGTTCTATTCGGTTACTGGGAAAATAATGTCTATCCTGAGGTCTGTTACAGCTTAGAGAGAACTGGTACACAACTGTTCACATGGGGGCACTTTGCTTGTAAGCCACTCTCTTGGTCAAGCTTTTGATCACCACTTTGTAGGAGATGCATCAACGTCTCCTGGCCCCACCAACCTCACGCAGATGGGTAGAAAGGTTAACCTAACAGCTAAAAGCATTTGCTCATCTGTCACGTGAGATCTATTCCAGAAATTTCTATACCAAATCATGGTATAGAATCACCCATGCCTGACCAGCTGTGTCACTCACACTCTTTCTGAGGAAGGCACCTTCTCAACCAGAAGGAAACAGTTAAGGACTTACTACTGCATGGTGGAACATGACTGATTGAATAAGTCCAGGTATGAGACTTCTGTTCTATAGCAGATTTGTGTCACAATATCATTTTAAAATTTTATCTATATAGAGAAATAAACATATGCACAGACCATGTTTATTTCACTCCATCAAATATGATTTTAACAAACATGAGAATTTTTACTGTGTAACAGAATGTCTCTCTTAAATATAAGTTTCAGTGCTTTGTAATTGTATTTCAATAGGCACAAGAAGTATTTCACTGCGTAGTCAATGCATTTCATTAAATAGTATAAATTTACACTCTGTTGTAAATGAATGTTCATTTTACATTGTAATTTTTTTACTGCAGAATGTTGCCATTTTAGTATTCACCGTGTAATCACTTCACTGTGTTGCATGCAAATGTCATTTATGTGATATGTAAAAATTCAGATAATTCAATTTAAGGGATCTCAGTCTGAAGTATAAATACATGCAAGCCACGTAACACAAACAAACTTACTCCAGATGGTTGCTTATAGCAGATAAAATCAAATCCTGCCACCCTAAGAAATTAAATTCCCAGTACAAATACAGACAATTCAGTAGTTTCTGCTGGCCAAAACGGCCAGAAAATTAGCACCAATCCAGACATAATAAATGTAATGAAGTTTTTGCCATTAATAAGAGACCAAACATTATGTTTTCTAGGTGATTTAACAGCTTTTCTGTCTGAATGTTTTTGAGACTCCAGAGAGATTCCCCCAGCTATCTGCCCCAGAAAATACATGTAAATGTCTAGAAACAGAAAACAATTGGTACACTAAAGCAAATTATTCTAAAAGCAACAATGTTTTATTTGCTCCTCTACTATTACAGCTGCCTGGAGTACTTACAGTACAGCCTGAGAGCATTTACAAATAGCCAAGCTATTTCTTCTCTGTTGATAGCCACCTTATTGCTTTCAGCAGCTAGCAAATTAAACCTTCAAAATAATTCTCATGTGCACTGAGTGTAAAGTGAATTTAAATTAAAGTAATACATTACAAGAAAAGTGAGTACCTAGCCAGAGTTCTCAGCAGCCTCTTTCTTCTTCCAAAACCATCCCCAATACACACAAATATAGTTACACAGTTCACACCTGCCAAGATACATCTGCACATACCATATGGTGCAGGACACACCTTATCCCACCACTCACTCACATATGTATTTGCAAACACCTCCTGCTACTGGGAGACAGATGAGTCCGGCCAAGTGCTACTAAAACCAAAGAAGAAATGCCTCCCTGCACATTTCTCCTCTGTTAGGCACCCACACATCTTCCCAAAGGTGGGTCAGAGCACTGAGAAAGCTTTAAAATGGCAATATTTACCCCAGGCATGAAAAGCAGGTGAAGGCCTGTGACTGTCCCTTTGCTGATGGATATGAAGCCAAAGAAATTAAATTACTCAACAACACAGAACAAATCCGCATTAGCTTAGACTTGAAGAGAAACCTTGCACAGCATCTCTGGTATCCTCCTTTTACTTACCTACAGAGAGTTCCCAAACTTAAAGTTTGGACCTGGGAGCAGCCTGTGAGACTCTCATGGCTTTCACCTCCTGGCTGCAGTGCAGAGCTAAAAATTACACTGAGAGGGATTTAATTGCTCTGTTCCCCTGAGGTGATGCAAAAAGGATGGAGGTGAACTGACAGATCTGAAGTGTTCTAAATCAGGCTTCAGCCTCAAATGTGGTTTCTTTGCTCTGAGGCTGCTGCAGAGGTCCAGGCCTCAGAAAGTCTGATGTGAGTGAGCTGAACTGTATTTCCGAGAGGCAGTCATGCTTGGTAGTTGTTCTGATGTAAGTCAGCTTAGATGGGACTTAAGAAACCCACTTATCAACAATTGATTAATTAATAATTAAAGAAATTCCTTTGTTTCTGTGCACACTCAGCTCAGTTCCAGCTTCTTCTGCACCTATTGCTTGAAGGTTTTAGGTTAAATCCAAGAACAATCCCTGCTCTTATTCTAGGACAAATTCATGTTAAAGTTAGCTACTTGCAAGTAACCCCCTGCAAGCATCTCAACAGAATCATCACAGCAGAAATGGCTCTGAGTCAGGCATCAGGCAGTCAGGTTGGGAAATGGAAATAAGCAGATTTAAATAGGTAGAGAACCTGACTGCATCAAAGCTCTGAAACACAACAGGTATTCAGTACAAACATATAGCATGGAGTAGGAAAGAAAACAAGCAGCAGAAGGAGAGCAGCCCTTCCTCAGGGTAGGCTTTGTTCTTCCACAGGACCACAGAAATACCAAGAGTGACAATTTCTTGTGCAACTGCCTAGCCCCTTGCAGAGCAGGGTGAACACCACTGAGCCTGCTTTACAGTGAAGATACCACAAGGATCTCCTAAGCATCCCCAGAGCCATTCAGCAGTTTGCTGAGGATAAATACACAACCGACAAGCCCCAAGACCTACCTGTTAGCAGACACAGCCATCTGGTCTGTGACTCCAAATGTTCTCATTGGAGTTTGTGCTGGCTAGGGACACTCAACTGGCAAAAGCTCAGGACTCTTCCACCTTGGCAGGGTCAGTGCACTGGCACGGTTTCTGTGTTCGCAGTAAAGGCCAATTACTATAACATACTACTACTGATGCTCACAGTTTTCCTACCCTGCAATTGCATGGCTCACTTCTTCCTCCTTTACACTTCAACTGAGCATGGCTTCAACTATCAGCTCTTTTGGTTTGAGAGAAGTGCAGGGTAACTAACGAGCTTTCTTTTGTAACCTGAGATGCTTTAGAGGTTTGGGATTTAGCACTGCAAACCTTAACAAAACAAGGTCTTGCATAAATCATCTTTAATATGCCCTCAATGTCAAATAAGGAATTCCTTCATCACAGCCAACACACAAACCCTCAACACTTCCTTTCATACAAAGCTGTATGTCATGACTCACCCTACCTTAATGCACTGACACATATGAAGCATCAGCCCATTTTATTACTCTCTACAGTGCAGATTTGATCAGCAAAATCTGTTCTAAACATTCTTGATAAATGTCCAACAACTTCTGGTGTTAGCACAGAGCTCCTCCTGAATTATTCCTCAGCCTCGCAAATCTGTCCATCCTGTTGCTTGGTACAAGATTGGATTTATTGATATTTCATTTCCTGATTCAGCCTTCCAGGTTGGAAGTTTGCAATCACAGTCTCTTGGAAGCCTCTCAGATATGCATGAATCCAGCATCAGAGCAGTTTAGGTACCCTGCTATAGGAAAAGTCTGATATTGCTGGATGGGAACTGTGTTATCTGCACTGCAGGTCACCAAGTACTCTGTGTTTGCTGCTAATTAAATTCACTGTTGGAAGCTCCTTACATCTCCACATGATATGTAAGTACAGAGCTGGATGTTGCCCCTAATTGCTTTTTGTAACAAGGTTATAAAAATCATACTGCTATGTCCAGATATGGCAGGGCCCTGACAACAATACATGATCATAGATGACATTAATACCACACTGTATTGTACCAAAATTCCATATTAATGAGGAAGCTTCAGTCCTCTTTTGGTATGTTCTTATTTTGGTCATTTAAGAGCTGAATTTCCACAGGAAGGTTAAGAAGAATTAAAGTAAAATTCAAAATAATGTGTGCGGCTTTCTATGCGATGTGAGAAGTTTAAGAAACAAGATAGTCTGTATGAGCAATATTATTAATTGCCAGCTTACAAGATTTCTCTAATAGCATGTTATCCTTTTTTTTCCTCAGTGTAACACTGAAGCAAGCTGAACGAATGAGTACATACCAAAGCAGCTTTACTTGCAGTGACTGATTACATTACTTGGCAAGGAGCAATATGTCAAGCAGTCACCGTATATGACCAGTTGCCTTTCCCCCACCAAGAAAGAACTGCTGCACAGTCCAGCATTTGAGCAAAGTGGGTAAGAGGGACAGAGCTGAAACGACACAAAACTGTCTCAGATATGACTGGTCTCCACCATGAATGAATTAGGGAAGAAAGCAAGTTAACCCAGGCTGAAACAAGCCTCTTGGCACCAGCATTTCCATCTAAAGAATACATTCCTTGGGAACCCAGCTCCTGTGGAAACCTTCCCTGGACACAATCTCCTGTGCTACTGGGTAAAAGATTAAAATGAAGTCTTAGAAGAGGATTCACCCAAGCCAAGCGGGAAAAAATTGTTCCTGATACTCATATTACCAGTGGGTACGTTCTGCCACTACTTGTACTTCTGCACTCTCACCAGATGTCAGAGGCAGAATTCACCAACTATATGTGAACTGGAAGTCTGGGTTTGCTTTGTGTAGGGATAGGTGCTACTAGACAAGGAAGTATTTTTCTATGTTGATTTCCTAAAATTGGTCTGAGAAATTGTTCATTAGAATTCTTTGCTACCAGTGCAGACAGAGAGACCTCCACTGCAGAGGGTAGAAGTGCCACACTAAATGATCCCTGCAAACCAAACCCACGTGGCACAGGCTTGCGTAAAACCAATAGCAATTGATTAATAACTAATTAATCAGTTCATCACATTTTTATACGTATTTGGCCTAGAAAATGCTTGCTAATCCTAGATATGTAACGTTTACATTAACATTTTTGAAAGCTTATCAACTTCCAAGTTCTTTTATGTTCACATACAGCAGAGATCTCTAGGAAAATCTAATTAGGAAGCATAGTGTAACATTATTATTATTACAGACACCTGTATGAGAACAGTCTTAAAGTTAGGCAACTACAATAACTCTACACACAATTTAACTTGCTGCTATCTAATTATACCCTTTATCTATTGCTGAGTAAAGAATAAAATCCAATTTTGCCAAATCTTTTAAGCAAAAGATAAAGGGCAGGGAACAGTCCTGTCCCAAATGGGTTGTTATTTAGACAAGCCCTTATCCAAGACCACAGTAGTAAAACATTTTAGCCCTTTGCAACAGCCAGATCTAAACAGAATTGAAACCATAAAGCAGCACATCTCTAACTAAAAAGTGCCTCTGAACAAAGGTTGCCTTGCTCAGGAGCAGTAGCTCACACTATATTACATCAATTTTTTCTGCTTAAGGACAGAAGAAAAGATTAGGCTATCATGTTGGTCTTAGCATCTTCCCCAGTGTTTTACATTTCCACCAGCAATTCGGGTAGGACTACTCAAAGGCTTTGGTTTGTCTGAAGCATATTTCCAAAGAAGCCATCCAGCACCAATCTGATCATGAGGGAGAGGCCAAGGGGGGAACATTCACACAACTCACTGAATGTTTCTGTTAACAAATGCACAGCAGCAACTCGTTATATGATTTCTCAGATGGCAAAAAGAAAACCCTGGGGTATCAAGTAATTATTTGTTGTTCTGTGCCTGGAACATCCAAGATTTTCCTGTAATGGAAGAGGAGACCATGGGGAGCTATACATGCTCTCAGGAGCAGCTCTCTGCAGCAGCAAAGGCAGTCCCTTCTGGCAGCTCCTGACATGACAACTGTGTCACAGAGGCCTTTGATGACACTAAAGTTTTAAGGTCCCAGCTGAGCTGCACTGGTGTTCACCAGTCTCAGGTGAGGGACAACAATACCCAGCTGCGTATTCACATTCTTACAAGATAGCTGTGAGAATACCAGGCACTTGACTACAACGGCAGCTTAGCACCATTTCTTGGATCCCTCCTAGTTTCTTCTCATAATATAAAAAATAATAACTGCTTGTAACTCAAGTACAATAGAGACTTCATTAGGGCTTCTGTCAATGACGTGTTACCCTGACTGACACGATGGTCATTGTGCAGATAGAAATGCAGGACATCTCTGTTTCAAGAAACTCTACAAATCAAAAAGCACCATTTTGCTGGGGATGAATAACATTCCATTTCCACACTTACATTTGCTTACTGTCAGTATGAAAACCAACCAAAAAACAGTGAGAAATATTTCAGGGTGTAAAGAATCACATGAGAATGACATTAGAGGGCTGCAGAAAGCTCAACAGACCAGCAGTACAGAAGTTGGTGGGAACACATTTACTGAGCCGGTTGCTGGTTCTTATTTGCAATTCAAGGAGTCTGTGATTGATCAGACCATTGTTTCTTCTCCTCTGACTAAAGACCTTTCCACCCTCAGGCAAATTCCAAAGAACAATTAATGAATAATGCAGGTACAAACCTGTGGAATTTGGTGGATATTTTAACTAATGCTGGTATTTCATTTAATGATACCAAACAAAGAATTATCCAGCCTGATTTTCCTTGCAGTATTCCAACCAGCAGCAACTGCAGTCTGAGTCTCAAGTAGAAGATTATATTTGCAAATCAGATTTTGAGGGGTGGGGGAAATAAATCTGTTTGTCGATGGTTTGATGAAAAGTTTGAAAGCTAGTCTGATAATGAAAGGGTGAAATCTTGGCTGCAAAGTCAACATGAGCCTCATTCAAAATTTCTCACAGCTCTTTTAATAGCATAAATGTTTCAAGCTAGTACATCTGGGTCTCTGGAACAGTGGCAGCAGTATTTCAAATACTCTAAAAGCCAGCTACTTGGATGGGCTTGAATTGGTGACAATAATTGTGAAGATTAGCTTCTTAGGCCAAATAGAAAGAAGCCAGGGCCATGCAGGCAGGCTTAGTTCCTCACAGGAAGCACGTGAGCAAAGCAGGATGCCAGAGCTCCAAAGAGGAAAAGCTGGACGGCAGCGTATCAGTACGTGTGCGGAGTTGCAGAAAATTAACAATTCTGACACTGCAGCCACTCCAAAGCACGTATCACTGAATACATAAAGGAAGAGCATAGGATAGTAGAAATAAGTGCAAAACTAGAAAATATCTGGCATGTTTTGAGCACTAAATAATTGGTATGTTTTTTTCCCAAATTGTAACTGTTCAACGAAAATTTATTTAGGTGACAGGAGGGACTACAACGGATGCACCAAGCAGCAACATTCAGCAAAGCAGCACATACCAGACCTTTTCCCATCAACATGGTTCTCCAAACAGTCCATTGAAGGCAGGTCATGAAACAGCAATATACCAGCTGTTTGCATTTACTTTTTCTCTTTTTACATTTCTAAAACATACTTCTTCTTAAGGCCAAATTCAGATACAGTGCTGCCTCCAGTCCAGTTGTTCTGCCACGAGCCTTAGTCTCTTTTCACATGGATTTTATTATACTCACAGATCTTTACACTTGCTTATACACAATTTGAAAATAAACTACTGACAGGCTAGCAGACAAACCAGTGACATAAATGTTCCAGAAAATAACATGATATATGCCTTCGCTGTCCTACAAGGCTTGCAGAAGCAGGAAGAAGTATCACTAAATAACTTGAATACAGTAATTCCCCAGAAGCACCAGTTCCTCCAAGCTTAGGAAACTGATGCAGCCAGGAAGGGAAATTAAATATCTCTGGCAGCTAACTTAAAAAAAGGAGAATTTTTTATTTATTTTAAACACTGACTTTGAAGTTGTTTTTTATGGGAATGAAATAATAAGATGCATTACAAAACATCTCTTGATCAGCCATTTGGTCTGACCAGCTGAGCTGCTTTTAAAGTTATGTAAGAGAAGCTGGGCAAGCCCTGGAGCACAGGATGCTTGGGTCCTTAACTGGAGCCTGATCAAATTGTCATCTTATTGGAGGATGCGTTCTTACAGATTTGCAGCTGAAATGGTGCTTTGATAATACATTGTGGAAAACTGGCAAGAGCAACCATTTGATGTCACATTTCTGCTTTTACTGTACAGCTCTCATTACTTTATATGCATTAAAAATGCATGGCTACTCATAAATCTTTGATTACACTATGCACTAGACCTGTAACATTTTTAACCTCCCTTCCAGATTAAAATCTACAGAATGCATGTATGCCATACAGGACATGGAACACTGCAAATTTGAAAGCAGGCATTCATTTGAGGGAGAGCAGCAGCCGTTCCTAGGAATGGTACCAAAAACAGGAAGACAGAATTTGTCCTTTTTAGCAAATAATCATGTTGGAATTGTGAGAGGCAGCCTCAGTGTTACAGGGTAGTGTGTTTGGAGGCTGAGAAACTCTTTCTCTTTTCATTGTCCTTTCTCTCATGTTCCTTCTGCAAGACAGTGTGACTAGAGACTTTTACCAGATTAACAGGTATGACTATTTTCTGCAGTTCCAGGCAAGAAAAAAATACCCCAGAAAAGGGACATACCTGACAGGATAGCTACATTTCCTAAAAAAGTGAAACAGTAGCCTACAAACCTACCTGGTACCTGGAAGGAATCGCTCATAAAAGATGCATAGCAGCTATTGAGTACATTCGTTGATCCCCTCCTACAAGCAGCTTCTCTTAACAAAGCCACCAATCTGTTGCCCTGTTTGCAGGTATTCTTCACCTTTCTTATCCTTCAGCCCTACTCCTCATATCTTCTGCTGCTGCAATCCCACTTCCATGTAGCCATCACAGTCCTGTGCTGTTCCTCTTACCCCCCAGTCCTCAGCAATTAAGTGCTACCACCACAACACCTCCCAGCCAAGCCAGTCAGCCTGCATTAAACTTGCTGCAGACTCAAAGGCACCCTTGAGGAACCTCCTTACCCCCTGGGAAATGAGAGGTGCAAATCATCACAAAGCCCATGAAGCTGGCAGATCTTTAAGGATGCTTCCAAAGAGTGCAAGAGATCTCAGTCTCCAGATGTAGTAAATCAGGCAAGGAAGGCAAGGGACCAGCATGGCTGAGTTGACTGGAAGATAGGAAAGGAGGACCCTGGGAACTACTGACCTGTCAGCCATACCTCTGTGCTTGGGAAGATCATAAAACAGATCCTTCTAGATGACATGCTAAGGCACATGGAGGACAGGGAGGTGATTCAGGACAGCCAGCATGGCTTTACTGTGGGCAAAACCTGCCTGACCAACCTAGTGGCTTTCTACAATGGCATGACTGCATCAGTGGACAAGAGAAGACCCATAGATGTCATCTATCTGGACTTCTGCAAGGCCTTTGACACAGTCCCCCACAACATCCTTCTCTCTAAATTGAAGACATATGGGCTTGATGAGTGGACTGTTCAGTGGATAAGGCGTCGGTTGGATGGTCAAATCCAGAAGGTAGTGGTCAATGGCTTGATGTCCAGATGGAAAATGGTGACAAGTGTGTCCCTCAGGGGTCTGTAGTGGGACTAGTGTTGTTTAATATCTTCATTAATGGTATTGACAGTGGCATTGAGAGCACCCTCAGTGTTTGCTGATGACATGAAGCTAGGTGGTGTGGTCAATGTGCCAGAGGGATGGGATGCCATCCAGAGGGACCTGTTCAAGCTGGAGAAGTGGGTCCATGTGAACCTCATGAGGTTCAGCAAGGCCAAGTGCAGGGTCCTGCACCTGGGCTGGGGCAACCAGAGATATTAATACAGGCTGGGGGAAGACATGCTAGAGAGCAGAAACCCTGTGGAAAAAGACCTGGGGGCACTAGTGGATGAAAAGCTGGACATGAGCCACCAATGTGCAATTGTGGCACCGAAGGCCAACCACATCCTGGGCTGCATCAAGAGAAGTGTGGCCAGCAGATGGAGAGGTGATTCTGCTCCTCTACTCTGCCCTGGTGAGACCTCACCTGAAGTACTGCGTCCAGCTCTGGAGCCCCCAACACAAGAAGAATGCACACTTGTTGGAGTGTGTCCAGAGGAGGGCAACAAAAATGATCAGAGGACTAGAGTACCTCTCTTATGAAGACAGGCTGAGGGAGTTGGGGTTGTTCAGCCTGAAGAAGAGAAGACTTCAGGGAGACCTTAGAGTGACATTCCAATATCTGAAAAGAGCCTCTAAGAAGGCTGGGGAAGACCTGTTCACAAGGGAATGTAACAATAGGACAAGGGGTAATGGTTTTAAGGTAGAAAAGGGTAGATTTAGGCTGGGCATTAGGAAAAAGTTCTTTGATATGAAGGTGGTGGGTCACTGGAATGGGTTGCCTAGAGAGGTGGTGGGGTCCTCATCCCTGAAAACATTCAAAGTCAGGATTGATGGAGCTCTGAGCAATCTGTTCTAGATGGAGATATCCTTTATTATTGTAGGGGGATTGGACTAGATGACCTTTAGAGGTCCCTTTTAGCCCAAGACATTATACGATGCTATGATTCTAAGCTGCAGAGACATACTGAAAAACACAGTTTGATAAGCCAATAGAATGAGGCATTAAGCAAGGAGAGTGCTAAGAAGAGAAAGAAGCAAAAATAAGTATCAACATGCAAAACAAAGATTTTGGAGGTATACATCACACTGCCTGAAATATATTCCACTGTAATTCTTTCCACATCACCCATAGCCTTGAGACTTACCCCAATTAAGTTGTGCCATCTTCTGGTTTAAAGATTATTTTGGAAGAAAGAGGTGTTTCTCTGCCTATACTTATTTTTTTTCCAACAAAGGTTGTTTGACCGGATTTAGGAATCTGAAATGACAAGACAAAGACCAATGACTTAAAGGAAAAGGTGTGGAAGACTTCTTCAGTCAGTCAGATCATGATGAAGTGAGATTTACACCCAGGCCAATGATCCATTAGTCTGCAGGGGGTCCTGGTAGAAATGCCCTACTCTGCTCTTAACTGTTGCAGCACCAGCACTCTCCGAGGCCCACTTGGTGCCACTTATAGTCTCTTTGCTGACTGCGTCATCACCGTAACACACACACTGTTACATTTCATAGAATCACAGACTGGTTTGTGTTGGAAGGGACCTTAATGATAACCTAGTCCCAAACCCCCTGCATGGGTAGAGACACCTCCCACTAGACCAGGTTGCTCAGAGCCCCATACAATGTGTCCTTTAACACTTCCAGGGAGGGGGCATCCACAACTTCCCTGAATAACCTGTTTCCAGTCTCACCACCGTCACACTAATGAATTTCTTTGTAATGTCTATACCTAAATCTACCCTCTTTCAACTTAAAACCACTCCCCCTTGGCCTGTTGCCACAAGCCCTCGTAAAAAGTCCCTCCCCAGCTTTTCTGTAGGCCCACTTCAGATACTGGAAGGCTGCTATAAGGTCTGCTCAGAGCCTTCTCTTCTCCAGGCAGAACAACGTGCTTTGAAATAATCTCCTTGGGTATTGTGCATATTACAACTAGCAGGCTCTACTATTTTTCAGTCTCCTTTCATTTTCAAGCCAGAATCAGGACAGCTGCTCTTTAGAACTGCCGGCTCCATGTATCAGAAGATTACGAAGAGAATGTGTCATTTCCACAAGGGCTAATACAGCCATTTTCTTGACTCATACTTACTGACATTTTTCCCCCCCAATATAGTGCATTATATGAGCTTCTCTCTCAGTTTCATTTTTTACAGCCATGTTTTAATATCCCTTTAAAAATGCATGCATTATTTAACACACTGCTGAGTGACGATAGGCCAGGTGTGAATCATTTTACATTGCAGAAAAAAAATTTCTCTTTTCTGTATAATTATCAAATCTGCTTCTACAGAGAGTATTTCTCTACACGTAGGTTACAACAGTTATGCCACCCGATAAATACTCAAAGACCACTGCACTAGGATTTCCTCTGAAAGGCAGAGTAGTTAGAATTAGGGAACTAGTCAAGGTTAATGAAACAGTCCCATGTGAAGTTTGGCTTCTTCAACAGAAGAACAGAATTTCTCAATAGTTAGAGCTGAATATTGAGAACAGGAAAAGCTTTGTTTCCAGTTCAAACATTATCTGAGAAACTTAGTTCTCAGAGAGAGAAATACACAATTTTACCAGGAGGGATAATATGTTTTAAAGTGACAAGCACTTCTTGATGAAACATAGCAGACACAGAAACCATTTGAAAGGTGCAATGTTACCATGCAGACACAAAATCACCCCACCTGTGTCAAATTCACCTTAAATAACATTTCTTTTTCACCAGAGTATTGAAGATTTCTCCTTAAAAAACAACTTTTTCATGTTTTCCTTTCATTTTCTCCCCAATTGGCCTTTTCAATTCAGCTAAACTGGAGGCTAATCCCTTTGATTTGAGGGTTGCCTGCGTGAGGGTACTTGAGAGAACTCAATTCAAACTAATTAAGGGTTTAAATTCAAGTCAGAGGAGTCAACCAGCATGAGTCCACCTTATGGATACTTGTTCACAGCAGCCTGACCACAATTAAGCAGTTTGTCTCCACAATGGACAATGTAGGCTATGCATGTAGGACACATCCAATTTGTCTGGGTGCATTAGCTCTCAACTTTCACAAAACCTGCAATAGCCCATGTGTGCAGGTCAACCTTCCCATGAAGCACAAAAAAACCCCCTAAAAGCCCCAGCACTGGTTTGTGTCCTTCATGCAGGCACACACTTCAAATACTTCTGTATCTAAATCAAACTGCAATACCTTTAGTTCCCAAAGAACATCTATGTAGAGCATTAGCATGGCTTGCTGCAGGAGACTTGTCTCAAACTGAGTACTCCTGAGCTGCTAGGCTATATTCTCAGGTGCCACCACTTAATGGGACCAGGAGCAGCTGGGCTGCAGACTGCTACTTTTAATTCTCCTGAGCAGAGACTCAGGCGATGAAGGAAAACTGATCTGAGAGGTCACTGTCCTCTCTTGGATTGATAGGACTAACAAGACGTATATGCATGTGTTTTAAAAGACAGATTTAAGCTGCTGGTCTGTTTTTCTTGCTGTCACGGTTTGACTCAGGATCAGCAATTGAACCAGTGACAATGCTGCTCTCGATCCCTTCCCACTCCCACCCAGGTGGGGAAGGAGAGAGAGAACATTGAGAAAGACTTTCCAGATTAAAAACTAAACTAGACAGCTTTAACTAAATACTAACGATAAAAGAAATATGTGTAGGAATGTGCAAAACCCTGTCGCTTTCCCCTCAACCCCAGCAACTACCAGGGCATCTTCTGAGCTGTGAGCAGTTTCAAAATGTCCCAGAGCTAACAGAGAGAGTGGCAGAGCAGACAGGAGCTGAGGGGAGAGTTATGAGGGTCAGGGATGCAAAAGCTTGGGGATTAAGGGAAGTGGATAGATGAAGTCCTCCCCAGACACTGGCTATGAATGGAAAAGAAAAGGAAAAGGGAGAAGAAAGGCTTGACTTCCATGATCCCTGAATTTATACCAAGTATTACATAGATATATGGAATGGAATACTTTTGTTCATCTACTTTGCTGTCTGTCTAGATTGCTTCTCCCTACAGAAGGGTTGTAGATACAACACTTCTCCTTTAGTGTCCGAAGTAGTAGATTCAACAAGCAGAGCACAATGTCCTTGGTCTCTTGACAGTATCTATAAACACAGTGTTATCAGTTCACTAGCTGGAAAACTTGCTGTGCTGCTTAAAAGAGAACTTACTGAAGAAAAAAAAATCTGTAAAAAGAAAATTGGCTTCATCCTGGCTCAAACCAGGACACCTACCCACAAAAAAAACCTCACTGCCATGTTCAAACTGTTTCAAAGTGCAGACAAGAACCTGAATAACATATATTGTCTAAAGCTCTTCCACACACTTCTGCTTCTGAGACATTCCAAAGCCAGACATGACCATATAAAGTGCCTTCCAATCATCTCCCCTTTATTCTTTTCCTGGGGAGGCCTCATCTCTGCTGGCTGGAGCTTCTCTTTGAGGACCACCCTGTTACAAACAGCCCAATGACTGTGTCTATACGTGGGAACTTGGCTTTCAAGCTCTGCTCACAGCACTGCTTTGCTGCTACAGCTGAGCAAAGCAGAGAAAATGAGCAGACTGTTTATGGATCCTGTCCTTCCCAAGGGAATGCCTTCACTGCCAGGTTACAAAATCACACACCAGCTTGTGCCCTACTTTTGGTCCAGTGTCTGGCTTTTCTGTAGAGTAGTTAGGCATGCACAAGAGGAGAACAGAGCCTGAGCTTGCACACAGCCTGAGCACCTGATTCACAGCTGTAAGGCAAGGGACTGAAATTTCCTCCAGCCAAGAAGGGAGCTGAACCCAAGTCTTCTACCTCCTTGGAAAAAACACTGACCAGTATGATATATTTAAATGGAAAGTATTACCTTCTCCATCTCCTTCAGCAAATAATAATGCAGTTACCTATAATAATTAAGTTTTGCAATAGGAAATATTAAAAATGTCAACAACTGTTCATGCAAGAACTCCTAAAAAAGAACTTCTGTGATAAAGTGATCCCTTTTGTGCAGGTGAGTCTGCTACATATGCAAGTACTTTATGTGCATTTTTTGTATCAGCATAAGCTGGATGGAATCAGACACAGATGAGTAATTCTGAACTTTTCTGCAAACCGATGAATGAATTCAAGCTGAAGCAGCAGCACAGATCTTACACTAGCCAGTCCAAAAATAGTAAAGAAATCCCTTTTCTACATTTAGCAATGTGTGGAAGGGTTTATGTGCTCATTGATGAGCTCCTAGGTTAGCTGGAGTTTTACAAGAGATATATCTCTATTTCTACAGTCAAAAGGGTGCAGGAGTTTTGAATATTAGCATGGTGTTATCTCCCTTTTTGCTTTCATTGCATTCAGCAAAGCTGGCTCCACTAAATAGCACATAAATCTTAACTGTCTCTAATCTGTAATAGAAAGATGTTTTTGAAGCAGGGTTTCTTGGCAGACTATTCTCCATTTTGTACCACTTTTTTCTTGCCCTGTTCTGTCTCTTATTTTCTTCTATGAGAAGGAAACAGAGATTTGTCCTCTCTTTTTTCTTCCTGATCTTATTCTTCTAGCTGATATAAGAGTACTGATACAATATAATTTTTCATTTTGGCAGCTTTTTTCCAATGGATTCCATAGCATGATCTGACCAATGACAAATGACCCAGCACTGCCACTTGGAATACTAAAGCCGAGTTATCTGGCTTCCTGGGGTCTGATGGAGATGCAGGGAGAATTAAAAAAAAATACTGCACAAGGGCAGTGGTGAGTGATGTAGGGTCTGCATGCTGAGCTTTTGACCTCAACCGTTTCTACAGTAACTGCACGATATATTGTGCTTTCTATTCTCAGACTCACATTGGAAGCCAATTAAATTAAAAGGCTATTCATTTCATTATATTTGTCTCCAGGACACTCAAGTAGAAATGCAAACGGTTCCTGTTCAGAGTTCCCTGCATCAGAGAAATTGATATTGTACTGCTAATTTGTGATAACAATATAAACCAATATGCAATCTGCACTGATTTAAAAGATGTGCATAGGATGTACACAGAACTTACAAAATACTGATTAGGGAGATTGTGAAATTAAATCTTCTGAAGGGCACTTGTTTCAAACCCTCAAGGCAGCTCTTTTTCTTAGTTTAATCAGATAGCTAATCATTGTAACTCACACTTTCCAAGAGCCAGATTCATCAATACTAGGAAACAGGGATTTGTAATATTGAGCAGTTACAGTCTCAGCAAAGCTTGGTGAAAGTAAAAGCTGTAAAAAGGTGGTCGGTAAGCACTTTGCTGCTTTGAAAACAGGCTGTAGAGGAAATGAGAATATTTCCTACTAAACAGAAAGCAAGAATCATTTGAGGACTGAACCACCAATTTGAACAATAAAGAAACATATTCCCAAACACTCTGTTATCTTAAGCACTGGGCTTATCTCCAGCTCAGTGAGAAATTAACATTTTTGTCAAATCACAGAAAAGAAATTGACGTGAAACATTATTCTACTGCCTGTATTTTTATTCTAAATTAAGCTTCTGGTATAGTTCCCCATGTCACTTAGAGCGATGGCAATTTCTGATCTGGAGGAATGACCTTCACATTGAAGAGAGAGGACTTGGACACCATCCTGCAGGATACAAAATAACAGCCTGCAACATGCCATTTGGAGATCATTTTTGCAGGCTAGCAGCCACAAATTGAAACTTGCCTGTCATCAATGGCAGATAAAATTTTAGGGCTTTTATAATGGTCATGGCACTGAAAGCTTGTTGATTGAGTAGGTGTGGGCTTATAATGGAGGCAACAGCCTTCACTGCTGCTTATCTAGACATGGCTGGCAGGATATAATAAGCTAAACAGGTTGAAATGACAAAAATGTCTCCAGGCTTATGAAAAGCTGGAATGCTATTTCTAGGAAAACCTGGCAGTTTAGACAATATTGGCAAACAGTTAACTCCCTTTTCAGATAGATGTAATCATTCTGAGCCAGAATCATTCACCTGCAGTGCCAAAACTCAGGGACCTTCTACCAGGAGTGAGCTTGTGATAATTCTCCAGGTTGAGAAAACGAACTTGCTTCCTTCTGATTTGATTAAATTAGTTTTGTTTTCTTCCCTCCTTGCCTCTCAATAAAATTTCAGTGAGTCGCTGGAGTACTCAAACCAGAAAAAAATTCAGTGAAAAACGTAAAGTATGAAAAGGTTTCTTAGAATGGCTTGGAACTAGAAGCAAATATTTCATGAAGGTCACATGAGCACATCTAGTCATCCTCCATTACAGTAACTAGAAAGCACTCAATGAAATGAAAGGCAACTGATTTAGAGATGACTGAAGGAGAGACTCTTTTCTGCAGGGTATTACTAGCCTGAGGATATTATGTCACTAAGTAGCAAACAGGTCAGCAGTTTAGCTGGCTTCCAAAAACAGTGAAAAAATCCGTAGTGCATTGCAAACCAAAATACCTGGTGGGGGTGGGGGTGGGGTTATGTGTGCATACTTTTAATATAATGGGTGGAAGAGCAGAAAGCAAGCAGCACACAATAATGGACAGAATGCAGGCACATTTTTTCTATAAAATTCCCTGCTTTAAAGTTTCTTGAACCATCTTCTGACATGGCTGGAATGGGCCCTGCTAAAAGAGAAGGTACTGAATCAGAAAACCCATAGGTCTATCAGATATGGAGTTTCCAGTCTATCTGTATCCTTTGCTGCCTAATTTCCTTATTTTGAGATAGTTTTCCTCATTATTGTAATTCCTTTGTGGAATATTAACCTTGAATTTGATGCAGCTGTGATGGGGCAAAACTTTTTACTCCTACCCTAGTTTTGTGACTTACAAGATTCCAAGAAGGAAGCTCTGCCTTTGATAATTTATTTTTGTTTGATTCTGTAAGAGTAACAACCAGTTTCTAATAAAAACTCCAATAGTTTTTCAAGGATTTTATCTTTCTGTATGACATCATCCAAATTAAGCCTTTTCCTGAATGTGAATTTATTAGAAAAGATATATCAAGAAGAGTCATCTTGGATTTTTCAATTCATTTTTCTTAAGTGAATAAAATTGTTTTGAAAGACTAATTTTTCTTTTTTAAAAAAGAAGGTATTATTGCTGATTAAAAAGACCTGGAGGGAGAAACTCTGAACATATTGTATCGTAGTAGTGGCGAAAGACTCAAAGAGATTCAAAGGACTTGATTTTATAAAAGCAACAACGTTGAGTTACAATAGCTAACGATAAAAGTATAATGGAAGGGAAAGAAAACTTGTACTTAACATAAAAATGTATTCAGGACAAGACCTGATTAGGATAGATTACCTTGTTTTTTCCCTTTTATGAAACACAAGCACTTCAGGAATATTGTACTGTCCAGTGGTATGAGAAGAGCTAAGATCTGGACATTTTATTCCTTTGATAGTAACACAGACAATACAGTTTTAAATCCTCCATCCTGATGACTGTGAATATTGACAGGAACCAAACTGCAGGATGCATGGTAGCAATCAGGGAGATGCAATGTACCCAAGGAAGGGAGGATATAAGTTTCTTAAAAACCATCAGGAGAGAAGTAAAACCAAATGACAAAATAGTAAACTTATATTCTGAAGGGCAACAATTCCTATGGATGCTTCCCTCCTACCAAAAAAATCTGAGAAAAACCACCTTTCTTTAGGTGGTGCTTTCTTTTAGGCACTGTTGATTCACAACAAACAGACAAGATGTTGCTGACAGAGAAAATGTATTTCTCACCAAGTATAAATTCAGCAGGGTACACCATCCAAAGTACCACCCTTCAGTGATAAAGAAGTAGGACATCTCTAAAAATAAGCCTTCTTGTAAGTCAGAGTCACATCTTCAAAAAAAATCTTAGTAGAGAAAAAAAAATAAGTAATCCCCTGACGCCTAAACCACAAACTTGTAACAAGGCTCTTCTTAGTTAGAGTTATGGTCTTTCCAAGGAAAGATATGGAGATAAAAGGAGTATCACTATAGAAGAGATAACTTTGTTAGCTCATTTGTACAATTAGAGGTTTAAGCCATGAGGATCAGCCATGCTCTGGCTTGAAATGTTGAATGTGAAGCTCTTGAGAATTCAGATTTTAGGAAATAAGCCAAAACATTTTTCAAAATTGGAGGATATTTTGACATAATCTTTAGTTTATGGTCTCTCGAGTAAATTTAAGTTAATTAAATATAATTTTTCATGACTGATTAGAATGCACGTTTGACCACCAGTTGCATCTCACATTCTGCTGCCTACCAGCTGGAACTGATGAGACTTTTTTATAACTTTATTACAGCTACCTTGTGGAAAAATTTAATCATATCAAGTCTTACAGTACAGATGCACAAGTAAAACAATACCAGCTGCTTGTCATGATGCTTTACCCCTTTGCTTCTCCCCATGTTATACAGCCCATCCTGACTGCACAGGGACCAACTTTGAAGGATGCCATCTGCAGGGACGCGCTCATTTTTTTTTCTGTCTAACATCCAAGATGCACAGTCCCTGAAGGGGAGGCACAGGGCTTCATGGGCCTAGATCTTCAAGGGAGTCTTCTGAGCAAAATTACTTGGTAATGTAGAGATTTTTCATTATTTATTTATATTAATTTTTTTTGGTGAACAGATAAGTTAATACTGAGAGGACAATACCCACCTATGTAACTGCTTGGTATTATTATCTTCCTCAAAGAAGAATTCTGCAAGGCTCCGGTACAGGGCTGCCCTCTCTAGCCAAAGAGCAGAACAAGCCTTGTTTAAATTAAGGGTTTGGATTTTCAGGATAAAATGACTTAATGTAATCTCTGTCATTGGCTCTACAGCAAAATAATGGAAGATGAAGAAGCATTTCAAACAAGTAAGGTGACACAATGACACAGCTCATCAACACGCAGCACTTCTTACTATGCAGCACACTCCCAAGTGCATCACGTTTGAATGGTACCATTTATCTTCACAACCTTTTCTTGCTAGACTGTATTTCATTTCTTTCTTTGTCTGACCTCCAACTCCTCTGCCAGAAGTGGGACAGAAAATATGCAGCAGCAATGGGAAGGAGAGCAGAGGCAGAGAGAAATATCAATTTATACTGCAGACTTTGTGACTAATCACCAAGCAGCATCACCTCAGAATTAACATAATCTCTGAAAGGTTCCCGTATGTTTGAGGCTGACTGTGTACATGTGTGATAATCAGCTTCAAATTACAATCGGGATATTAGGACACAACTGTGCTAAGCAAATGGCTGAGAAGATCAGCAAATACTCATCAGTGAGAAGACGACAGAGTTTTGGAGGGGAGACTCTGATTCTCATCAGCTTCTGGCTGTTCAGAATGCAGCCCAGGGAGGCAATGAACCCTCACAGTGGGACTGCTGAGGGCACTAGGCCAATGGGAACCCTCCTTCATGTCCAAGGAGTGCAGTAGCTGGGCTGTGTCCCTCCTGTTCCCCTACAACAATAACCACAAAAAAATTACCTGCTATGCAGAGTAGATATTGTCTCTATAAAGTCCCCTTGCCACAGCTGGTAGGAGGATTTGCTTTTTTCTTGTGAGCCCTCAGAACAAACCCTACAAGTATCCCCACAGAGCAGCAAGATGCGGAATGATTCAGTTTTTCTCCACAGCACCAGAAGGTCAATGTGCTTCAGTTCTCACAGGCTATCATCAACCTGGCTTCTCCCCCTCCAGGCCTGAGGACTTCTCTTTCACAGGACTCCTTCAGCAAGCCCAGTAGCACAACCACACAGATCAGATGCATGTCCTCTGTGTGCTTTCTGGACTGTTCGCTGAGAAACTAAAGCCTACAGTAACACTTAGCTTCCAACTCAGTTACTCTACAATTAATATTTCCCTTATAAATCTAGAGGGCAGGTACACTGTCTGTTACATATGTTATATAAAGACAATCAGAATTTGGGCATTGACCTGCTTGATTTTTTCAACATTCTCTCCTTCACACCCCTAACATTTATCTGTGAAGCATGAAATACATTCATCCTTCCTGACTCAATTCTATGTTTTTTCAGTTCTAACAAAACACTTGAGGTTGGTAAGTGAATTGTGCTAGACTGGGCCATGTTTTCAAATGAAGAAAAAAAAGACAACCTTGCAGTAGATTGATGTAATTTTGGTTTCATAGCTGACAATCATTTTTCATCATTGTTTCAAGTGTGAAAGTTTTAGCAATGGCTGCATTAAACATCAGCAGCACAATCCTTTGGTGTTGTGTCAAGTAGCTTTGCTTTTCTCCCTGTCATACACACTGCAACCACAAATTACTCCCTGGCAATCCTAGGTGAGGATTATGATGATTATTGGAAAAAGCTGAGGCTTAAAGAGTTGTTAAAAGTACCTTTGCTTTTCAGCAACATGCAAACAAATATTTGTGTTCTTCAGAAAAACGCCGATTTTCTTATTTTCATGTGCTGCTGATATTTTTTTTTTCTCTCAACTTGATCTTTTTAGCTGGGCATTTTCACCTTAAATTCCAAGTAATCAGATTATCATGAGCATCACCTAGTAAGAGAAAGCATGGAAACAAACAGACAAAGAAGCTTAGCAATCTGCTTGTGAGCTGCAATCACAGGCACAGAAGCTGAGCAGAGCACAGGTTTTTGTTTGGGTTTTGTGTGTGTGTGGGTGGGTGTTGGTTGCTTTTTTGGTGTTTTTTTTGGTTGGTTGTTTTGGAGGGTTTTTTACTTGCAGTTGACTTTATCAACAGCATCTGCAGATAATTTCTTTCTGTATTTTGGTATGAAACTGAATCTGTGGGTGGAGATACTGTAGACCTTTGGAGCATGCATTCCCTTGACAACTATTTCAGTTTTGGGGATGCAGGGCTCTGAGATTTTTTGCTTCACAACTGCAAGTGATTTTTATCACCCAAATGGGCCTTAGCTGTAAGACAAGGACAACAGAACTTATCTAAGCCATTGATTTGCCCAAGGTCACACAAGGATAGGAGGTTAAAGAATATCACTGTCTTCCTCAGAACCTTGGAAACTAGTACTAAAGATAATTACTAAGATGTTTAAATTTGAGAATAATGCTTAGGATTCATCACAAATATTTTACAGGAAACTGCTCTTTTTTATAAGCTCTAATGCAATCTAGGAGGAGCACAGCAGTTTAATGAAGGGATGGGAGGGAAGTAAGATCTGCACAAGATTTGCAGATTAGTGTTTCATACATGTAATCACGTGCAGGCAGATAGGTATTGAGATCTCCAAAAGCTTGGTTTATGCAGTGATGATAGAACTGGACAATTAATTCCAAATGCCTCAGATTCCACAGCTCTCAGGATTTAAAGTGACCTCTTCAGGGACTAGACAGGCATGAAAGATCAAATAATTTTTCTGTCTTACACCTTAAGAAGTCAATGAGACTCTACAAGCACCATTTATGTGATTATTTCTTGGTGTGCTAGTACTCTCCTTTCTCAGTATTGAATTAGCAAATACACAAATGAACTCCTCAGAATAAAGCTACAACTCAAAAATTATTCACTCAAAAGAGCTGTTGAATAACATTTGACATACATTAATCCATTTGTAGCTAATCCCCAATCAGCAAAATTCACTGACTAAATCATACATAGTTAATTATTCCCCCTTCTCTGACCACACAACTTTCCCTCCATTGACAGATTCCTAAAATGATCAAAATGCTGATGACAGCCCAACAGTTGATACAGCTTCTCGCCTTTATGTCTCCCATCCAATTTCTTTCTTCCAGTCCTTTAGTAAGCAAACCCTTCTGGTTCAGCAATTTGGTGAACCAGTGAAATTCTTACTTGCAGTTATACAACTGCTGCAAGGCACCCCAGTCAGTAGGCATGACATCCAGCAGATTCACAGCTACTAAACAAAAAAAAAAAGCATAAACAGCTGCCATTCTCTGCCACGGGACTTTTATTGGCTATGCAGTCCATAGTTCTGAACGCTTTGATTTATTGGAGTGAGAAGCAATGTGAAAACCACTGTCAGGTTTCTGGAGGCACTGGGATATTAGACTGCTCCATTCACATACATTATGCCCACAGAAAGCACAGGAATCTGGTAGACTATAAATTAGAAGATCCTGGAGTTGTGAGGAGGAATCACGAGGGTAAACTTAGCTTGTGATTAGCTTTAAATCCTGAGAAATGTTAAACAAATTCTGTCAGTTTCATGACTTACACGTTCCCTTTCCCACTGTTCCATTATTTACAACTTTGCAGCAGAAGAGCAGACCCACACTGGCCCTGCTCCTGGCTTGCAGCCACTTGGGCCTGGAGGATCTGCCTCTTCTGCTGAGCTCTTTTTGCCATGTGTCTTCTTTGGAAACCACTTATTAAGGTCTTAGACCTGATGTAGTTTTAATTCTGCTGTGAACACCTTACTTAAAGGAGATGTTGCTCTGGCTAACAAAGCCTTCCACTCAGATGTGGCCCTGTACCACTCGCTTTTCTTCCCCTCACAGGTCCCGTAATCTTTTTGAAGGATCTCTGTTAGCCAAGAGAAATTAGCTCCTTTTTTCCTAATCCAGTTTGCACAGTGTCTGGCTTATACTATTAATGTAATAGCTCTCTATTAAAGGGTAAACTGCCACCACAAAATTCATGCTGCACGGATTTCTAAACCTGAATTAGCCTTCAGTCTATAGCAACAATATGTATTAGATACTATGGTCCAAGGCTTTGTAGATCATTTTCAGCCCTGAGCCAGCCCCATAACTTACTTCTCATCTGATATCCTTTTTCTGGAGTATAAGGTTCCGTATGATACTATGTATCCTCCACAAGTCTAATTCTATTTGCAAGTGATCTTTTGCATTGTTCATTGCAATTAGCCTGAGAAGACCCAACCTCATTTTTGGCCACATCCTGCACACAAGCATGAAACCACTAAAACCCTGCTTTCCCATCCCCATCCTTGCAGGCGTCACAGCTAGGGGTGACAGATTTCCTGTTAGTTTACCAGAGTTCAATAGTGAATTCAGCTGGTATTCTTGCAGTAGCACTGAAAGCTAAAGTCAACCAGGAAGCCAAACCGAAGTCAGAGTTTAGAGCCAGAATGCATTGGTGCATCAGCTGCTTAGATAAGCACATACAGCAAGACAGACTTTAAGGATAAAACCAAACAAACACAACAATAACAAACAAACAAACAAAAAAACCCCAAACACACCAAAAAACTACCACCACTAAATTTTACCTCACTTCCTTCTTGCTTCCTCTAGAGGTTTCTACAGCAAACATTATAAACTATCTAACAGTGGTTCTTTTCTGATACAAACTATTCTTACAGCCCTTTTTGAATGTTTTCTTTTACTGTAATTCTTTACACAAACATTACCATTCATAATTTCAGCTCCTCAGACAAAAGGCACTTTTTCAACAGAATACACTGGATGAGACCTCTTTATTTTGGTTGTCCTTCTAAGGTATTTCCTAGGGCTCACTCCTTGGTTGATGAGGGAAGAGAAGGCAGGTGAGCCTGCAGTTTTGGGAGGGGCAAATGACTGCAGCCCTGAACTACTAATTTTATTAATTCTCTGTAAGGCAGCTCTCTTCCACATGGTAAACAGGCTTATTTACTCTTCTTACATCTCATTCCTAATGCTTTCAATGTATCCTAAGAAGCACCCAGCTTCTTCTGTCCTTGGATACCAGCCCAGTTCACCTTGATTTCACCATCATATGTGGACTGAGGAAAGGATTTAGTTCAGTGTAGTATTTACACTACATGCTAGTCATTAAAACAGCCACCAGCTCTTGTTTTATAAGCAAAGATCTAAATTCCAGGTCATTACATAAACTGACTTAATAGAGCATTTGCAGAGGCCATTAACTCAGCTCAGCCTTCTGCTCATCCTTCAGAGGAGGAACAGGGATGACATCTTCTGAAACACCAATGATCTATTCTCCTCTCCTCCAGGGGTGTTGGTACAAACACACGTTTGCATGTTGCACACCACACACATAGCCTGGTTCCCAATGAGAAACTGGCTAAATTCTGTGGCATATTAGGAAAGCCCATTGGAGATCTTGCAGCTGATCCAACTAAAATGAAAAGGTGAGAAAGTGCCTTCTTGTAACTAAGACTATGTGACATAGCAGAGTCATTTCCAGGACTGTCTCAGATGTCCTGTGCCTCATTTCTCCATCTGTAAAATAGGGGTAATATTGCTCCCTCCTGCACAGTTGATAATGGGATGATAAATGCTCAAAAATTAATCGTGGCCCACACAAACATGGCAAGTTTAATTCGGTATAAACTGGCAGCAACTTTGAAGCTTCAAAAGCGATTCAATTCACAGTTTAGAGTTGTTTCAAAATGTTAATGTCTGCTCTGCTACTGCAGTTTGCTTTGCAGATCCACAGCTGTCAAACAGAAGTCATTAGGGGAAGAGGGGAGAAGCTAGAGTTTTTGTAATAAATTATCAGGAGCAAATTACTTCATGTTGGTGATGAATTTTGCATCAGTAGATTTCAGTGCAAATCCAATTGTAGTAAACAGTTTATATTCCCCCTCTAGCTATTGTTTTGAGCAATCTTCAGATGTACACTGACCTCCCTGAATTGCTTTATAAACCATTCACATTGTAGAGATTTTCTTTGCAGCTGATAACCCAAGGCTGGTATCTTCAGGCTAAAAGCTGACACTATGTAGAACTCATGTATATCACCTCAGAGGAGTGTGCTGATTGATGGCTTAGGGTCTGATTTGTAATTAAAGATTAGAAACATCACCTTCTGAAACAACAGTTCCGGGATGAAGGTGGAGTCTGCTGTGAACTCGATGGCTCTGGAATTTTAGAATTTTCTGTGCAGGGAAACATCCTGCAAGAGGCACCTGCTTCCATCACCTAACCAGTCACAACTCACTGCCTACACAGATGTGCCAACAAACTGCTATAGGGTGACCCTATACATGAAATCAGTGAATTATTTCAAGATAAAATTAAAAGAAATTAAATCTGGGAAATTTGCCTAATACAGTTACAGTGCAGCTCCAGAAACAATTTCATGAGTACAGCCAAGGGAGCAGGAGTGTGTGTACATCCCTAAAACTATGGAAACTGTCTCTGGGGAAAAAAAAGCCACTTCCGGTGGCTTTCCCAGCAACCAGTCCTCACTGAAATCATCCTCACCTGCTACCACCAAAAAGCAGCTGCCGAGGGCCCTTTGTCTAGTTGTAGTAAACTTTAAAATAAATTATAAAAAGAAGTATAATAGAGGCCCTCCTTGTGACACTTCAGGGCTAAACATCCGTCCTTAATAGCCAATACAATATTTATTCCAGAAATTCTTTGTCCCATTTCCAATGTTCCTCATACTGCTGGTTGGTGGTATGCTGAAGACCTCTACTTACCAGAGCTTTAAATAGTGCACAGATACACAAGTAGTTAACAATTCACTCAAATCACTTAGATTTGACACTTTTCTTCAGGATTAAAAGGGCTAGACACAGAGACAGACAAACTCACTAATTTCAAAGCTCCCTATCTCAGCTAACAAGAAAAAAACTGCATCCCCAGTGACTCCTCTCAAGGGAGTAACACAGGATAAACCTGTGATATTTGCATTAATCTTTAAACATAAAGCTGAATAGATTTAATTTTTAAAATATATTTATTATTATTTAAATAGACTTGTTTTAAAAACCAGTAACGTTTGCTTTGGGGATACTTTGCATTTATATTTACCTTTTGCGCAGTAGTTCATTTTACAGGAAGATCTGTTGGAACTAAAGCAGTTGAGGATTACAAAGATTTTAGAAAATATTTACATCTGAGGCCACTGTCATCCAGATTTTCAGTAATGTTACTTTTCTCCGTTTAGTGACATTTAAAGGTATTGGAAATCTTTTAGTGACAGAGCACATCAGAGACCTTGGCTGCCTGAGGAAAGCGGGGCTTCACTGTGCTTGTCCTGATACCTGCTGCCTGTAGTTTTGATCAGCAGATATCAAAACACTTTTCAGAGGCACTGGATTTCATCCTCCCATTTTTGCAATGGGGGAAACCGAGACTTGGAAGAGTGAAGGGAGGAGTATTGTTTGAAGACCAGCAGAAGAAGGGTTAATTTTAGTTCTTGTTTGCTCACAACAAACACCACAGATTACAAGGTGCTTTCTAACTCTCTCCTCTGCAGTTATGCCAGAGTATTTCTAGACAGTCATTAGGTTTTCCTGCCCTACCTAGTCTTGTTTTAGGATTCACTATCTGGTTACCCTACACTTCCCTCTGCTGCTGGGGGAACTGCAGCAGAGCAGGTATAAAAGGGGACCACATGTCACCCCAGTGGAGAGTCAGCATCTGTTAGTTTAATCTGACAGTAAAAGTGGAGTTTAGTAAAATGCTGTCTATAGAAGGACCTGAAGCACAATTGAATTCTGGATGGAGAGTGTGTATATGTGCAAATCTGTAACATTGTGTAAATTCAGACATCCATCAAAGTGAAAAAAAACCTTTCTGGAGCTCAGCTGCCAGCTCCTCTTCAGGCCAAAGAGCTTCCAGGCTCCAGGCACTCTCTGATAGGATTGCTGTCCTGAAAAAACAGAGCTGTTGTGCTGTTTTCATTGCTGAGGTAACCCACAGCAGCACCACTCAGTGTCATACAGTGTCAGAGATGACATTCCATTGCCTGAACAGCTGCATCACTCCTAGCCTTTGCTTTATCTTCCGATTAGCTGCAAGGAATTAGCTGTCACATAGAAATCAGATTGACTCACACTGCATTGTTCAGGGACTGTATCTGTGTGAAGATTCTCTTAAGGCAGACATGAGGTTCTGTATTTTTTAATGAAGTTTACAACTGAATATTATGAAGTGCTGGGTCTTCGGGGGGAATCAACACCTTGATCACTAGGTAAATGATTTTGAGTTCTTCATTGGCTATAAGATTTACTGTTTAGCCACTCCAACTCCTATAGTGTGCAAATGTTTCCTATATTAACAGGAGAAGAGTGATTTGTGGGCAGTGAATGGGAAACAGGACATCAATTTAATGGGGCCATTTGGGGTTAGCACAAAATGACAGAACAGCAGGAAGCAGTTAAAAGCTTCCCCCTCAGCAATCAAAGCCCTGCAATTTTGAGTCTTTTCCTCCAATCAAGAAGTGTATTGATGAGAAAAATGTTCTGATAATGACTTTGAAAGACCTCATTCTGGTCTTCAGGGGTAATTAATTTCTCTAACTATGGTGTCCCTACAGGAGTTCAGCAAAACCACATCTTCTATGCAATCACTTCAGCAGCATGACAGAAACTAAGGGTATGAGATTTCTTTTCCCTTAACTTGTCTGACTTTCCTTTGAAGGGTCCTCATCTTGGCCTGACTATGCAGATACTGCTTTTTCTATGCACATTTTCCTCTCTCCTACCTGCCTGCCCCAGATCATTGAAATTATGGATAGACTATCTTTACTAATTCATCAGTCTTGCTGTAACCTAATGTTCTAGTTCCTGTGGTGCATATTTTCTTTCACGTAGTTTCATTCTGCAAGACTGCCTTCTAGATCAAGTCACACTCACATTTCATTCCAAGCTTTAGTTCAATTAATTTCACTTTTTTGTCAGTGCTGAAAAGAAATTCTCCTTCTTCTTACAAAGGCAGACAGGGAGCACTAACTACCAGCTTTCCTAGGTGGGAAACAGTAGGTGTTTGCTCTCAGTCCTTAGTAGTCATGTATCATTATGTGAAAATCCACATTCAACCAGTGACAACAAGCCTCCCAGTGCAGACCATGTTACTGGAAAATGCTAGAAAGCAATAAGAACTCCACAGTATCTTTCGCCTCATTTTACTGACCATTCCACAACTCACCTTTAGAGCTCAATTTTTCGGTTTTAAACCTCTGCCTTTTCCCAGTACCGCAGAGCTAGGGATATCCATGATCACTATGACTGCTCCGTTCAGGAGTTCTTAGTGTAAAACAGGAACAAAAATGACAGCCATGAGCTGGTAGGAACCCCGACTTTTAAATATCTCATGTTGCACTTCAATGATTTTTTAAAGCTCCTAATACCAGCCCAGAAATTCCATGAAATGCTGACCCAGTATGAACTCACTGTCAGTTCATGTTAGTTCAAAACATCAGTGGGCTTTATGCCAGATCTGAGATCACCCATCCCCACCACAAGTGGCAGAAAGGTGACACAGAAATCACAGGAACTTGCAGAGGCCCATCCACTGTGTCCCAGCTAATTCACCAGAAAGGCATGATGTTGAGCCCATGCTTGGTGCATACCAAATTTTATGACTATTTGGTACATGAACCCTATTACCGAGCCCTTGGAGACACAGTGGGGGTGCAGGGAAAACTTCCTCTCCTAGCTGTGTCTCGGGACTCCTGCTCTTTGCCATCTTATTATGAGCCAACAAAGACTGTGTGTAGGGGGGTGAAGGAGAGTTCCTCGCTATGACAATCACAGTTTACATTTGAAAACTGGTTTCCTAAGCGGGGTCGGTAGGCCTGCTCACGCCCTGGCACTGAGGAGGAAAACCAGCTTATGTAGCATGTATTGTCAAGAGACTACTATACAAAGCATGAAGGACAAAGGCAAAAACATGAATGGGCTTTATTCTAAGGCAGCAAAACAACTTCTCCCTTTGTAGGGTCTAGGAAAATCTCAAGAATGAGCAACATTTAAATAGTTGTCAAGACTATATTCTTACCTTATGTCTGTTGATTTGGCTCCCATGATGCCTGAATAGTTCTCCTGAAGCCAGTTTACTGTCTATTGTTTGTGCCTGATGAGAGCAGTTATTTCTGATTACATACTTCTCTGTATTCCACATCTCTGACATTCATTTCCCTCCCTCAGTATCACTTCTCCCTAAGCAGTAATGGTGTCTGACACAAATATCACTACTAGCATTCCCTGGTGGGTAGGAAGAAAGGCAAAAATGCATTGCATCTTCGGTTAAGACTGCAACCAAAAGGTGATATCCTCACATCTGGAAGTGCCTTTATATGCTGCTACCCCCAAACTCTGGAAGTTCTACAAGATCTAGTATTTCTAAGCTAAATATAGCTCCTTAGTTCTTTTATTCATAAAAAGTCCCACTACAGAAACAAGCCAGACACGTCAAGTTACAACATGCTATGAATTTGCTTTACTGCATCACAACTTCCTACGAACAAGGCATTAGAGAAGAAATCAGATGTTTCCATACATGGTTTTAAGGCAGATATGAGATCTACCCCTTACCACACTGGGACTGTTGACAAGACAGAAGCATTAATTAGCCTTTGCAGAATCATAATTTTTAAACCCTACAAAAAAACATGTGAACTAATGCTCATTTTCCATTTAAAGGACCACCAGCAATTGTCTGGAGATGAGCCTGACATACATAAATGCACATGCATCCACAAGAGTTATCCTGCCTTCTCCTGCCATGCTAGGTCAGCAAGCAGCTCACCAAAGCATTGGAATGTCCCACCCTCACTCAGCCAGTCCTTTCCATCAGGTGCTGCCAGCCTCCTCAGCCTCAGCACACAGGGAATCGCTGGGCTTCAATCACATGGAAGCCTCTGGCACAGAGTCCAAATAAGCAGCTTAGGGTAGAGAAGAGCTGGATGCTCTCCCAGAATAACAATAAAATGTGAAATGGGATTCACAGTTGTGAAAAATCACAATCACATGCCATTCAGCAGCCCAGCTATAACCTTCCATCACTCAGGGCATTATGACAGAGGATCCCAACTCTTTGGCTCATGAAATCAGCTTACTCACCCCAGCCCTGCAGCTGGGAGCTCCCACTGCTGCCTTTGTGCCGTGGCCCACATTGCATTTTAGGCCTTCCAGTTCTATATGGCTGCTGAATTCCTAGGTGTGATGTTGATTGGTGTCAGCAGTAGGCCACACAAGGTGTTTCCCCCTCAGAGAAACAGAAACCCTTCCTCTGCACTTACCCACAGCATCACCACTGAAGACATCTCTCCACACAAGCCCTTGTTTGTTGTTAGGCTAGAACCAGCCAGGGCTATATTTGAAAGACTGATGCTCCCCAAGCAGCACGTAACGTTACTTGGAAGCTCTAAAATGAGATCTAGAAAATTGCAATTACTAGTATCAGTTCAAATGTAAACACTCTTGGACCAGGACGGAAGATAATAACCTGAAGAGAAAAAATTCCATCTATGTTATTGTTGCCTATAGAAAACAATTAGAAAGCTAATTGTAAAATGTTACAATTAAAGGCTTAATATAAATCCATTTCTGATGCTATCAACAAGCTCTGCAGACTTCAAGAAGCTCTTTCAAAATACCAGTGCCTTCAAGCAAAATAGCTGCTTTTGTTTTTCCCTTATGCTTAACAGACTGTGGGTAATTTACACACACTTTCTAATCTTCAAAATACTTTATCCATACTATGCATCTGATGTGATATGAATTCCATGTACGGATTGTAAAAATCTATGTAAAGCCTCATACAGATTTACTGTTCTGCCTATAGATTCGTGGCAGAAGATAAAGCATGCTGGAGAAAAGCCTGGGGCAAAGCATGTAAAATCTGATGAGCAGGAATTTTGTAAGATTTAGTAGAAAGGTTTCTACCTATATTTTTAGATAATCAGATTACAGCAGGATTTCAATCCCCTTCTTGGAAAGTTTTATATTGTGTTTTGGGAACAATCACACATACTGAACACTGCAAATTAAAATCCTGGGTTTATTGAGGTCACTACAGCAACTCCTACTGATTTCAGTTGGGCCAGGGCCTCGCTTCATGGGGAAGTTGTGGGGAGAAAATACATTCAGACTTCTGGAAACGGGGCAGCATGCCAAAAAGCCTTTCTAAAAATTTTATTTTGAACATGGTCTCACTGGTATGTGATAAAGCAGCTCTTTTCATGACCTTCAGGATATCAGCAGGTATTCCTGCTCCCACTGATTACTTGCAGGCATGGTAGAATAGGCTGGCTTAAAAACTGTTGCTTTTCACAGTGACCAAACAGTGCTGATGGGCTTAAGTCCCCATCTCACCCTTGTGCCAGGAACTACCTCCAGGATCTCAGCTTTCACTGAGTGCTAAGCCTGGGAGGTCTATAAAGACCCTTCTGTTCACAGCAGTCCCAGCTGGCTTCTTTAAGGAGGTACAGGCTGTTCTGCACTGTAGGGTAAGTAGTCGTACCTATCAGAGGCCAAGAAATCTTGAGTTCCTACTCCTGAGAGATGAACACTTGCAAGGAGCCCATTTTAGATGGGACATGCCTTCTTGACAGGCAGTGGCTGTCAGCTCCTGAGGAGTTTCTAACTGAGAACAGAGTCCTTTCCCACAAAGCAGGATTTTACCTGTGAGCCACACAGCCAAATTCAGCTCTTGGAGTCGTCTTCCTCTCAAACCCAGAAACACCCTATCACCCTTTTTCCTTCCACTTCAAACACCTTGAATACACATATGCTTCTCCGCATCACTGAAAACAGTGCTAGAGACTGGCACAGCTCTACCTAATATCAATTTCCAAAGCAAGTGTCCTAGCACTTCTGTCAGATTTCAGCCAGAAAAAGAGGGAAATGTCCCTTTGGATGATATAAGCCATTCTTTATTCATCTTGTCCACTTAGCTCTTACCTGTTTATCAGAGAAACTGAGGCTGCAAGCAGCATCCATCTCCTGTAACACACCTAGCTGGACTGCTGCTGCCCATATGGTCCTTCCTGCACTAGATCACATTGGTATCTACCATAATTTTAAGAGCTGGTTTCATTAGTACAGAAAAAGGCATAGGGCAGCTCTTCTTTGAAGCCAGTTCCAAACTAATGAGAAGCACTGGACACATAAGCGAATCTGGATCAAGAACATAGTAGTGTGACACCAAGTATTGCATAAAAATTCTAGAACAACTTACCAGAAGACACAAGCTTGACTCCTGAAAACATGTTTTAATCAGAATTTTGGATGAAGGCTGAAGGTACTGTTTTTGCTGGGGAAGACTCAATTACATTCCCATGTCTCTATATCACACTATAGAGTATTTCTTATCAGTGTCTAGTAATACTTGAAAGGTCTTGGAGACATCATGAAGTGAGGCTTCAGCTTCATTGACCATAAAAGTATTTAAAACGAAGTTTCAAATCTCCTGGAATAAAACTGTTAAGTAAGAAAATTGCCAGAATTCTGAACAGTATTACATAATTAACCTTTCAGCAGAGAACAGCCTCTTGGCACTAACTGTGTCCTTTATTCCGATACATCAGAGGCTGAAAACAATGGCCTTTCCTGTACCAACTGTCTTTTAGAATAAACACGAGACCCTCCCCCCTTCATCTCTACATACTTAATAATATTAATAGAACATTAAAATATTAATGTTAGTAGACAAGTTCTTTCCTAACACACATAAATGAATTCACTCACTGTAGCTCATTAGCCTAATCATCTACCTTTTTACAATGTAACTGATTAACATTTTCATTGTTCTTGGTTTTTCCTTAGATGTCTACTTCGCTGGGGATCAAAAGATCCCTGCATACATAAGCTCACCAAATATCTGTGCACAATGGTACAACAAAAGAAATTGCTAGAAGAGATAACTAAGTAAAGGCTTTCACAGCTCATGCTTCAAAGATACTGCAGGAAACAACCATTTAAGAACCATTTTTATTTGTATGTTTAACGCGATTATACACATTCATGAGTCCAACAAGATCTGCACTGTGACATTAAAGATACAGTACATAACATTCAACATGAGGTACTTTATATTTATATATATCTGTACTTTATAAATAATGCTGTAAGCCTGCTAAGGTCAAACACGACTCCAGCACAGAGAGGTGCTGGGACCCAAAGTTAGCTGAGTTTACCACAACAAATTTTAAAGAAAAACAAACAACAAACCAGTTCAGTGCAATAAGTATGTAGAAATTAAAATGCTTACTTAAATACTATTTTAGATATGCAGAAAGTATATTACATTATACTCTCTTATCACAGATTGCCCTCTCCAGGAAAATCAAACATACCAGTAGCAAAGATGGCCAGGTACAATTTAAGACTGAATCTACAAAAGGATTGCTATCGACATGATGCTTACACTTCAAGTTGATATGTCTGATCCTTGCAAAATGTCAATCAATGTATTCAAGCTTGGATGCTACTGCTAAACCAACTGAATCTACACTTAGACACCTATTTAAGTGTCCTCATGTCCTAGGGTGACTGGTACTAGCCACCTTCTTAGATACCAGTACTTGTTAGCATCAAGCAGCGCTCAGACTCAAGTTGTACCATAAGCATCAAAAGGTGTTTCGGGGTGCTTATGTTTATTCATCCGTATTGAAAAACTTTATATGCACCAGCTCCAAAAACCTGGAATGGACTCAGAGGAATCAAGCTAGAGGTAGCTTTCATCCTACTCTGTTGAAAAGATTTCATAAAAGTAGTAAATAAAAATAATAATTAAATAACAGCTCATTTTCTATGTATTACAGCTACACAGTATTCTGATCTCCTAACTTCTGTTCCAGCCAGTAAAAGTAGTAGATACCTAACCTTTACTTGCAGGTAAGAAAAACCAAAAATAAATTAAGAGTGAGAACCCACGTCTAATTATACCAATGCAGTACTCTTTGATTTGTCCCACCAGCTGAGGCACTTGATTTTTTTCCAAACAACTCAGAATGCAGCTTGCTACTGCAAGCGACTTGTCAATCTGATCATCAGAGTAATTACATCTACATCAACTGCTTGCTGTAAGAAAACTTAATCAGCTGATTAGCATCTTTCTCTGCTTTCAAAAGTATTTAAATAAATGGGAAAGCTGCCCAGATGTTGTCTAAAAGGAAATGACCATTACCGCATCACAATTTTGATTCCTTTTTGCAGTCTTTTCAGCAACTCTTCCTCTAGTTCATACAATTTATACTCTCGTCTATTTTAGGCTGCAGATCTAAATATAATTAACTGGAGGTTTTTTAAATATCTCCCAGAGGAGATTTCTATGGAGCATTCTGTTTAAATTTCACTACCAGTCTAGAATATGTACATCCATTATTAAAAAAAAAAAATTATAGATTTTTTAAATGGTATTTACACTTCAAAAAGAATGCTGCTCACACACACAAACATGTATGTATGTACATAAAACATTAAACACTAAGATGGGTGAAAATGATAGATCTTACAGGGCAGTTTTTTACCTGGCTCTCCTTTTATGACCCAGAGAGAAGATCTGGGCTTTGGCCATAAACTGTTTGACATCTATGCTCCAGTTTTCCTTACTTCAGATGGTATTTTGGACACTGCAAAGATGTATTGGCACTTTATGATGGCCAGGGGCCAGGATTTCAACTGTCAAGAAACACTCAGAGTAATACTATTAAACTGGTAAGAAATCATATGAGAAAAACATTTTTATTATAAAACTGACAAGTGAATTTAGGATTATGCTACATTAATGTGCTGATATACTATAACATTAATCTTCAATCTGTCAAAAGAATCATTTGGTCCTCTCATTTCGTCAAAAAATAAGCAACAAACAGAACCCACTTCAGAGGTGAAATAAGAATGAGATGCTTTAAACTAGGTAGTGTGCCTCTGAGAAGCAACTGTCCCATTGCAACAGAAAAGAATTTTCTTACGTTTAAATAGTACCTGTATTTTTTTACTTACACTGGTTTCCTTCCCTGATAAAAAGAGTCATGATCCCTAATACTCTTCCAAAAAACAGTATAGACATATAACAGGGAGCTTGAAAAGAGAAAAAAACAGACAAGGAAAAGGTTCTGTGCCACATAATCCTCTGATTGATGTGTAACCATAAGCAGTTGCAAGAGATCCAACATTAACATGTTAGAGGAGTTTTCTTCCTCCTCTCTGTTATCTGATGAAATACACCAAGTGTAATATGATCACAGTTGGGAATCTCCTGTCTTTGTCTAAATTTCCACTGATAATGTATGGTAATAAAAAGAAGAAATCTCATATTGCAGAAAGAAGTTCAAATCAGGACTGGTCTTTGTTCCTCTATAATCTGCCTCTACCATGTTTAGGAAGAAGAAAAAAATTCCAACCAAAACAAACAAAAATTCATCCTGCATCAGATGATAGATATTAATTCCCATTTATTTAGCAAGAGTTCAAAACGAAGCAATTTAAATAAGCAAATCAACTTCAATGTAGCAAAAACTAGGTCATGGGGGTAGAGTTTCAAGGGCTGCATATACAATTTGAACATGTGCAAGTACTTCCTTGCCTTCGAAGTGGGATTCCTAGAAAATGGAACTCTGTGGGTAAGTTGCCAAGCCCGCCCCTCTGCCTCCCTTCCTCGCACCACTGTAAACATGTCCATGCACTGTGGACATGTAGCTTCCTGAAAACTGCTTGGTTCTCTCCATCTTCCCTTGCAGCTGTCCCTAACAGCTGGTGACAGACTCTCATAGGATGAAGGTTTAAACCTATGCTTTTTCTGCTTACAACTGAAACACTTCTTTCAACTCCCATGTTCAAAAGCAACTCATTATTGGAATCAAGTCTGAAGAGCAGACAGAAAAGAAAGCTATAAAACAAAACTCTTCATTTTCTACCCCTACCTCCCCCAGAATAATTGCAAGCAGAAAGTAGGAAACGGAAAAAGAGAAAATGGATCAATGAAGACAGCGTTTGGTGAGATACCAGAAGCGGACATGCTCTGGTGATTCCTCAAAGAAAGGGACTGCATCACCAGCAAAGAGGCACCTCTTACAAAGCCTTTAATTGAATGTTCCTAAGAGCTTCCAGTTTAAAGTTAAATGTTGCACTTAATCACCAACGTTGCTACAAGTATAGCAAGCCAGGAAGTTGCCCACAGCATTTAGTTACATACTACCTGTACATCACACATCTGCAGATAAAAAGCTAAGCATCAGCAGGCCTCAACCAGATAGGTTCTTCAAAGCAAAATGCTCCATCTCCACACACTTGTGTTCAAGCATAAAATATGAGTTCAGGAATTTGCCCTCCCTGTACCCCAGTGCCATTTGTACTGTCCGAAGAGCACTGAAACTGAACAGTCACCTTCCCACACTGAACTTCTGTCATTCCTTCTTGTCCAAAATAGCTGAGTTCATTACCATCCAGAATCACACTAGCTGTGTAAAAGGTGTCAGGCTCAATCTGCACTGGATATTCAAACCACACAGGAAAAGTGTTACTAGAACCATCCGAGAAATATTTACTCAAGTTCTGGCCTAGGATAACTCCTTGTCGCTTGAGTTCAATCTTGGCGCTGTACTCTGCTGATCCACAGCTGGAGCCGTACAGCCCAAAGCCAGCGATAAACACTCTCTTATCAACAGCAAACTGGATGCTGTCACACCGGCCCCGGTAGCGCCACTGGTTGCTGCGGTAAGCGCAGGACTGGAAACGGTGGCATCGCTGTGGAACTAGGCCCTTCCGGGGCTTGCTCACAAACTGTAACTCTGGCTTTTTGGCGGCCGTATACCAGAGGAAGATGTCATTGGTTTCGTTGAGAGTCAGGATCCCCGACTGAGCAGCGCCGTTTGCGAAGTCGTCCAGCGCCATGGTAGGGATGCGGATCAAGTAGAGAGCCTTCCCCAGGACTTTGCGCTTGTTCTCTATGGTAGCCGTTAGCTCTTGTCGCTGACACTCCACTTCAGCCCAGTTCAGAGCTGCTTCGAAAACAACAATTTCTTTGGCATTCAGAGTCTCCCTTCGGAGAATGCTTTCAAGTGTCTGAAAATCAATGTCACAGAACCCCTCAGACTTCAAAGCTAGTTCAGCTTGGGCATCAATCACTTCCCAACAGCGCTGGGTCAGGTCAGGTTCCTCGAATAAGCAGCTCTGGGAAAGCAGCACACAGGCATTCTTTGCACTCAGACTTGTCTCTAGGAAGTTGACGCAGGCGCGGGCAAGGTGGGGGACGATATACTTCTTGGCAGCATAAAGAGTGGCCAGTACGGTGTCTGCAGCCAAATCAATTTCATCACAATATATGTATCTGAAATAAAACACATGCATGTAACACTGGTGCTTAATGCAAAAATGCAATTTGTGAACAACATCTGGAAATTATAAACAAAAAATATTTAAATGGCTCCATGTTAAAATTAAGCAGTGCTTTTGGGGAACACTGATTAAATCCAGAAAGGAAGTACAAACCAAATTCATTGCAAGAAAGATCATGGAAGAGAACAGACTTAAATATAAGGAGAATAAAAATTCACATTTGGAAAACGTGCTATGTTGACACAACGGTTAGATTTACAAAGTATGGCCCCTCCAGCTTTGCCTTCCTTCCATACATGCTTTGGCTAATGAGAGCCTTTCCCAAGGGCTACCTTATGTAGCTAACACAGCAGTCTGGGACACACATTTCTAAGAGTACATGGACTGGATGTCCTGTAAGGGTGAATGATGTTTTGTTGAGGTGTATACAGAAATACGGTAACGAAAACAAGTTTATTGGGAATAACTAGCTATACTAAAAAGAGAAATGTTACCAAAGCTTATCAGGTGCTCTCCACTTTTGTAACTACTGGGATGGGGTTTTTTAGGACTTTTTTGAAGTTTATTTAGTTTGTTGTGTTGCCTTTTTTTTTTTTTTTTTAAACAGATGACAAGGCATATAGGAAAAGGCACAGAATTCTAATTTTCAGGTTTCTTAATGCGTACATGATCCTAACTCAACTAGCACAGTGTTTCCTCTCAGTCTCACTGCATAAGGAGGAAAAAAGCTTTACTGCTACGCTAGTGGGGTGGAAAAGATGAAGGTGAAATTCTGTTTATGTGACTAAACTGCTGGGATTCATTGCTCAGAGAAATGAAGCATTGTACAGTTTGTTCTTTTTAATATCTCATGCTTCAGGGCCCCATTTGCAGCTGGTGAATGCAATGTGCTAAAACCATGCCAAATGCAATTTTACTCTTCATAGGGATACGCAAGTCTTGATGGTTACGGTTGATAAAAGTGTCTTCCTCCAGTAAAGCTGAAGTTGTATGCAAGCCTGTACTAATTAAAATTTTCTAGTTAGATGGCTTCCCAACACAACTAATTTTTTGCAGAACAGATATGCTTATAAAGTTGAATTAGTACCTACACTGATCTGATCAAGTTGTAAATATCTTTATTTGTATTTTTGCAGGTGTAGGGTACTATCTTCCAAGCCACACTCAGGAACCATGCTCAGAGTAGATAATGCTCAAGCAATAAAATAAAATCTAAGAGGTTACAGAGAAAAAGAGTGCTTACCTAGATCCAAACTTTTCTTAAAAAACCTTTATTACTTTGTTTCAGCTAGGCTATTTGTAACAACAAAGAAAACATCTATATATCACTGGTTACAGGCTTAGCTCCTTTGCTGTGCAAGAAATTTTCAATGTAACAATCATTCATTTACGATTCTCCTCATTGCTCTCCAACTCCTTTCTCCCTTCTACTACTTCTCTTTGCTTGCTAGTATAACAGAGAATGATGGCATCTGTTTTAAACAGAAATAGTACAGAAATTGCTAGTTTAATATTCATGAAAGTGAAGAACATCACTGATTTACAAGACACAGCACAATTTGACAGTCAGCGATATTCCACACTCTTTACTCTGCCAATGCACTCTGGGGTACAATTACTGATATTCCAGTTTCCCCCTGTTCTGAAACAGAGGATTCTGCTAGACCACAGGGTTTGATGGTTTAGTAACACATTCATCCTGGGTTAAGATGAAACCATGGTTCTACCTCAAACAGTCTAGATTAAGATATAATACACTAAAACCACCAATTCAGTGTGTCAGTTAGACTATAAATTTAACCCTATTTATAAAACTGTAGAGAACAGCCAAATCAATTTTCTTGGGAGAATAATTAGTATCTACCGGTTATATCTGGCAATATCTTGTCTGATGTTTGTTGTCAGAAAGTCCACTATATTGTAAAAGACAAAAAAATTTTATGCTATGAGAATTCACTGTCCAAGGGGGGAAAACAAATAAAACCTAAACAACAAAACCCTGCAAACTCAATTATTTTCTTAAAGTGATGGGGATGCATCCCTCCTGACTGTGAAAAGGAGCATAAGTAGAGGGCTGCCTTGGGATACGTTAAAAGTGATTTCTTTATGTAGCAACAGTTTCATGAGCCTTCTGCCATCCACTGCTCACAGCAGTTGCAAGCAACACTCATGGGGATGATTTCCCAAGGGGAGAGGAGTGAAGGGGCCCGTGGCTCCCCCCAAGCTCCGCCCAGTGCAGCACATGCAATGGATCCTGTGATGAGGGGAATGCTGCACTGCTGAGCTGTATCCCTTCCCATTCTCTGCACCATTACGGCTGCAGACATCCCCGGTGCTCACAGACAAGAGAACACTCTGCAGGTTCATGCTCATTGCATCAGTGGAAGTTAGCACTAGCAAGGTTAGCTCAACATGCACAAACTTTTTGTCATCTTTTGGTTCTGGCCATGCTTTTAAAGATAGTTTCCTAAATTTCCATGGGCCGTATAATATGCTAAGACCTATGTGTCAGCATTGATACCCTCTTTTCTAGATTTGCTCTCTGAAAACATTTCTTAATGATAAATTCAAAATGCATTCAGTTTTTATATGGCAAATTATGTTTAGCCACAGTGAAATAAATTTAGCCATAGTGAAATAGATTTAGCCTCAGTCAAATAGATTTGCTGTTCAAAAAGGCAGGGAGGCAGGGAACATAGGTATTTTATATTTGTGCCTTGTAAAATTCTGCATGAAAGTAAAGCACAAGTTTGAGCTCTGAAGTAAACACCTCCCAAACCAGAAAGGCCCAAAACAGGGATCCATAACACACCTGCTTACATAACATAAAATCTTAACTTTACATTCAAGGTCTATAGAATATCTGTGAGACTTCAGCTTTTCCTGGCAGTTACTGATATCTACACAAAACATTTCTGATGTTCATGATAACCTATTAAAACCCTATGCAACAAAATATTTCCAACTTTGACTGTTCACCTACAGTGCCACTAAAATGAAAAAAAAAACCAAACCACCCAAAACCCACAAGCTAGTCAAAACAATTTTTGAAATACAATTTAAAATTGCTAGCTAGTGATTACACCATTATATGCAAGAAAACCTGCATCTTCTTGAAAGGATCACTCAGATACTAACGTATATTCTTTATCAGAAAGCAATGGCAGCTGCTAAACCTGAAGGGGAAAAAACCCTCAAAGCCACAGCAGTTCTGTGACAGGGCATTTCTGTTTAATAATGAGAGTTTATAGATACATTCAAGGACAATTCAGCAGGGAAGCTGCTTCATTATATTAATTTAGGAAAATATAGCATTACAAGCTTAGGCAGCTTGTAAGAAGAAAAATAATCATCATATAAACTGACTGGTTTTCCCTGGTTAGAATAAAAAACATCTTATTAATGTAAAACACCTTTTTATCACTTCCTGAATGCATTAATACAATAGATGATGAAAAATTTAATTTTCAGAGGCTATACTCAATAACTTAGGGTTAATTTTTAATATATTTTTTTAAAAAAACAAAACCTGCATACAGCAAGTTTATAAAGAGCTGGAATAATGTCAAGATACAAACGCAGCAATTCTGGGTTTTGGGGGTTTCTTTGGATATTTTTAACTTTTCGCTATGCTTGCGAAGTAGAACAGGGTTTTTTTGTCACAGCTGACAATTCTTTTTAGTAACTCCATTCCTTTGTGTAACCTGTGTAGTGACAAATCAGATCGATAAGCATTACAGTACACAATGTGCCCAAAGATCTGCTGTCAAAGTCATTATTTATAACTGCCTACATTAGTCTAATACATGCGTGCCTGGAAGTAAGCTGGGAGAGCAATGAGGTAAAAGTTTAAAATACTTGAAAAACAAAAAGAGGGATATTTTTCTTCTTTCCATTTAAACTCAAGTCTGAATACTTTAACTATGACATTACCAGTGTATGTATACATCATAAAGGAAAACATATTCAGCAGATGAATGATGCTTACTTCAGCATTGCGAGAAAAGCAGCAGGCTCAACATCTGGTATACGGATCTCATCTTTGTCCTCGGCAAGCTCCCCGTAAAACATTGCATGGAATACAGAGCTCCCAACAGCCAGGACATACTGTTGAGAAAGGGAAATCTTATTTCATGCTTTAAACTGAAAGCATTGCCAACAAAAACAATGTGGGAGAGCCACCTTGAGCATACTGGGCTTCACTGACAGACTCTATAGACACTTCAGTAAGAAATGAAGTCAAAGTGAAGAAGAGAACTACACATCTTCCCTGCATTTTACTCTCATGGGTATATATGCATTAGCTACTGGAAAACACTCATATCCATGACAGAAGTTAGCTATTTCTTGGAAATCTCAAGAGTGCTATTAATCATCAGCACAAAGCAGTATTCCTAACTTTATGACTGCTTTAGCACAAGCATACTGTTTAACCAAAAACAGAAAGAAAGGCAAGGGACAGACTATTCCACTGCATGCAGCCTTTCAAAATACAGAATTATGCCTGTCGCAGAAGAGCTGAGCCTCCCACACTATGTCCTGGTGTACCCGTGGGAGCTCCTCTCTGGCTACCCCCGCCTGAACTGATAACGCAGCTGTTGCTTACTTTGTGTCCTGGCAGCCGCTGGGTCCCACCTGGTGGCCCGACCACAAAATGAACATCTGCCATCAAGTCATTGTTGAACATCACTGCATTTCTACAAACAGAGGCAGCATGTTATTTTATGGTGCCTGGTAACACTGTGCTTGCCCCAGACCCAAGAAATTCTATGTCATGACAACTTAAATTGCATGGTAGTAGAGAAGCAGGACATACTTTGTTTTAAGCTACTTTACACATCATCACACAACTATATCAAAGAAAAAGGAAGGAGAGATGGGAGGGAGGAGGAATGGGTGTGCAATAAAAAAAGAAACACAAAACAAACTTAGGAGAACTTTTCAAAAAGTGGAATCAGAGTATAAGTACATGTATCACTGCAAATTTCCACAAAGGTCTAAAAGCAAACCTTTATGGGTAGGCTGCAGCTTCCAGCAACATTTTTATTTACTCATGACAAACAGCTGCACTGTCTGGAAAAGAGATATTTAATATTTTCTGCTACCAAAATACTTGTTTCACGCACAGAGAAAAAAAGAAAAAAAGGACTGTTTTCTTCAGCAAATAAACAAATAATTAAACACATGCATTACAAATGTTTTGCTACTTTTGACTGTTTCTTCAAACAGAAAAAAAAACCTGCCCTGAACTTACCTCTCTCTGATGGTGGGATAAAGTCCTTGCCAATTAGGTGCCGGAATAGTGTTGTTGTTATTGAGATTTTGCTGATGGTACTGCTGGACAGCAGTTGTATTAGTGTTGGCTGGTTTCTTTCGGGGAAAAATATCAGCAGCCATTTTCTTCTTCTTTTTGGTCTTCAAGGTAATGATTTCATAGCAAACTGGAGGCAATTTGCTGCTGCTACTGCTGCTGCTGCTATTTCCCTTCTTAGAGCTCTTCTTGGACCTGTTCTTGACCGTCTCTGGAAGCATCAAGAAGAAGGTGAGACATTTCATGTTCTTTCCTTTCTCATCTACCATGAGTATACTTGTCTGTAAAGCTAGGTAGCCTAACTAGCTAGGAACATTAAGAAATGCACATGTGGAAGCTGTTAAACAGAAAGCAGCAGAGCTGAGAGTTTGCTTCTTTTCCAGCAAGACAAGGTGACCTTTCCAGCGCACTGAGTAAGAAACTGGCTTTAAGTTTGATCCAGTACTCGAATCATTATATACATCCCCATCATTCCTGCTAGTTTTACTTCTTTCCAGATTTCCTGATAAGGAATCTGCTGAAAGCACTCCACTGTGTGAAGGGGGTAGGTGCGTGGCTGTAGCACTGGCTTTCTGAAAGGGGCTAGCAAGAGGCACACGGTAGCACTGCCAGCCTGCTCAGCAAGCTGAACTTGTGCGTTGGAGGGATGGGAACAGAGTAGGTATTGCAGCCCTGCAGATGGAGTCAGTCAGCATTGGGAGCCAATAGCTGAAGTCACCGATAACGATTGGACCCAGCCGCACAGTGACACCTATTGTAACGTATGCCGCTCTGACATTAAAGCGACAGCAGTTGCACTCTTCCTTTCATACGTAGCATTAAGTAAGAAAGTCATAAATAGCATGCACGGTTGCGTAAGTGAATGGCTGGCCAGAAACGTGTGTTTCAGCTCGCCCTAATGCTGCTTGAATTTTCACAGGGGAAGCAATGAAAAGTTGAAATCAAGCAGAAAGATGTATTTGAGTCTAAGTATTTCCATGGCAGCTATTTCCATACACAGCTGATATTAGCATGACTTCATATGTCTCTAGTATTCCCACAAATCCCTACTGTAACAGCAGTTCAGCAAAAGCATGCTCTAACTATCAGAACCAAATTAAAGCAATCAACTAGCAGCAGCTGAGACAGCGATGCAGTTAAACAGTCCCTTTCAGAGCAGCTCCTACTACAGAGTAACATGAATAGAGATGAGGTCACAGCTCCAGCTTTAACTCCTTATGTTTCTTGATAACGCAATAGTATTTGACAGGGGTCTCAAATCACTAGGCAGTGCTAATTAAGCCAGCTTATACCAGACATTGCTGCACCACATCAGAAGAAAACTTCTAGATGTGCAATCAGATTAAAGCAAACCAGACTGAATATATTTAATCAATATTTCAAAGCACTAAATTAAAAGTCCAAATGATTTAGAGAGTCCCAGGCAGAAAGCACTCCTTGAGATGCAAAACCACTCTGATTTTATTCACAAATACTTTCTGAAATAAACAGGATTTAAGCTATGCTGACCAAACCATTTGAATAGGAAAGAAGATTAATTTTCAGTCAGAAACTTAAATTTAGATCAGATTTCCCTAATAATAGCTCAAATGTATAAAAAAAACCCCAACCGACAAGCAAGGATAGCCATTTAAAAACAAAAACAGGGAAATAAAAAATACTAGGTATTAGGTGTCAATATTTCACACCCTAAAATATTGGGGGGGGGATAATTAAAATATGGTTTCATAATTATTTTCAAGTCTTAATGAAAAAAATCCTCTTTCCTTTCAAAGCAAATTTAGCCACTTTTAGCCTTAATTAGTTTTGCTGGACAAGAGTACAGCAGTGAAATTACAGTGACCACCAAAGGTTGGTGGACAAATGGCTGACCTTGCTGAAATCCCTGAGAGAAAACTGCCACTGACTTAAACTGAAGCACAAAAATGTTACTCAGGCTATTTATTGTAACACCGTCACAACTGCTTGAATCACAGCTAGGGCTCTGTAACATGCCATCTCCAAATGTCTTTAACCCCAAAACTGTAAAACCTAAGTGCAGGTATATCAAAGATTATCATGTCTCCTTGGGAGATACTCCATATTAAGCACTAACAAAACACCCTGGCAAGCTGGCCGTCTCAAGACTTTGTTGCACTGCCAGACAGGTGCCTGTCCCCTCTGAAGCTATTGCTCTTGGAAGGGGGAAATGGAAGGATATGCATCCTTGCCTCAGCTGCTACATTTCATAACATCTTAGCACAAAATCACCTTCACCGGTAATTTAAAAGAAGATGGTAGCTTATGTGTGTGTGGTTGATAATCAGGTATGTTCTTAAATACATTGAGAGAGGCAGGTTATGCACTTCGAAATAAATGTTTTTCTAGCAAGCTTTTTTTTCTTCCCTCTTTAGTTTCCTTTTTAATCTGCAACAGATTGATTTGAAAGGGAAACTAACAATCTAAGTCACACTGAACCGCAAAGGTAAAAGAAAGGGTAAAGGAGAAGAAACTCAACCCACAGATGGGATGTTTATAACTGCTCACAGCTGAGAGTTTATCACAGGGACACAGCAAGTATTCTCAGCACAAAATTTGAGTTTGTTGAGTTTGCCTAAGTTTTTTTTCCCCTCCTTATATAAATTTCCAACCCTTCTAGTTACAAGAATAATAACCCTTTTGCCACCACACAGGAAAGACATTTGAGAAGGAAGAAGTTTAAAAAAACCTTTAGACATAACAGAAAAAACATGCACTCTTCAGAAAATCTGGTTCTCAGCATTGGAGTTGGCAGAAGGTGAAAGATATTAAGGGTTAGGAGATTCATATGGGAGACTTGATTTTAATTCAATAAATCCATTTTTAAGACTATCAAAGCATATAAAAATTGAGGTCCTTGCACAAGTTTTTCAAACCACTTGACCAGTACAAATCCAAAGATTATACACACACCAGACAAGGTCACTGGGAGGCTAGAGATGAGAAAGACAGATGGAGTAACCACTGAACTCAGTCTGAATAAGACAAATCATGAACCTTAGCAGTCTACCATAGTTTTGACTTCTGTAAAACATGAGGTACAGTATGTTGTACTTCCTTGGAGAAGGGAAAGAGGGAGAAGTTGCAGAAGAATTGTGTCCTGTCAAAACCCAGAAGTCAGACAGACCCCAAGCAGACAAGATGACAGGATAAAAATTGCCCCCAGTGGATTTTAACTGCCTTTTATCCTAAAAGCCTAACTGCCATCTTTGTTCTTAAGCCACGCACCAAAATCTGGTCTGCTATAACTGGAAAACAGTGGTGATCCCACAACAGACTCCGAAAGCTCCAACAAAAAGCTACAAACCATTACAGGCTTTATACCACCTTTCACCGTGCTTCATCAGCTCAAAAACAAAGTCACCTAAACCAATCATTAGATGCATGTGAAATGAGGAAAAAAAACCCAAAGAATTACTACTAGTTGCACTCACTATTCTTTCCATTTTGTCAGCAACTTCCATCTATTTTCCTATAGCATAGTTTTCTTCTTTTACTATACACATACTGTTCATGAATTTACAAATCAATATGTTAGCAGTCAGTAAAAGTAACCAATTAACTACTCCCTGTTGAAAGACTAGTCAAAATCCTAAGTTCAAATCAACCTGTCTCTGGGAAGAGGATCAAGAAAATTGACCTTTGTTCATTCAATGATCTATCAGTTTCTGAAAGGTTATTATGATGTGTTCCTAATCTTCTCCAGCAATTCTCTTTTTTTGCTCGTTAATTATATATATATTAATGGAACCAAACTTGATACATGCAATTTAGAAAAGGCGAACTATAGTTCTTTGAAGACACAAAAATCTTTATTTTATATGTGAAGTAGTCACACCAGAAACAGTTTATCTTAAAGGGTATAGGAAATTTCATGTTTAAATCTTAACAGTGGCCTAAAGAAAATCCAAAATGCTAGAGGTGAAGATAAAAGCAAAATACTATATTCTGAGGCTGAGATACTGCACAAGTTACATGCCACTTTCAAATTATTAGAAGGTATAAGTACCTAGAAATCCACTCCTGACTAAATACTGTGACCAACTGAAGCATCAGTTCTGCTGTTCAAATTCAAATGTATACACCATACCTACAATTCCAGCTTCATTTACCTCATTAGACCATAAAATACCTTGACACCATTGTCAGGTTTGGCACAGGAGTCATATTATAGCCCAACTCTTGGTAAGACATTTAATAGTATGGTACTACTATAATTATGCCTTTCTAAAGATAACTTGCAATTAAGAAATAATTTGATTTCCAAGGTTGACAGGATTATTCCTCATATTAGATCAGTTTATTCTGCCACAACCACACATATACCAAAGCTTTTCTATTTTTTGTCTTTTCTTCTTCTAATGAGTTGTGTTTTTCTATATCTCTTATTTACAGGTCTGTTCTTCCTATACTAACATGTACTGGACAATTAACAAAAAAAAAACAACTTTCATCAAAATTCCAAATTCTCTGTTACAAGATCATTAATAAAGGAATGAATTTCAAGTAGAGGATGATCAAATACATTCATTTTTTTTTTGTAAATTGACCAAGTCTCTCCCTTGGCAGTTATTACACCCGTGCTTTATTAACATTCTTTGTTTAAATTCTAGATTTCCCCTTTCAAGGAAACAAATTTCAGATAGTACATCTCAACCAAAATAAACACACTATGTTAGTTTAACAAATCTACCTGTCCACTGCTAAATTTGTTTTGACTTTAAGCATTCATTTAGAAATGGAATGTACAATTTCAAAAACAAGACAAAACAAACTCAACAAACTACAAAGCTGGGGAGTCTAATTCTGTTTACCTCTCTATGAATTAGTCACCTGGAAAAACCCTTTCTGATCATCATTCCAACCCTTCTATTTGTAAAAACACTCATTTGGAAAGGGGACTGATAGCTCTAGTCTTGATTTCCTCAAGTAAAAATTAATTACAGTTGACAAAATCTTCCAATCTGCCAGTTTCTGATTGGCAGCCCTGAAAGTAACCAAGATTACATCCAGTTCTGTCTGTTGCATGAAAGAGCTGGCCCTGAAGTCTTACTCTGTAACGTCTTCGTGGAAAAAAAAATAAAATAAAAAAATCACAAAAAGAAGGGCGAAAGATGGGTAAAACTGTAAAGATTCTCAGATATGCCAGAATATAGAGTAAAAATAGAGAATGTTTCTTTCCCAGAATTGCCAAGACCTAGGAAAGAGCAGAGTAGCATCAGAGTAAATTGCATCTTGAACCAACACTGGAAGCTATAAAATTAAGTCCAAACCAGCCGAATTATATTTTGCTATACTAGCAACATACTTGTTGGCAAATATTATTCTTAATTCTGCTTAGCATTTAAAGTATAGAGGTTTACATATTTTGCGTAATATTATCCACTATGATAGTTTTTACTTTTTTCCTAAATGCCCTTAATGCTTTAAAGAAAAAAGCAGAAAGCCTTGAGCAACCCAGTTAACAGGTACATAAAAAGAAGCTTAAAGAATGAGTATTCAGATGTCTTTTACTCTTTCATTCTTCTGTTATTTGCTAGCATAGAGGCTGTCTGTGCATGGTATTTCTTGTTGGTCCCTCTACCAAAGCAGCCTTAATTATTTAATTTGTCCTTTCTGTATCTGCAATCAATTTCATCACCCTCCTTTGATTTTTTTACAGCAATATCCTTTTTGAGACAAAGCAATCAAAACAAAATGTTATTATTAAATATAACATTTAGCTCTATTTACTTATGAATAAACATCCACTTTTCTTCTGTGGATTTCTATTGGCTCGCCTTGAACCTGTTCCTACACCAAGTGGAACATCTTCCGCTCTAATTTTTTTCCTGTTACTTTCCTGCTGGGCTGCTTGAAGTTTGCAACTTAACGCCAGTGTGAGGTTTGATAACTTTATGTCTCAAACACAATGTAACACAAAAGATTTCATGATACTGTTGAGTTCCACTTTAAAGGCAGTTTTGTTCCCAGCTAGGTAAAAATAAATATAGCTAACGTATGAAGGTGAGGAAAAAAAATTTAAAAGTCTCTTGTATTTTCATTATGATTTCAATGCCATGCTTGCTGCATGAATGAAAGTCCATATAAACCACAACATAAAAAGAAAGGCTTAAGTTTAAACAACCAACAGGGAACAACGTATTTGTATTTGTATCCTGTTACAGTGAATTATTGCACAAACATTCCCTTCCATGCGCATGAAAAAATAATGTGAAATGCTTCATTACAACACAAAACACATGGCTTTACCAGCCTGCTGAGACATACTCTTCAATGTCGTAGTTTCGGAACTGCGGGTAGAAAATATCCCAGAGCAGAATTTGCAATTTATTCTATAAACACTAATTTGCTTTTTCATAGTGCAAAGTAAAAACAAGAATTATAAACGAACTCTAAGATGATAAAGCCTGCAACCACAAAATGGGAAATTCAATCCAAGGTTACAGGAGATAAACTGGGTTTGTTTTTTTTACTGATTTAGAAGTGCCAAATTATGCATTTCTTCCCTATCACTATTACACTAGCTTGTCTATTTCATTCCATGTTGAGTTTTGCTCTTGACAATCTCAAAAAATAAGTTCTTAGTGGCTGCCATATTATTACTACTTTTTTTTTTTTTATTTCTAAACATGATATTGCAAACCTGAAAGCACTCAACCATTTTTCCAAGACAGAGGTCAACTTTAATACTACGCTGCCTCTTACCAAAACTGACTTACAAAGGAAAGATCAGATAGCTCAGGAAATTGGTAATGAGATACAGTGGTTTTCGTCTTTAGGTCACTAATTCTAAATTGACCGAGGTCAACAGTAATCAAAAGTCATTAGCATTTAATGATTGTTCAGTGCTCTCTGAGAAAGAAGCTAGTGATCTCAGTGCACTTCAGAAAAACCACCACTACAATTAGTACTCACATGCTGCCTATTTCAAGGCAGGGATCGGGATCAGATGACTTCAGACAGAATTTCCAATCTTACAAACAGATCTTGCCTATCAAGACAAACCTTCATACTAATTTTAACATGGCTCAGAAACAAATCTTTCAAACTGAATAGTTAGATTAATATAGGCCTTATAAAGGGTAGGTTTGAAGGCAACTTGTCTTCCTCCTTTACATCAGTGGTTCCCAAATGTCTTGCTCTCCTACACACAGGAAGTCTGCAAAACGCAAACTTTAACATAAAGACACTTTGTTAGTGAGTCCTCATTGTGAGAACAAATGGCACTAGAAGAGTAACTATCCCATGAGCATCCACATGGGAGACGGCATTACTGTTGATTTTGTTAGCATATAATTCAAGGACTTCACTTTTCATGTGACGATAACCGAAATTTACCATGTCAAACCACAGCGTTGAAATGCCCTACGGAACAGAAGAGGGGGAGAGGATATTGTTATGACTCACATCATACCTGTTTTGTGACCTGCAAACTTCAGTTTTCTGGGACTGCCATGTTACCAGCACCTTTCAACTAGGTTAAGAAAATCAGAGGGTACTTCTGGAAAACTCAGTTAGGTGTTGTCATGTAAACATCTTTAGGGTCTGCCATGGGAAAACTACATCACGACAATCCATAGTTCCCTCAGCTTCACTAGATGTAAAACATATGGCTTAAAAATACAAAGCAGGTCAATGATTTTGCACACTTGAATTTACAGTAGAAGAGCATACCTGGAATCATTCAGCAGAAGTGTTTTCAATGAGCTTAAAAAGGGGGGTAAGGGGGGGAAATAAGTATAGCTTCTTGTTTCTACTGCATTTTAAATGACGAAAGAGGAAGATTATCACAGTCAATGAGGAAAAGGTCATTCCGTTGGCAAAACAAGTATTTGATAAGAAGTGAGTTCTCAAACATGGTGGCTCTCACTTCTCAAAAGTGAGAGTCAAAACTCATTAATAACGACTCTTGCATTGTTTTGACCATTGTTTAATAACCCAAATTTTTAGATATAAAAGCCTGACTGTTGTTACCGTGAACTGCATCCAAGTACAAGTAATGGAACCAAATCTTACATCATTAAACTGCACTGTACTGAATTAATCTTCCTTTGCCACCTGTTAGAAAGTGTGGATGTTGTTACTTGCCCTTGTTTTCAGACTGTCACAGCACATGCAGCTTCTGTTAAATAGGTCATTCCACAGGGGAATAAAGGTCGTTTCCAAATTTTTATCTTAACTGTTTCAGAAAAATCAGATTTACTTTCCTTTGCTGCAAATATTTCACTCCCACTTGCCTATTAGATCAGTTATGCTTCAATATTTTGATTATTTTCTCCTTCTCTTTACAAGTGAATGGCAGCTACCTTCCCATAATCAATTTTCAAGATGAATATATACATAATTCTCAAATTCTTGTTTCAGAAAATACTTTTAAGCATTAAGATGTAATTGTCTAGTACTGTTAGGATAACCTAAATTCCTGCTCTCCTTTACAGTAACTATTTCAGAGACCCTATGACATGCCAGAACTTAAGTAAAGAAAAAATTGAAGGAAGGAGAAAGTAATCAAACATAAGAGCATAATTTTAAGTGACTTTGTAAGGTAAACACACACACACATTAGTTTTATGTATTATGAAGTCTTATACAGTAAGAAAGCTGTTACTTTTTGTGCTGGTTTTGACTGGGATAGAGTTAATTTTCTTTGTGGTAGCTACTATGGGGCTACGGTTTGGATTTTTGCTGGAAACAGTGTTGATAACACAGAGGTGCTTTCATTATTGCTGAGCAGGGTTTACAAAGTCGAGGCTGTTTCTGCTTCTCATCCCACCAGTGGGTAGGCTGAGGGTGCAGAAGAAGCTGGGAAGGGACACAACTGAGACAGCCGAGCCCAACTGACCAAAGGGATGTTCCACACCATATGACGCCACGCTCAGCACATAAAGCTGGGGGAAAACAGGGAGGACGTTCCCAGTGATAGCGCTTGTCTTCCCAAGTAACCACGATGGCTGATGGAGCCCTTCTTCCTGGAGATGGCTGAACAGCCACCTGCTGATGGGACGTGCTGAATGAATTCCTTGTTTTGCTTAGCTTGTGCACACAGCTTTTGCTTTACCTATTAAAACAGGCTTTACCTCGACACACCCGTTTTCTCACTTTTAATTTTCTAGTCCTCTCCCCAGTCATACTGTGAGGGGTGTGAGCAAGCTGCTGCCGGGTGCTTAATTGCCAGCTGGGGTTAAACCACAACACCTTTTCTCAGTGCACAAGGCGTAGTGTCACCTGGGTCTGACATAAGAGCATTCCTCAACACAAAAACCAAACAGCACTAAGAAATCAAACGCACCTACATGTACTTTATACATGTTTAAGGGCATTATATTACCCTAACATCACGTGACACTCCTTTGAGCCATGTTCTTTGACAGAAACTGAGCAAACTGTCTGACAGCTGCAAGTTCAAGTGTATGCTGAGAACTCCAGAAGAAGGTAAAATACTGCAACAAAGGGACAGTGCAAGCCACTACATAAATTTCAGTTGTAAATAATACCCAGCTAGCCTCAACTCCTTCCCAGTGTTAAAGAGGACGGCTTGCACTTCCCTCCCTTGCTAAGTGGGCAAGGTGACACACTGTTCCATAGCACATGGCATATCATGGATTGATTTTAAACGGACTATTAAAAAATTACATATAAAATCTCACACCTGTCACTTGCTCTACAGAAGCAACCACACTGCCTCACTGAAGAGCTGCTTTCTTTTCATACTCTCAGAAAACCCTTGCAACCAAGTACACTTTGAGCAAAGGAAGGGGGGTAGAGGGGGTGGGGGTACATGCCAGGGAATGTAATTTTTTTAAGAGAACTACTCCTTTACATTGTTTTGGACGAGAAGAGGAGAAACTGCAGCTTGGGTTGGTACAGGGTAACCTGGTAGAAAAATACCAGGTCACAGGAGGATGTTACCAAGTCATTCAGTCCTGTACTGATGTGGTACATGATCCTCTGGTGAAATATTTACTTAGGATATCAGGTAACCTCAGGATACAGGTAACAGGGTTGGACAAGGTGATGTCTCCAGATGCCTTCCAAATCTGTTTCCTGTGATACTACACCCTACATACCCCAGACAGCCAACAGACGTTCACAGATCACCAGTCAGTTCACTAGTGTTTTAAAATGCAAATACTTTCCAAACTCATTTGGTTTTCTTTTACTCTAGCTTGCTGAGCTGTCAAACTCAGATAGGACAACAGGGTCAGAACACAAACAAGCCAGGCCCAGAAAATGGAAAGTTTGCAAATTTGAACGAAATTACCCTTTACCTTCCCCCCCCCCCCCCCTTAGTTTTCTGACATATGTACATATAATTTGGTTTTGTAATTAAGGATCATGATTGGAATTCAGCTTTATGGCAAAAACCAGAACTGAAGACAATTTCCCCCACAGAGAGCTTTTAATCTCTTCCTTCCAAGATTCCCCATCTCTTGTTTTCTTTTTTTGCTTTGTCCATCAGCTCTTTGAGATAGAAACTGTTATCACTTATTAATACAGTGCCTGACAAAACAACACTTCCAGACCAGCTCAGGTATCTGAACATTTGCTCATGTTAAACAAAACAATAGGCTGCAAGGTTTGAGGAGTTAGTAAAGAGATAGATTATCACAGCAGAACCATCTTATCAGAGAAAGATAATGCTGGGCATGAAACACATCCTGCTGCAAAACTAGTGCAATTTGTACAAGTTCACACAACAGATGAAGACCTAATTTTCTTCTGACAACATAACACACAGCCTATCATCATCAGACCTGTGTTTTCATTGAGCCTACCCTAGCACTGATGCTTTCATCATAAGCATAGCAATTGTTTAGTAACTTCAGAAAAAAATGCTTCTTCACAAGCTCTAACAAGCAAGCATCCAAATAATAACTATTAACTGTTGCAACCTGAATCTCTTCTCAGCCTTAAAAGGCAAGCTAAAGGAATTCCACACTGCTTCTGAAAGGTGTTTTCTCCAGGGCTGAGCTGAGGATCAGCGGAGGGGAAACACAACCAAAGTTATTGTGCAGTTAGCTGCAGTGTACTTACTGTGGGGGATTACAAAAAAACCCACAACAACACACCACCAAACCAAAAAAACCTGCAGTCTACATTCAACTCTGGCAATCCTGCAGAACTTATTTCAAATTAATAAGCTCCTACGAGATTTGATTTGTGTTAAACTACCCAATGAAGCCAAGATACTGTGTTATGACATACTGCACCCACTTTCTATAGGAAATTGTGAGACTCACTATTTCTCTACCAAAATTAACGCTATTTTAAGCCTGACCCAAGCATAAAACAGTTAAAGTATCATAAAATGTAGTGTTGTATACCTATAACTCAACAGCACTTCTCTCTATGAAAAAAAAAAACAAACAAGCAGCCCAGGACACTGACTAAAGTTTGACATACAGATTACATGTTGAAAACAAAGTATAGTGGAAACTAACAACAACACAGAAAACCACCAGCACCCTTCAAATACAAGAGTCAGTCTTTGTTGTTTTAATTAGGTATGCTACTAATCACCATTTTAGGAACACTTAACTGTTGTAACTTCAATTCAAACTTTTTCTTACTTCAAATGAGAACAAGCCACCAATCTCTCCTATTTTTAAATGCACCACCACTCAGGAAACTCTACAGGCAAATGAGTTTACAAACTTAACCAGAAGGTTACCAGAAATGGACTTTCTTGAAATAGGAAAACAGTAAAGGTGTGGGCCCTTAACTGAAAGTACTCAAGTCTTCAAACATACATGCATCGGGAAGCTCAGCAAACGACGTGGGGAAAAGGACGTGGAATTTATGTCAAACTGGGTGCAATTAATTGTTCCTCGAGGAAGCTTTATTTCATTGATACTAAAAATACTTCAAAGAAGCATTACCGTAAGCAGAAAGAAAACGCAACGCAACCCAACAGATCCCAACTTTTAAGTTCATGTAACTTTTGAGTTTTTCCCGCTGGATGTGCCAGCCTCCCCACACACGCGCGGAGGATCCCCTGCCCAGGCGGCACCGCCAGGTCCCAAGTTCCGTGCTCCTCACACTTCCCGTTCGATCCCAAACCACCCCCTACGAGAGCGGTCCACCACCGCCGCTTCACTCCCGGTACCACGACGAAGCCGAGCCGCTCCTGCACAAAAGACAGCTGCATTCAGTCAGGAGATAGAAGGAAAGAAGGAAGGAAGGAAAGAAAGAAGGAAAGAATGAAAGAAAGAAAGAAGGAAAGAGAGAAGGAAAGAGAGAAGGAAAGAGAGAAGGAAAGAGAGAAGGAAAGAGAGAAGGAAAGAGAGAAGGAAAGAGAGAAGGAAAGAAAGAACAAGGAGGGGGGAAAAACATAAAGTAAGAATGAAACCTGTGGAAAGGGCTGCAGACACGAATAAGGACTCTGATCGGGCAAAGATCATTTTCCAAGGGGCTCTTTGTGTCGGCTTAGCGAGCGCCTAGGGCCGACCCCGCGGCAGCCGGGCCGGGCGCCCCGGGCACCGCTGCCCACGCAACTCCCCCGCTTCTCTCTTCCCAAGTTCCGCGGCGGGCATGGGCGGCGCTCGGCGATGCCGGGGCTCAGGTGCGGCCGCTCCGCCCAGTCCCTCCCGGACGGACCCTCCAGGGCGGCCGGGGGACCGACGGCCACCTGCCCCAGCGTCGCCCCGCCGCCGCCGCCAGCACAGCTCGGCCCGCCGGGCGCCGCCGCCGCCGCCCCAGCCCTGACGCGCCCCTTCCCGCGGCTGCTGCCGCACCCGCCGCAGGGCGCCCGGGGCTCAGCGGGGCCCCCCCCCGCGGGACCCCCGCGCCGCTGCCCGCGCCGCAACGGTCGCCCCGCGCGACCCCCGTCCCCCGCACTGACCTGAGGGCCCCCCCCGCGCGCTCCGGGGCGAGCGCGGCCCCTCGCAGCGGCACGCGCAGCCCCGCCTCGAGGGCGCGCCCGCTCTCACCGCGCGCACGCGCACGCCCTCTACCCGCCCCGCCATTGCCGCGGGCGCGAGCGGGGCTGGGCTGGGCTGGGCTGGGCTGGGCGGCGCGCGGCGGCTCCGCCGGGGCGGGAACGGGGGGGGGCGGGGGGAAGGCTCCCGCGCGCCCGGGGCTCCCGCGCAGCCGCCCCCCTCCCCCCGCCCTCAGCGCCCCTCGCGCCCCCGCGCGCGGGGCCCCCCGGCAGCCCCCCCGCCTTCCTCGGCCTGGCGGGGCTCGGGCCCCAGCAATCATCACCGGGCCCCGGCGCGGGAGAAACGTCAGCTTTCAGCCCGCAAAAGTCCGCACGAAATGCTCCCCCCGCCCCAAAAAAAAAAAAAAAAAAAAAAAAGTTTAGAAAAGGCGCTTTTGTGATAAAGATCCCGTAGGTGCCTGCCTGCAACGGAAGCCTGTTCTGGGCGTGCCCCAGCCAACCTGCTGGAGGATTCACCCTCTGACACGTGTTGTTCTCCCGTGGGTGTGCGCCCCAACCTGCGGGGGCACGCGTGGGCGCTGCTCCCCGTGAACAGCAGCCTTGTTGCAGTGGCACAGCGACCGCAGGTTTGTCCCTATCGAACAACGCGTTTGTTCCATCTCCACACACCTCCCAAGAGAAAAAAAATAATAAAATAAAATAGAAATAGACCCTACGGCAGGAACTCCTCCAGCACCCATGTCGCATCCCAGGGCCAGCAACAGGCGGCTGGGGGGGTGAACCAGCCTTCCCCCTCACAATTTTCATTTTTTTTTCCCAAATTAACCCAATCACACCATAAGAGATTAATGCTGTACGACCTTGCACAGGCTGTTCCTGTCCTGCTGCTCTTGGTTTAAAAAAAAAAAAATAGCTGCTTTTTTTTTTTTTTTTTTTTTTTTTGAGCTGCTGAAGATACAATCCACAGGGAGAGAGGCATTTCCAGGATCAGTGCCCAGGTTTATCCAGGAGCTCCATAAATAAGAGATTTCTCATAATGCCAGTGTATCAAACCACATGGGAAATTAAAATGTGTTGCTAGCATTTATTTTTAAAAGCGTAGCAAAAGGGTTTATTTGAAGCTTCAGGGTGGGTAGTTGCCTTTTTTTTTTTTTCCCTGAAGAAACAATTATTTCTGGAATCATTGCTGTGCTCTGGCTTTATGAACGTTCGTTTACCTATATTATATACATGTTATTTTAGCAGGTACCTTCACAATGTGAAATGAGGCATATCTGTGGATAATCAGTACTTTGCCTTTTCCATTTCAATATCTTAGCTATTAAAATAGATAAGAAACTAAATAGCAACAATAATGACTGCACACACACACACAGACTTTACAGCTCTTACGGAGTTTGCCAGCAGAGTTTATACTTTAAATTCTAGCGTGTAAACGAGGATTTAATTGGGACTTGGGAAGCGAACAAAATGCTCATTGTCTGAAGTGAGCTTAAACATGCTGTAGATAACCACTGTAATTTTCCATCCTCTTTTCAGACTGAGGGTAAAAGGCCCTTTTTGCAACTGGGGTAATTTAGATGGGCAAGTGATGGGGGGAAACCCATTCCTACACTTCAGAGGAGGTTATTTTGCAGCATGGATTTGAGATACTGTAGTGGGAAAATATCTTCTGGCTGTAACCCCAACACATCCAGGAGTTAGGAGATGAAGTCCTGCAATATTTTTGCTTGTGTTCTTCTGATTGAGAGGGCCCAAATTAAGGGCTGCACCAAACAGCATTTTTTGGCTCCTCAGAGCTCTCCTGCATTCCCAGCCCAGCTCGTTCAGCTGCACACAAGGGCTTGGATCCCTCAAAGAGCTCCAGACCCTGGTTCAACATTGATAACCAACACAGAATTACAGCAAAGCAGTCGCACCAACCCACAGCAGCCTCTGTGCACCCAGTCATGTTGCTCCACTACAGGAGCAATGCAGGAGGCTGTTCATGGCACCGGAGCATGAGTCCCACCTCATCCTCAGCCCACTTCACTTGTGGGGACTTACAGATGCAGGGTGGCTGGTTACATCTCAGCTGGGTGGTCTATCTCAAACACGCGGTCACAGCACTGATGCTCGGCACCAGTGCACTGATGTTCAGAGCTGCAGTCTCTTCTCTTCCTCCTGCAACTGCACACCCAGGATTAGTTAGTTACCTGCATGAAGCACACAGACATGGCATTACAGGAGTTAAGCAGACCTCTGTGCAGCTCACTTCAGTTCTCAGTGATGTGCTTAGCTACCTAATACTACAGTTTACTGACAAATTTCAGCTCAATTCCAAAGCAAACAAGCTGCATAAGCTAGACCTGACCAGAGCTGAAGTACTGGGCCAGCAAGCCCATCTTGCAACAGAGGATGAAAAGTGCAAAACTCATGGTGCTGCTGGGTGTTCATGTCTCCTGCCTTGTGCTGCCACCCTGCAGGTTGTATGTATATATATATATGTATATATATATATACACATATATATACACATAGAACTGGTTGAAAGGAAGAAGTCAGAGAGTTGTAGTCAATGGGGCAGAATCTAGTTGGAGGCCTGTGACTAGTGGAGTCCCTCAGGGGTCGGTACTGGGACCGGTGTTGTTCAATATCTTCATCAACGACCTGGATGAGGGCACAGAATGTACCCTCAGCAAGTTTGCTGATGACACCAAGCTGGGAGGAGTGGCTGACACACCAGAAGGCTGTGCTGCCATTCAGAGAGACTTAGACAGGCTGGAGACTTGGGCGGGGAAAAACCTGATGAAGTTTAACAAGAGCAAGTGTAGAGTTTTGCATTTGGGGAAGAAAAACGCCATGCACCAGTACAGGTTGGGGGCTGACCTGCTGGAGAGCAGTGTAGGTGAAAGGGACCTGGGGGTCATGGTAGACAGGAGGATGACCATGAGTCAGCAGTGTGCCCTTGTGGCTAAGAAGGCCAATGGCATCCTGGGGTGTATTAGAAAGGGTGTGGTTAGTAGGTCAAGAGAGGTTCTCCTCCCCCTCTATTCTGCATTGGTGAGGCCACATCTGGAATATTGTGTCCAGTTCTGGGCCCCTCAGTTCAAGAAGGACAGGGAAGTGCTTGAAAGAGTCCAGCGCAGAGCCACAAGGATGATGAAGGGAGTGGAACATCTCCCTTATGAGGAAAGGCTGAGGGAGCTGGGTCTCTTTAGTTTGGAGAAAAGGAGACTGAGGGGGGACCTCATCAATGTTTACAAATATGTAAAGGGTGAGTGTCAAGACGATGGAGTTAAGCTTTTTTCAGTGAAGACGAGTGATAGGACAAGGAGTAATGGATACAAGTTGGAGCATAGGAGGTTTAAGATGAATATCAGGAAAAATTTTTTTACTGTAAGAGTGACAGAGCACTGGAACAGGCTGCCCAGAGAGGTTGTGGAGTCTCCTTCGCTGGAGACATTCAAAACCCGCCTGGACGCCTTCCTGTGTGATGTACTCTAGGTGACCCTGCTCTGGCAGGGGGGTTGGACTAGATGATCTTTCGAGGTCCCTTCCAACCCCTATGATTCTATGATTCTATGATATATGTATGAAATATGTATTTTAAAAGCACACCAGAAAGAGAAGGTGTAGCTCAAGAGCAGCTACAGTGAAGGTCTTTGTGGTCTTGCCTACTCCCGTCTCAGGTTTCTAGGCAATATCCAGCATTGCCTACGGCAAATCCAGGGCTGCAACTCTGGGGAAGGTACAGCTGGACCAGCTGCATGTTGGGCAGAGCTGCTAAGTCATTTAACTGGGATAGGTTCCTCTCTGTGGTGCTAAAATACAGCCAAATATTTGCATTAACTCGCATTCAGACTCATCTGTTCTCATGTCACAGGCATATTTTCCAGGTATTGAGCAGCACTTTCTGAAGACTTACTGACTTGGAGAGCCATTTAAATATTCATTTTCCAGTTCAACTTCCATGCCAGGTAGGTTCTTCCAAGTGCTCCAGGGTATAATTAGTTTCTCCAAAAGCATCTTCCCACGAGGCACTTTGCTAGTGCTGACCACATTTCTCCTCCCCATCTCCCCTCCTCCCCAGCTTCTTAAAGCTTCGCTGAATTTCTGCGCACAGCCTCCCGCAAAGGTTATCATCTTGTGTTTAATAGGGGGGAAAAAAGACAGAACAAGAGATTTACTGCAAATGGAGGCCATTACTGGAGCAGTTATCAAATGAAAGAACAATATAATAATGTCTAGTCATAAAGATATGAAGAGTTGCCTGTCAGAGACAAACACCCGAATTGTAAAATTAGCCTGGGCAGCTGGCACGAGCTCTTGGCAGGCAAGACAAGATCTTTGCCACACACGGTTCAACACTCAGGTGTTTTGTAGCTACACAAGCTGGAAACTGAGCACCCAAACTAGGATCAGCCACAGGAAGATGCATTGGCATCCCCAGGACACAAGATGTTTTTGTGAAGTGGAGCCAGGGGTGTCAGCTCAGCACTTCTAAATGTCCCAAGGGTGTTGCCACATCCCCTGGGTTTATTAAGGCATCAGATGCCTCCTAAGGCTAAACCTCTTATCTCCAGCACAGTTGTAGCTCATAGAGGCTGCTGACCCCAACTTTTGGGTTAAGTATTAACTAATTGATAGCAAATAGTGTTGAATTTTGGCTGCCCTTTGACCTGAAAGGTCAGGTCACACAGGCTAGGAACCTGCAGCTAGAAGACAGCAATTTCCAGTCTATTGTCTTGGCATGGAGTTTTCTCATCTCTCTCAGTTTTACCCTCCTGCCAAAAGTCAGGGCAGAAGCTCCTTCAGACTTAACCAAATGGCTGTTAACCTTTCCAAAATAAAGATGCATGGACAAGTGGATATCAATGTCCATCACAAGGGAGATAAATGTTATATGTGCAGGAGAATTTCTGACTCCTGAGAACCAACATCCCCTATTAAGGACTGTCCAGCCCCTCTCACCACATACACCCACACCTCTCCACACAGGCACCATATCCTGGCACCGGCACCCCAGCCCTTTCCCCCCTAAAATCACTTACTTTCAGCAGTACAGTCAGTTCTCACACCTCCTTTCCTGCCAGCTACACACATCTTCTGCATCAATACCACAGCAAAATCCAAATCTCCCTTTCAAGGGTTTATGCTCCTGCAGCCTTTTGTAGCTGGAGGTCCTCATCTTTAGACCCCAGGTGCAACAGCCCCTGGTGCCTTTTAACCCTTCCTTGCCTGTCTCAGGAGGGCCAGTGATGCCAGTGGTAGCCACAGGTGATGCCTCTTTATTTTGTGACTGCAGTGCCATTTGTTTTGGTGTCTGGATGTCAAAGTGTTGACCACTGATGGTTTGTAAAAATAGTTTAAGACATGCAAAAAAGCCTGATGGGAGCCTGCTTAATGCCAGCTGCTAGCTGAAGTGATCAGCCTAGCCTGAACACAGAGAAAAGCCCATCACTACCTTGCTAGCAATACCTGTTTGTAAACAGCCTGAAGATTGAATCCTGCTGTCTTTAGCTATACCGTGAGAGCTTGAGAAAGAGCTGTACCCCCTGTGGTATCTATCTGTGGAAGCATTTGCTCTTCTGAAACATGCCAGAATAAGGTTTTTGATGCAAGCCAAGAGATCCAAAACCCCCAAAAGCTGCACTTCAGCATTGCCTTTTGGAGTCAGAACTCAAGGGTTATCTTACAGGGAACCTTCATGTCCCCAGAGACTGAAAGATATGGAGGAAAGCTTCCCTTAGATTTAAATGTTGACTCAACCATTCAAATTACAGAGAGACAGCATTGCCTGAGTGCTAGGTGAACAAGCATAACCACAGTTTGTGGTTATTTTTTTACTTTTTTTTTTTGTCCTACAGGATTGTCCATCAAAAGAGGGAAAGATGGAAAGCTGAGGTTTCTCAGTTAAAGTTGATCTGCAGCTGGTAGCGGATTTGGCTGTGGCAGACTCGTGGTTTTCTTCCTGACCTTGGGAAGGCAGAGAATTAAAAAACCTCCTCCATGTGGGAGCTGTTGCCCAGGTTTTGGGCTCTGCATGCCCATGTGCTGGCACTGGGATTGACACGCTTGCAATGCAGGTGTGGGCAGAGCCCTGCCCAGTATGTGGGCAGCCACATCCCAGTAAACCATGCTGGTGGCATGGCAAGATGAACGCTCCTCAGCCAGGACTCTTGGCTTTGTACAGAGGCAACATGTGAGGTGGGCGATATATCTTCTGGATGTAAGAGCCTGCTGCATGAAGTTAGTCAAACAATATCTGGCAAAACTAATAGGCTAGCAGATGACTCCAAAAAGTCTGCTCCAGTGCTTGCTAGTCCTCCCAAAATCTGTGATTGTTAAAGCCTGCTTCAAAGTCCTTGCAGAGACTCTGCTTTAACCAGGAAGGTCTCTGAAGAAAACTGCTTGTGGGATGTGATGGAAGAGCTGCTGGAGAAAGCACTAACAGCAGACAAGCTTGCACAGAGGCTTAACTCACTCCTACACTAGGATGGCAAAATAAGATGGTGCTTTAATAGAAAAATTAGAAGAGAAAAGAGTCATTGAATTTTACTACAAGCCCTCAAGGCAGGATGATGAGTAAGATGTAAAAATGTTCAGGGAAATTAAACCAGCAATAGGGAAGGGCAGAATGTTAATCACAGCAGCCTTAATTACCCTAACTTACAATGGATGCACCCTGCAATAGTTCTCAAGAATAATTCAAGTGATCACAACAGGTTTGACCCACTGCTTCTTACATAAGCTGCTGCAGTGTTTAATATGCATGTATTACCAAGAGCTGCCAGGAACAACATTTTGGGTCTGTTATTGTGGAGCAAAAGACATGGGTACAAATCTTACCCTTTTTTGTGTGTGTGCAGGTTACAGACCAAGCAGGAGGTAGAGGGTGTGCAAGAGGCTGCAAGCAGCGTCTACACAGCACACCAGGAGCATGCAGGCAGGGGGCATGTAACAATCTTTACATCTTTCAGGATGATTGAAGAGATGAAACACACCTTGTTTCTGCTCCAGACATATTAGCTTACTCTTCTCATCCCTGCTGAAGGTTTTTTTGACTAAAATCCATTAATGGGGTGGATAATCTAACCTCAGCTCCAAGGGGAGAACTGTTTGCAGCAGTCTGCACCAGCTTTGCCTCCTGCGGACTAAATCTGTGGGTTTTGATCCTGTCCTTTCAGTGCCCAGAGGAAGAGCACAGGCTCCCTCTGCTCCTTGCTTCTGCACAGCAGAGGGCATGGATTAGCCTGGAGTGAGGCATCTTGAGAGCCTTGGCCATCTGGCTGTCATTAGTTGGATGTGATTTGATGGAATTGGGCAAATGTAGCAATTAGTGTAGCAAAAAATCCTAATTAAAAAAAAAAAAAAGGAAAAATATGATGGTGATTGAGGATGGATGGGTTTTTAATTTCGTGCATGAATGAAAGAACACGTTAATTAAAATACAGGGTTTTTTTGTTAATCTCATTTTGTAGCAAGCTGCTCCAAGGTCCCTGAACCTGACAGCTCATGTCTTTGTACCCTTGAAATCCTCCACGCTGGATTTCCCCCTGCTCCTCTCCCCCATTCCTCCACTGGTCTTTGCTCCCACATCTCCTCCCTGACAGCCCAGAGCCCTGCACTGGAGGGTGAGTGGTTGCTGGCAGCAGGAACAGGGTGGGGACAGTGAGGTACAGGGAGGAGGACCCTGGCACCCTGGGGTATTCCAGGATTATTATATTGAAGTGCCAGCATTTCAAATCCAAGTTCGGTGGAAGCAGAAGGAATTCAGCCCTTGGCATTACCTGATGCTGGAGATATCTGGGTTAGTGACTTAACTTTCAAACTCAATATATAGTGTAGAAGAAGCTTCAGATGGAAACTAAATATACTGAAGGATAATCTGAGGGCTGGAGCACCTCTCCTGTGAAGACAGGCTGAGAGAGTTGGGGTTGTTCAGCCTGGAGAAGAGAAGGATCTGGGGAGACCTCATAGCAGCCTTCCAGTACCTGAAGAGCTTCTTTATAGGGTAGCTGCAGATGGGCTTTCTGCAAGGGCATGTGATGAGAGGACAAGGGGTAATGGCTTTAAACTGGAAGTGGGTAGACTGAGGTTAGACATTAGAAGGAAATTCTTTAGCGTGAGGGTGGTGAGACACTGGTATAGGTTGCCTTGCAAAGTTGTGGATCCCTGGAAGTGTTCAAGGTCAGGTTGGATGGGGTTCTGAGCAACCTGGTCTAGTGGGAGGTGTCCCTGCCCATGCCGGGGTGTTGGAACTAGATTCTCTTTAAGGTCTCTTCCAACTCAAACCAGCCTGTGATTCTATGATTCTACTTTAATGAATACAATTCCCCCAATGAAGAAATGAAGCCAGCAACAAATTATTTATTCCCTGATAGCCAAGCATGCTTCCACTCGATTTGGGGAGCCACGAGATGGTAAACACCTTGGCCATGATGGTCCCGTTATACCTCCATCAGTGCACGGCCGGTGATGGACAATGCTGCTGGATCTGAGGGGGAGGAGAGGTTAGTACCTCTGGAGTGAGGCAGGCATAGCATTGCTGCTCTAAGAGTTTTTTCTCTGAAATTCTCTTCTTCTGAATACATACTCCGGTTTAGGAAAGCTGTCTGGCCAGCAGGTAGCCTGGGAAACTGGTAAAGTGCACATCAGTCTCATCCAAACCCTGCATGTTTCTAGGAGTCACTGTTAGGAAGAACAGTCTCATCTTGTGAGTAAGTAAACACTTGTAGGAAATCCGTTCCCAGCGTTGGTCACATTAGTACCCTGACAAGCCACAGCATCTGAATTTCAGCATTTGTAGGAAAATCAGTGGGAAAGTGCAATGGGATTATGGGGAGAAAAGGTCACTTTGGTGCATATTGGCCTTGCATTTGTGCCTGCCCCAGTTCTGCCTGGCAAAAATGCTCACTTACAGTTGAAACTGGGCAGAAGTTACCCAAAAGCCTGATTTGAGACATGCACCCAAAAGCTGCATTTTAACCTTTTTTTCTATTCCTCCAAATTACCTTTAGGAAATACCTGCGTGGAATGTTTGAGCTTCAAATTTTGAAACGGCATTTTTTTGTTCATTTTGTAATAAAAATTACAAAAGGTGTTTTAAAAGGCCACAGGGCAAAGAGGATGAAAGAACCTAAAAATGAAACCAAACCCTTGTTTTTTTCTTTCCTCTAGTCTCCTTTGGTTCAGCCAGTGAACCAAAAAGGCCCCTATCATTCACACAGCTGAAACGAGCTGTATCAATGTTCAAGAATTAAATGCAATTAGATATATGTACACAGCCTAACAACAAGGTGATATCTCTGCAAGTTGTCTAGCTGTGTATTAAGAGTTGCTGTTGGTGGGCTTGTCGCCGAGTTGCATTATTTCCCCTGAGACCAAAACAAATCAACATTTCCCAGCTCGGTGTTTCTGAAGACGACGTTTCAGTAACAGCTGAACAGCAAGGTCTGGAAGTGAACTGAGTTATAGACAGAAAGAATATTAAAGTGGAAGAAAAATTCAAAGCCTACGTGAACTCAACAGGAGGAGGAGAAGGATGAAATTTCTATTTTTAAAAATAATTGTTTGGGTTTTAGTGGCACAGTGCGTGATTTCTCATGCAGGTCACAAACTTAACGCAACTCCCCAGTGTCCTTGCAAATTACCAACCCCTAAGTAATTTGATAAAACCAGACCATGACATGATGAAGGAAAAGGGAAAAAGAAGTGCAGAGGTTTCAGCAGTAAGGGGACCAACCTATAAACATGCCAGATTTCCTGTTCTGGAGGGAAAAATCACAAGAAAAATAGAACTGCTGGCTCTCAGAGTGGGTTACCAGGCAGTGTGCACAGTGCTCCCACGTAGGAAATAACCAGAACGTTATATTGATGTTTCTTCTTTGATAATACACATTTCTGTGTGAAGTCAACATGTTAAGGTTGCTTTTTTTTTTTTTTTTTTTTTTTTTTTTTTTTGTATAGTGTTCTGTGAACACTTTTGCTGTTTCTTTCCCCTGTCGATCTGCAGCTTTCCTCTCCTGACAGCTGCCAGCTTTGCTAAATGAAGGGCCGTTTTTCTGCAGTGAAAGATGCTTTTTTTTCTCTGAGGGGAGAAAAGGAGGGGGTTATAATTGCACTCATCACCTGCAGGCAGATACATTGCAATTTGTGTTTTTTTCAAGGGTACAATGAAAAATCTAGTTTGCATATCTAGGTTTAGTGGATGAGAGGGTAGATTTAGATTAGATATTAGGAGGAAATCCTTTACTGTGTGGGTGGTGAGACACTGGAACAGGTTACCCAGGGAAGTTGTGAATGCCCCCTCCCTGGAAGTGTTCAAGGCCAGGCTGGATGGGGCTCTGAGCAACCTGATCTAGTGGGAGGTGTCCCTGCCCATGCAGGGGAGTTGGATTAGATGGTCTTTAAGGTGCTTCCCAACCCAAATCAGTCTGTGATTCTATTAAGAAATTGAGCTGGTTTTCTGCAGAGGCATGATAAAACTCTATGAATAAAGATCCTCACAGTCTTTGACCTGACTGGTACCCACAAGAGACATCCCTCCTCAGTCAGCACTGTACCCCATCACTTAGACTACCCGGTCTCCATAAGCGAGGATTTTACAGAACCGCTAACTGCTGGAGGTGGTGGGGCAAGCTCTTCACTGATGCAAACAGTGAGGTCCCACTCAGTTTTTAGGGTGGTCACAGTCCAGTTCCACCTCACTGGGACTGGGACAGGTCTGAGGGTCACGAACAGCCTGGGGATGTTCTGCTGACAATGCAAGCCTGATTTATTTTCGTAGAATCTTAGAATAAGCTGAGTTGGAAGGGACCCATCAGCAGCATTGAGTCCAACTACTAACCCTGCATAGGGGACCCCAAGAATCACACCCAAAGAATAAGATGACTTTTAGCCATCCTTAATGCTCCTGCTTGCAAATGTCTTTGTCAGAATTGATGTGAGATACAGATATCATTTAATTTGATCAAATACGCAATAAAACCCAGCTGGCTTAGCTGGCGGGAGCACTCTCTAGACAGAGCAGCTGCACTGCTTTACACCTGCTTTGGCCCGAGTTTTGCTATAATTTAGCTCCAGCCAGTAAAACTAACATTGATTTTTGATTCTCCAAGTACTGGAGATTTTTTTTTTTATTGATTATTTTTTTCCTTCAGGCAGACAGAAGAACATTATGACCAGCACAGGTTTTTTTAGCATGAAACTGGGCTAATCGACCCACAGCAGCCTGTGTGGTAGGGAACAGGCTTCCACAAAAAATGACTATTTGTTTTGCATTATTTTTAATAAAATGAAATAATAATATAGTTCTTTTAAAAATTATTATTTGCAATCACAACCTTATAGTAGAAGAGAGACAAAATATAAAAACAAACAATGAAGAACAATAAATGTACTAAATATAAGTAAACAAAAAAATACACATATACACAAATATATATTAAAAAATCCCATGACAGTTTGGGAGTTCTCTCAAATCAGGGGCCTCTTGTTTCTGTCCCCCAGCATCACATGCACATCTCTGCATCCTTTGCATCTCAGCTTGCTGCCAGGTCACCTCAGCATAAGTACAGCTCAGATTTTGTCACAAAGCTTCTTAGTCTATACAGAGACATAATTTTGAAAAAAAAAAAAAAAAAAAACCAAAACGACAAACAACTGATTTGAGGGGAGGAAAAAAATAATGGATTTGAAAGAGCATGTCAAAAAATGATAGAGAAAAAGAGGGGTAAAAGGGGTGGGATGCTTATCAGTGTGCTTTCAGCTGTTTGGTAGTCACAGCTGTAGTTGTGTTTAAAAACAGTGGGTCACTACCCTCCTGTAACAAGCAGCAGATTGTGCTTTAGGTACCATCCATTTCTCTCAAAACAGTGGTAGATATTTGTGAGAATAAAATCAGGCATTTGCTATGGGTAATTGTGCTGACAAAAGAGGTGAAGCTATAAGAGAAAAAAAACTACAACAACAAATACATGTAATAGAAATGTTTCCTCATATGTAGAAATGCTGTTGATTTGTGTCTTGGAGCTAGCATGGGACTGTGGGGAAATGATTCATCACAGGTGTTTTGCTTGCATGAGAGAGACTTCATTTCAAAGAAGTTTCACACTATATCTATCTGCATGATGTAGTTGTGCCCCAACCTGAGAACACATGGAAAATGAGAGTTGCCTGCCATTCCTTACTTCTGTCAAAAGTACCTTAAATATTCTAAGGTTTAAAGATGACCAACTTCCAGGATAACGGCAGGAAATGCCAGATGAATACATCAGCATCTCCAGACTCATGTTTTGGGGTGATATTGTAAACCATGCTGTTTAATTCAAGACCTCTCCTCAAGCTCTCAGCATTGAGGCTATTTGTAGATGGTAGAGGAAGGAGAAATTCCTCTAAAAATCTTTTACATCTCTTTCACTTTCCTCAGGATTTTCTCACAAGTATTTATCCTCCTGTGCATTAAAGTAGCCTATTTTTTATCTCTTCTGATAGTGGGATCTTACTCATGTATTGCAAAGAGTGTAATAAATAATTCCAATGCAATAAATCATAGTTGTATAATAAATAATAGTAATGAATGCTATCAGCCAGCATCTGCTGTACAGGAGCCATACCTGCAGTCACAAGCTCCAGGCTGAAACATCTCAGCTTCTCATCAGTTTCTGCAGTGCTGCAACATGAGGAGGAAAATCTTGTCTTGTTGCAAGCAGAACTGGAAGGAGGCAGCACATACCTGTCTAAAGTAACATTTTAATGGGGCATCAGTACTGGGATGCCTCATCTCACAGAAAACCCACCTGGATCTGCAGTGCCTGGAGTCAGGAAGCAGCAGGGTGCATGCACCTTAGGGTGGTCTCAGAGTTCCCTTTCCCCAGTTTTCCTACTGGGCTTCAGCTGCTCAGCTGAAGTTTTGCAAGTGGGAAACCAAGGTGAAAGATGATATAATATCAGTAGGAGCAGGCAGAAAGCAGAGCAGAAGGACATGTTAAAGCCTTGCCAAGATGTCACCCCTGCCCATGGGTGACAGCTCCAGCCAGCCTGGGCATGACTTCCTTGCTGGTTTGCAGGTTGATATGAACTCAGATACAAAAATCAGTGATGTAAAGAGTAAAAGTGTCTGCTTTGTCCCTCATGCCAAATTTGGTGTAGAAGGCTCCAATCAAATTACTCATTGGGTCCTTCGCTTTAGTTATCCAAATCTGAAAGGGGCAAAGCTGTACCATGTGCACTGCCAGGAGACTACGTGTGTATCTCCAGGGGTGGATACTTGCATCAGTAGGATAAGCCTGAAATTGAATCTCATTCATTTTTAGTGAAAAGATTCACCTCTTCTGAAAAAAATAATAATAAAAAAATCACAATAGAATTCAGATCATAGCAGAGCTCAGGAAGACTTCAAAGACATGGCCCTCATGACCTCTGAGATGGAGCAGACTCGTATGTATAGAAAGCGTGGAGCAGCATGGGCTTTACTTACCGTGTGGACTAAGTGCAGTTTTTCATCGCCTTGAACATGGGTGTCCTGCTGTCACCTACCATCTAGGTATGCTCCTCCAAGATGCTGGGAAGGGTCATGGGCCCCAACCAATTGCTTGCAATTTGTCTAATAAACGTTCATCAGCCGAAGATTAATGCAAAGGAGAAATTTGCAGAGAGATTAGCGAACTGATTCAGCCACCAGACATGGCAACTTGCATGGCTCTTTAAGGAATAGGTTTGTACATGAGCTAACAACTCTGCTACAGTTTCATACGTCATTAGGCTAATGTTCTGTTTAAATAGAATTATCAATCATTTTGTGATTAAACTCCTTTGTGCCTGGCAACAAATTGATGGGAAACGAAAGCATTAGTAGGTTATTTGAGGATTATAAAATGGTACTTGTAAAGCTCCCACTGCTTCTAAAAAGGTGAAAAACACTGAGGAACTAATTGATCATGCCAAAACAAGCCTCCAAAAGTGCTGTGCCTTAAATAGAAATCACCGACTCATGTGCCTTTTATTTGTTCTTAGATGCATCAGCCTTCCAAATATACATTTGGGGCACATTTTCAGCTTTTTCCACAAGTCTCAAGACTTGTGTTTCTTAAAAAAAACCCCAACAAACAAAAACCAAAAAACCCCCACATAAACAGTTATTCTCATGGAACCTACAGTTTCAGCAGATTGTACCTTGAGGAAGATGTGAACTGACACTAGATTCCTAATTTTGGAATTAAACCTCTATATTCTTACTTAGAAGTTATTAAACATCTAAAAAAATAAATTTCACCATTTGCTCTTAAATGTATTATTTATTTAAGTAACTGGTTGCAAAGATATACTGTAATAGTGCCCTGCTTAGTTCTGTATTGAAATGTTGCACCTAAACTGTGAGTAAAACTTCCATTTCACAATCACATTGCTAAATTTGACTTCCAGTTTACAGCCATGGGTTTTTCAGGGAAACCACATTTTGTGCATCACATCCTGTATGCAACACATTTTTACTTTTCCCAGGAAGCAGTTAAAAATCATGTTTATTAGCCCTGTCAACAGCAGGTGTTGAAATACTATAGCTGTACTTGTTCTTAATTTCCACAGCTGTAGCTCCTGGAGGAGAACAATGAAAGGTCAAAGGCAATGGCAGCTCATTTTCCTGCACTGAGTTCTAAGCCTTCCTCCAATCCTCATCAACTACAACTCGAGAGCCCAACCCCAAGTGGCTGAGAGCAGGCAAGGAGACATCAGTTGCTCATCCTCTCCTCCAAAGCAAGGACATGCCTTTGAATGACACTAGTAAGAGCCAAGTTCAAAAAGAGGCAGGAAGAGATGGTTCCTTAAAAGGTGAAGAGAAGATCTGGGGCCACCCAGCCCATTGATGCTTAGACCCAGGAGCAGCACTTGGGCTGCATGAGCACTTGGAAACCCTGTGAAGGTTGGTGGACAAGCAAAACACTTCAGGCTATGAACCTCTTAGGGGCAAGGGGGAGAGAACTGCATTCCTGCCCACAGACTCCAGTGCAGGGACAAACTGCAAGGTGGGAGCAGACTCTTACCTTCTCGTGCCAAGTGAATTTTGAATCGCCACATTGTGTTATTGACACCTCCCAGGCCAAAAGCTGGTTGCATTCGTTCCCTGATCAGGTGCCTATCAAAGGGCTTTTCTACTTACACAACAGCTTGTTTTATAAATGTGCATATAGGAAGAAAAAGGCTGTTGAAGCTTGATTGTCTTGCTCCAGGACCACTAGTAGGTAGGGAGCAACAGCAGACTCTTATCTGCTTCCTAAACCCAACCAAATGAAAATCTGTTGCCCTCAGCTCCGCTTTCCCTGCAGAGAGTAAGGCAGCAGCTGCCTGGCAGACAGCCTGGGGAGGGTTAGGGCTGGTCACCTTGTCATGACATGCCTCAGATGGTGGCCTCACAGAGCAAACAGACCTGCATTTCACACTGCGAGGGCAAAAGCTCAAATTGAAAGGCTCTGCAAAACAACTCAGGCAGCATAAGTCTTCTGACCATCTACTCTATGCTGTAACGACAAAACAGCTCCCTAAACCTTTAGATGTTATAAAAATGGCAAAAGCAGAAAAAAAAGGAGACAACTATTGCACCATTATCCATAATGTTTTTATGTCTCAGAATCCTCCGAGTATGAATTTCTCATTTTTTCTTTAATAAGTGCTGGCACACCAGAGAGTATTGTAAAAGACAAGGAGAGTGTAAGGGGTAATACAACGTTTTGGAGAGAAATAAGCAACAGCAGTCAAGCTCCACGATCTGGAAAGTGAGTTTATTTTCAGATATTTGAGGCTAGAAACAACTTTTGGTTTAATTTCCTGATTGAAGCCAACAACTTTAATTCTTCCTTTATCACAAATTAGACAACTGATCACAACTAAATAATGGAAGAGAATAATCACAAATTAACATTTCCACTCCTAACATTACTTATCAGGGCAGAGTTAGGATGGCTTGGGTGCTTTTTTTTTTTTTCGCATTTCTCTGCCGTAACATCTTTGTGCTTCCCTTTAAAATGTTACTAACTTAAATTTAGGTTGGAATTTAAATTCCTCAGTGTGTGTTTTCTTGGGGCTGGAGCATCCCCGTGGTGTGCTTTTCCCATTAACTCAACCCTAACTCCCTTTTCATGTCGTTTTCCAGAGTTGTAGCTGAATAGATGGTGTTAATAATACATGTTTGGGCTGCACGCTGTGTGCCACCACTGCGTCCTAACAGAGAATCCTTTTCTTTTAATGCAAATAATATTAAATTGATACACTTTCCGTGGTTTTTTTTTGTTGTTTGTTTTTTTTTTAATGTTTTGTGAGGAATATGGATTAGAGCTGCATTTTCAGCATGAGAAGGAAGCAGATGCAGGAGCATTTTCGGGAGCAGGGGAGACACACTGGCTGGATTAATCTGCTGCCAAGTCACCTCTCAGTCACATCTTCTGAAATATTAATCAGCTGCTGTGTTGGCAGTGCCATTGCTGCCTCCACACCACACTCCATCCTGCCCTGCCCTCCTCCTTGAGGAGGTGGCAGTGTCCCACAAGCACCGACAGAGCAATTTCATCAAGTGGCACCAGGCTGAGCTGTGTCTGACGCTGAAGCAGATGTGAATGTATAGGTGTTTTGTTTTTTTCCCGTGGAATCTGAAAGCTCAGATATAATTACTTAAAAGCCTTTCTAATCACATTATCCTCCCTGTGTGGTGCTGGAACGTAGGCTTTCTGGAAATTCAAGGTAAAACCTTGGCAGATAAGGGACTGATGGTACCAACTAGAGGAAAGCATTGTGTGGGCATACACTACAGTAAACAGCTGAACCTCTGTTCCCTTCCCAGCTGTGTCCAAGCACCACAGCCCACACCACCCCTACTCTTAGGCCAGGCTTTCCCCAACACAGTGTGACTCTGTGATGGAGATACCCACTTACAGACCTGATGCCGAACCTGATTTATGTGGGACATGAGCAGGCATTAAATCCACAGCTCAGGAAACAAGAGCAGGGCTTTAAGCTCCAGGACAGCCTTGCATTGCCACTTCTTCCAACAGGAATTCCATAATTCAATGCTACTGAAAGTCTTGGATTAAAGAAAAAAAGGCAGGCATCCATGACTCTGTGGGCTGCTTTTAGTCAGTTGAACTCTTGACATGCTCGGCACTATTATTTTTGTGGACAATATGAAAGATCATAATGTTCGAGCAGGGCCTGGGGCTAGTCTGCAAAGAGCATTCCAGTCACTTGCAGGTGACTTATCTCCGTAATGTGGTGATTTCAACTTCTGGTGTATGTGCTTTCTATTAAAGTTAGATGAGAAAAAGGCCCCTTGGAGGAGGACTGCCAGCAAATAGCTCTCTGAATGGGCAGCCATCTCGTTAGCAAAGCTCCTCTCCTTGGAAGAGCCTTTTTTCTCTATATAGACCTCCTTTGTGCTTGTTCTCTGCTCTCACACCTGCATCTAAACAGCATGGAGATCTCCAGGCAAAGAGACCACCAAGGTAGTTCGCTCAATAAGCAGAACACCTTTGGAAGCCTGTTTAGAGGAAAGAAAGCTCCAGTGACCAAGACCAGCCATCAGAGCATCAACCAGAAATTGAGAGACCCCAGCAGTCCCCTCAGGGGACTCACATCCACCAATCCAAGCTGCATAACATTTGGTGTAGGATAAGACTTTCCTGTTAGAGTTTTGGCACTCTTTATAGCCTAATTAAGGGTTTGTTAGACTAGAAAGAGACGGAAAATATGCACAAGATATTGCAGCTTTGGATCATGAGAGATAGGTCTAAAATATAATGATACAGTGTAAAATTAAGGTACTTTCCATGGAGCAAGCCTGAGACCCAGGGCTTCTGCTTTTTTTTTGGGAGCACACTTAAACCACCGAAGATCTCAGTTAAAAAGGATGTAGCAGCCTCAACCCTGCACAGAAATACGAAGATATTCTTGGGGCTTCGACAAGGTATGAACCCTTTTTAGTGCTGTGAGGGCAGCAGCCCTTTGGGGCATATGCACAGAGATTTCTGATCCTTTGAAATTACACTACTCCTTGCAAGCTTGATAGAACAGAATTAAGACAAGTACCTGAATATCACAAAGATGCTGCAGCAGCTGCAAACACAAACAGAGAAATATGGAACAACAGGAACCCTCCCACCACCACCACCTTTTCATGCACAAAACCCCCTCAGAATCAACACATCTGCTTGAGCAGTGCCAGGGCAGGGTCAAATTAAAGAGAAAAAAGCAAAAGAAATCAATCTCTTCTAGTTTGTATCATTAAAACCATCTCTGGAACACTAAGTCATGCTACCAAAATGTGTATAAAAATATTTTTAAAAATATTGTGTCTTCAGTAGAATTATAGAAAATAAATGGCAGTTAAATTCACTGCCTAAAGAAGTAATTGCTGGAAATACCTTACAGCACACAAACCCAGTTACCTCATGTTAATTTTGCCAAACGGGAAAGGGAAAGTCCTATGTTTTCAACTATGAATAGTCTAAAATTAGCTCCATCCTTAGCCTTTGACACTCTCTACATTAGACTTTTTTTCAACAACAAGATTAAGCATAGAGAGACACATTTAAAAAGCCTTCAAATCAGTCATATTCAAACATAACTTTATAAAATTGCAAAAGCAACAGTTCAGCAATTGGGTAAGTGAAAAGTTAAGAGGCAGAATAAACAGCACAAGGGACATCTGTAGTGTCATGAGAAGAACTGACCACTTTGAGTACTCTGGGCTTATAATTCATTTCCAACAGTGTGTTTTGCCCTCTGAAGCCCAGAGCACTTGGAGCTGGAGGTAACACTTGCCAGTGCCATTAGAGCAATGGCATTTCCTATGGCAGACAACTGGGTTGAAGCCTCTATATGCTCTGCAAAATCCAATTAGATATGATAACTCTATGAAATTACACATTACATCCACCCAGTGCTATTAAGAGCTTTTGCACAAAAGCTGTTTGTCCAAAGAAGCTGGGCCTGGCCAAGCTCATCCAATATTTCCCAAAGCAACAATTCTGGTGAGCCCTGTGTAAATAAGATATTTTGGATTATTCCTTGCTGATAATCTAAAGAAAGTCAAGTGTGCCACATACCAGAGAGCACCAGGCTTGTTTCTGTGAGCCATCCTCACTATGGATCAGGTTCAGGAATAATATATGTGGGTTCCCAAACTGTCCTTACCACAGAAGAAGGTTGGTATTGATGGCAGAGAAGCAAACCAAGCCTCCATTGCCTTGCTCCACAGCAGAAGCCTGCTGCAGTCTGCAAACTCTAGAGAAAATAGTTATTAAATAGAAATTGATTGAAAATGCTTCTAGGCAACTTATGAAGACCTCTGAAAAAACACTGAACTGAGCAGGGTAACTGACATCTGTGTTTTTAGGACACCTGTGAGCTGGAAAAGAAATCAGGGACCATCCTTCCCCCCATATCTCACCAAGACTGATATTTTCCATAGGTCTGACTCTGCCCTGTGAACCCCTGGTAGCTCCAGCTGGTGATGGAAGATACTAAGAAATTAGTAATTCAACTGAATGTTTTAACAAAAGAGATGATGTATTGGTTATGAAAAAATATTTCTACCTGTAGCTCTGGGATGGGAAGAGTTAAACACCCCAATCTGCACAGCAGCACAGGATTTTCCAATTCTTTGCTTTTTTCCCTCCTTTGAATGGGTTTGTTTGTTTCCCTTGGAGGCTAGCAGTCACACACAATGGGCAGATTTTTCAATTAAGCTATTTTTTTCCACTTTTAGTCTTCAATGGAGCCCAGGTGCCAATTGTTTGCTGCTTGGTTCCTGCCTTCCCTTTCCTGCCAACAGCTTAACCCCTTTCTCTCATTCCTGCTTCTGGGGCTGTAATTTGATCAGATACACTCCTAATGCTGATGGCTGACAAAAGATTAGCAAATCGCTCCTTGATGGTCTATATCAGGTATGACTGACATTATACAAGGCAGTATACGGGCCTTCTATCTATGAATTTAGCAACAGAAAAGCAAATAGTAACTAGTAATTTGTCTTTCCTTTGAAGCCTTCTTCATAGCGTATTTATTTATAAAATGAAAACATATTAAAAAAACACAACAAAAAAAATTAAAAGAGCAACAGCTAGCTGAGAGGAGCCTCTCTGCTTATTTACTTAAGTAAAGCTAACAAACACATTGCAATGTTTGTTTTTTTTTCTTTTAAATCCTTCATCAACCCATCTCTTACTGCAGAGGCAGCTCAGTGAGCTTAAGCACTCAGCTGCCATCCTGTGATCATTGAGAGCAATCTCACCAACTGCCCCTACCACAAAAAGCCTCCACAAATGTTTCACACGGATTGGGGATTAAGTTAGGCCCAGGCTGGGGCTCAGCTCAGTTGCAGTGTCACCGCTAGAGGTATTAAACCCTTCCATATATCAGATTGATTCTGCTTGTCGTGTAGCCACCTTGTTGCTGTCAACATGCTCCGTTGCGGCTTACCCTGACATGGCGATCAAGTGTTCAGGGTTCTGCCTCATGCATTAAACATCAAACGAGGCAGGCAGATAAAACCCTCTTCCCACCATGAGGTTTACCCACATGTTGCTCCACATCATTATCAGAGAAGGGAGAAAGACATGGTCGGTTTTAACGCTGTAATGCCATCACCCACAAACCCAGAACAGCTCTACCCTTAGCTAACACCATCCCCATGGGGCTTTCTGAAGAGCTGGGATTTAGGAGGAGGCCTTGCAGGGGAACAGTTTCAAATTTCAAATGAGGGATTTAAAGATACATAAGGCTGTGAAGCCTGATGAGACTTGGAAGAAATTGAAGAAGAAGTTATCTCAGCAGAAGAATCTTTTGGCCAGACAGGTAATCCAGGAGTCAGGAGTGAAGCCCAGCAAGAGATGCTGGTAGCATCATCTCCTGTCCCAGGTGCTGGGACAACAGCAGCTGCATTGGGCAAAACATGCCCTTTGTTTTAATGAACCACACAAAAATGTGGTATGTTTATGACTACTGCTCTCTAGCTAGACTTGCTTGAAGTCAGCACTGAATCCGAAAACTGAAGCAGGAGGTACATATAGACAGATCTTCATCAAGACTCAGCTTTGTTACCAAGCTAAAACCCTGGCATACACATACCATCTGGCAGGGATTATTAAACCAAGTGAAAGAACTTTTCAGCGTTTTCTTCAGATGATTGTTTAGGAACTTATTTGTAATAACCTTTCTCCCCAAGAAAAGCTTCAGTTATACCCATGCACACAAAGAAGAAATAGTGTTAAGGCTGCTCAGTGCTGAGAGCAGCATGCACAGTCCTCTAGTTTTCTTGCAGCTGCTGCTTGGCAGGAGCCAGTTTTCTCTAACAGAGCAGCACCCCAGACAAGCCTCATGCAAGAGAGGAAAAAATAAACTGTAAACAACAACAACAACAACCCCTTTTGAATGGAAAAGACAAAATTTGCAGAATGCCACTGAAGCTGTGGTGAAACCCAAAACTGAGTATTAGTAATTTTTGAAGGACAAAGCTGTGAAGTTTCCAATGACAACTACAACCTCCCCCTTGCAACTGGACCCGCAGACACAGGTTGAGTCCCCTGCGGTGTTGCAGGATGGGGCAGGATGACTGGAGACCTACTGGTGCCATCAAGTGACAAGCTCTTATGAGGCCCTCCCTGGGAGCTCTAAGTGACAGAAATAGTTTCTCCTTAAAGGAGCACTTTTAAGATCACACTTTGCATGAGGAAATAAATAAATAAAAAGCCCTCTGGCACAGTAAGAACAAAGTGGAAATTGCTGTCTGGCTTTCCTTTCCATGCAGGTCTCATGTTGGCTTTGGCTGACCTGCTTGCCTTTAGGCTCCTGCCCACTTCCAGGTGTTACACAGCAGTAGTGACTAATTACAGAATGCTAGAACCAAGATTTAAGTAGCTTCCCTTGAATTTCAAAACTTTTCTTTATCCAGCCTGATCAACTTATGAAATCCATGGGCTTGGGAGCCACCACCAGACTGGTTCACAATATTAAGGGCTCAGCTTCTCAGTGACCTTGATGGGACAGTTATGGGAAGTGAACTGGTAACAAGGTGTTATAAGTCAGAGTAAATTTAGTTCATCATGTTTTCAAGCAAAAAAAGGGGTCCATAATAGCTTTGGATCTGCAGCAGCCACTGTATTTTGGAAATAGGCCAACATATGTAGTCTTTCTGAAGACGCTACATCCACACATGGGTTTGGAATCAATTTAATGCACAGTGCTTTGTGCAATTATACCTACAGATGCCTAAGTGAGAATTTAAATTAACATTAACTTGATAGCTTTTGCTAAAGGCAGACAAATACGATGGGGCACTGGGCAGATTTTCCTGTAAAGCTGTCAATCCCCACCAGTTCCTGAGGCTCTGCTTCAAATGTAAACCTTAGTGATCTTTAAAGCAATTAGGCCCTTTCCAGCCAGAGCCTCTATGCTCAAATGGATTCAGAAGTGAGACCCCCATCTCCGTCTGCACAACTCGCATCTTCGCGAAGTATCACACATTTGGTCAACAGAAGGAATGTTGCTCAGACATAAGGACCCCAGACAGGTTCAGAATGATAATCCTTACCCAGAAATTCTTATAAAACCACATACTGCTCTAGGGAACTAGGCACTATATGCAAGCCAAAGGAAAAACATTTTGGAATACATTATTAACAGAAATCCATGTGAAGATTCATTCATAGCCTCCAACAAAGAAAGTATTTTGGTTCTGAGCACTGTCAAACTCATTGCAGAGGCATTTTGCATTTGCTCTGTGCACAGGTTGAGTCTCAGGCATGTTGCACTTACTGCATAGTTTGCTTTTTTTTTTCCTGCAATACCTGCACCCAGAAAACAGGCTAACAGCTGATCTGTCCAGAAGCTCTAAATAAGACAACTCTAAATTAGCAAAAGAAGGTCTCTCCATTTTATTTTGTAGTACACTTACAATGGGATTTAGGAAGAGAATGTTCCACCTCATGAGTAGGACAAGAGAGACCAAAAAGTCTCCTCAGGTGTGTAGCTATAAGAGAATGATTGAAAAATAAGATCCAACCTGTGCACCTACATTTCTCACCCTTCCCACCAAGCCTCTCTAATGCGTGAGTCAACACAAATAGGTGCGATAGCACTTCCAGAAACCCATATTAACTGTGCAGTCTGACTCTCCCTCTACCTAAAGAAACAGGTACCTTTTATGAATCCCAGTCCATAGGAGTGAAAAGCTGAGTTGTCAAGCCACACTGAAAAAGTGCTATTGAAAGCGCAATTCAGGCAGCAACATCAGCAACCTTATTTACAGTTATTTTAATGGAGAACTTGCAGGCAAATTCACAGCCATCCAGCTACATTTATTAGGAGATGCTCACCTTCACGTCTAGTACCAACTTAGGTCACCCTAAAAGCTTCTGAGAACTTGGAGACTTTCAGAAGGTCCCTCAAAGCTGACATAATAAGCTATATAGGAAGAAATTATTTACTGTAATGGTGGTGAGACACTGGCACAGGTTGTCCAGTGAGGCTGTGAATGTCCCACCCCTGGAAGTGTTCAAGGCCAGTCTGGATGGAGGGTGGAACAACCTGATCTAGCGGGAGGTGTCCCTTGCCATGCAGGGGAGGAGTGGAACCAGATGATCTTGGAGGTCCCTTCCAACCCAAACCATTCTATGATTCTATGATATATTTTCATACACTATCAAATTATGTGTGCAGTTATACTCTTGTTATCCAGTAACTAGAAGACAAAAGCAATGTGTGCTCTTCTGCTTTGTGTTAGAAAGGTTCCAGAAGACCCTGAATTACTCTGCAAATATCAAGAGTCTGGGTTTGAGGAGTACTGAAAATGGTTTCAGCTACTTTAGTACTGAGCAGGGAGGTGAGCTGCAGGTTTACTTGGTTTCCTCTGACATGACAAGTGACACATGAGCAAGAGTAGAAGAACCAGCATCTGATGGTTGTTTTGCATTGAGCCACATCAGCTCATCACTTTCCTTTAATGCTTCTTCATCCAAGAAGCATGAGCAACATCTAAAACCCAAGAGGATTAAAGGACTGCATAGAAGATCTCTTGCAAACACTGAGGTTTGCAGACATTGCTCATTGCAGCTTCAAAGCTACTTATACCCCAAAAGCAACCTTTACTCTGTGATCTCAAAAAACCTCTCAATTTGTCAGCTACTCAAAAGGAATTTCTGATTTCTCCAAACCAAATAAGCAGAGTTTTTGCCTGACTGTGTTAACTACAGAGGAGCACAGGGGCAGAGAGATTTTTACTCTGTTACTAATGAGCATTAGAAGGGCTGGCTTCCTGATAAGTGAGAAGAGCTGCCAGCAAATACACAGCATAAAATTGTTCCAAAACCAGCCTGATGTCCTAATTTTATGAGAAACCAAAGCTACAAGATACAATCAGCTGCAGAAGGGAAATGTGCAGCTAGAGAGAGCACCATTTGTTTGCTGCACAAGCAGTGGCGGACTCAGATCCTTCTCTCCTGGAAGCAGGTGCAGGTAGAGCAAATGGGGATATCCAAGGACCTTGAATCCCTTGGGGCACCTTCCAAGGTGCGGGGAAGGCAGACTGACATCACATATTAAACCACAGGTTTCAGTTTCCTCACTTTGTTGCAAAGAAGCATCTTCTGATGAGTTGAAAAAATGCGCAGCTACACATGTTGTCACCTTGGTAATCTACTGCTTGGAGCAGTTTTTCCCTTCAATAGCTCTCAGAATGTATGCTGCAAGGCTGACAGTTTTTATTTTAAAACACCTGGAAATCATTTCTGAACCTCTCATCTGTCCTAGGAAGGACACACCTAGATGATCATGCACTGTTGCTCCCATAGTCTGGAGGCTGAATTCCCTTGTTGGCCCATCTAGGATAAAGAGGAGAAATTGCTTTGTGTGAAGAGGAAGGTCATGAAAGATTTTGAAAAGACAACTGCAGTCTCCAGAGAAGGGGACAGAGGGGATTCTCTCCTTTCTGGGGGTCCTTGCAGGACCCTCTGCAGTTTGGGTGGGTCAGGCTGTGGTTCCTGGACTCACATGAAAGAGAAATTCAAGCAGCAATAGTGCAGCAACACGTTCTTCCGTGAGGCACTTGTCTCCAGGCATGAAAACTCACATCCCAAAATGCACAACAGTAAATTCTCAAGCTCACTGAAAGGCTTCACGCCTCTTCATTTTCCCTGGAAGTGAATAACATGACCTTGGAGTGCAGCTTTGTGGTATAGTTTTCTTTTTTGCTGTTTGAACAAAGAAACAGCTGTAGAGATTTTGTTGTTGTTGTCTTTCGGTGCATTTGTGTGTTGAAAATTTAGGACACTCTCTCTGAAAGGAAAAATACTGTTATTAAAGCAGCACATGGGTGACAGATGATGTCTCAGCACCACTCCATAACTGCAGTTCTGATGCTCTGGGACTTGCTGCATTGCCATCCACCAGTGTAGCTGCTTCTGGGTGCTGGCATGGCCAAGTTATAAACCCCAGGTCTGTTTGGTTATGCAGCTACATGGCAAGTTCTTAATTCACACAAGACTGTGACCAGAAAGGTAGGATGATGCTGGCTGGGCAGCATGAAGGAGGTAGATGCTTGTTGGAGAAAGGTGCTACAGCAGTCAGCTGGATGGGAAAGCCTTGCTCAGCCCCCAAGAGGCAGCAGCACAGAAGTGCCTTCATTTCCTTAGCTGATACTGTGTGACAAGGGCAAGCTATAGCTGCCCTCAGTGATCTACCAGCTAATACTGGTTTTCCTAGATATATTATTTATGTCATCATTAAACTCCCAGATAGGAAAACATTAACAGTGAAACAGACCTGTTGACCCTGATCCTGACTAATCTCACCTTTTTTCTGTCCTTCAGCCCACCTCACCCTCTCTAAGTTGACTGGCTTAAGGACTTGATTAAGTTGACTTGCTTATTCCTATAGCAGGAGCAACTGGGGTCACAAAGGCATCACACTACAGTATCATAGAATCCTAGGGGTTGGAAGGGACCTCAAAAGATCACCTAGTCCAACCCCCTTGCCACAGCAGGGTCACGCAGACCACATCACACAGGAAGGCGTCCAAGCGGGTTTTGAATGTCTCCAGAGAAGGAGACTCCACAGCCTCTCTGGGCAGCCTGTTCCAGTACTCTGTCACTCTCACAGTAAAAAAAAAATTTCTGATATTCACATTAAACCTCCTATGCTTCAATTTGCATCCATTACCCCTTGTCCTATCCCTGGTCATCACCGAAAAAAGCTTAACTCCGTCTTCTTGACACTCACCCTTTACGTATTTGTAAACACTGATGAGGTCACCCCTCAGTCTCCTTTTCTCCAAACTAAAGAGACCCAGCTCCCTCAGCCTTTCCTCATAAGGGAGATGTTCCACTCCCTTAATCATCTTTGTGGGTCTGCGCTGGACTCTTTCAAACAGTTCCCTGTCCTTCCTGAACTGAGGGGCCCAGAACTGGACACAATATTCCAGATGCGGCCTCACCAATGCAGAACAGAGGGGGAGAAGAACCTCTCTTGACCAAGTAACCACACCCTTTCTAATACACCCCAGGATGCCATTGGCCTTCTTAGCCACAAGGGCACATTGCTGGCTCATGGTCATCCTCCTGTCTACCAGGACCCCAAGGTCCCTTTCACCTACACTGCTCTCCAGCAGGTCAGCCCCCAACCTGTACTGATGCATGACATTTTTCTTCCCCAAATGCAAAACTCTACACCTGCCTTTGATGAACTTCATCAGGTTTCTCCCCACCCAAGTCTCCAGCCTGTCTAGGTCTCTCTGAATGGCAGCACAGCCTTCTGGTGTGTCAGCCACTCCTCCCAGCTTAGTGTCATCAGCAAACTTGCTGAGGGTACATTCTGTACCCTCATCCAGGTCGTTGATGAAGATGTTGAACAACACCGGTCCCAGTACCGACCCCTGAGGGACTCCACTAGTCACAGACCTCCAACTAGATTCTGCCCCATTGACCACAGTACTCAAGCTAAGAAAAATAAAAACTCTTCTCCAAGTTTGGAAGTGTTTGTAACAGATTTCAGTGCTACAGTGGTTACTGCTAGGAGGTACATGGCCACAAAGCAACTCCTGGAAACTCCAGCTAATTGTAAAAGTAGATAGGCTTCTTCCCTTGTAATTAAAACTAATTACAAGAAGATAATTTTCTAAGAGTTATACTTCATCTGTGGCTAGCAGACCTCCCAAGTAACAAGCCACCAACTTCAGCCTTTGCTACCAGATCCCTGGTCTCAGCCAGATGTACCAGACTTCTTCAGTTGCCAACACAGCTCACTCCCAGGAGCTGGACAAGAAGCTTGATAGCAGACCATTGCTGTTTGCTCATGTTCCTGCTGTTCTCCAGGTCTGTAACCAAAAGCAACCAAAATCCAACAAGCTGTAGTTGCAGCTACAAAATGTGCTGACTCTGTTGGAGGAAAGCAGTCATCCAGAACTTGCACAGAAAGACATCTATACACTGGACTCTTCTATAGCTTATAAATCAGGACTTAAAAAATCTCAACATGGTCAAAACTGAAGGTCTGTCAATTACAGAAAACAACTTGTATTTTTGAAATTATTATTGTAATGGAAATGTTTAAGAGAGATTTAAAAGTTCAGGAACCCTAAAGATCTAATAATCAAACTAACTGAGGCTCAATATATAAAATACTAATTTGTAACAATAAAGTGGAAAAGCTTGATTTGACTTGATAAGATTCTTTGACATTTCCTTTAATTGTAATGGTATTATAATTAATAGAGTGAAAAAAAGGTATACAATCATTTCCTTACTGGATATGCTGTCAGGGCTGTAACAAAAAAACAAACAAGGCACAAGAGCCTGGAGTGACCCAGCTGCTGCTCAGGTTCACAGTGGGGGCTGACAGCATGTTCCCAGGTGCTTAGCCTTCACATGCACCCTATGGATCCTCAGGCTCCAACAGCTACTTGTGTACATTAAAACATTCCTTGTGTATTTATCCAAGGTGAAATAGCAGCCAAAATGGGACAGGCCAAATAAAAGCAGAGGATTAGATGGGAAACTTTCAGAGCATCAAATGCTACAAGGTCTGAAATACCTTGTATAAGAGTCCACTCTCTTACCCTTGGCCCAGCTTGCGTCTATTGAAATTAAGGATTTTATGCTTAGTCTTCTATGTATATTTGATTTCTGCCTAACTCACCTCTTTAAGAACAATCTGAGGCTCTTCTATATGTTCGTCAGCTTCTGTAGCTACTACACAGAGGCTGCAGGAGAAATAACAAGAGGCTGGAGCTCACCATCAGCTTCTTGCCAGAATACTGTTTTCCTCAACTGTCCCATACTGACAGTGCCTGAAATGCACTTTGGACTTATTCATAAAATGGTTTGTGTTAGAAGGGACCTTAAAGATCATCTAGTTCCAACTCTCCTGCCGTGGGCAGGCGCACCTCCCACTAGACCAGGTTGCTCCATGCCTCATCCAACCTGGCCTTGAACACTTCCAGGGATGGGGCATTCACAGCCTCCCTGGGCAACCTGTTCCAGTGTCTCACCACCTTTACACTAAGGAATTTCTTTCTAATATCTAACCTAAATCTCCCGTCTTCCAGCTTAAATCCATAACCCCTCATCCTATCACTACACATCCTGGTAAAAAGTCCCTCCCCAGATTTCCTGTAGGTGCCCTTCAGGTACTGGAAGGCCTCTATAAGGTCTTCTCAGAGCCTTCTCTTCTCCAGGCTGAACAGCCCCATCTGTCTCAGCCTGTCATCATAGGAGAGGTGTTCCAGCCCTCAGATCATCTCCATGGCCCTCCTCTGGACTCACTCCAGGAGCTCTATGTCCTTCCTTTGTTGAAGGCTCCAGAACTGGACACAGTACCCCAGGTGGGGTCTCATGAGTGTGGAGTAGAGGAGCAGAATCACCTCCCTTGACGTGCTGGCCATGCCTCTTTTGATACAGCTCAGGACACAGCTGGCTTTCTGGGCTGCAAGTGCACATTGCTGACTCACGTTGAGATTTTCATCAACCAATACCCCCAGGTCCTTCTCCTCAAGCCTGTTCTCAATCCATTCTTTGCCCAACCTGTATTTGTGCTTGGGATTGCCTGAACCCAGGTGCTGGACCTTGCACTTGGCCTTGTTGAACTTCATTAGATTGGCATGGGCCCACCTCTCCAGCCTGTCAAGGTCCCTCTGGATGGCTTCCCTTCCCTCCAGCATGTCAATCACACCACACAGGTATCATCAGCCAACTTGCTGAGGGTGCATCAATGCTATTGTTCCATGTCACTGACAAAGATGTTAAACAGCACCAGTCCCAGTACCAGCCCCTGAGGAACACAACTCATCACTGTTCTCCATTTGGACATCGAGCTGTTGATCATCCAGTCAAGTAGTCCACCCATCAAATCCATATCCTTCCCATTTTGAGACCAGGATATCATGCAGGACAGTGTCAAATGCTTTGCACATGTCCAGGTAGATGATGTCAGTTGCCTGTCCCCACCGATGCTGTGACCCCATCATAAAAGGCCACCAAATTTGCCAGGCATGATTTGCCCTTGGTGAAGCCATGTCGGTTGCCACCAACCACCTCCACATTTTCCATGTGCGTTGGTACAGAGCCTCAGGAGGATCTGCTCCATGATCTTGCAAGGCACAGAGGTGAGACTGACTGGCTGGTAGTTCCCTGGGTCTTCTTTCCTTCCCTTTTTGAAAATGGGGGTTATGTTTTCCGTTTTCCAGTCAGTGGGAACTTCACCAGACTGCCATAATTTCTCAAATATGATGTAAAGCAGCATTACAACTTCATCTGCCACCTCCCTTAGGAGCCACATATGGATCTTGTCAGGTTCCATGGACTTGTGCATTTTCAGGCTCTTTAGATGGTCTCAAACCTGCTCTTTTCCTACAATGGGCAGATCTTCCTTTTCCCAGTCTCTGCCTTTGCATTCTATGACTTGGACAGTGTGGCCAGAGTCCTTGCCAGTAAAGTCTGAGGCAAAAAAGTCCTTCAGTACCTCAGCTTTCTCCATATCCTACATGATGAGATCTTTTGTTTTCTTCTGCAGAGGGCCCACATTTTCCCTGTTCTGCTTCTTATCACTGATGTACCTGTAGAAACCTTTCTTATTACTCTTGATGTTCCTGGCCAGGTTTAACTCTATCTGGACTTTAGCTTTCCTAACTTGATCCCTGGCTTCTCGGAAAACTTCTTTGTATTTCTCCCAGGCTACCTGTCCCTGCTTACACCCTGTGAAGACTTTCTTTTTTTCATCTAAAGGAGCTCTTTGTTCATCCATGCAGGTCTCCTGGCATTCTTGCCTGCCTTCCTCTTTCTTGGGATGTATTGCTCCTGGGCTTGGAGGAGGTAATCTTTGAATATTGACCAGCTTTCTTGGGCTGCTCTCCCATCCAGGATTTTATCCCATGATACCCTACTGAAGAGGTTGAAATATGCTCTCCCAAAGTCCAGGGTAGCAAGCTTGCTGCAGATCCTCCTTGCCCTACAGATCCTGAATTCCACCACTTCGTGGTCACTGCAGCCAAGGCTGCCCTTAAGCTTCATGTTGTCCACCAGGCTGTCCTTGTTGTTGAAAACAAGGTCCACCATAGCATGTTTTCTAGTTGGCTCTTCTACCACTTGGAAAAGGAAGTTGTCATCAATGCATTTCAGGAACTTCCTGGATTGCTGGTACAAAACTTATTACAACTCTCTGGGGTTCTTTTCTGGAGTGACACAAAGCAGAGAGAAGCTGAAGATTACTAGAAAATAACAATCAAATCAATGGCTAATTTGCATATGGTGTAAAATCCTATGGCATTTAAAAAGCATGAGCAGCTTAACCTAACCTGGATTAGGTTAAAAAAGGAATACCTTTTCTTCAGATACTTTCCTTCCAGTTTTTGGCATCATGTTTGCAGCTGTGTGAGTCACCTTGTGCTTAGCAGCACAGTGGACAACAAGGCAGCTGCTACCCTTGACTCTGTTGCCCCACTGGGGTATACTCCTGGTTCTGCACCTCTACTTGTCCCCTCTATGAAACAGGCTCTTCTGTGACATGCAGTGAGAGAAACACTGAGGAACTGACTAACTCTGTGTGTCCAGCCTCCCAGGGGTTTTATTCCACTGAGCAGCTGCTTATCAAAACTGGAAGACATTACTTTTAAAACTTAAGTTTCAGGGTATTCAAGACAAACTGCTTTTTATTTCTTGAGCTCTCATTTCCTGAAACTTTTCACAGCTATTTTAAATCAATTAAAGAAGATCCTGGTTTGACTCACAGCTTAAGTTGCTCAGGAGGTTTAATTTAAACAAAATCCACTACTTCAATTTTGTTTATCTCAGAAATGTCTGCAGCAGTTGGGGAGGATTTACACACACTCCAGTCAATAAATGCTTGAATAAAACCTCCAGCTATTGAAAGGGTGCTAGACTAGGCCATAGCAGAGCGTAATCCAGGGATGGAGTCCCAGCAAGGGCTACTAGATGAAAGTCCCTGGCAGTGAGCTGTGAGCCATGTTTTTCTGTTTTCTGCCTTCCCATGGTCAGCTCCATCAGCTGTGCTGCACATAAGCAGAGCTGACATATGCAGGCTTTAAGGAAAGTTAAAGAAATAAGCAGTTTTCAAGAGGTGACTCTGCTGGTGGTCACTGAGTCATCACCGCAGTTTGCTGCTCCCTTGCCATGGAGACTGCTGGCTGGGTTGTTAGTACTGTGACATCCCAGCACACAATTAAATTCCAAAGTTCCTCATCCCTACAATTAGAGAAGTGAGAGTTCAGCACTCCACACCTGCTCATTGATACCCTTCATTTCGGTCTGATATACACCACTCTGAGCTCTCTGCTTTCTCATGCAAAGGGCTGGGCCTGAGCACAGGACAGCTTTTAGCAGGGCAATGCTCCTCTCTTAGCCTACATGGTTTTCACTTTTTTTTTTTTTCATTTTTGCTTTGTTTTCTCAAAGTGAAGACCCAAGGGCATTTTGCAAGGTGTGGGAAAATGTGTTTCATCGCTGGTTTTAGCAGCCTGCCTTGTGTGATCTCTGTCTCCTGGGCACTGCCATGAGTTATCCACCTTGTCACAGGAGCTGGAGGCTACAGCACAGCCCTGCCTCAGCCCCAACATCTAATGAAAAGAGACCTTAAGAATCATCAGTTCTGAGTACATGGCTCAGAAGAGCTCAAAAATCCTTTGAAAAATGATTAAAAGGCAGAGGGAAAGATGAGCACACCAGGCAGTATCTGTGAGCAGGGTCTGAGCTCCCACCCTTCCCCTTCAGAAAACACTCTCCTCAAAAGCTGAAAAACATTTTTCTATATTTAACTCACTCATTGAGAGGAAAATATGCACCTGACCCAGCTTTATTTACCCAGGACATCCTATTGAGGGATTTTTTTAATCCAAACACTGTGCTGAAAATAGGATGGATGACTGAAACACTGACCTAGCACCACACATCTGTCTCTAAATGTGTAATTTTCTGCATTATATAATTGTTCCGTCTAACCCTTTCTGCCTTTGGCAGAGCATTTGCTCTTCCTCCTCCAGCCTCAGCCTTCTAAAGAAAGCTTTTTATTGGTTGGGGACCTTCTGTATCACTAAGGCAGAGAAATTGGTCACCAGTGATTTTTCTCTGCTAATTTTTTTTTTTTTTTTGCAGTTTTGATTAAGTACTGTAAGTACAAGATGGAAAGATTTATCTTGCTGCCTCATATACAACACTGGTACCTTGAGTCTGATCCAAACAAACATGGAAACCAAGGAATGGGTCCAGGCAGCCTCCTATAAGGTTTCCTGTGTCTCCAGCCAAAGCTCCACTCTGCTGAACAGCAGCTATTGGGAAGACACTTATGTGAGTTTAAGATTTAAGATCATTGCTGATACATTCACCTGATGCTGTCCCAGTGCAAGATATGATTATCCCCCTCCATATTTCTGACTTCCCTCTCTCAGACTGGCTGCTATGCACTTCCTAGTGACATCTCTGACCAAAGTCCCTGTGGTTATGATAAAATACCATGTTATGTGAATTTACAGACACACACAGTGTCTCTGACAAAGCCTCACCAGTGTTAGGCACCTTTTGTTCATTCCAGCCACCCTTGCGACCAAGCACACCCAGCCGCAAGACCTCAACCTGGGCTGCAGAAGTCAGAGCAGTCACTGTGACCTCCAATCCTGTCGTTACATCACCCAGAAGATACTTTGCTGGCAGGTGACCAGGACAGGATGGAGTGCCAACCTCAGCTAGGAGCTTAGCTGTCTGGGACAGGCTTTCTGCTTACTAGTGTGCCACCAGATGTTAGTAACAAATTGCACACACATTTCTATAGCCACTCAGGTCACTGTGGCTTTGATCACACTAATTTTCCTGTATCTGTGTTATCAGGGTATCACTTTGGCCCCGGAGTTAGACTTTCCCTTAGGATAGGAAACCAGCAGAGGAGCAGTTCCAGAGTTCCCACATATCCTGAGCAAGTAGTGTGGTACTTGAACTGAGCCTCATTAGACTTATTAGCTCCACTTTTATTTCCCAATCCCCAATGAATTTGTATTTGGCCAATCTCCACACATATACATACATATATTAGACTGGTAAACTTCACACAAAGTCTTTGTCCACGTGGTTTACTCAATATCAAGTTGGAGGCTACTGGTTGCAACTTAGACACAGTTTTCTTTCTTCAGGTCTTCAACAGGCAAGAGGTGAACTTGTCTGCTTCAGAGCTACTTGCTTTTCACATGCCTTACTCCCCACAACCAAAACCTGAAGGACAGGATCTCAGTAAGGATCTGTTTACAGAGGGATTAGGGAATTCATGAGCTGTTGTTTTGTCAGTAGTGAACAAACAAGGCACTTGGTCTGTTCCTGATCAGCAGGGTTTAGTTTAAGAGGCCCTTCCACAACAGCTTTATTTTTAAGTGGGGTAAATAAGCACCCCAGAGCAACAGCAGCAAGGATGTAACTCAAGGACCTTGAGTTAGCACACTGTGAAAGGCAGGATTAGGAGGGAGTCATTAACAGTCGCATCTCCTGAAAGCCTCTCATTTAATGGGATGGCAAGAGATTATTTACACTGGAACATTAAAAATCCTGATACTCTCTCATCATAAAAGGTGCCCTTTAATTCCTGTTACCTTGCTGAAACCTCGTGTCAAACCTGCATGGATTCCGCTTACATCAAAAATGAATCCCTTATAGCTGTTGGAAGCTGATTTTTTCTGACCCTGGAAAGTGAAGTGTAGTAGAAAGGTGGTTAGGATTCTCACATTGCTTTAGATGGAAGGATTAGCACTTTGAAAGAGCAGATGTAATTTTTTGTGAGACACAGCAGCTCCCTGACTCCTGCCACAGAAAGTGCTGTTTCTGGAAATGACCTGCTGCACCTAAATTACTTCCTTTTACACCTATAAAACTAAAGTGACTTAATTTATGGAACTAAAACTCATTAAAAGAAGTGAACACGCGATACAATTCAGACACAGACCAGTAGATCACCTCCACAAAACTGCAGACCTTGTGCTTAATTAAGCATTGAGAACATGAAGCCATGTACAAGCCACACCTCAGTGCCTCTCAGAAATACTGAAGCAATTCCTGTGGCTGGGCATTGCCTAGAAAAGAATGTGCCAGAGCATTGCCTCCCCCTGCTCTCCCTCCCCAGCCACCAGGATGCAGAGTACTGACTCACTTAACCCTATGTCAAGAAATTTTATGTTTTAAATTCATTAGGAATTTGATTAACTTTGATGTTTGGGGGGATTTATTTTTTTTTATATATACCCAGCTGAAAGCCAGGAAGGGATTATGGAGCAGATAATTACTCTGCACTCATACAGGAAGACAAATAGGCCAAAGGGGACCATTCTGATCCTCTTGTCTGACCTCTTGCCATCTCTCAGCAAGGTTTGAGCATGTCTGCAGTAAATAAAGGCTAATCTTAAACTCCTAACAACATCTGACCTTAACAAGACAGGACCTCAAAAAGGGGTCACCTCCTTTCTAGTATGGATGCTCTAGAGATGGAAGTTAATGCCAGAGAAGCAGACTCTGTCTATATATATGTTTTAATACTAGTAGACTTAAAAGGCCAACATTCAATATTTATCAAGTTCAGATTCATAAATTCATTTGTTTGTTGTTTGTGGTTTTTTTTTTTTAAAGTTAGTCCCAGCTACTATTGAATGGCTACAGGAAGGCAGGAACAACAAGGAGTAAGGGCAGATTGCTTTCCAAGGTGGAGCTGTGGCAGTTATAGCTAGTAGCAGGTAGCAGGCTGTACTCATAATAGTTGAGTCTATCTGGCACACGTCTTTCTGTCCTAGACATGCCAGTGTTTTTGTCCCTTCACTAGTTTTCCAGACTAACTCCATATATGAAGACCAATTGCCTTCTTTCTTCATCCATCTACTTTTGGCACAACACCCCACCTTCCTGCCCCTGACCTCAAAGCTGCTTCTTTTTGTCAGTGTTATCCCTTCAGCATCTACTCATGTGTCAGGCTGGGATATTTCAAATTTTTTTTGTCATGCAATGCCCCTCTCCACCCAACCATTGCTTGTCAGTGGCATTGATTCCCCTTGCAGGGACCTGACTGCCACCCAGGGAGCTCTGAAGCCACCAGAGATATCCTCTGCTATCATTTCCCAGTGTCAAGCTCAAAAGCAATATTGCAACAAATGGAATTTATGGAGATCTTTTGCTTCCTAGGTTACAGCACATTTGGTCAGATAATTTAGCAGACAAAAAGTCCTTCTTTAGAACACAAAATAGGCCAAGAGGCTAAATTGTAACACTTTATTATCAATGCCAAAAGTCTTACAATAGGAAGGTTTACTGTTCAGGACATGGATGGCTCAGAATTCCTGGTAATAACTGCTTCTTTTTTAGTATAGCTGTATCTTTTTTACTTTTGACTAAAATATATGCATATTACTTCATGTTGCAAACTGAAATAAATACAGAAGACCTGTACTCCTCTTCAATGAATTATTTGCTAAATTATATCTGATGGCCAACCCCACACTCAGATTCCTCCAGCCCTGACCCCGAAGCATGCTTCCACTAGGAATTGAAGATAATTCAATGATTCTTTGTGCTGGCTCAGCTCGAGGCTTCTCTTGAGCAAAGAGTTCAGCCCTATTAAATTTGCATCCCAATAAAACAGCCCTATGATATAAATAATGCCCATTTGCTTTTGGCTGGAACCAACATGTTCATTAATCTCAGCACCTCAGGATGGACCCAGTCTGGCTCACCACAGAGGAAAGGTCACCGCTTTCTCAGCTTTGCTCCTCAGCCTCCTCTCATTAAATTTCCATTTAAGTGCCACTTAGTTTTCTTGTTAAGAAGCAACGACTTTTAGTTTTAGCTTAATATTTGCCAGACCAAACAGCCTGAGAAGCACAGGGCTCAAGATTAGGAGTGATGTGCATCCCCAGAGTGTACTGCTGCCAACCAGTTCAATTCAGTTAGGCATCTCATGGGAACCAATACAAGATAATTTTTTTATTAGTAGTATTTTTTTATTTAGGTCCGGTGAGTATTGGCTGTTATTTTAGGGTTGGGTGTAAGATGTGGTACTTGGATGCTTGACTTGGCTAGAGCAAGCCTGCCTCATTAGGTACCATCTTGGGAGCTCCAAATCTGCTTCCCATTGACTTCCTGGGCTAAAAATTCAACTATAAACAATGAGGCCAGAACAAGGTAAAGAAAGGTCTGAAAAGACACCAGAAAAAACCAAACCAAAACATTGAGAAAGATACACCCTCATTATCAGCCAAAGCACATGCATGAATTATCCCAGCAACTGATTTCTGGAAAGCAGCTGCCCAAGGAGGGATATCGGCAGGCTGGAAGCCTTGTTGTTTCTGGATCATTTTCTGCTTTTTGACCAGATGCTAGCTCATCTCCCTGACCCAGCAGATAGAGGTCATTTAAGGACTCCACTGTTACATACTTCTCAGAGCTAAAGATGGCACTGCCAACTTCGTGCCACCCAAGGCTGTCCAAAGTGAAAGATGTGCTGTTTTGGGGACCGCTAGGTTTTATAGTTAGTTAAGTGCTGCAAAGCCCACCCATCTCCTGCAAGCGCAACTCCAAGGTAGTATGGTAGAAATATGCCCCACCTGCCTACGTTTCTATCCATAGAAGAAGCATCAGGAAACCCAAGGCAACGCAGATGTACCAGTAATATTTTTAGCTATCTACCGCATAAGAATGAGAAGTTGATATTTTCTAGAAACAGCCATTTCAAACAAGAAAAATATACTGTCCAAAGTAAAATAGTACACACATTTTTTCTCCCTAGAGGAAAAACATGGGAGAAGGTATCACACACGAGAAGCACAAGTCATGTTACCAGCAATAGATAACAGTTGCTACCTCAGATGATTACATTTCTCTTGTCACCAGGTATGTTCAGCAGAGATGAAAAATTCATTTCATTGTGAAAATCCTTTGTCAGGGTCTCTCCCTTGCAGAGTAAGTACTATAACCGAACCTGCTTAGCACTGCTCATGCCTAAAGTGACCGCAGGAGACAGCCCTTGATGTAAGTTACAGTTTCCAAGCAGAATAGCACACAATCCACGTTGTTCAAATTAACTTTTCCCTACCCCTGGTTAAGATTCAATTCTTAAAACTTTTGATTGAATGGATAAAGCTGAGCCTTCAGAAATGCAACCTTCCCACCACATACATCCCATTACTCCGTCACCAGAGGCAATACCAGAAAAGCCAAGATTTAAGAAGTGAGCTGGAGAACTATTCACACTGGCTTCAATGGTTATTACTGTTAGACCTGTTTGTTCACCCCCAAGTTCCATGGTCTTTTCTTTCCGCTCTGTTCTGTACCTGCAGAAGGTTCTCCTGGTTCAGGGTAATTTGGCATTCATAAAACACTAACTTCAGGAATTTTCTGCTGCTGCTGGCAGGTAGAGACACGGTTTGCTTTGCAGCTGTTCAATCTACATCTAATAAAGCGTTTGGAAGCCACAGGAGCAAAAGAAGCACAAAAAATTACATTTCATCCTTTCCATGATTACTGCAGTGGGCCAAATCCACAGCAGGTGCAAATAAGCATGAGATCCTCCACCTTGTACCACCACGTTCTTTGCATTTTAGTCACTCAATTAAGCCAAAAACCTTGATGAACATATTATTTTAGGTTGCCCATGTGAATTCTCCACATTTAAACAATAAAACAGACTGAGATTTTCATCTCAATGTCCATTCAAGAGGGTTTCCATCTTCCCCACTGCTTTCTGCACTCAGCATCATCTAGACTCATCACTCAGGGGAGCTAATCCATATGATCCTCCCAATTTTTCAGGTTTATCACTGCAAAGATGCACTCTGTGTCCTTCCCCTCCACACCACAACCACCCTGCTAGCCCAACACAATTGTAGAGACAGTTTATTAAGACACAGAAGGAGGTGCTCAGGGTTAGAGCTGGCACTGCACAATTATTTATTTACTGCACCCAGCAGACATTCATCTCTATAGCACATCACACTTTTCTGAGGCTGTCATCTCCCCAAGGCAGTATTGAGTAGAAAAAAAACACATAAGAGGCCGGCAATGAAACAGGTGAGAAACTGTTTACCTCTGAGCCCAAGGATCTTTTGAGAAGCTCCCCTCCAGGGTAGCAAGTGATGGTCCATCAGCACCATGCTTCTGGTGGGCTTTCCATAGAGACCTAGGAAGCCTGAGCTCCTCTATAACATCAGCTAGGACAAGCCATCACCTTGAAATTCACCACCCTCCCAGAAACAAGACCATCTCCTTAGCTCTAGAGCTACATTCAGAAACCATGAAACACTGTGAAGGGTAGCCAGAGAATGGGGAAAGGAAAAGCAAGAAGCTTCTTTACCATTTTCTTACAATAAGAAGTGCAGAGCAGAGAATACTCCATGCCATCCAGGTGGGAAAGTGTTTGCGTTCCCACTTTATACCCCCTCTCCCCACATTCATCAGCACCATCACCTGGGCAAGCCAAATTCCCCACCTGGAGGCAGGTGAGGACTGTGCTTTACCCAGCAGCAGCTTCAACCCAGCTGATATGATGTGCACACCAGACGTGTACACATCTTCACAGAGAAAGAATTTTAGCGGTAGAAAACAGCAACCACAAAGTGATTATTTTATGTTTGAACTAAGGCTGAGGGTGCTGTGAGAAGAATGACGCAGATGCATCATACACTTTCCTCCTCAGGGCTTGTGCTTGCATCATCCTGAGTCAGCCATCAAACCAGCTTTGCTTTACTGCTGCAGAAACCTGCTTTTCATGTCCTTGCTTCCTGCCTGATGGCTTCTTACGTAGGTGGCAGCAGAAAGTCTATGGCACAACTTTGTAGGGTCCGTTTGATGAGAGATAATTTCATTTGTGGTTGAACTGGTATTCTTTACACCAGGAAGATAGGAGTTCTACTTCTCTGGTTTATCCTGAATGGCTTTTTTTCTCCAGCTCACATTCCAAAATGACTGAAGAAAACAGCTCTAAGGCATTTCTGAAGTTAAAAAAATATGTCATCAACTTAACAGAGGCTTTCAGTTCATGTCTTATGTTTCCAAAGGGTGAAAACTCTATGTCAAACCCCTTAAAGCTACTTCAGGCTCATCACTTGGGCTTCCTGCATTTCTCACAGTCCCTCAGAAGCATACTGTGAAAGCATAATCGACTCACCAAATCCAAAATTGTCTTGATCTTAGTGCTGCATCATCCTTCAGGTATATTTTCTCAAAATTAAATTTAAGTAGAAAGTGCTTTAGGAAGTGCTTTGCAGCCCCTCCTTCCCCAAAGGTCCAATCTGCTTTAATTAAGACCATACTCAGAGCACAAGATGTGGATGCAGCTAGTGAGACTCATTTCAGAAGAGCCATAACCAGTCTGATAGAGACATACTACTTTCAATCAGGCTACTGGGACTTAGAAAGATATTTGAAATCTGTCGACATGCAATTCTAGCTGTGGAAAATAAAATGTTGTTAGACATGTCTGCTCTCAAAATCGATTTTTCCTGAATCCATCTGGCCTGTAATGTGGCCTTCTGCCTTTCTGTTTATCATGCTCTGCTCAGGATTCCCCCAAATTCAGTGTATTTAAATTCCCATAAGATAAACATCAGCTGACGGACATCAAACACAATCTTCCTAAGATGGCTGCCCATGCCCCTGCTCCCAGGGAAACTCCAGGCAGGAGACAGCAGTTTCCAGAGAGGGCTTTCATCTCCTCTCTGTGATGATGTGCAGGCAGTGGCATGCACGGTACAGCTCCGTTTGGACAGTCATTCCCCAGGCAGGGCCATGGTGAAGCTCGCTCCTTCTTGGACTAATACCTGGGCTGGCAGTGATGAGACAGTGTTCTCCTGCTGCATTGGCCGTGATGTCATCTGTGGCATGGAACTGGTCTAGACAACACCACACGAGGAGCTAATGTGGCCTTGCTCTGCTCATGGGCTTCATGAGACAACACTTGATACCCACTTCGATACTTCTTCGTCTGCGAAGAAGTCAGTGCTACCAAGGCCTGGGGTAACAGGTTGATGCTGGCAGATACCCAGGCTGAAGCCTCACTCTCTAATAGGATTAGCACACAGTCATTTGTTTCCCTGGCCCAATTAGAAACGCCAATTATGGGGTCTTTAACAGCCTTCAGAGAGCTTTAGTCAAAATCAAAGAGCTTCCATCCTCCCAGTCTCACTTCATACCACCCTCTGTTATGGTTGAATGCAACATTTTAAGAATAGAATTCACTCCTTGCCTCTCTCCAGTCAGATTGTCCCACAGGAGACACAGCCTGATAATGAGGAACTCTCTGGCCTCAGAAGTTTTTGGAGAAGGTTTGGACACCTACAAAAATATTATTTTCTAACTCTGAAATTGGAGCTGTCAGAATCACACAAAAGGTTTAGTTTTGTTTGTCTCTTCCACAGAGCATGGTTGAAAAGGTAGATGGGTATGTCCCACCAGGAGACCATGGCCTCCTCAGGAGTTGCTGGTGGGCCCTTCTCAGCCAAATGGAAGGGCACCAAGGGCATGGACGCTATGCTGGGCCCATGGCATCTTCTGTTTTTTGTGGGCTTGTTTGAGGTTTTTGTTGTGGTTTTGTTTGTTTGTTTGTTTTGTTTGTTTTCCCCAGATCCTCCCAACTTTTCCATATTTCCAAAAGGCTTTTTGCCAAGTCTTGCTCACATCTCCTTCCAGGGGGCATTGTCTTCTGGTCCTCTCTTCATAGCTAAACTACACAAAACTCGTATCAATGTAATGACTGCCAAAAGCTCAACCCCTCCAGCAAGTGAGTTAACACTGGCCAAGGGATGAAGAAGTTTTTAAGGAGGATCTGACAAGCAGGAAGGCAGAACAACTTTATATAAAAAGCCAATTGTTTTCTTTCAGGAAATAAGACTCAAAAATATCTATTTTTCTTATACATGTATTAAGCACCACCATACTGATTGAGAATAAAGTCCGTCCTGCCCAAATGCTGGGGCTCAGGGAAAGAACCACTGAAGAGTTTTTTTAAATTCAAAGGATATGGGTAGACAAAAAAGGATTTTCTAAACTCTGTTCATTCCTGCTGTAGGCAGACATATGTAAAACAAAGTAAGCAACAGATTATCCCAGCAAAATGCAAGCAGCAATATGGATATTTTCCTTGCTAATTGCATCATTAGCTAATCCGCCCTGAAAGTTAAAAGACTTGTGATCAAATTACTACTCTAATAATCAGTGATGTGATCTTTTTGCAGCTCTGCAGAACAGGTTGCTACGTGTCCTCCTTGTGCCTCTGCTTTCCTATCTACAGAGATGATAATTTTCCTTTTTTCTTTTTCTTTTTTTTTTTTTTTTCCCCAGGAGGAGATTAACCTCAGGAAAATGATACATTGTTATGATGGTGGTAGTGCATCAGAACAAAATACTTGTGGCTATTAAATGTGCAAAACTTCAAGACATATGTGTCATTTTTCTTCCTCTTCTTCACCCAAAAGACAATGAATCCTCAGCTCCTTTTTTTATTTAAAGTTTATAAATAGGGTTTGGAAGTGCATTGAGTGTGAGGGGTGTCATCATTCTAACACTGCTCTGCAGTGCCAAGCTAAGGTGCTGGTAAATTAAAAGCTCTTTTATCTGTACAGGGGAGGGACCTGCCAGTGAGTTATCTCCCATCCACATTGTAGGACAGATTATAGATAGAAAAGGGCAGCCCGCCAGGGAGAATGGCTCTTGCTCTTTAAATTTGTAAGTGACCTGTCACTGATGGTTCTTTTTTTCCCATTTGCTCTAAATTTTGCTGTAGCTTCTTGACCTCATTAGAAGACTCCAAGCCCTGCCTTGGGACTGATGTTGATAGAAAATTGAACCAGGCCCAAGGAATATTCAATTGAAACAATACAATCACAGCAAAACCTATCACACAGTTAAAAATGAAGATAACTTGGCTGCTGGCATTTGGCTTTGAAAAAGCCTGCAGTGTTGCAGTGATGTGGCCCTTACTGCAGCCTGGTTTTGGGAACACTGAATGACCAAGGATTCATTTTCCCTTTTTTATTCCCATGACTTCTCCTCCTAGGTAACACCAGCCATTGCTCCTGATGCACATGTGTGTGAGCCATCCAGCAAGATCAGCTGTCCCTTCCTCCTCCGAGCCTGAAGGAAGGAGCAGTGAGGAGCCCACACAATGGGGGAGTGTGGCAGCAAGAGCAGGAGAGTCAAGGCAGGCAGTGCTGAAAGGTTGCATCTAAGTCACTTGCTGCTTTCTAGCATCCCATCTCTCTGCCATGCCCATGAAATGGTCCAGAATCACGCAAGATGGAATCAACCTTGGTTGCTCTGGTCAGATGCTACTGTAGTAGCTCTCTGAGTTGCTCCAGGAGGACCTTCCATGGCAAGCCTTACTCCTGCAACCATGAGACCAATCTCTTCATTCCTGTGGGTTTAGAAAGCAGCAAGGTGGTGAAAGTCTTACTGAAATTTTTATCATTGAAATTTGGCCTTCCTGAACCTGCCTTTCTCCTGCAGCAAACAGGTTGGGAGATTTACAGAAGATAGATTCCCCATGGCCCACCCTTATCTCCAAGACTACATCTGTGCTTAACACACCTTGGGCTTGAACACTGTTGGAGGATCATCCAGTGCTGTCTTTATGGTGAGAACACTTTCTGGCATGGATTTGGCTCATTCTCAGACTGTGGATACGGCCACCCTGGTTGAGGGGTCAAGGGGTCTCAGCTGGAGACACAAAGACTGGGTGACTCTGCTTGCCCTCAGGACTAGTGAGCAGCTCTGGCTTGCTGTATTTGCTTGTGTAGCTGTACTACCAGGTCAAGGCAAAGGCTGTGACATAACATGTCAAACAGGCTAATTAATCCAGGTTGTCAGAAGCACTAAGTGCTCAAAACTCCAGGGAAAATTGAAGAGAACTTCAGCTGCTCAGTGCCCCTAAACACTGAGTATCCTAACACTTGCATGGCTGCTATCAACACCAAAGGCATCTCTCAAGTGCATTCTGAACTCTTAAAACTGGTTAAGGGGCTGCTTAGCTGCTGTGATCACTTCTTTCAGTGAAGCAATGGCAAATACAGTGCTCAGCACCAAACGGTGGTTGACAATGTCAAGAACCAGGTCTTTTAGAGCTGTCTGTCTCCTGAGAGAACAAGAGAGCACCACAGCAGAGAAGAACCCACAGCAATCCACTGGTCAGTGGGAAAAGCAGGGACAACTTGTCACAGAAAGCCTTCTCTGCTTGTGTCACTGAGGTATGCCCAAATGGACAAAGAGCAGCAAGGGAGTAAACACAGAACAAGTCTTTAAGAGACCACGAAAACAGCACCAGGTCCTGCTCTGCGGCTCTCACCAGCTGAGCCCTCTGAAGTATAGACTCTCACCTCTGGGAATTTTTTCAATCAAATGTTTTATTTCCCCTCCACCATCAGAAGCAATAAGCACAGATGAACTAGCAGAGCCCGTACAGACCCCTATCAACCAAATGGTCCCTATGAGAAATTTCCAGTGCCAACATCTGCTCTTAGGGTTCTGGCACAGTGGTGGTACTGCAAATCCATAAACACCTATTTCTTGAAAAATGCCTCCCAGCTTCTTAGTGCCCAACCTCTTACCTGGTCTACTGTAAAGTGTCCTTGCCCATGCAGGAGGGTTGGAACTAGATGATTTTTAAGATCTAAAATCTCAATTTTCCAATCTAAACCATTCCATGATATAATTCTAGGATTCATGCAGAAAATTACTGATCTCAGGTCTGTTCAGGTCAGTTGAAGAACCCCAACTTCTTTGCTGATGGAACACCATGGCTGGGATTGGTGTCTGCCTTGGACAGGCTGATACCACTGCAGCATGGACTGTATCTCACAGCCTGTGTACCCTTAAAGCAGTGACACATTTCCATCCAAGGCTGCTCAAAGGTCAAAAGCTTGTCACAACTTGTCAGGTGGCAATGCTGAAACACAAGTCTGATGAGACAACCTCAGACCACCACAGCCAGCCTGCTCTGGATGCTGAAGAGAGACAGTATGTCAGCTTTTGTACTGACAAAAAAGCTAAATCTGTTTAGGGAAGAATCTCTCCTGCTTCTCTTGCTAGAGGAAAGCATCAGAGAAACAGAGCCAGTTGGAAAACTGGAGAAATGGTCATTTAAAAAAACTGTAACCATTCTTTTTGTTGGAAACTTAAAACATTTCTATAGGTTTCAGAGCTGAGTGAACAGCAGGATGGGATTTCCATCAGAATAGAGAAAGAGAGAGAAGGAGAGAGAAGGAGAGAGAAGGAGAGAGAAAGGGAAAGGAAGGGAAGTCCTGAACTCCTCAGTATCCTCAGTACAGGAAAAAAATATTAAAAAAATCTGCCAAGTGTTTCTGCTGGGCCAGAACATGGGGCAATGGCATTTCCCACTCTCAAATAAGGTTGCCCAAACCCAGACCCCTTAATATTCAAGAAAAATTGAAGCGGGCATACAAATTATTACTGCACACTGGTTATAAAAATGTCATTGTATTAAAATTCTAGCCCTTGGGGGCTCCCATAGGATGGCCAATTGCATAAAAAAGAGCAAGTGAGCTGGCTATGGACATGACAGCAAAAGGTAAAGGAAGTCTTAAGAGAAGAATCAAGGCTGATGTACCCTTAGGTCCAGCATCTTTGCTGATACTTTCTCCTTCACAGCCTTTCTGGGGCAGTACCCAGGTCATGAGGGAGATGTTAGAGCATGTCCAGCCTGAGATGAATGAGGACCCTGCACAAGACTGTCTTCTGTGTGATGCTTTGCCTGTGATCTTGGGTGACATGGTGCTTTCAGTTGTTCTCTGAGGGGTTAAAAAAAAAAAAAAAAAAGAAGTAAATAAAGAAAATACTACAGTGTAAAATGCATTGCAGGTCAAGAATTGCTTCAGTAGCACAGCCCAAATATGTGCTCTTCACAGATTATCAGATTATCCCAGTTTCATATCCTTCAGGCAACTTGTCTACATACCTGTACTGGCAAGGAAAAATCCTGTCAAAAGTGCTTTTTTGTGTCTTTATCCTCTGACTGTCCAAGTCTTTCTGCTAAAACTCTAGTCTGGATCTCAAATTACCATTTCTGACCAGTGTAGAAACAAATGATGAAATATTCATGAGTTGTTCGTACTTTTCATCTTACAGAAGCAACAGCCAACACTAAATTTGCATGATCTAACCAAAGAAGACATTGTGAGAGAAAAGAACTTTATATAGCAATATTCAAACCTCTTTATTTATTGAGGTAAACTCAGCAAGTTTCTGCCCTTACTTGTGCAGAGTCACACATTGCTTGAAGAGCATCCCACTAAATTTTCTGAGGATGTGTAAATGTGTCATCTGGACCACAGGAAACAGAGCAGGGTTGAAACACTGAACGAAACTGTGTTGAAGTTAACAAGCCCAAGGTTCATAAACCTTGCAATAAAAGCTTGCAGAAACCTTTCAAGGCTCATCCAATAAAGCCCTATGGCACTTTGTTCTTTCCCCACCCCCCACCAAATCTCCATCTGTCAGAGCCAGCATCAGCAGGAAATTTTGCATGGAAGCTTGCCAGATAAAGTAGCTAATTCATCTGGCTTTCAATTGCCATTAGTTTTAGAGAGTTCTTCAGGGAATATGTTAAAAATCTCTATTATTTTTAAACTGTATCCTAAGTTAGAGATGAGCCATGTCTTGTCTCTGGTTGGTATCTGTCTTAGAAATAAGGAAATTAATGTGTGCTTTTTTATATGTGCAATTTTTTATTTTACAAATAGCCTCTTTGAAATCTCTGCCTTCCCACAGCATGGCACAGATGACATACCTAAATTCTTCCAAAGATGACCCTTAAGATGACCCTTAAATGCTTTCAAAAAAAAGCAGTTCAGTTAAATTTGGTACCTTGTAGATTAATTTTCATGAGGATAGTGAAATCTGATGATATTATAACAGTTTTTGCAAGAACTTCTGCTTGAATAAGGTAGAAACAACCACATACAGTCTCCCTATGAGAAGTGTGCTCAAGACACAGCATCTCTCTGCTTCTGCCAGGAGCTCACCTGTGGCTCTTCACCTTGACTTCCACCATCTGTTGTTTGCAACCAGTACCCCACATCCCAGAGCTGAAACCTCTCTTAAACAGGCAAATAAGTTCACAAACAACTTCTGCAGAAATTATGTACCATCTACCAGGCATTCTTGGGATCAAAAGCCATTTGGCACATCACTAAAAGCTTTCAGAACTAGACCTCCCCAAACAAGGTTCGACTTCCTAAAACTGACGTGTTTTATCGTGACAAGGACACGCAGAATTGTGGGAAATTTGCAGAGAAATGCAGGAAAATAAGACTTGTAATTTCTAGGGTTTAACAAACTGGACAGCATCTCCTTAAATTTATAGAGCAATCACTTTTCCGAGCAATTAATTTTATTTGGCGTTCTTTCTCTATTAATACAGCAGAGACTTTTGTTCCTGCCTTTTTAATAGTTGGGATATGTCATTTCTGATCTACATTTTAATAATTAGTGGAATATAATTTCAAATGGAAAGTGCCAAGGAAGGTATTTATGTGATGCACTTCTGCCTCCGGCATTAATGAAATACGATACTATGCAGCAGGCGCAGTTGCTTTATGTGTAATGACAGAAATAGAATGTAAGTCATATAATTATTTGTGGTGTAACACAACTGCTGCTCAAATAGTCTTCCTGACAGTAAATACTGTTGTTATGATAGGAAGGTACTGCTAATACCATTACAATCAGTTCTTGATAACCTCATGTGAACCAAGCTAATAAATTGGGTACTATATGCCTCCTGCACATTTCTGCCTATGTGAGCCAGGACTTGTTTGCTAATAGAGTAACAAATAATCCTGATAGAAAAACAGTCAAGAAAGCTGGAATTTAACAAAGGAAAAGAATTCCAAAGGAATTCCTCCTAGCATGGAGGAAAATTACTTTTGCAGTGTTGCTTAATATGCAAGGATGACACACAAGATATGTAAAAAAGATAAAATAAAACCACCTTTTGCAAAACAGCTGCAAAGCAGAACCTCTGCCCCAGCTCAAATTGTGGTAAAAAACCCTCAGAAATCAGATTTCTGCCCCTCAGGAGCATTCGGATGCTTTTATCAGCATGAGTGAGGGATGCACCTCTGCCTTGAACAAAACGTCCTGCAGGAGGGAAGAGCAAGGACAAGATGTTGCTGCTTTGATGGAAAGCAGCCTTCAAACCCCCAAACACGAGGTGGCTCAGCAGGTGTAGAAAAGGTTGTGAAATGAGAGTCACCCAACTGGAAAAAACAAAGAGAAATTATTCAGAGAAGTTGCACAAGCTCCCAAATAAACTGCTGGTGCTCCCTGCAAAGGGAGCGTTTGTAGCTCTCCTGTGAAAGACTCAGAGGAGAGATGGGGGCTAATGTCAGCCTCACCATTTGCTAAAGGAGAAATTGGAGAAATCACTCAAATGAGGTGGGGATTAAACTGGGACTGAGCTCTAGTGAGAGCTCAAGGAAATTTAGATTACAATGATGGAGAGGAGGAGAAGATTAAAACTCAGGGCTGAGTAATACACAACAAATGTATTAAAATTAATCACTTCCATTGAGGCACTTTCAGGGCTCCCATCACCTGGTGATCTTTAAAGCACTCGCTCTGCTGGAAGGCAGGTGGTGTTGCTATTTCTGTCTTTCACTTGAGGAATGGAAACACAGGGAGATGATGTACCTTCCCCAAGGTGACCCAAAATACCTGTTCCAGAACCAGAGAATTTCAGGTCTTCATGTAGCCAGAGGACAACCACTCCCATGCTTCTGTGAACAGCAAGCACATTTGGGGGAGGCATGTGCTCCTCAGGTTTTTCCTTCAGCTTGTAATTGTGGGCTGCAGATCCCTGGGCTGTGACAGCACTAAACAGCCCACAGCCAGCACCAGTATCTTCCCCAGGCTTCTCATCTCTGCTCATCCATAAACTTCTGCTGAAGAATTTATTTTGGGGCATCAAGAGGCACAGGGCAAGGGTGACACATTCGGGCTGGCATGTTTGTGACTCGTTTAATGATGGCAGCAGGAGATGCAAATGGTTGAGCCACCTGTGGTAATGATGGTGCTGAGACTGAGCTGTGGGAGGGAAAGAGATACTGTGGGACTTGCTTAACAACTTGATTTGCAAATAAGTTGACTCCATATGAATCCCACACAGATGCATGAAGCTCATCACTGCAGAGCTGGATCCTCAACCATCAAGGTCGGTGGTTGAAATGAGCTTCCAGGGAGCCTCTTCCTTGTGCCTTCTGAGCTTGAGCTGGCAAAAATCTGTGAAATAGCTCTTGCAGTGATTTAGTTTTAGTATAAGTGAATTTGCCCAGAGCTACTAGAAATTACACTGCTGCTCTTTCCACTGCCACCAGACAGTCCATTAGTACTTGAAGAGGAAAATACATCACTGATGGCAGACATGAGATAAAATTCATTTTTAGACTTCCAGCTGTAGCACACAGTTTGGTCCCAGTGTTCACACCAGTGTCTCAGTAGGAACCATTTGATTTCATCCCCTGCCAAAGTAACATAAAACAGCAAATGAAGTGTCCAGGCAGCACAGATTGAAGCCAGCCAGGGGAATGACCCAGCCAAACCTCCTTCTCCTTAATCTTCTGGCTTCTCCTGTTTGTGGTTACCCACTGGCTTACACCAAGTAGGAGGATGAGTTTCTGCTGTAGCTGGTGAAGCTGCTGTCCAGGGAGAAGAGGCCATAGTGCTAGCTGCTTTTGAGCCAAAGGCAGCTTGGAGCCCAGGTCCTGGTGATCAGGTGATTCCTGGGCTCACCAAGCAAAAGTCAGCTTGGCACATTTGGAAAAGCACGCCTCCGTCTGAGAAGATACCTGCAGGCTCTTGCTTTCAAACAGGTGGGAGTGAGAAAATGTGCAGCTTAATTTCATTAAGCCCCTGCTCTTGCAAGAGGTGCATTATTTTTTTTTTTAATTTTTATTTAACTTTAAAAACAATAAATCAGGAATAACTCAGTGCTCAGCATTTTGTAGCCAGGTCTCCATGGCTTCCCACTCAGCCTGGCCATTTCTCTCCTTTGCTCTTCAGAAACACCTTCTTCTGGCCTTTGAGCCCAGAACTTGCTCAGCTATCTGCCCCCATCCTTCTGGCCTCTCTGAGTGCCATCCAGGTGCCCACTCTTTTCTCTTCAATGAAAAGCAATTTGGATGTCCTTGGGTGCTTTTCAAAATCTTGCTGTGTCTGTGCATGGTGCACATGAACATGGGGGAGAGGGAGAGCCACCTGTGGAGGAGGTTGTGGGACCTCCTCCATGCCCTCCTGCAAATGGCAGGGATTTCTCACCACCCAATACAGGCTAATGAGTGGCTTGGAAGAAAATAAAAAATTATGCTCCTGGAAGGAAAGTCTTGGTTCTGCATAAAAATCTGAGAATAGAATCACAGAATGGTTGGGGTTGGAAGGGACCTTAAAGATCATTTAGTTCCAACCCCCCTACATGGGCAGGGACACCTCCCACTAGATCAGGTTGCTCTACGCCCAAGGCTGGCAGCAATTTTTACCTTTATTTTTTGCCTGGGCTTTCACAGCTGCCAAAACATGTTTCCTGTTGTTCTCTCATTTGTAAAAGGTTTTTCATTCCTTTCTCTTTTCTTCACACCAGCCCATTTGCCCCTAGCTCTGCTCCCAGACGTGCCACCTCCCAGCTGCTTTCTTCAGGCTGCAAAGGCTTATTTTCAAGGCACCTGCTTTCATGCCTGCTCTGAAACACTCAACATTTTTACAAAATTTCATAAAATGCTTTTGAGTCACCCCCACTTCTCCTGGGTACCACAGGGCAGCTGCAGGGCTATGTCCAAGTGGCAAGAAGCAACTGGGATTGCTTCTGTCACTTCTCCTGGGAGCATGTTTTAATCCAGAGCTGAATCCCTTTACTGGACTTGCTCTGAACCCAATCCCAAACTCTGTTAGAGTCCAGAAAAGTGTTTCCATCTATTTCAGTAAGTGATGGATGAGGTCTCATCATTTCAACAAGGCCAGGTTGGATGTGACTTGGAGCAACTTGGTCTACTGGGAGATGTCCCTGCCCATGCAGGGGTGTTGGAACTAGATGATCTTTAAGGTCCCTTCCAACCCAAACCAGTCCGTGATTCTATGATTCATAAATGGAGATGTGCAGTGGCTGGTTAATCTTTGCCCCCATCCTCACTGCCCTACATTTGTTCACAACCACATATCCTCCTTTCCTAAGAGGTTCCTTGCACCGGGCTCTCTGCACAGGCACAGCAGTCATGCATATCCCACTTCACACCCCAATCAGTGCCAGTAGCCAAACAAACGTGTTAGTAACTAATTTATATGGGCATGATTTACATGCTTAATTAGCTTTGCTTTTAATTGCTGTATTCACAAGGCAGAATATTTTGTCACCAAGTGCTATGCCCAAAGCCTGTTTGATTAACTACAGAAAGGGTTCAGTAGCATAAAACTGAACGACCAGAAAGTCAATACATATTACAGGATGTGAAGGGCTTTTTTTTTTTTTTACCTCCCCTCCCCCAGGTAAATACATTTTACGAACAGCAGGGAAGACAAAATTCTGAAGTCAGAGCTGGTTGTGACTTTTTTCCTTGCTGCTCTGCTGCAAACCAATCTCAGGGTCTTTTTTTTCCCCACTGGAGGATAAATAAGTGATTCAGAGCCTGGACTTTTTCTCAGTCTAAATTATTTCCTCTATATCAAACAATGAAAAAGGGACAAACTGGAGGCTTGTAACCCCTTTGGCAAGGAGTCTGTCCACCCACCAGCAGCCCCTGGGGCTTGTCCTGCTCAGGGAAATTAACGAAAAAAAAAGTGCTGTTTGCAGCAGCTTCCTTAAAAAATATTACATCATAAAATGAAGAAAGCTTACAAGGTATTTTTGGAAGAAACGTGGAGTAATTGTATGCATGAGCACCATCTGTCGGTTGTGTTACTTCTCACAGGGTGCAAACTTCATCCCGCCTCCAACAAAATTGCAGCTCCATTGCACGACACAAGGGATGGTCTCAGCTTTAGGGAATGTTTTCTGAACTAACAGCTGGGCATAGGTCAGTGGGGATCACCAAATAATCTAGTAATTTGCTCAAGGTCACCCAGGCTCTAGAAAGGGAATTTGGTGGCTCTCTACCTGGGGTGACCATCCTGATGCCCTCCATACCAGCTGCTACAATTAAGGATGATCTATCATGCCCATTTCCTACATAAAAATATATTTTGGCCTCAGCAGCCTGAGAAAATTAATTCAGCCAGGGTTTTGGGAGCTTTCAGGGTGTTTGGCCACTACTCCTGTTCAATCGTTTTAAGAACAAAGAACTACAAATCTGCAGCAATTTACAATCTGACTTTCCAATTAAGGATCTGACGTGGTTTTATGCCTTTTAAGTGACAATATTTGTCAGGCCATTTGTTCAGTGCATTGTCTGCTTGTGCAGTTACACAGGAATTGGTTTAATTAAGGTTAATTGGTGCATAATTAGAGCTGCTGCCAACACAAAAGAATGGCTGCAGACCGAGGAGAGAGTTGATTTCTATCCAGCTCCAAAGGACAAATAACATGAAGTGGAGATTACAGCTGAGTGGCAAAAACCTTCATATTTTAGCTCTGATTTTTGTAAAACAATGTGTCTAACTGCTTGGCAGTGTTCTCTCCAGAGCACAGAGTCCTGTCCCAGTCAATGAAGCATTTTTAATGGTGGAAGGTGTCTGCGCTAGTACATCTTTACAGCTGGATGCTCTGCTATGCCAGTGCAGTGGAACCATGCAGGGTGCAATTCAGGGAAGTAAAATACAGGAAAAGATGGGGGGGTGGGGGAAGCTTATTTGAAAAAGAAGCTGTGATTTATTGCCCAAGAAACTCACCTGGTATTGCTGGTCTGGCATGAACCTGCTGTGAGCAGCGCTCCAGCTGTGGCCATGAGGGTCTCAGGTGATGCCTCCTGTTAGAAAGGCAGTCCTGCAGTCCTGACATTGGTGACTCGTTTCTGCAAGAGTTCAGCAAGGTGACTAACACAGAGCATTTCTTATGTTGTTTTTAACCCTCCTTCCCCATGTGCTCTCCATTTCCTAGTACCAAACACAAAGGCAAAGAAATAATGCTCAGCTGCAAACTTTGCTGCTGGCAAACCTTGCTCCAGCAGTTTGCAGGGCCAGGCTGGAGGACAGGTTTCAAAACAATGAAAGAAAATGACAGGGGAACATTGAAAGATTATGAGATGAACAAATACACTGAAAATTAGGTGAAAACCCCAATAGGCAGCAAATAGGGTCTAACCACTCTGGTCCTATGCATGTGTGTGCTCCTTCAAAAGCCCTGGTGACAGCAAATTAAGAGAAGGGAAGGGATTTCCCTCTGGCTTGCAGGGGCAGCTACTTTCTTTGAGTTGTTATGTTTGCACTTGTGGGACCCTGCACCTGCTGAGTGAAACACAACCCTGCTTCCAACAAGCAAGGAATTGCAGTGATCTACCAAAAAGTCAGTTTCCTCCTCTGCTCCCCTTGACCAAAGAGTTTCCCCAAGAAAAGGTCTCCAGCTCCTCCAGATAAAATCCTACAAGCATTCCCATCCCCATTGCACACAAATTCCCTCTTGTTTCCATGGTGAAGGGAGAAGCAGCAGCTCTCCCAGCCACATCGGTATCATCAACCTCCCCACTGCCCTCTATGCACATGCTCCTCAGAAGGCAGCAAAGTGCTCAGGGAGACAAAATTAGACAGAAAAAACCCAACATTCTTGGCACCGTTCCTCCATATGTCACCCTGTCCACAGCAGCTCTTGAGAGCCAGGGCAGTCCTGGGGGGAGCAGCATATGCAGCTGTGTTGGGCACTATTAGAGGCAAGTAATACTCTTATTTTTATTTTGAGAAAAGGCAGGGAAATGGCTGTGTATATTTTACAGAAAGCTCTGGAGAGCCCTGCCAGGATGAGTGGTGATATGTGCTGGAAATGAGGTCAGTCCTCACAGCCTGGTGTTACCACACCCCCCGTCCCCCAACTTCAGAGAATCCCATTTTCAAAGTAGTCACCTTCAAAACAGGCTGCCTGTTTCTGGGAAAAAGTTTAGAAACAGTCAAGAAATTTTCCAAGTCCTAGTGACAAGTTTCTTGATCTTCAGTTTTGTGGGTTTTTTTGTTGTTGTTGTTTTTGTGGTTTTTGTTGTTTTTTTTTTTCCCTTCAATGGAAAGGGAGATTTAGGTTAGACATAAGGAAGGAATTCTTCACTATGAGGGTGGTGTGATACTGGAACAGGTTGCCTCGGGAAGCTGTGGATGCCTCATCCCTGGAAGTGTTCAAGGCCAGGTTGGTTGGGGCTTGCAGCAACCTGGTCTGATGGGAGGCATCCCTGCCCATGGCAGGGGATTTAGAACTAGGTGGTCTTGAAGGTCCCTTCCAACACAAACCATATGATGTTTCCATGATTCTATGAAAGTCTCCCTCTTTTCCACCTTTGTCAAACTAAGGCAGGACAGCTGGTCATACCAGACCTGCCTCTCAGCTGGTGCTGCCACTGGGAAGGTCCAGGCAATTCTTTGAAAAGAACTACATAAACCTGTAATTGTAGACCTGCAGGTTGGAACCTGTTGGCTTAAACCACTCTCTACTTTGTTTCTGGCACTACCGCTGAGGGCATGTGGGGGGCATGAAACCAGGTGTTCCAGTGCTGAAGGCAACAGGGCTCCTTTGGTGCCTTATAAGAAACCCACAATTAAATATGTTGTTTAAACCAAGCCATGACTGGAGAGCATTTCCAGCTCTGCATTTCTTGCAATGGATCCATTCTCCCTAATTTAGCTGTCTGGGAATTAGATGCCCAGACCGTGGTCCCTCTGTGGTCCCTGGAAAGCACCGGGACCAATTGAGGGTAATTCATCCTTCCTGAGAACATCTCAGGCCAGAGGGCTACCTGCTAAAGCAGCCACGTAACGTGCTGTAAGTGATGCATGTCCCACCACCCCAGCTGTCTGATCTGACTTCAATGAATCATGTCCCTGTGGAAACCTGTACATACCATAGCTTTCCATATTACCCCCCCGATGTACATCAAGTCCAGTGCACATCTAAAGGCAAAGCCATTTTCAGACCAGTTCAAGGGACTTACATTTTCAATAATAATAATAATAATAATAAATTATTAATAAAATTGAGCAAGGGGATTGGTGAAATACTTATACACCTGAGATAGGGTGACATTATTCAGGTGGAACAATTAGGGAAAAGCTTCCAAAAGGCAAAGTGATGAAATCACAGTGTCGTAGAAATCAAAGGGCTCAGTACATGCATGAACAGGAAAAGAAGCTTCACTCAAGCTACAGGTAACACAGTAAAAATGTAAATAAGCAAATATTCCTTCACTATTGCACAAGTATAGTAACAACCACTGAATTTGTGCATTTCATCTTTGCTCTTTGATTTTCTGGGTTAACCCTTTCCTTTTTAGCTCCCAGCAGTTCCCTTGACCATGATGTTGCAAAGTGCTGGCAAAAAATTGTCAGGAAAACACCATGAGAGTGCAATGGCCAGCTTTGGGGTGCAGGCAATATGGTTCAGCATAAGCCATGGAGAACATCAGGTTAGCAGAGTGAATTTATCAAACCAAGAGTGCAGCCATCCACACTGCTCAGCCCATCATCCCCAGACACCTTCCAAATGGCCTGACTATGCAGAGGATTTATATTTTCCACAATACTGCTGTAATAAACTACTTAGCACCTTGATGACTTAGGGATGAGCTTGTTTCTCTGGTGAAGACCAGGGAAAATCAGGACTTTTTCACAGAGCTGGAAAAAAAGCTTTAAGTAAGGATGAAAAAAAGTGAAAATCGTTGCTTCTGAAGCATTTCCTACATAGGGGCCAGACAAAAATCTGGCATAAGTCAGCACAGCTCCACTGATGAATTGGCTGGTGCCAGGCAGAGTCTGAACATAAAAAGTAGGGCAAGGCTACTCTACCCATAACTTTAGACAACAAAATACTTTGAACTTTTTTTCAAATACAAGATAACTTATCCTGGAGAAGGAAGGGCAGCTCAAGGGTCTCACAGTAAGGTTGCCAGCCATTTCTTTATTATTATAATTATCATTATTAATAAGAATTATTATAATATATTATACTTATTATTATTCTTTCAGGATGCAATGGACATCAGAGCTGTGCAGTTCACCTCAAATCCTGAAGGCCAGCTGATCCAGGCTCTTTAATATGACCATGAATTATCAGTGTCAGTATTTCAGAAGGAATGAGTGTGAGTATTCCTGTCAAGAAAAGCTTTCTGCCACTTTTTTTAGCATCTCGTTGTGCCTGAAGGGGCACGTCTCCTCCACTGGTTCATGGAAGGCAACAATTGTGTTGGGGTGGATGACCTTAGCTTGGGGAAAAGGAGACTGAGGGGCGACCTCATCAATGTTTACAAATATGTTAAGGGGGAGTGTCAGGACGAAGGAGCCAGGCTTTTTTCAGTGATGTCTAGTGATAGGACAAGGGGCAATGGGTGCAAACTGGAGCATAGGAGGCTCCATGTAAATATCAGAAAAAACTTCTTTACTGTGAGTGAGAGAGCACTGGAACTGGCTGCCCAGAGAGGTTGTGGAGTCTCCTTCACTGGAGACATTCAAAACTCACCTGGACAAGTTCCTGTGCAATGTGCTCTGGGTGATCCTGCTCTGGCAGGGTGTTGGGCTAGATGATCTTCCGAGGTCCCTTCCAACCCCTAGGATTCTGTGATTCTGTGATTCTGTGTGATTCTGTGACCCCACTGAGAGATTGTGGAGCTGGTCCTAGCATTTGAAGGAACAGGATTTTGCTGCCAAAGGAACTGGCACTCTGTAGCAAAATTGTGCTGCTTTCAGCAAGCTACTGGCTGTCAGGCACTTGCTGGTCTCTGTGCTCTTGCATTAGATGCAATTTTTCAAATGACAGTTGTGTTGACTCACTTCCTGGGTGAGTATTGATATTTAATACTCTCTGTGACAAGACTCCATCCCAAGTATGTTTCTTAGTAAAGACTTTCGTTCTCACGTTCACAACTGGACAAGTAATCCCTGGCTGATTTAAAAACCTATTTGTTGATCCAGAGCATCCTCTTTAAATGTATTGGTTGAACTGCTTATTGACTGTTATCAATAATATACTCCTAGTGAATTTCTAAAGAAGACTGCTCAGCTCTAATTCTCTTCTTACACAGTCTTACTCCAAGTCTATATTAATCACATTCTGAATATCTTCTCTAGCATGTCAAACAAGCCTGATCTGAGAATCAGAAACAGCTCATTATGTATTTCTTATTTGCTTGCTGAGCTATCAATCCAGCCAGTTACACAAGGGATTCTGCCCATTAAGGGCTTTTACTCTGTAACATGATGAACTTTGTTTTCTCATTAATAAGTGCGTTAAAAACAAATTGTAAAATATATAGAAAGGTTATTAAGACTTGTATAATGAAATACATGTTAGCTCATAACTCAGCCACCAGCTAAAAGTCGCTTGCCTATTAAAAAGAAATTGTGCTTTAGTCCACTCACTCAGGGCAGTGTATGTGGGAGAGGGAAAAAAAATGGGAGCAGTTCAAAGAAACAAGAGGAAGGGGATGCTTATCACATAACTGATTAAACTTGCATTGTCTCTTGGCTTTAAAGCAGCATGGTTTAAGCACATGGGTCAAAAAAACAGAAGCGACCAAAAAAAATCTAACCAATTGGCTTCATCCTGGCTCAAACCAGGACACCATCACTCAGCAAGACCAGTGACTGTAAGTGTACCAGCAATTTTTTTCTGATGGAGCAGATTTCAGTATTTGGACGTAACAGTCATGGAATATTTCTGGGCAGAGTGCCACAGACCTATTCTGGCTCTGGGTGCTCTGCTCTCACAGCCTTGCCCTCCCCTCCTTGGTTTTGCCAAAGCATGACTGAGCCACTGAGCATGAAGAATTTCCACTCACATCCTAATTTTCTTTGCTGCCTGCAGAAGACAGGAATCAGTGATGGTCTCAGCCCTGCATGCTCAGATAACTCCTCTGGAAATCTGTCTGGACCGAGACAGGGCCAAACTTCTGCTATGCAAAAGGAGGTAGTAAGCATCCTTACACTTCAGAGAATGGGTTGTTTTCAAGATGTGGCAGCCTGATTCCTTCTTAATATGAAGCAGAAGTACCTGTGATGCAGCAATTTTCACTGGATTGCACTATAATGGGCACAGCAGGGTTTTTTCCTCCAATACACCTTGATTTCTTGTTTGGGGATGCTGTTTGTTGCTTAGCTACCAGATGCTGCCACAGCTGAAAAGTGCTGCTTACTGGGCTGACAAGAAGAAATTGCTTCTTCACAAAGAAGAGAGGAAAGGAATTATCTTCTGGAGACACTGCCAGTATGAAGCAGGCAATAATGCAGTGGGAAGAATGGGGTAACATCAACAGAAGATTTTACGGGTACTTTGTTGTTCTAGATTTGGCTTAAAAGTAATAAACAATCTTCCACCCTGTGAATGTCACCAAACCCTAACAAAAAAACCCCAACAACCAACCAAAAAAAGACCAAAAAAAAAAAGAACAATAAACAACTGCACAAATCTGCTGCCAGAAGTTGCATGACCTTCTCCTGAAGTGGGTCCTCTTCAAGCAAGAAGAGTTCCTGTCTCTGGTCATAGCAGATCAGTAATGTTGCTGCACCAGCTTTACACCTGTAAGCAAATTTGCTTCTGTATAGTTTGCAATTCTGTCCGTGTTAATGAAGTAATTGTGTTTTGGAATTATTGTTTTTACTAATTCCATTAGGAGTTTTATGTGCTTCTGGCTTGCTTCAATAAGCATTTAAGAAGAGTTTTAATGGAACATCAAGTATTACAGAGAATTACACAAAAAGCTTAGAGTAATGGAAGAGGTTTTAGCTTCTGTTTTGAACTAAATTGCACTGGGTTGCTGGATGAAATCTCCCTTTTGTGCAAAGGAAAGAAGGTTTGTTATCACACATAGCGTCCTATATATGTATATGGCTGTGTGTATGTCTATATATCTACACCCATACTATATCTCCCAAATAGTAGCTTTGTTTCCCCGGTTCACACAATGTTTTCATCTAACCGACACAAGGATATGCAAAAGTTCATTTGCATAAAATGTATGGTGTACAAAACTTAGTGTTTTCAAACAGCACCAAAAACCTGGGCTTTATTTTCTGCATTTATTTACTTGGCTACATGTTGGCTGAGTTGCCTAACAAGAAACATCCAATATATTTTAAATTGTTAATATGCACCTTCCCAGACACAAAAGCACTATTACAGACTCCCAGCTCTTTCTCCACAATCAATGCACAATCAGTTATGCCTCCCCAAGCTGGCTCAAAAGAGGCTGAGGTCTGTAACACACAGAAATCTACCAGGGCAATGGCCATAAAACCCCCACCTTTGGATCTGAAGCTGCAAGCTGAATTCTCTCATTCCAAAGATCTGGAAGTCTCCAGGTTTGTGGACATTTTGCTTTTGTTTCTCCCTTCCTCTGCCCCCACCACCCTGAGCTTCAAGTCAGCATTTACTGTCCAGTGCTGGAACTGGAACTGACATGACAGAAACTTTCCTCTGGCTCTTGTGGACATATGTTCACGCTTAATTTAACCCCTACCTAGCCTTATTTGCACAAGGGAGGAGACAAATCTTTCCGAGCAGAGGCAGGATGGGCAAGTATGAGGTCTATGCATACAGACAGCTGCAGTTTGGTTCTGACCACAGTTGCCCATTGGTATGCAGATGGCCAGATGCATGAAAACCTGTTGGTCAACCTTAGCACATGGGGGAATTTACAGGTGGGGAACACTTCTGCCTCCAGAAATCATAAGGCATTTTGTATTCAAGGCAGTGCCAAACAAAGCTCAGCTGATGTCAATGAACTGGCTCCCACTGCCTTTGGTGCAACTGGGACAGTCCTCCAGTGACCAAGATGGGAAGATGATTGACTGACTATTATACACCGTTGACTGGCTGATAACTGCAGGAAAGAATCAATGACAGATGTGATTAATGCTTAATTAAGAAAGATAAAAGACAACTCCCCTTGGCTAATTTGCTCCCCTGAACTTGCTTGCACTTTATTTCAAAGTGAGACTTAGAAAGGCAAAGCTAGTGTGTCAAGCATTGCAACTAACTCCATTTGCCTGGAGAAGTTAGCATAATCCTAGCTGGGCCTGGAGACTGGCTCTCTAAGGGATTCTGTCCTTACAAGAAGATAGGGCAGTTGGTGTGCTGCCAGAGCACATTTATTACAGAGAAAGAAGTGAGCACAGCAGCTCTGCTTGGCTGACTGCCCAAACCACTCCAGAGCAGGCATGTTGGACTGACAGACTTTGTCTGAATAGCACCAAAACTTGAGCTGCTGCTCACGGCTGCTTTGCCTTCTTGTTCCCAGCAAGGTCTGAGGAAGGCAGCTGCTTTCTGCACCTACTCTACGATGTAAAGTGAGACAGAGTGTCTTTAAATGGTCAGGAGAAGCAAAAATGTCTCCTGTCACCTCTAAGACAGTGCATCCTTCTTCCACTGTCCCCACCATTCCCTGTGCAGCTGAGACTTTTGTAGTGGGACATTTAACTTGCTGTTATAGACAGTCACTATGTCCCTTATTATGTCTGAGAATTGAAAAAGTAAAAAAAAAAAAAAAAAAAAAAGGGGAAAATATAACTATAATCTCATATCTCTTGGGCTAACTGACATGCCAATGTTTGCTAGGTGTCTTTAGGGACTGACTTTCAAAACTTTGAGATTTTCTTGTGCTCAGGCTGCCTAGAAGCTGCCTAGAAGCTGCCTGGCACCAGTTTTTGCTTACAGCAGAGCATATAGTCATGTAATTGTTTTGGTTGGAAAGACTGTTAAGATCAAGTCCAACTGTAAACCCAACACTACCAAGTCCACACCTAGGCCATGTTCCTAAGCACCACATCTACATGTCTTTTAAATACCTCCAAGGATGGTGACTCAACCAGTTCTCTGGGCAGCCTGTTCCAATGCTTGACAATCCTTTCAGTGAAAATATTTTTCCTAATATTGAGTCTAAACCTCTCCTGGCACAGCTTGAGGCCATTTCCTCTTGTTTTATCACTTTTTACTTGGGAGAAGAGACAGACCCCCACCTTGCTATAACCTCCTTTCAGGTAGTTGTAGAGATTGATAAAGTCTTCCCTCAGCCTCCTTTTCTCTGAGCTAAACAATCCTGGTTCCCTCCTCATAAGACTTCTATGTCCTCATAGACTGGTAGAGTCCAAAACCTGGCAGAAACCTCCAGGCAAAGCTGTAATATATTTAATAGAACCAACAGTGCAGATTTCCATATATCATGTATGCACTCAATTTAGAAGAGAAAAGATAAACCAGGGACATTTCAGGGGAAAATCACTCGGTGGCACAGAACCCGTGTATACCCACCCCGCAGGCAGCAGCGCTTGTGCCAGCAAGGCCACCCCAGAACAAAGGCAGTTGCCTGCAGGGAAGCAAGCCCTTCTTCCAGGAACATCAGGCAGTGCAGGATATCAAGTCCTAAGAAAATACTGCATTCCCCCAAATCATTTCCATGTGTGGGGAATGAAGCATAGGGAGGATTATTTGCCATAGCTTCTTTCCAAGGATTATGTAAGAGAGAAGCAGTAATAAAGATGTCTTACGAGGGAACATTTGTTTCCACGCTGGGAACAACATCCTGACTCAGAAGGCTGGGTGTGGCCACACCATCTGAGGAGTCAGACACTAAAGTACAGAGGGAGCCACTGGCCACGTTGAGGAATGGACTTTGCATTCCATAAGAGCAACCATAATGGTTTTTTTCTTTCTTAAAATGAAGACACACAAATGAAAACCACATTGAAAAACATCATCAAAATTACTGCTGAACTTGCAGACACCGCTGTAGATCTTCCTAATCCCTCACCTACTGCATGATTTGCCTATGTAAGCAAAGCATCGTGGAAATGTGTCAGGGAAAAGTGAGCTGTTACATGGGTGATTATAAACAGTCCATGTGTCTGCATCAACACAAACTCTGCTCTGATTCCTGTCTGCTTACTACTGTGTGTGTCAAGAGGTTCAACCAAGGTCAAGAAACGAGATTAGTTCTGGTGTCTGGTGAGGCTGCCTATGTGCTATTGCTGATAAGGTTGTTCCAAGTGGGACTGGAAAGAAGACTATTGGGGAAGAGTGGCCAGCAAAGCAAAAGGCTTAGTAGCCTGCATAGGCCAAGGGTTATTTCAGGGCATATTCATCTGGCAGCCAGGATCTCCAGGGAGAAGCCAAGCTGCTTCTATTGGAGGAGAAATCCTTGCTGGATTTCTGGGAAGAAACAAACTTCTAATCTTTCTTTGGCCTGTTTTGAATCTTAATCCAACACTTTTATGCAAAGCAAACTATGCACCTACCAGTTGCCCTTCTGGAAGGATAGACCCACCCCATCCCTGCTCTGCTTCAACCAGCAGACATCAGCTAAAACAGGGTCCAACAAAACTACTATAACTGCTGTGTGAACCAAGCAGGAGAAGAAAGAATTGAGGATATTGGCTGGCATAGGGCAGGACATACTCCTACAATCCCAAGACAGACTTTGTCTTGGGGATATTGACCACCAGCTCATCAGCTGGTGTACTTATGATGGCATATTGTGAAAGGGCAATCTTCTCAATTATCTTTCATTGAATATTTCCCATCCTTTCATCTTAGAACCGCAAAGCACTTTATAAACACAAGTTAGACTGCAAAACACCCCCAAATTCAATCAACCAATTTCCGCAGCCCTTACACCAGTTGAGAAAGTTTTTTATATATTTGTTTTCATTAGTTATGTTTAATTACTGAGTGTCTAAACATCCATTGTAAAACTAGTAGAGAAAATTAATTTTATTCCATTACTGTCTTTGAAAAGTCTATGTCATCCAGTACTGTGTTATGGTAAAATGCTCTCTCTAACACGACTTTCCTGTAATTTGAAGCCAGCGGTTTTAGCTTCACTCTGAATCACCAATCTCATGAGTAATTTTTCTATTAGTTTGCAACTAAATGTTATCCTAGAGGTAAAATGAAACATTTCTCCTACCTGAACCATGGTACATTTTACTCAGGCATGTACCACCGGGCAGTTGTGAAGAGCTGGGAGCTCCTGTGACCAAGAGCTGGGCAGAAAGCACTGGTCTGTGTGTCTCTTCTAGGCTCAAGAGGCTCTTCGTGGCATGGCTGAAATAGCAGATTAGGATATATGAAATTCAACAGACATTCATCTGGAGACTGAACTAGGTCTCCTGTGTGAGGCAAAACTAAATAAATTGTATTGAAATTTCCTGAATTAAGCAAATAACCTGGAAAAAAAAAGTTTCAAATCAGCTCCAAATGAGAGCAAGAAAAGTAACACCAAAAGTAGAAAAAGTTGTTTGAACAAAACAGCTTTTCACACAAAAGCAAGTAGCTTCACTGTAGCTTTTAAAAATAAATTCAATCAGGGACCATCTCTAAAGAGCACAGCTTCAACATGAAAAGTTTTAAATGTTATGCCTTAAAAATGTTCTAATGGGCTTTTACAACCTTTCCAATAGTTTTTTTTTCCTTCCTTTAAAATGGCTTAAAAACTTTGATGTTAATTTCTGACTGGTATCAGTCCACTCCACAAGGCTTTTTGTGTAAGAAAGTAAAAAAAATTAATTCCAGTTTGACTTTTTTCCCCTGCCCTGTTCAAAAAAGTGCTAATCACACCACTACCACCCTGCAGCAGTTGTTTTCCCACTGCATCCTAACAGCAGGAATTGTATCTATTTCCCACACTCCCTGTCTGCCTTACAGATCCAGGCGGGGTCTGTACAGTACCTAGCAGCAGGACACTTGATTCTCCTTTTCCCTGAGGCATTTTAATACTTTGCAAGATTAACATTTTTAGCATGATTAGCATGCTGAAAAAGGAGGGCAGTTGTTACTGTAGCATTCATAAGGGTACAAATAAATCCATCTGTTGAGTAGATGCAAACACAGCCATTGGAAAACAAATGCTTGGTTTTTTTCTTCTTTCTTTTTCTCTACCTGTTTATTGAGAGGTGCTAAAATAAAACAAAACATGAATAACAATCCCATTGCCTGCCTCCTACACTTTTAAATTGTTCTCCTGCAGTAGCCTAATTAACAGCTTCTAGTTAGGCACAAAACCACACAACATTGCTGTTAATTACGGACATTGCACTGCCAGGATAAAATAAGAATTGTGAAAAAATAAAAAAGTTAAAGACCAGTTTCAGTCACTTCCATGCTGTGCAAGTGTGGTGGTTTGTATCCAAGAGTGCCAGATTTTGTCAAGGTTCTTGAAAGGAATCAGACAGAAAATATTCTGCAAGCTGCAAGTTCGCACAATGGCAAACAAGTAGACTTCAAAGTAGTGTTCAGAAATAGAAGAAGAGTAAGTCGCAACAGACCGGCTGAACTGTGCCACAGCCAGGGAGCTGCAGCCCAGGACTTTGGTCCCTACCATACAAAAAAGATGTGGGCAGGCTGGGGAGGGTCCACACAAGGGCCATGAAGATGACCAAAGGCCTGGGAAGACTGTCAGGAAAGTCTGAGAGAACTGGGTTTTAAGCCTGGAGAAGAGACAGCTTGGGGGAGACTTCATTGCCATGTTCCAATATTTAAAGGGTGGCTACCAAGATGAGGAAGACTCCCTGTTTTCAAGGACAAAAGGGTAAAGGGTGCAAGTTACTTCTGGGCAGATTCCAACTGGACACAAGAGGAAAATGTTACACAATGAGAAGAGCTGGACATTGGAATAATCTCCCCAGGGAAGTGGTAGGTTCCCAAGCACTTTCAAGATTCAGCTGGACAGGGTGCTGGGCTGTCTTGTCTGGACTGTGTTTTTGCTAAGAAAGGTTGGATCAGATGATATTACCTGGTGTTCTATGCTTCTATGACTTAAGTGTATAATTTTACAGACACATTCATTATATGACAGTTTTGAGGTATATCCCAAGACCAGATACCAGCTTTGGAGACAACAGACCTAGAAAAAACTTCTAAAGCTGACTTTACAGCAAGAGCCCACACGTCTGAGCAGAGAGCAGTCAGCTCAGCACCCTGCTACCACCCCTGCTCATGGTTTGGACACTGTGGACATACTCTGGGGGTATTTCTGCAACTCACAGGGCAAGAGATAGGCAGGCTTGGCATGATTGTGCCTGGAGAGTAGAGGTGAGATAGCCAAAGTAGGCCACTTTGGACAGTGTTTAGGACTCAGCCCTTACACCACCAAGTTGAGACTTTCCCTGATCTCCATGCCACACCCTGATGACCAATTTGCAAAGCCAGTTGCTCAAGACTGAGTGAAACCCAGCAGCACAGCATACATCTACTCTTCGGTTTCTCCTCATCTAATTCTCAAACCAGGAGGCACTGGTGTCATTTTTCTCCCCTGCTATCAGCAAATAGTGTTTCATATTAATAACAAGTCAAGATAACTAAGTCCACCTCTAAGTCAGGAGAGTAGCATCTTCTTGAATCACTGTAATTAAAATGTAAACATCTGTACATTGCACCTCCACCATGTGTTTCCCACAAGTATCCCTCACTGGCATTACATGGTGAATTCCTTGTAAACACACCAGGATTTTTGCAAAACACTGGCAATCATGCTTTAAGTTGCCAAATACTTCTTGACACATTTCTATCTCTTGATAATACTGCTGTGCACATGACAGCTACAACCAGATAATTATTATTTTTGTGATGGTGCAAGGTTTATTCCTTATTGGGGTGGAATGAAACAGCAGTTGCTTGGTTCATTTTCAGTATACAGTATATAGCATATTTAAATCTGAATTGTATATATTCTGCACCATTATGTCCTCTGTAGGGCTGGCAACATCTGGAATCCAATGACATGCTGAATCAGTGTTAACATTGCCCAAGAGTCCCAGCTGGCTGCTGGTATCAGCAACCTCTCAGATGGTTTTTAAAATAAAAAAATTTGCAGCAGCAAGTAGTCCCAAGAAGTGAATCCCCTCCAAAACCACAGTCTGCTATTGCCCAATTCTTCAGCTTGCCTCTAAGCAGTTTATTAAAATGCTTTGCAATTTATTTCTTTTTTGTTTTTAAATTGGAGTTCAAACTGAACATTTTGGTTTGGGTGGAGGGGAGCTAAATTAAAGCAGAGATCAATTTTAAAAGTATCTTTCACTTCAATGGCAATCTTAATTTTGAAAGTGTTAAAATGAAATGCTACTTTTTATTTGGTTTTGTTATTTCCCCAAGCAAAGCAATATGTACGAACCCACCCAAAATCTTAAGTGTTTCCATTGCCCTTAAATTACAGTTGTGGTCCCAGACAAGAAAAAAAAAAACAAATCCCAGGTATTCCCTGGCAGTAATATAGCCAGGGACATGAGGTAGAGCAGCACGTGCCCAGAAATCACTCGTGGCCCTTTTCAGAGCAAGTGGCACAAATGGTGACCATCAGATTTCATCTTTCTGGTCTTCTCTCAAGTCACCAGCCAGGTGCTGGCAGTCAGCGGGAGCAGCAGATTTCCAAGGCCAAGCTCCAGGTCTGTCTCCAGTAACCAGAGATGTCTGAACCTGTGATCCCTATGTTCAGTTGATTGCATGGCTGCTCACTTCTGGGAGGTGATTTGCTGCTGGCTGCTGTTATTACACATGGTTATGAGATTAGTGTATCTGAACATGGGTGTTCATGATTCCAGGCATTTGTAGTTTGGGATTATTTTCTACAAATAGTTGTGGCTTGGAGTCCTATACTCTGTCGTCATTTGGATTATGACTTTTGTTAGCACACAGTCATTACTCAGCTCTGATAAAACTATATCAGAAAAAAGATCATCTCAGCAAAGCTGATAAGAAGTTAGACCCTCTCATGTTAAAAGGCAGCTAACTTCTTGTTCCAGGCATGGATAAATAGGGCTGACGGTGGAATAAAAAGTTATTTGCCTTTACCAAACTCTCTTTATAGGGAGAAATATGATTTACAAAGAAGAATACGTAGCACATTGCTCCAAGTAACCATAAAACTAGATGGCTGGCAAACACTTATCTGAACAGCTTATCCTCCCACTGTTTCCATTACGCTCACTGGTTAGGCAAGAAATACCACAAGACAACATATTCTCTGGGAAAACCTGAAGGTCCTAACCCACATGTCAGTAGCAATCACATAAATTTAGGGCTGACCGCCATTTTGTAAACATTGATACTTTTTCAAAGTAGCTGGTTTGGTTGCTGTTTGTCTTTTGGAAATGAATTTTAAAAGAAAAAAATAAAAAGGGGGGCAATTCACTTGCTTCAATAACAAGGCAATCACAGCAAAAGCCGAGATGTTGTTATTTAAGATGTTAGTTTTTGGCTAAATTTGCATGAATTTTAATTGCTGAAGAAAAACATGAAATGTTGTATTATTTTTTTTTCCCCTGAAATTCATTGCCACTTCTTGGTGCTGTTTCTGCCTAGCAGGAGAAGCAGTACAGGAATGCGGAGTTGCACCCACACCATTATTGCCCATTTTTCTGTTCTCATACGTATAAGGCAGAAAGTAACCCAACATACCTGAACCTCAGTAAAGAGGCTCCCATCACCTCCCGCCCTTTTTTTCACGTGTTGTGTTTTGAAACCCAAAAGATAGATTATAAGTTCACAGAATTACAGACTGATCTGGGTTGGAAGGGACTTAAAGATCATTTAGTTCCAACTCCCCTGCTAGGGACAGGAAGGGACACCTCCCATTAGATCATGGTGCTCCAAGCCCCATCCAACCTGGCCGTGATCAATAACCCTTCAGACCAGGGTTACTGAGCTGTTCCATGGTGTATGGGGAGGGTGTGTGAATTTGTCTGACACCTCCTCCAACAACATATTCTTCTGTTGTCACCAACACAAGCACTGAACTGAAGTTCACCTTCACACTGGTCAGAGCAAACTGTGGTGCATCTCTCCCATACCGCTTGGGTGACAGTGTGGCCCAGTGCCTTTAGGTGCAATTCATCTTTGTACTGCTTGTGAGTCTGAGTTTCCCATCAAGCATTCACACCTCATTTTTTATTGATTAACGTAGGTTGGAAAGGTTTGGAAAAAAAGGTGGTTGAGGCACATGGGGGGAAAAAAGAAAGAATAAAGAGGTTCTAAGTCTGCTCTTCCAGTGATTTACAAGAGTGTATTTTCCATAAGATTGAAAACCAGTAACAGTAAAGCTATTTTTAATCTCTTCTGGAACAAATCCATTTCTGAAAGTTTGACTGGCAAGCCCCAGCAAGCCAATTTGCACCTAAAATCTTCCACTTGTTCACTTTCATTCCACTTTGAGAACTGCCGTAGAAATTCAGGGTTGCTTGGTGTCCGAGTCTTTTTGTAGTGTTGCTTGTTGTTACAGAATATAAAGTGTAGAAGAATCAGAACTGAGGCTTCCTTTTCCCCCCTTAATAACTGTATTATGCTGTCATTCAGCTTCACAGCAGGGATGAAAAACTCTCCTTTGAATTATTGGCATGTCAGTAATTCGCTTTCTGAAGGAAAAATACCCTCCAAAACCCATCAAAGTGTACCTTTCTTTTAACGTGGACAACATTTCATGACCCTTTTTTCTGTGACAGATTAAGTCATTTGTGCAATGAACTCTGACATGAGTATTAATAACCTGCTCCTTGTTTTCTGCATGCTTGTTCACTCACTTTGTCACTGATCATGATGACAGTATCCAAATGTCTTTATGCATTAGAGCAGTTTAGTCATATAGGACTGATTCTTCTGCCCTTCCTCCAGCTTGTTGCTTTCAAAACCTCTTTCCATGTGCTACCAGATAAGCCAAGCCAGGTTTTGCTCCAACTGTGAAGCAGCTTGGATTGAGGGCAGCTGGAAGATGGGGAGTCACAGGGTGAGGTGCACTCACAGTGTATTCAGCCATCATGGGATTGAAACCATGTCTGTAAGTCACAGTCACTTTTAATAAGCTCTTGAAAAAGTAAATCCTGGGCATTCAGTCTCCTGGAAGGGAGCTGTACCTCCCACAGCAAAACAGCCATGTGCTGCTTTTCCCTCTGCCAAGGTACAAGAAAACAGGATGATCTCCTAAACAGACTACATGGTGCAAAGAAAACTGTACATCTTTTCACATGCAGCAACCACACCAAGATGCACACAGACTGGAAGGATGGCTCCGCTGTTTCTTCTCTCATTTATTCTCCAGAGAGCTGTTGTTAAAAATAGTTTGCTTTTGATGTACCTGCATAGACAATATATAGACAAGCTGCTGACCATAGGGGCTTACACACAGAGCTTGCCTGTTCATCACTCACCCTATGTTTGTTCAAGATCCACAAAGGTTTGCAGTTCCAGAGCTGAACTTGGGGTGAGCAGTTCCAACAAATCCCAAATCTCAAAGGTGAACTCAAACAGCTCAGCTTCACCTTGCATATCAAAAGCTTACATAATTATGGAGATAAAGGTATATGGGAGCCCTGATGTACTCAGAAGGCTGGTGAACTCTAGCCTACACCCAGGGATGGTTTTCCTTTGCTCAGATCTGCTTGGGAATTACATGTTTAATTTTTTTTTTCTTAAATGAGCATTAAAAAAGCAGTGACTGCATAGAGTTGCTTCTACAAACAGATTAATGCATCACTGTTTCCTGAATAACCACTTCTATTGCTATTCTGCCACTCAGTACTACAAAAATTAAAGGTGTACCATTAAAAAATACTAAGCCATGCACCACGTAGCACCATTCACCTGCCAGAATCAGCAGTTGCTTCTTCCTAAACAAGTTTTTTAAAGGGAAACAAAAATAATTAGAAATGTTTTCCCATTAAACCTGCTGTGCAGCCACAGACTCGAGCTTCTAATTTGCTGCAGACCTCAAACCATGTTGGGGTCCAAACTATCGTCTTAAATGTTGCTGCAAAGGCTTTTCACAGCCTGAAGTTGAACACAAATCCTGTATCAAGAGACATGGTACATACAGCCTTGTGTCCTTTAGCTACAAGATAGTCTTCTTTCCTACAAAAGGCATCTGAACAGAGGGGTAGCAGTCTCAGATCCTGCTGAACCCACAGGGATGGGAATAACCTTGGTGTGGCCACTACAAGGGGTTTTGGGCAAGTTACTTAACCTCTCCGCTTTTTCTGGTGTTAAAACAAGGTGAGCAAGCCTGAGGTCATTCTGTAAAGCACTGCATTGACTCTGTAACATCAAAGTTCAGGACAAAAGGAAGTAACTTCACTGGAATTTATGTATACTTCCACTTATAAATATTTTGCTAACCTGAGGCTGAAATCATTTTCCTTACATTGAATGTATATTTCTTTTGAAGAAAGTAGTTTGTAAAACATTCTGGCTGCAGGGCAGGAGAAAGTTAAGCAGGTCCACAGCTGCTTGACTTCTGCTCTGGTATCTCTGCAGCACTTCACAATCTTTGCTAAGACAAGCACTCTTCTGCTGGGTTTGGTCCATTCTCCTTGTAGCAACAGGACTGCTGCTCAGAGGTGAAACGGCACAACAGTTTTGGTATAATTTGGGCTCCTTGCATGAATATTTGTTTACTGCGTAAGGACAGGCTGAAGACAGGCTGAGTGAGTTGGGTTTGTTCAGCCTGGAGAAGGCTCTGGAGAAACCTTGGAGCAGCTTCTAATACTCTAAGGGGCTACAGGAAAGCTGGGGAAGGACTTTTTACAAGAGTATGTAGTAATAAGATGAGGGGGAATGGTTTCAAGCTGCATGAGGGTCAATTTAGAATAGATGTTAGGAAGAAATCCTTTACTGTGAAGGTGGTGAGACACTGGAACAGGTTGCCCAGGGAAGCTGTGGCTACCCCATACCTGAAAGTGTTCAGGGCCAGGTTGGATGAGGCTTGGAACAACCTGATCCCCTATGGCAGGGGGGTTGAAACTAGATGATCTTTAAGGTCCCTTCCAATGCAAACCATTCTAAGATTCCATGATAGTCAATAAATATTTTCATAATAGTTGTCCCATCAGTAACTGTGGGGGGTCTGAATGTCACAATAAAAGCACCAAAATAAATCTGTGTGACTTGGAGAGAGCTACCCAAGCCCTTCACTGGGAAAGACACATGAGCCGAGCCCAGTCCTGTTCCAACACAGCCCAAGGAACAAACACTTCCAGGCACCCAACTGCCTCATAGAGCAAATGCTGAGCTGGGACAGCAGCAAGGTGTCTGGGAGGAGACACACGACAAACCTTACAGCCAAAACCAACCAGGAAGCTGTGCAGAAGCCAGTCTGCAAATTCTGCATACTTCAGCTGTTAAAAAAACAGAGCTGTGCTGAGCACTGCCCAACTCACCAGCACATCCACTGATAAATGAGGAACTGCCTTTGCTAACTGCCCCACACACAGTAACAGAGGGGGTGATACTTCAGTAGTTTTTGGTTTGTTTCTTTTAATAAACATATGAACCCAAGTTTTTCCCACCAAAAAAGCTAGGGATCCCACAGAACAGCCAAAGCAGCAAAATAATAATAAAAAAGTTACCTTTCATTTGCTGGCCAAAGTACAGTATGGAATAGAGCAATAGAGCAGAGGACCAAAAAAAGACCCCTCAGCAAAGTCTCAGCAGCCACTGCTGACAGGCAGGCTGCAGATCTGTGCTGGGGCAACTGACCTCAGCCATCTACAAGCCCACCAGGCCAGCCAGTTGTCTGGCCAGCTGTGACTGAAGCTGCTGCAGAGCTTTTCCCACTAGGATTTCTAATTAAAATACAAAGAAGATTAAATCAACAAAAACAGAACATCACACATAAAATGCTTAATCACATACAAGAGATGCTGAGCAGATGCTTGTGTCCCTGGCTCTACACACATCTGAGCTTGCCATGCTACTGAAGGCCTGTTTCAGCTTGTGGGGCTGATGTTATGATATGTGCTCCTCAGGTGATTTGGCTATTAGGTTAATCTCTGGGCCTCAGTTTCCACACCTGTGAAAAAAAGGTAACATTTCTCCTGTAAGGACTGTGAAGAACTGAGCAAGAACAGAGAAAATGTGCTCAGTTGTGAGAGTGGAATCAACCCAACAATGCTCAGGGAAAATCCCTACTGGGCCTGTCCTGCAACTTGGACCTAGCTAGTCTCATTCCCTGCTACAAATGGTGGGAGCCTAACAAAGCAAGCAGCTGCTGCTGCTCCTGAGGCTTTGGATTTGCAGCCACAGTGAGATGTTGGATCCTCATGACATTGCCTGGTGTTTATGAGCAAAAAGAAATACCCTCCAGTGCTGCTAATCGCTCCCACTGCTTCACAGGCCCTGTTTTAGCACTCCAAAAACACTAATTAAACTTTGTGACCCCCTCTGAAAAGCTTGACTGGCAGGGACAGTTGGGTTACTGGTCCTATTCCCACCACACTCCCAGCACAGAGGCTAGGGCTGCTTGTGAATGGGCCACTGAACCACCCCAGGGCACTATAGGTGCTTAAAGGCTTAAAGTATTTGCTATAAAATGCTGTCTAATGCATCTGCTATAGCTGTGCCACCTCCTGTGCTGGGCTGCATGTGGATCTACTCATATTTATAACATTCCTGTGTTCTCCACAGCCCTTTCAGAAGCTTGTTTGGCTGTTTGGAGCATGTATCCCTTCTCCAGGGCACTCAGGGCAAATATGAAACCCTCTAGGGGAACTGGTAGAAGAAAAGCAAAACTGGCAACACAGAGGGATCATAAGTGATGTGAGGATTTCAGCTGCTGTTCAGCCTGCCCTTACTAGGTGCACCCTTCAGGGGAGTATTGGCCATCAGTCCTCATTAGGCTGCCCAACATCCCTCCCTTCCTCTCCCCATGCCCACCCCCTGCCTCTCCAGTTGGCTTTTACTGCAGCGCTGCTGAGATCTGCTGAAATGCTGAATTTCAGCTGCATAAAGCCTGAGGTCTGCTGAGTCAGGCCCTGCAAACTCACATTTTTCACTTTTAATATGTGAAAGAAAAAATGGTTTGGGCAATGCCTTCTCTAAACAGACTAGACATAGTAACGTGTTTGGTACATAGTGAACAGAAGTGGCTAAAATTGAAGGTCTGTCAGGTTTTTTCATTACAAACTGTACAGTTGGATCTTTACTTCTCAGCTGCAAATAGCTGTAGGCTGAAACTTGGCAATACGATCTCTGACAAAAAGTGCACTTTTATTTTCTGAACCTTTTTCTTTGGTGCTCATTTTTGTGTTTTGCATCCGTAAAGAAGCAGTGATCTGCTGTTAGAGATACTTTTGCCATCCCTGTGTAGTGGAGAAGAGCTGACAGCCTGTACTTAAAGGTGATCTGTCTTAGTAGTGCAGGCTTGTAGCTGACCCTTTGACGATTTTAACATAGCTTTAGGAGTGTGAAAATAGAGCTATGGGCTAAAGCTATACTGTCAAAAGGAAAAGAGCAATGAATTCCTCCTCAATGTGATATATACATACGGTGGCTAGCTGTGACATATTTTTCCCTCTGATTTTACAGCACTGTCTTTGTTAAGCTGACAAGCTGTTAAGTGGAAATAAACACACCCAGCACAGATGTCTGTCTGTCCAGGGCATTGAACTTCCCAGCAGGATTCTCAGCTGCCTCGGTACCTGCAAAAATCTGACATGCAAAATTGTGAGTGGGAGATAAGTGTAAAAAAACCCAGAGAAGTCTTATGGCAGAAAGCACTGAGGCAAATCACATCACGGACTTTGTTGTCACTCTTACCTAGACTGTCTCTGTCCTTCAGTGGAAAATCTCTTCCTCATAACAGCATTTTGGCCTGACTGTGAATAGCTCCTCACTTTTCTGTATCAAATATATGTATTTATTTTGTTCCCCATTTACTGGCAGAGGGGACTCTTTGATGCTTTTTCTCCTATGGAGACTGTTTTCCAGTTGCTATGGCCATGAACAGCCAGAGAAGCAAGGTTCCCAGGAACCGGAGAAAAATGCAGTCAGTGACAGCTTAGCACAGTGTTTCAAAGGAATAAATGAATTGTTCTGACTAATAGGTCACACAGGCTCTGACATAAAGTTCAGATCTCAGACTTCAAGCCTGGCTGCAAATAGTTGGAATTTGGTAAAAGGACATTTTTTCCTCCAGGATTACCTCAGTCTGTTTGGGCTGTTGAGAAATCTGTAGTCAATTTAAGAAGTTCATCATGCTCAAAACAAGAAAACAAAACATCAAGGAAGATAGAGATTTTAGCAGATTTTTTTTTTTTTTCCTGAAAATTTTTTGATGTTTCTTCAGGAGGTGTGGTGGACCGTTCTGCCCAAATGTACATTTGCCAGGAACTTAAATCACCTTCACGGGCCCTGTCCAAGATCTGGAGGCTGTACCCTGGCAGCAGATTCAGGGCTGGGGTGGATTTTCTCAGGGAAGTTCATTTTGATGTTAAACACCCAAAATGAACCCAGGGACTCTCTTGAGGGCTGTGACCACAAACTGCCTAAAGAATAGATAAAACAGAGGGATGCAGGAGGTGCCCCATTAGCCCTCAAGGAGTGCTACAGCACAGCCTTGGGGGACATGGGAATTGAGGTTGGGAATGGACACCAGGATATTTTACATCCAATTCCTTGTTTCTGAAGGTAGGTAACTTTAGAGGATGATGAAAGACATTTTTCCAAGGCAGACTGAACACATCCCTGTAAGAGTTTACCCTAAATCCCAATGCTAAAAGGTGGGGACCATCCAACAGCTGTTCTGAAAACATTTCACCTTGAAGTTCACTTAGCTTTTATTTTAAAAGATAAAGATGCATTTATCATCTGCTTCCCAAATTCCATAAGCTTTGACTTAAAACCAAAGCCAGCAAAGTAAAAGTCGCCATTTGTGCATTGGTGGCTTGGATGCTATTGTCATCTGTAAGCTTCCCCATTTCTCTCTGTGTCTTTTACATTTTCAGCCTTAATGCTGTCCTGCAGCAATGAGTTTCACAGTTGAATTGCACACATTTTAAGAAAGGATTCTCCTCCCTCTTAACTAAGAGCCTGCCTTGAACTTCAAAGCTGTTTTTTTTAGTGTGTATAAATAAACTGCAAGCTTGCAAGGGAATATGGGACTCCTCATTTAGTTCAAGGTGCATAATAAGGATGTATGAGCTCAAACTTACTTAGTTCTGTGGGTCTGTATTTGAGATAGCTGAAAAAACTTCTCATTACTCTTTGGTTGCATAGATTGAAATTTAAACCTCAACTCAAAGAGAAAATTAGTCTCAGAGCCTCAGCGTGAAGCAGGAAGCACATCCACCTGATCCGCAAAAACCCCTTCTTGGGACACTGTGTTGCACTCAAAAAGTGAAATATTTTCCAGTGAATGGCAGCTCAGAGATTAATTATTTTACAGTGTTACCTGCTCTACTTGGGTGCATTTTCTGCTCATTTTCTTCTACTGTGTCAATACCTCTGATTCGCCATGGTCTGGTTAGTGCTTAGGGAGCAGCGAGCATCCTGCACAGCTATTTGTGCAAAGCTGAATCTGACTGTCAGCAATTTGTTATTGTTACCTCCTGCTGCATGATAAGGATGTTTTCTGCAGGGTGACAGCTGAGTAATCTCTCACTGCATGTACCTCAGGTTTAAAAAAAAAATTAAAAAAATAAAAAAAGGATGAAGAAAATCTCCTGTCCCTAAAGGCTGCCACGCATGCAAGTGTAAGGAGACAACAAACAGCCTGGACTCTAGAGATAAACTAAATAATTACCTGGTGGTTATTAGTAACCTATTAACACAAACCTGATTTTATCATTGCAGGTAAAGTTTTGTATGAAAATGTTTGATGAGCAGTGACAAAGGTTTTACTCCCTGCCATGGCAGCCCACAACACCCTTGGGAGAGCATAGCAGTAAAATCACAAAAACTCCTGTTCAAGTGAAAGGATAAATGATGACTGTGGGAAGCACCTGAAAAGAAGGGAATTGGTCCAATACGTTCACAGATATTTGCTTCCAGAAGCCCAAAGCTGAACATCCACTCTAGGCTGGCACAATATTCCTGAGACATTCTTTTGCATTGAAAGAAAAAATATATATATACACACACATACACATAAATATACTTTTTCATCTTTTTAAGTTACAAGAATGATTTCCCATCTTCAGCCATTTAGGGAGAAAACATCCCTGTGACTCAGGACAGAAGGACTGCCTGCTTTTGAAACATCACAGCTTTTGTGTTTGCCATGAAAGCTGCAGCAGCAGCCACGGCTGAGCCTCAGGTAGTTTGTTGGGGGTTTTTGTCTGTGGGTTTTGGGGTTTAATTTTGGATTTGTTTTGTTTTGGTTTTTTTTTGTGAGAATAGGTAAAATAGTTAAGTTTTGAAATAGCTAATCACCCTCCCATTGAGCTGTCCCAAGGATAGTTTCAAAGAAAATGACAGAAGATTGCTGATTACTCCATGTATTTTTAGACAACAAGCAGGACAACAGCGAGGCTTTGAGAAGGATGGCTGTGGCAGGCTGAGCAGGAGCCTGCCAGAAAGTGTCACGACCCTGCCACCTTGTGACAAGGCGCTACAACTGCAAAACCACGAAGCCTGCAAGCCCTGGAGCTTTCAGATGGACCTAGCTCTCCACCGGGATGCCCAGAGGTCAAAACAAGGGCAGGTGGCCACCAAGGTTTCACGCAGAGCCCAAGGTAGAGGTGAAGTCACTGGTGTGAAATTTGGGAACTAGACCCTTTCTGTGGGTGATGGTGTCTTGGCCTCTCCCTGCACCCGAGCTCTATCCTAGGCCCTGTTTTGCCAACATCCAGCTGCTGTCTTAGGAGCTGGCAAGGGTCAAAGCTTTTTAGAAGATCTCTGAGCTGCCCGGACAGGAGGGGAAATACTCCCACCACAGGGAACTGGATGTCAGGAGCTCCCACATGGAGCAGTGAGAGCAGTGGTCCTTACCAGAGAGTGCAGATATAATTTTTCAGTGGTTGGCTCTGCTTCTCCTCCTAGACAGGGCCCTGCAGAGTCCTTCAAACTTGGCTATTTAAGAGAGGGGAAAAATAGGTTAGCCAAGTTTTTTATCCAGACTTATGTGATGTTTTTGTCTGCTTTGCATCTTCTTGCCTTCCTTGTCCTAAGAAAGCAGCTGCCTTTGGCCTTCTAAGGGGAAGTTTTATGTAATGCTTGAAAAAAAAAAACCAACAAAAAAGCAAGTGTCTTATTTTGAAAGCCTCAGCCAAGGAGACACGTTATCACAGCTTGTCCATCCTCAATGCATGCAGAGCTGTGGCACTCAGCCAGTGCTGCTCCTCCGTTTTGTTCCCAAAACTGCCAGAAGTGAAGGTTACTTTGGTTTTCCATTGTTCTGGTTTTCCTGCAAAAGGTCTTTTAGTGCCATTAGGTCGTGATGGAAAAGGCCTTCCTGCCTCACATGCTATGTGCCAGGTTCCACAAGGTGCAGCAGCTTTCACTCAACCTGGGCAGGAGTTTCTTCTTCCACTGACCAGCTGCCCCAAAAAGAACCAGCTCACTTCATGCTGAGCTCAATAGAGATAGGCACACAGACATATTTGTGCCTCTGAAACTGTAAAGGATGAGAGGTCACCTTTGGGACAGAGGTGCATTATCTTCTTTAATATTTGCTTTGCTGAGATGGAGAGACCTCAAGGAAAAATTTTTCATTCCAAGAGTTTTCCAAGAGTAATTGCTTGCTACAAAATTGCAACACAGGGAAGCAGAGTTCTCAGAGGCATGTTGGATAAGGCTAAGTGCACAGACAAAAATTAAGACAAGCATAGCCAGCTATCTGTTGTCACAATTTAGGAAAAACAGGTGTCCAGTACCTTGGTGGGGTCACTGGTGGCTCCACAGGACATCAACAAGGCCACCTGGAATACAGCTTAAAAAGTGAACTGGCAAATTTCGGTGACAAATGATAGAATGAAATTTAAAGTATTTGCTCAACACCACAATGCTCAGCTTTTCACAGATATTGTAACTGGTTGATTTCATCATCAATCAGAAGACAACATGTGTGGTTATGTAGTCCTGAAAGTAACCAGTCAAGTAAAGGAAGAAAGAGGAAAAACAAGAGGTTCAGCATCATCGCTGGTGTAAGAACAATGGGATGGCAAGTAAGGGTAGCAGAGTTCAAAATAACAGGAGGAGACAGTTATTCATGACATGGCTCAGAGGTTTAGGGAAGTAATTGCTGGAGGATGGTGTGGACACAAACAGGTTCCTTAGGTTCAAAAGCATGTAGAGAAGAAACTCTCTAAGGGTCACTAAATACATGAACCCACAGCCCCATCAGGAAATTCTTGAATGAAAAATAATTCTACAAAGGGAGAGCAGTATCATAAGTGCCTGCCCTTTTATTTCTGTCTTCAAGGTATGGTTTCAGATATATTTTTAAATTTTTTAAAATAGTATTTTAAAATAGCATAACATTAAGTAGTATTAAAAGTAGTATTTTTACACTATTGCAGAAATAAGAATTGCCAGCAATGGGGCCTGGCCAATCTTTGTGGAGCAGAGCCACAGAAAACTCTAACAGAAATTTGATGGGATAAGTCACTCCACAGTCAGTGCAAACTTCCAGATGAGTTGGCAATTCAACTCATCTACATCAGAAACCTAACTAGGACAAGCCAACCTTGAGCACCACGAATAGCAAGATAATAAGAGACACATTGAGGACATGCCTTAAGAATATCACCAATATAACTTCCACATCAAGTGGATGTAGCCTTAAAAAGCACCACACAAAAAACAGAGAAGTTGTCCAAATCTTACATAAAAAGCTTAAAATAACCCCCAAACCAGCTTAAACAGAATGGGACACATCTAAGACAACTAGCAGACATTCCCAAATAGCCTATATATTTGAGACTGAGGAAGAACAAGCAGGAAAAGAAAGTGACTTTTCAGTGGGGCAGGTTCCATAGAGATTTATATTCCTATAACGGAATTTCTTACTTGACCTGTGTTCAAATACACACTGGGAGTCCTCACACTCTGGGAGCATTTTTTGGATACACAGTCTGGATAATTCTGGAAACAAACTTTGGAATAAAAGGATGTTAAATGTTTTATTTAGCTGTATTGCTTATGTCACTTGAGTCATGGTCCCCCTTGAACAACTGCATTATGTCACGTAGCCAGTAGCTCTCAGATCAAATCTTAGTAGCAAATGCTAAACTGCAACAGTTTACTGACCCATTGAAAATTATTTTACACCTACACACTTCAATCACCAAGACTTTCAGTGCAAGAATCTACAGGAAATGGGAACCTGAAGTAACACCACGTCTGCAGCTCTTTCATCAAGCTGGGCCAGCACTGCCAGGCTGGAAAGTAGGAATTTGTTGAGTGGAGGCACTGCATATTTGGAGGTACAAAACTATGGTTATTTATCCTTTTCCATCCTCATCTTTTGTATGATAGATGTCTTTTGTAGAAAATCAGATTCTTACATCTGGGTACAAAGATCCTATCTTTTCAGAGGTTGTCTTAAGACAGCCAAAGCCATTAGTCAGTGGTAGAAGAGACGGACAGATTCAGTGGAAACGGTGCATGCAGAAGCTCCTGTCCATTGTAATAGGAATTAAAGAACATCAGGCACTGAGAATAGAATACTTGAAATGCAGGCCTAATAAGTACACCTTATGAAGTTTTTTTATTTAGCATCTCTGGGCAACTGGCTTGATGAAACAGGTTTTTAAGTGGAAGATATTTGATTTCACACCTAGACCCTTGTTTACGGATTTGTTGCTTAATGCACAAGAACAGGTAGATTTTCTGTAATAGGATCAAGATAGATAGATAGATAGATAGATAGATAGATAGATAGATAGATAGATAGATAGATAGATGTAATTTTGTTATATATATTACAAAAATCTAGTTGGATAAATCCATGCACAGAGCAGTGCTAAAGAAAGAACCATCCTTTTAAAAATCTACCCAGTGTTAATTTACTCTTCTAGATTTGTACCATCTGGTATATTTGCAGTAACGTTCTGATGTATCCAAGCTGACACACAATTACCTCTAAGGACATTTATAGACTGTCTATTCATATTCAGCAAATATGGCAGCACCAAGATTTAAGCAGTGAGTTCTTAACACTGATACAATGAACTCCTGAGGGACTCTCTAATCACAGAAGCTGGCAGGCCACTGTCCACTTAAACAGTTAAGTAACTCCATGCTAGGTGTATTTTTGAAAGCCTCCTTTGCCCAGAAGAAACAAATCTGCTTGGAGAGACAATGTTTGAAAACCTGTCAGAATCCATTTGTACACATTTGTATCCCAGCACAAGGTAGGGGATTGCAAACAGCAGGAGGGCTGGTACTTCTAAGCCTTCATTATGCATCTTAGCTATGTCAAGAGAGGAGAAATACTTACCACTGAATCACATATGCCCTGAAGATGTAGTTTAGGAGCTTTTGGATAGATAATTGATTAAAATAGTCCTTGAGCTGAACATAAAGGCAGGTCACAGGTGCGTCTTCTGAACTGAGTAGCAAGTATCCCTTCATCAGCTTTCTTGGTAGGATCAAATTACAAAAGTGTTTTTGCAGTGTTTGATACCTACTAGGAAAGCAGCAGTAAATGAGAAAAAAAGAAGGGGGATCAGAAGAAGGGCATGACACAGAGAATTTGCAGAGTTATTGCTGTTTCATATGATATGCCACAGTAGATGCTTGGGATCTGTGTATGTTAGTTTGAAATCAGCAAATCAGTGTAATTGAAGATGCTTAGTTCTGCCAGTGAAGGTTAATAAAAGTTCTTTAAATAATAGGCTTGTAAATGTACAAGTTGTCTCTGTCCCCATGCTGAGCCCACTGGAGGTCAATGAACATAGACAGCACTGTCTAGGGTCTGGGCTACCCTGCCTTGCCTTTAGACCTCCTCCACCTGGTTAAGTGGCAGTGACAATTCCCAGTGCTACCTGAAAAAGTCCATAGAGCTCCTGGCCAGGGTTTAAGCCTGAAGTATCCCTTTCTCTGGAATTCAAAGGCACATTACAGAACAATTTATTTGCAGTGTAAGTGGAGCTTAGAGACAGAGCAGTCATAGGTCCTGTTATTCTCAGCTTTGGTGTGGGTGGATTCACACACCAGTGACTTCTACTTTGAGTATGAGACTATAAAAGCCTGTCAACAGCAGAGACACTTTCTGAAACCTCCCTGCCTTTGTTAGCACCAGCTGAGAGTCATGCAGTCTTTCGAGCTGGAGGTGATCAGCCACCAGCAACGGATTTAACACCACGGCAATTACACCTCATAGATTAGATTGGGGCCTGATGACATGGTGTTAAGAATGCCTGTGGCAACCAGCAACCTGTCTGTCTTCAGGCTGCTTGCAAGCAAGAAGATAATTTGCCTGTCCCACGATATCATGTGCTCTTACATTTTACAGAACGATTGGCAGTGGAAACTTTATGAAAAGGAAAGGATTTCTGAAGACTCCTACTGAAAGTAAAAGCTATCCAAGGGAGAAGAAAACTGTCTAATGCCTCTGAAAATCCCATAGGAGTGGACTGCAGACATATTTCTGCAGGCATGATAGTTTAAGGAATAAATAAATGAGAACATAGCATGGAAACAGAAATTAATTCTAGATTTTATGTGCTGGGATGGACAGGATCCTTTGGTTTCCTCTTGAGTAAGAGTTTGCATGGTGCCTGTGTGTACGTGTGTGGAATGAGCGTTGCATAGCTCGGGTAACAGGTCTGCGGGCACAGTACCGCAATGAGAGGAAGGGAAGAGATGCAAGAAGGAGGGGAAGGATAATTTAATTTGGAAGGATTATTTTTTGTTCTCTAGTAGCAGGCATTTAGGGATTAACAGTTTTGCTCTTACCTTGGTCTTGGCTGAAGGTGTTTTACTATGCAGAGTGCAGTAAGAGCATGTAAGAAATCAAATTGATCCCAGAGCTGTGAGCAGCTTCTGCCCAAATACCATGTGCTCAGCGTGCATGTGTACATATGTCTGGTGCACACGCTGGCAGAACATACAGGAGCTACAGAGGAAGAGCCTGTCTTTAAAAAGACAGTAAGACAGCCATTTCTGCAATAAGAACAGATACATTCCGCACCATACATGACTACAGGAGCATTTATCCAGCAGATGGCAACAACAGACCAGTTTGTAGCACAAGGCCAGCCTTCACTGGCTGTGAAAAAAGCTCTGTGCTGTGTGTGCAGTACCCAACACACCTTCCTCAGACTGGCTTCTTCTATTCCCTGTGTCATAGCCACTTAGTACCACAGGGCACAGTTAAAGTCAGAAGAAATAATCAGCGCTGGAGCTCTTGGCTTCTGACTTCATTGTGTTTACAAGCCTTAAAACACACTCTGCATTTTAAACAGCCTAAAAATGTGGCTCTCTTTGAATAAGCTTAATTTATCTCGTATGTATCCTTTTGCAAAATGATACTGTAAGGAAAGATTAGGTTGGGAACACAGATAAACATGAATCATAAAAAAGTAAAGTGTCCAAACCAATGTTTTATCAAAAGGTGTCTCTTCCCTGCCACGTGCAGAAGTTGGGTTAATGGACCAAACTTTTAACCATATTCTTTTCATTGCTTCTGAGCCATCTTAAACAGTTGCTTTTAGGAAATGCTCATTAGCACCTCGGAAAGTGATTATGCTGCTTGAAACGGTGGACTCGGCTCCTGGCCTCTAGGGAAAAGAATTTTCCTGTGGAACCTGGGTACGGCAGACACTGATATCCATGGAACTATCAGGCATTCTCCACTGCTTAGCTGCATCTTTCTTTGCCCAGGCCCTGGGGAAGTTATATTTAGTAATCATCATCCCTGTGCCATTGTTTTTCCATCCAGCTTATGACAGCACTATTGTTTTTAATAAACAGCAATGTTGTTTTGGTATTTGCAACGTATAATAAGAATGAACATGGAAGACATACAGCACAAGGTAAACTTACAGCTGAAGGCTCCAGTCTTTTTCTCCAAAACTCGAGTTATATGTAGCTTTACCTTTAAGCTGTAGTAGAGGCCAGATTCAGGCAGTGAAAATGATTGCTCAGGTGGAATTCAAAGCTAGGGGAACCCTGGAAAGGCTGTGTATGGCTGTGAACACGGACTGATATTCATTGGAAATAAAAAAATTGAAATAATTATCAATCCTCTGCAGAAATTATACATGGGATGGGCAGGAGAGAAACACCTGAGAGCCAAAGCCATGATTCAGTGGTATGTAAGATAGCAATTTTACAGTGTGGCTCTACACAATTTAATTTTCACTGAATCCAGTGAGTGGTGGCCATCCAGGGCAGGTGTCATGCCAGCTGTGGCTCAGGAGGAGGAAATGTCAAGCCCCAGCAGGTTATTGTCCCCAGGCCTATCTAGTTTCTCAGGAAAAGGGTGATATGGGTTGTCATTATTACCATTTGCTAAATGAAATAGCTGCTGTAGTGCTCCATCCATCCTCACTTGACTGGCACTCTGTCATGCTGCAGCTGAATGTCACAATTTAGCTGTGTTCTCCTTTGCTGTGTATTTTCTGTTCAGGGGACTGCAATGCTATTTTCACTATTTTCTGCTCTCAAGTACTTCTTCAAGAATATATCTTCAAGAAAACAAAACAAAACAAAAACAAAGAAAAAAACAACCAGTATGTTGAAGAGCAAACTGCCTAAAGATCTTTTATCACTCATGTAAACTCATGACACACTCATTTGCTGTACGTGTTATCTTTACATTAATACAGCTTCCAAATGACAGGAATAAATCCAAACCAAAGGGAGAAAGTTTCCCTTTGCTCCCGTTTCAATACAGGGGCAGAATTATCACTTTAGAAATAACTTTCCTCTGTCATTGGTAAAAGTAAAATAATCCGACATATGAATGGCTGCCACACCACAGCACACAAAGCTACTGCTTTTAATTAGTTAAACTGAGGGCTTTTCAGTTGTTCCTCTGCTCTTCTAATGAGGAGGGCTGTGAGGTGTCTTTGAACTAGCTAGAGACTTGAAAGATTTAGTAAACAAGGATTCTTTATACCATTTCTGGTAAGAGCTTGTCCTGACAGATGTCTTCTTCCTCCTGAGGTTTAGACTACAGTTTGATTTTTTTTTTTTTTTTCCCCTTAACCTCTGAAGCATTTCATAACATGATGGGCAAAAGCCCAGCAGTAATTAGCCTGATTGAGCATTGGAAGTGTAGATGGAAGAAATGGCTGGAAATCCTTACTGTTCTCCAAGCTGACACTGATGGGTCCTTAGGCCTCAATCATGACTCACACATTTTTGAGATGCCCTGGCTGGCAGTCCTGGTGCACACAGACCTCAGGTGTCACCCCCCCATACACCCTGGGACAAACCAACTCCCCCCTCCTGCTGCTCCAGTGTTGTGCCTACAGAACTAGTGAGGGAAGGAGCAGAGTACAGGTTAGCATGCTGGCAGGGGACAAACTGCCAAGTGTCACTCACGGGTACTGAAATCTTATTTTTCAAAAGTTTCCATCCTGACATACAAAGCACTGAATGCTTCTAAATCTGGCAGTGATAGCCTGGCAGGGTGCCCTGGGTCATGTCTTACATAAAGAGTTATTTGTCTCCTGTACGGTGCTCTTTACCCTACTTTCATAGTTAATCACCAAAGCTACCTTAAATCATAACAGCCAGGTTTCTGTATGACTGTGCTTGCTCTTGCTTGGCTCAGGGACCCCTTCCTACTCCTCAGGCTTCACAAATGTCATGGTTTAAACCCAGCTGGCAACTAAACCCCACACAACCACTCACTCACTCCCCCTGCTGAGAGGGGGGAAAGAATCACAGAATTACAGAATTTTTTAAGTTGGAAGGGACCTTAAAGATCATTGTGTTCCAACACCCTTGCATGGGCAGGGACACCTTCCACTAGAACAGGCTGCTCAGAGCCCCATCCAACCTGCCCTTGGACACCTCCAGGGATGGAGCTCCCACAACATCTCTGGGCAGCCTGTTCCATCTCACCATCCTACACTGAAGAATTTACACCTGATCTCTAACCTAAATCTTAAATCTCTCTTCTTTCAGCTTGAAACCATTACCCCTTGTCCTCTCACTGCAAGCCCTGTAAAAAGACCCTCCCCAGCTTTCCTGTAGGCCCCTTCAGGTACTGGAAGGCCACTATAAGGCCCAGAGCCTTCTGTTTTTCAGACTGAACAACCCCAACTTCCTCAGCCTGTCCTCACAAGAGCGGTGACTCAAGTGAGTCATGCAGTGTAACATCCTCTTAGAGGGAGGAGGCTCTAAATCCCTGCAGTTACCAACTTCACTGAGGATTATTGTAAAGAAACACAGTCACAGTCATCCCTGCTCTGCTTCAAACTTGATGGAGCAGGTTCAGATGACCAGTTGCTGTGAGATTTCGCTGGTGCAGACTAGCAGTTTGCCAGGAAACCTGGCAAGACCATAGATTCCAACAGCTGTGCTAAATCCTTCTGAACTCCAGAGAAGTTCAATTGAAAAAGTCGAAGGAAAACTGAAATGTACAGACTGATGTGCAACCACAAGGGATGGGAAAGCTGGATGCCAGCACTGAATTTCAACCGTTCCTCAGCAATGTTATATTTCTAATGAGAGAAGGAAATAAAGAAGCATACAACCACTTAGTCCAAATGAAAGCTATACAGAGTAATTAAACTTACATTTATCAGCAGAGATAGCCAGCAGAAAAATATAATTGTGCCTTTATTTCGCCACAACACCTATCTGATAAAGGCCTTTTGGCTGTAATATAGACATTTTTGTGACTGTTACCTCATTGAAGACTTGCCTACACTAAAATGAAAAATTGCTCCTTTAAAGCCCCAAATCCTCTTTACTGCAGCCAGTGTTTCACTGCTATATACTGTGACATACTGGGCAGCTTATTTGCATTCAGAAAAATGAAATAAGCTTTGCCAGCACAACAGCCCTCTCCAGCAGCAGAACTGCAGCTGCCATAACACCAACACTAGAGTCATCAGAGAGGTCAGGAATCAGATAACACCAACATAATTTTTATTTTTTATTTAGTAGTAGATACATCAAAGTACTTGTCTTTAAAAAGTTAAAGCTGTGAGGTTAATGCATTGACTTTTGGGTTTTGTTGGGGTTTTTTTGTTTGGTTTTTGTTTGCACTGTGCTCTTGCACCCTGTGCCAGGTACTGCACAAACACAGCAAACGAGAGTTTTTGCATGGAATTAATGAATATTCAGTTATGGGCAGCTTTAAGCACCAAACTCAGTTGGGACATACAGTATAATTTATTGGAATAGACTGGTCTACAGGAGAACAATATTTTGAAAGATTTAAAATGTTTGGGGAAAGAGCTGGCAAAGGCTGCAATGCATTTAATTCTTCCCATCATGATGTAACCTGTCATCAGACACTGGCTTCTCAAACAAAATCTGGCAGATTTGAAGTTTACCACATTATGTCTCCCAATCTGCTTTCATAGCCTTCCTCTTCCTCAAACATTCAGGCTGCATTGCATTTTCCTTACTGCTCTGAGAAAACAGCACACTTTGCCAATATGCTCCTTACTTTCTGGTTATTTTTAAATCTCTGCAAAAGCTCACACTTTCTTCTGTAACCAGAGCCTATTGTTTATGGAAGCAGATCCAATTTACTTTTGGTAAGGAAAAAAAACCAACAACAACACAATAATATTAACCACTGCAAGTATTTGCGTTGTTCTCCTGCATTGTTTTGCTCTCAAAAAGGAATTCTTTAGAACAGCAGAGGCACCAAGTCTCCTTCTCTTACTCTTTTTTCACCCTCCCCCCCTGCTCTGAAACGGTGGCTTTCAAGCTGTGACCTTTCTTTCGTGGAGGCCAGCTTGTTATTTTGGGTTGGATTTCCCTGCCGATTGTTCTGCGCTTCCTCCCGCGCTGCCCTGCGGGGAGGCCGTTCCCGGCAGGGTGACCACCCTGCTCCTCACCCAGCCCAGCACAGAGCGCGGGGCTTCTGGGGTTGCTGCGTGTGACCACGGGAAGAGTCAGGCTCCTGGCAGCCTTTCCTACCTTCCAACGGATGGCCAAAAATACGTCAGTTGCTCCTAATAGCCACAAATTATAAAAGCCTGGCAAAAGCAGTCATCACCCACCACGTACGCAGAGTATATAACCATCACTTGGATGTCGAGAAAGGCAAGAGCAGCTTTCTAAAGCTGCTGTCCAAGAACTCCATCCATGAGTGTCATAGTAAGACCCACATAAAAGCCTGATCTTTGCTTGTGTGCCTAAACAGCTAATACATTTCTCTGCAAATTACCCCATGGGAATAAATACTTGTTGTCAGACCCATGCTCACTTTCTCTTAGCAAGATTTTTCTTTCATATTACAAACCTTTGGAAGGACACACAGAATCCATTCACTTTCTCACAGTACCTCTGCAGGACCTGAAGTAGTTTGTGTCACTACAAAATGAGGAACCCACATGCAAAAAGCAAAAGCACAACACACGTAGGCTCCAGAGCAAACCTTTAAATTAGTCCAAAATTCTAACACCACCTTTAACACAATACCTTGGCTGCTCTTAACTGACAGGAGCAAAGTCCAGCCACCCCAGGAAGGTCAATGGGCTGGGTTTTTTTGTGTGTGTGTTTTTTGTGTTTTGTTTTTTTGGTTTTTTGTTTGTTTGTTTGTTTGTTTTTTGAGAAAGCAAAATAAAGTTGTAAAATACAGATTTACTGTGCTGAAGGAGCTCATCTTGAATTCTCTGTGCTGCCACTGAGCCTAGCAACCAATTCTGTCAAAAAATAAACTGGTACATCTCTAATGCACTTTGGAGCAAACCACGTGCATATGGATTCCTTGAGGACTGCTGCATTCCTAAGAATCTGGAGCTCTCAGGAAAGAGGCTTTATTTTAAAGGCAACATGTTGTGGTGTATGCATTATAAAATATTATCAAAAATTCCAGTTCACCAGGAATTTGAAAGCTACTTGTTTCTGTCTGACTCAGGATGTAGCCTCACTGTGAAGAGAGAAAGTTTCTTGTGAACATGAAACTCTGTTTTCAGCCAAAGCCTGTCAAGACCCTGTTCTCAACTTGTGTACAAGGAGCAGAAATAATTAGAGGAGTCTCTTAAAGACTCATTTCATTTTGAAGTAGTTTATATTTCAGAGTTCAAACTGGGACAAAGTGCATTCTTTCACTCAAAATATTTGTAAAATTTTTCACTTCTGTTTCTTTCCCAATAATAGTTTCCATCTGCCACTGACTGCAAGAAAAAACCCAATGTCCAAGTTTTAAAAAATGCTTACTTATTTTTGCATCCATTTTGTAATTTTGAAAGCTTTACAACACTGACAGAACAGGCAAAGGAAAAACAAATATGGTACTAATATGACCTTTTAATTGCTTTCTACTTAGTTCATGGTGAGATATAGTTGGACGCAGAGTCCCAGTTCTAGTCAAAGTCTGAATGCACTTCACTAACAGTGTAAGTAAAGCTTTAAATACTTACAAAATGGAAAAAAACACCTACAAAATTAACCCCCTCCTCAAAATTCTCCAACCTTGGCAAACAGCTACTGTGCTCAGAAACAGACTGTGAGACAGAAGGAAGGTGATAAAAAAACAACATCTGAAATAACAAGATGTTTTCTAAAAAGTGAAACAAGATAAAAATTTAAATTTAAGGGAAATATTTTGCAGCACTAAATACTTTTTATACAAAAGTCTATACTTTGCAAGATAAATGTTTAAGACACAAATGTTTGCCATCTGTAACTGCAGTGCTGAGCTAAGCAGCAAGATGGAAAAGGTGTCGTGGCAAATTGCCTTTTCTCCATCTCTTGAGTGCTGCGTTTCAATGAGCTGGCCCGTGTCCCAGAAGCAGAAATGCCATTTTTGTGTTGTGAAAAATGCAAGGTGCTCAGCCCAAGAAAAGTGGCTTCCTAGCAGCACAGCCATGCTTTTTCTTGTGCCCACACTAGCTGTTCCAGAGCTACTTCAATAATATGCTTGTCATTGTGTCTGCAGTGACAAATTTCCTCACATCTACATCTGCTTACAGGCAAATAATTTTTTCTCCTTGCAAGTAATTTGGTCTACAAATAAAAGAATATACTGCCTAGAAATAAAAAGGGAAATAAATATGTATAAGTGGTTCTCATTCCATGATACACATGCTATTTGTGTGTGCCTGAATGCAAGAAAGTATAAACACAAATATCTCAGAATGTTTGTCTGTGTTCACTGGCTCATTTTCATCACACATGTACTCTGATGCTCATTATGTGAAATATGTTTTTTATTTCAGAAGCAGCTTTTATGACATATCTGAAAACATAAAAGCACGTGCTTCACTTCTGACACAAGACATCTTTCCTGAACTCATTTTATCTAGAAGTGTGTATACTCAGAAAGTATCCAACACTGTTCATGAGATACTGTTACCCAAAAGTACTCCAAAGTTTAATACTTTTCCAGATAGTTTAGAATAACTTCCTTCTTCAATCCATCTTTTAATCAATTCTTAACCCATCTTCTCACCCTTTCATCGATCCCTCTCCCCAGCACACTTCTATTCATCTCACTAACGAGAGGCAGATTGATTTCTACCATTTCACCTTCAGTTGCCTTATTGATGCAGTGACTGTCTAGAGGGAGGACAATTACCATATGGTGGCAGTGGCAGGGAAGCTCAGTTAGAGGACAGAGACATATGCCAGAGAACTTGATGCTCAGCTGCTGTCTGAGTTGTAAGGAAGCTGTGGCTATTCTGATTTACACAACTTGAACATATTTAACTTTAATTATAAGGATCTTTTGAAAGCTAAAGCTAAACTACAAAATGGCCAGAGCTTCATGGCAACAGTACATCTGGTCTTTGTTTTAAAATGAATGACACTCTCTTCAACATTTGAGATTATCTGCTAAGCGATTACATACCTATACATATGGCAAAAGATTAGCACTTTCCACACATACCTTCTGTCAGTGTTATTCTTACAGGCCCAGTCACCTCTACTGGGCCACTCCAAGACGTGAGATGTGAGAAATGCAGCTGTTAAATTACAGGAAAAGTTAAGAAAGTAATTTGGAGGACACATCTTTGCAGCAGTTCAAAGACTGGTCAAACAGTTTCAATACTATTTATATATATATATTTAATTTAAATTCAGTCTTTGATGTCTTTTTCCCAGGAGTGCATGTTAAAGGAAGTTCAACCAATCATCAAGTTGTATCCCGTTTTCCATGTCTGTCCAGCCTTACCTGAAGAGATGATATATTTGACAGGTTTTAGCTTGCCTCTATCACTCTGCCTTTCCACCTTTTTTCACTTTTGTGATTTGTGATGGGCAAATCTCAGAAGATTTGAAGCTTGGCTTGGAAAAGCAACAGTACGTTTGAAGTTTACTTTTCAATTTTAAGACATCAGGGTCACTGCAGCAAGCATATGAACTATATGCTTTGAATTGATGGGATTTGAGTGACCGAAGACTTTGGCAAACTTCAGGAAGAGGAACGACTAAAAACTGTTTCTCAGGAGCAACCAATATAGTTACAGTGCGCAAAAAATTCAACAGGCCCAAGGAATTAATTTATTTTTAGTAGCATCAGGAGAAATAGAGCTGAAGGCATCAAGGGATTGTTCTACTTTGGAGCGGGACTCAAATGCTGTATCCCATGTAAAGCTTAAAGACTTTGGATGCTCTGGCCAGATTTGGGGTAGTGGGTATAGCTGAAGACTGAATGTTATAGAGATGGTGTCCTTATAGAAATAATGCATATACTCCCTGCATGGCCCAGTAACTGGAAGGCATGTATATTGTCCTCTGGGCTGCAGAGTGCACTCTTACATCACCCTCCCTATGAGACAGTATTATGCTTAGTGTGGAAAACTTAACTGTGATTCTTCACTGACTTTTGACACCACTTTAAATCAACTTTCCATGGAGAAAGATCATCTCCAGAACTGGCCTTGACTGTATTTTCTCACTGAGAAAGCAGACAAGAGACAAAAATCAAAGCCTAATTCTGTTGCATGCTTTACCAAAGCAAAATATAACACCTATCAGGGATATAGAATCTATCTTTTTATTTATCTACTGTATGCTGGTGTATAACTGTGACAAGTACGTTCTTCCTGTTTCCAAATATTATGGTATCACAGAAAAGTATTCCAATGAACAAAACAAGTATACTTACTTTTCATGTAATATTTTACATTAGCTAGAAAAAAAGGTATAGACAACAGAAAGACCTGACTAAAACTAGAGTGGTTTTGATGAAATTTTGCTTTGTCAGAAAAATTCTCATCAGGAGGCTCATAGGGGTCCCTGTGGGTTACAAGCAGGAGACAAGCAGTTTGCAAGTGTTTGAGCTTTATGTGTGCACACCTGCACAAGTCCAGGACAGAAGAATTTTGGGGCAGGAGTTAGGTAGATGTTACTGGTATTGGCCACAGGAATCTAAAGCAGCAACCCAGATCCTGCAGTTCCTTCATGCAAAGAAAATAATTTTTGTAGTGGAGGCAAAATGGGTGCTGAGCTCTTTGGAAGATTTGGCCTCCAAAAGCAGTACAATAAAAAAAAACATTTTCTCATATGGGTGGTATGAGCCTTGGGGAATGAATGTTTGTGGAGCACTCGGACCCTGGTATGAAAAGGTGTTGTAAAAGTTCAAAGTATTATTGTTATGGCATACTTACTCAGCAAGGCAGGGAAATATCAAAGGCTTTCTTCTCCCAGCTGGCTCAGTCTTATCTTGAGGAACTGCTGGTGGGTGGTGATTGCTCTCAGGGACTGGTGATGACAGAGGAGTGAAGGCACTAACCTCACTTGCAGAGCTGCCCTGGGCACCCTCTTGGATCAGCCAAGGCCTCCAGTTCCTCTGCGGTGCTTTTCGGTGCACATACACCCTGTTCCCAGAGCAAAGCCTGAAATGAAAACAGAGAGCTGACACCTGGCTAATGGAGGCACTCAGGCAAAGGCTTTCACTTGTGACTGGTACATTGGGAAATAATTGATACAAATTGCCTCAGACACTCAAGGCTGCTGGTCCTTCTTCCCACAGGCTATTTTTAGGCCCGATTAGGTAGATAAAATGACAGTGGACTTACTTTTTTGTACTCTCTAATGTTTGGGCTTGTGCTTTTTTTTTTTTTTTCCTAAGAAGATGCTTCTCTCTAGATATGTGGTAAATGTCTGAATTACAAAAAGCAGATACAGGGATTTCCCCCCACCCCTCTAATAAGAGATGTTCAAGCACTGAAACACTTGCTCGCTGCAAAACCACTTACAAGCTGATTGCAGGGGAATTTGCTCTCACCACCTTAAACCCAAAGCAAATAACAGAATATGAAATAACACATAATCTTGGCATCAGGCTGCACAAGGGCTCTCCCGAGTCGGCTGCAATGCAAAGCCTAGCAACTCAAACATCAGAAGAAGATAAAATACAATTAACTAATTCATTATATAAATATTTTGGGTGTGGAAACATTAATTGGCTTCTCTCTATTAATGATATCAGTATTGCTAGCTGCTGTTTGCTAAGACTGAGTCTTTCAAAGCCTTCTTTCACATTTAGAAGTCCAAATTCCCATGCTAATTCCCACCTTAAATTCAATGTTGATTGTTTTTGCAAGCTACTGGGGAACAAAAGCAAAGAGAGGAGTACAACAGGAAAGACAGTTGGCTATTCATGGCTATTATTACTAGTATTTATGGACAAGCCATTCCCATGCTATTTGAATGTAATCCATCCATTTGGACTGCAGGGAGAGCCATAAATGCTCTCCAGTAAAGCCCCTACCTGTGTAATGCTTTCTGAGACGAGCAGCTATTGTAACTGTGATGGGAAATGCAGAACCTGACTGCTGGCCTCTGGTTACTGTGCTGCCACTAATTCCTCCAGAATCTTAAAGCTCCCCAGTCCTCTGGAATAAGCAAGTCATGAACTGCACCTTCTGCAGCCAAGCTTACAGGCCCAGAGTCTGGCCATTGGAAGGGTGAAATGTTGGTTGTGTGAAAGTCAACAGGACTTAGCCACTGACTTCAGTGGGGGCAGCATTTTGCCTTTGTAGTACAGGCTGATGAAAAGCTCTACCTCATAATCACATTCCTGTGGCTTAACATGTAAGTGCACGTTGCCTGCGTGGTGGTGAGGGCTCATGTGCATATTTCTCAGCCTGCAGGACATGCTGGCAATGCCACTTGCTTTACCCCACAAGAGGAGAGAGGTAAAGAAGTTCATTTTTTGCATTTGCCATGCACAGAGCTTGTAGGTTCAGCTATGGCAGTGTGTCTGGTACACAGCAGCTTGATTACAACGGATCCCAGAGTAACCTGGACACGATGGCAGATGTGATGGCATGTCCCACTAACCCCAGGGAAAAAAGTGCTTCATTTTCTGATCTAAGGACATCATCAGTTTAAAACATTTCAGAAGGAAGCGAGACATGAGCTCTTCTTATTCTGGTATCTTACATTATATATATTTTGATATCTTATACAGGCCAAACATTTCACTGAGTAACCTCATATTAGGTACAATAATTTGAGTCTTGACTACAGTGTACCTTCTCATCAACTAAGCTTTAAAAAAAATCTGATACTTAGAAAAAAAAAATCTCAAATATGTCAGCAGGAAGGAAATTTTTTCTGCATTAGTAGTACCTTTTGTGGTATCACAATTTCTTGCTGAAGGCAGCACAAACTTTGGGTTTGATTTTCCTCTCCTCTCTATCTCCTAAACACCTCAGCACTAGATTTGCTGGTGACGGGGGAATAATTAGGGCTTCACAATAATGAACTACAAATTTGGGACAAAAAAACCTTAAAATATCATCAGGTGCTCAATATTAAGTGCACTGAGGTGCATTTATTTTAGATAAAACTTACTGCTGTAATCTTACCTCAAAATATTGAATAGCTACTTACGTGAACAAAAGTGGGTAGGTCCTTATCCATTGAAAAAGTCTTGTAAAGTCTGTTTTTTTTACATCTAAAGACTCCATAAGGTACTTGGTCCTAGTTCGTCTTCTGAAAGGATTCACAGTTTCTGTGAACCCCTGCCTCACCACCTACTTCCTTGGCTGACATATAAGCACTATTTTGGCCTTTATATCTCTGCCTGTGTTGAACTCTGTTTTGCAGTAAAACTTACAATGCCATCTCTTCGTTCAGTCCCAGCTGATGGTGCAGAGAGCCAGTAAACAAACATCTGTGTATAGGGGAAAAAAAAAAAACACAACAAAAACTACACACCACAAATCCCCCCTGAAAAAAACCACATAGTAGTTGTTAATAATATGTTTTCAAAGACTTATAGGAAATACTTGCAGCAGGTCTTCAGCAAGGATTCTACCAAGGTGATAAGCCATCAAGGAAACACTGAACTTCCAAGGCAGCAAAAAGAATACTCACAGGCACAACACTGAGACAGGTTTATCCTCTGTCCTTCTCTTCTGCAAAAGTGATGACGGATTCTTCAAAAACCCCAGCTCTTGGCAGCTTCACAGCAGGACATCACTGCAAGGTCATTGCTCGAACACTCAGGCCTCTGTGGAGAGAGACTGAGCACAAGGACTGCTTAGGTGCACCCAGCCTTGGGTGCCAGTCCAAATTCAGCACTAAAAGCTAAATCTTGCAAAAATTCACTTCATAGTCTTTCAAGAAACCTTTGTAAGAAGGAACAGTAGAGAGGAAAGGAAGAACGAAAAACTGTTGTAAACATCTAAAATGTTAAAAAAAAAAAAAAAAGAAAAGAGAAGTTTATCTGTAATAGTGTTGTGTTGACAATATATATTTATGCATGCAAGCCTTCTTGACTTTTCAAGTAGAAATTACTCCAAAGGAACAATCATTTTGCTTTAGTCTCATTTTGTAATGCCCATAAACATACCAGAGATGAAAGGTACCTGGCTGAATTTGGGTAAAAATAGATGGGATTTCGAAAAGCAGTAAGAAATGCCTGGGAAAAGTGACCTACATATGGTCTTAATCATGCCAATGGATAACCCTCACATTACCCTTTAAAAGGTCATCTGATAAACATCAACATTGGGCTTTTCTCACAAACCCAACACCTAAAATTGCTTCAGGCTACTGTAATATGGCATGAGAAGATAAATTAGAAGCATATATTCGGTAATAGCACCTCTGAGAGGGAGTCTTCAAAAGCCTGTGCCCCCATTAAAGGATTAGAAGACCAGCATACATATCAGTGACTATACTCCATCCAAAAAGGAACAGAACAGGAGACACAAATCAGCATTTTGTTCTGATTAGCTGCTTTGATTTATGTAAATTTCTTAATTACTTTTTCAGTTTTTATACAAGGCTGCAAGTCTACCATTGGGGAATACTATAAAAAAACCCACTCTGAAGTAGCACTTTCAAGCTTTCCCCTATCATGGCTCCTGTGGTGATATTTCCAGAATATGTGTTGATGAGGCACACAAAATACAGCATCTCCGAGGAGCTGACAGTCTAGGGTTTGATTGTTTTCAGGAGTACCCAAAGTACAAGTTACAGACTTTAAGATAAAAAACATTCAAGAATAAGAATGGGGTCATTAAATATTTCTGGAAATGTGATAATTCAGTATGGAACAATGAAAGAGATATTAAGAAAAAAAAAATAAGCAGGGATAATTAGAGTCAGTACACTCAAAAACAATGTTTTATTTGAGCATCTTCCCTTCTGGAAGCAAACCCACGCAAATTTCCCCGAATGCTACTATTTTGAGTTTATCAGCCCCAAAGGCAGGCAAGAAATAAGTCTGATTGTTCAAGAAATAAAGATGAAGGCAAAGGGCAAATCCCGAGGATTGAAGACTGGCTGAGAAACTGGAGAGCTTAAGCTGAACAAAATTGTCTGTATCCAGGTCATTGGTGAGGTTAGGATATTTTTAAACTGGTGAGGAAACCCCTAACTGATGTTTTCATATTTTTGGGTTCTCTGTGGATTTTTTTCTTGCACCTGATTATAAGCGGGACAAGTTGATCGAGTCTCTACATCAAATAAATAGAGATCTGAATTATGCTACCACTTGTAGGCTTTAAGACAGGCTTGATAGAAATGGAATTTTGCTCCATTTTGATAGCCTCTTCCAGCTAGTCAGAAAACTTTCCACATAGTGGTTTTCATGGAATTTCCTATTTATTTCACCCCATCTCGTCTTTTGAACTCACAGATCAGGAATCAACACTTCCTCAGTGCTGGCTTTACAATTCTTACTCAAGAACAGAAGATCAGGCTGTGCTCCTTCTCCCTCAGATTTCATTCCCACCATGGAGGATCTGGGGGAGAGGGGGGACATAAAGGCTTAATTCCCAGGTCTGTTCAAGGTGAACAGTGGCTCTGAACTTCTAAATTATCTATTTCTAAAGTCCTAAGTAATCCTCATGGGTTTTCTGTCCTGGACTCAAGAGAAGGGTAGAGGCATTCAAGTAAATTTTCTTTCCCAGGTCCCACTGGGAAATTTCTGGACCTGTTTCCCATTTCTGAACCTATTTCTCCCACTGTGTCTGTACTTAACAGACCCTACCCCCACGGATTGCTGTATTAAGAGCATACAAGCAGAAGCAGGCTGCTGCAGCAGGAATCCAGAAGCTGGAGCTGTCAACCCAAGTCTTATTAGATACCAAGGGGGCTAATAAAAGACTGGGTGTTTGTTGTATTTCTGGCAGGGATGGTTGCTGAAAAGCTTAGAGAAGGATCCTGAGACACCTCAGCTCCTAAGTTCCTATAGATGCATTTCTAGTTGATCAATCTCTGTGTTGTTGTGGCTGACCTAACTTCCCACTTCAGGCTTTTGACAGCTGGACAAAGCAGGGTTTGAGCCATGCCTTGCTTTAAGTAAGTGTGGAGAGATGTTTTCAGTCTGACCTTGCCAAATCAGTCCCTGGCTTGGGGCATTTGCTGAGATGCAGGAAAGATTTTCCCACTGAACTGCAAGTGGGAAAAACTAATTCTATCCACAGCGATTTGATGGAGTATTGAAGTGTCAAGCATTTTGGCGGATATGAATCTACCTTAAGATCTGCAGAGCCTCTTGCTTCATAAAGCAGAAGAATATACTTATATATGTTGATTTGGTGGTGTTGGAGCTAGTTAAAAGTCGATTATAAAGTGTAATTTTCACAGAGACAGAAGGAATCTTTTTAACCACACTGTGGCTGTGCTTATGGTTAACCTTCTATATTAGAGAGATAAGATTTGGCACAAGCGAATGTGGGCTTTGTTTGGCTTTTTGTTCTTAAGTTCACATATTTTGTTAAAGTTCATCAGATAATGAGAGGCAAAAGCATACACAGGGATATAATAGGGAACAGCAGAGTAGCACAGAAGCAACAAGCAGAATATTAATTCATAATCACAGCTAGTAAAGGAAATTTTCAGCATTTAAACACTTCCATGTTTTTTACACCTCTACTTGTTTACTCTTGTTCTTAAAACAATAAAAAAAAGTTCAAATCAATATCAAAACTGGCATTCAGGGCTTTACCCTGAATCTTCACGCTGTATAGCAACAGTTCCCCCGCACCTCACTTGCTTTCCTGCTCTGTTTTTTCAGAGTCGTTGTTGTGCTTAATGATTGTAATGTCACTGTGCTTCAAAAGATCACTTCTGAGACCTGCTGGAGGCTGGCTCAGGTCATATATTACTTTGAGTACTTTTCCTGTTAGTATCAGTGTTATCCTGAGAAAATATATTGCATGAGTATGTCACATGCATACCTGGTACTTAGAGACAATAGTGAGCTCTTTAACACCTTGCAAAGAATTTCTGTTTTGCTTTTACATTTAAACTTCTCCACAATATCTCTCTTAATACTAATGGGATGCTTAGGACTCTACCAAATATACCAACTTCTAACAGAGCTGGAGAGATGCCACCTAAAGAACTGACTTCATCATAGTCATGTTGTTATCTTCTTCATTTTCAGATAGCATTGCTGAGGGAGACCCCCAGATAACACTGTCTGATGTCATGATTGCTGCTGGCTTGTTCAATGCATTAAGGACTGAAAAAGGGACTTAATGAGCTAAAAAGGTAAGCTGGGAAAATAAGCACATAGGTATCCTGTCAGCATCTCACAAGGTTGAACCCCTGTCCTTTGTCCACAGGAACAGAAAAGGTATAGATGACAGCAAAACATGCTCAAAGGCTTGCTCTTGATTCCTCTTTTCACCTGGCACTAGCTGACATTTGGGACTAAATAGGGCAAGTATCAGCCTGGACCACACAATGGGCAAGTAGCCATGCACCTTCCCATATCCTTGTACTTCCCTGTACCAGTCTGGCACCACACTTTTCTATGTACTGGTAATGTTCAATCAGTCATGATTGCAAAAACAACCCTGGAATGAATAAGAGAAAAATGAGTTGTCAAATACGGCATTTAGAGAACTTAGCAAAGTGTGTAAATAACTTATGGTATTGATATTCTGACAGACTGCTCAGCCAGGGGACTGGAAATGGAAAAAGAAAAGTCTATTGATCAAATAAATTAGTTTTGAAATCTAAAAGCTGTTTTAAGAGATTAATAGCCTCTTACACTATATCCAAGTTTGCTTCCCTAGGCATATCCTCAACTTACATGTACACTGAAATTTTTCCATCTAAGCCAGTCAAGTCTTTTTTCTTTTCACAGAGGGAAGCTGTGACCCCCTGATTTCAACAATCACACTGTGTGTCAAAGGCCAGGAATCCTGGATTAGCTCACAGCAGTCAGTTCCCAAACTCCCTTACTGGCATATTAAACAACAACATGTTCAAACAAAACAGTGAGAGAGAAAAGCAGAGCTAACTCTTGTTGGTTGAGCACACCCTTAAAAGCACTTCCACCAGCTTGTCTGAAAAGCTTTTTCCAACACAAGCCTTCTTTGGCTCCTGGAGAACTGGATGTTCATACCGATACAAGAAACTTGCTGCGATAAAAAAGTGTTTATTATTTGGCAGATTTCTGTTAAAGATAGTATGAAACAGCTGCCATTACTGGGAATTTCCACTACAGCAGATAAATGAAGATAATATTTAGTAGCTGCAAAGGTGGGCTCTAAAGATGGGTTCCACGCCAAGGTCTGTTGTTGACCTCCCGCACAACATTGGGCCAGTCATGTCATGCCTCCCTGTTACATTTTCTACAGCTATGTACTGCAGATCATGAGAAAAAGTCTGTAAACCCCCAAAATACGTAATGAATGACTGAAATGATGATAACACATGAAATGAGTCACAAACAGCCATTTGAAAGCTCAGTGTGTTTCAAGTTAATAAAACATCAGTGAAGTGAAAGCTCAATTCTCGTAATTTTCCTTCTCTCTAACAACGTTTTCGAAGATGGGTTTTTGAAGTCAGGACAAGTGAAAATGGGATTACTAATTGCATCTCACTCATTTCTAGCTGGAAAGATGAATCACAGGAGCCAGATGTTTTTTTCTGGCCCTTGACTGACTTATTCTCTCCATGTGGTCAGAGAGGTTAATAGGATGGATTAGTGGAAATGACTCAGCAACACCAGTTCTGTCTAAATCAGACAAGAAAAAACTAGTCCTTCACTCTTCCTCTGCTTGATTTTTTTTGCTCATTCACTACTTTCAAATATGCAACAGGTTGATCCCAAATCCACTGTGCTGTATTTAATTCCTATTGGAGTTATATTTAATTCCCACTTTTTCTACCTGATGACTTAAGATTTGGGAGCTTTTTGGTCTGGTGCATTGTTGGGTGGAGTTGCTCAGCCATTAGGTGGGAGAGAGGTGTCCAGTGCAAGGGGATCCTCTGTGACCTTAAGTTATTCCAATAAACATGCAAACCTCAACTGTTCTCCATCACAGATTTATATATAATTTGGCAATGTGGAGGGTGGCTTTCAGCATGTTTTTACATGTGGTTTGGCCATGTTGAGTTTGTTTCACAGCTTGCTTTTACATGTGGTTTGGCTTCAGTGAGGCTGATTTACTGTGAGTTTTTACATGGAACTTGGCTATGCTAATACCAGGGTCTGCATGTTTGGGATTTTACTACCCCCATAGTAAGACAATGCAGGTCATAATACTGAATAACAATTTATCTAAAGTGAGAAGTCAAAACAACCTGGCAGTGTTCCCTGTGACAACATAATAAAATACTCAAGCACTGTTATGCCCCAGCTTCCTCCATCACAACCAGAGAGCTTCTGCTCCCACTATTGATTTGAAGTCATATGTTTTCTGTTTTAAATGCAAGGGATTAGATATAAATCCTTACTTCAGTTTCAGAGGTGGGTTCCAAATGGCTTCCAGCCATGTCAGCTGTTCTACCTTTGTGTGGGTTTAATGCATAGTCAATAATATATTACAAAAAGAATGTGAATTATTAAACCTTTTCCTAGCCAGCCCGAATCACCAAATACAGCTATCTGCACCAATAATTTCTCCAGGCATGTTTCAGTTGCATAGCTATTAAAGTGACAAAACTCACATGAGAAGCACTATTTTTCCCAGGTAGACCATAACAGTCTTGCAGAAATCATTATTCTCAACCCACAGAAAACACACTGACAAACTTTAATGACTAACTCTGAAATATAAACAAGGAAGTGTTATTTTGATGCAAAGATTCATGCCTGTGCTGTATAACATTAGATCTTTTTGAAGCTTTTGTCTACTCATTGATCTATGTTAGCTGTAATAACCTTTGTCTGTATAATGTTAATCAAGTCCATTCCTTTCAGATAAACAAAGTTATCCACCAATTTTTCAGCCTAGCCCTTCTCACCCCTAGAACAGAGCTGTACATCCCTGATTTTTTTTTTGCTTGGCTCAAGATTCCCATCACCTGCACATTTCTTGTTCTGTTCTTCAAATCCAAGATGAAACAAAAGCCTTCCAGATTTCCTATCCCATGACTCCCAGAACTGTTCTGATTTTGTTTTTTTCTTTCTTTTATATGTAGTAGCTTGGATTTACATGCACACAGGTTTTATATCAATTGTCTCATAACTTGTCTTTATTTTTCCCTGACAGCCTTTGAAGGAGTGAAGATAAGGCTAGGAAGGAAAGTAAAGGGAGAATTACAGTTAAGTGAATTCTCTTCCAAGTATCCACCTGAAGAGACAAATATCATTTCCAGATGCTATTGTAGGACTTAGCAGCTTAACAGGGCATTAGGAGTAATTTAAAACTTTTAATCACATAGTAGGAGTTGAGCTGCAAAAAGAGGCCAATGAGCAGAATATAGAAATAAAGTAAATGCTACTCATTGTGCATGTTGTCTAGAAACAAACATGCTCAACACATGAATTAGAAAAGGCAGAACAAATCCTTTTACCTTTGCTCAGTTCTTGAAGCAGTAGCCTGAGTGAGTCACCATAAGAAACAAACATTTTATCTGTGAGAACACAAAGGAAACACTCCACCCATCGATGCTTTGATACAAAGAGAGCCTTTCGTATTAGCAGTTTTTAAAGGCTCATCTGAATTAGCTCTCAGTAATTTCTGCTGTTTGGTAAAAATGTTCTGCATCCAGTTACACTGCTGTGACTTGGATGAGAGCTGCAGCTTTCAAAGTTGCGTGACTGGGTGCAGAGACTCCTAGATTATGTTATATTTTACCTTTTGTGTTTTCCTTCAGCACAGCAAGCTTGCTGGTACCTCCCTTTCCTGAGTTCAGAGTTGGTTTGCAGAATTTCCTTTTCCAGATCTGAAGGACCGAGGATAAAAAAAAAATAAAATAGTTTAGACGAGTGTCTTGCTTTGTGGTTGTTATTTCGTTTGGTTTTATTTAAAAAAACCCTTTAATTCTGAATCCATGAATTAAATTTTTTGTTGATCTGAAACCAAATAAGACAAATATTTAGAAGTGAGCCATCTTTTTTCAGTTAGCATTTATGAAATTATCCACAATATCAGTTCAGTTTTCATAAACATATGCAATACCATGAAAACTCATAATGGAAAATATTTCTTGAAATTATGATATGCCCTTATTAGAAGTGATGCATTTTAGATAATTTCTTTACAAATGTATTTTGTTCAGTAGAGTTCACGACTTGCTGTGCAATGAGGGGACACTGGAATTTAAAAGTTTCAACTGTGTTTCATTTATCTTTGTAATCAAGCTGTAAACAGCCCATATGAAGGCACACAGGTCATCCCATGCACTCATAAAACAGAGCAAGTAAATCTAGCAAGGGAACCTGCTTAGTCTCCTCTTAGACCAAATTCCCGTTTAAGCTTCTGAAGACAAGAGCTAAATTAAGCTGTTTCTTACGTGCCATTATGTTTGAAAACGGCGCATGGCGTGACTGGAAGTGGAAAGGCTAAATATTACTTGGGGGTTCAGACTACAAGCTGATGCTTCTGAAACCCTTCCACACGTTGGCTGAAATGAACTGGGGGTTTCTTTATCACTGCTTTTGTATCAGTTCACATCAGAGTCCAACATCTGAAGCACAAGGATTTGTTGTCAAATTAACCACATTTTGCATGTATTCGATCTAAAATTTTTACTCCCACTCACCATTGAATTTGTTTGATCACCCACAATACAGATCTGGAAGTTGTAAGGTTTTAAAATCAATAGTTTGGGAGTCTCATTTTCAGGTTTCTCTCCCAAATAAGAAAAGCTAGAAGCCATTTTAAGTTGCTTTGGGACAAAAGTTAAGATTTTGCCTCAAAAGCCTGATTCCCATCTACGCTTGCAGCAAAAATGCTGGTTGTTACAAGTTTGTGATAGAGTCTGAAGAAGTGCCAAACACTAAGGCAAAGTTTCTTGAGCATTGCATGTTTTGTGGGCTCTGGTGTTTTCCTTGTAGGTTTTTAGAGATAATGAATTAAAAACTGGGCCCTTGTCCTGAAAGGTAATATGACTTCAGATATGCTTATCAACACCCTATATCCGTGGGCTCCCACAGGGCAGATGATGTTTTAACCTTCAAAAACACATGGGTATGATCATACCCATGATATGTCTATGCCAACATTTCTGTTACTAGTAGCACCTGGAGGATGTACTATAATCAGAATAATGCTATAGAAACACCTTGCGGGTACACAACATGAACAGCTTTTCCCTAGGGAAGTTAGTGCTGAGCTTTGCTCTTCCAAGGCTGGTTCCCATCCATCCAGATGACCTGTGCTGGAGAGGCAGAGTTTGTGACACAGACAGCTGGGTTTCCAGAATTATTTCTTTAAATTTTTCCTTCTGCCCCCCTGCCTGCTCTCCCTCCCCCCTGTAATATCAGCTGGGTAGTGGCATTGGCAGCTGCTGGGAACACTGCAGCACACACTGACAGCCAACACTTCTGCTAAGGGCAGATATAGGCACCTAAATAAAGAAGGCATTGGCAGGTTTTGCCATTTCCTATGTCTATGGAGAACAGACACCTCTGCAGAATTGCTCAGGCACTACTGAAACATGGATGTTTCCAGACATGTCAGTCGAAGGTAAAATAAACAAAGATGGAAAGTTCTGATAAAATTGTAATAAAGAATAACATCATTCTTTTACTAGAATGTTTGATCTTCTCTTCTTCCTTATTTGTTTATTTTCTGAAAACAGATAAAAAGGTAGCTGAATTACTACTAAAATACTACCTTCCCCCACTTTGTTGCATCATAACTGATCTCAGTTTGGTATCTGGGTTCTGCCATTCTGTATCTGTGCTAGCAAAGGCTGCAGGAAATGAGGGTACCACTGGCAATGCTGAATGTGTCCAAACAAGGAAAGGAAAAAGAAGAGGAGAATGAAGAGCAAATTCCACATAGATACATAATTTTACAAATCTGTAGTACCCCCGGAGAATGGACATCACCAACCCCCCAACAGTAATATATGAGACTAATGCATTTTCCACTCACTCTGCAATTAATAAAGGCTGCTGCTAGAAACACAGGCTAAGCTTACTGCTACAGCATTTTTCCAGGCAGCCACGGCTCCACAAGTAACAAATCTTACCCATTCAGGGTAAGCCAGTTATGGAAGTTTGCCAGGGACATAAAAAGAGTATGCTTTCCTCTTTTCTGGAGATTTCAGAATAACAATTCATTCATTGTTGGGGTTAAGCCATGTTGAAGGTGCCCATATATACAGATTTTGACTTCATGTTTCTAAAACTCTCCAGGTAGGATCTAGACATCATCCTCATTTTATTCATAGGGAAGAAAAAGACCCAGGAGCTGCAGAGTTGTAAGGGCTGAGTAAGATCCAAGCTGTTACACGTAAGTGTGAAAGAAAAGGCTAGAGACAATCACAAACTCTGCTGTTTCCCCCACTACCTCCAGACTCACAGGCAGTATAAATTAGCAGTTAACAGAACTGTTACGACTGCAACACCTGGAGAACATGCAGTGTGTCACTGGTCAGAATTTCCAACTAAAATTATGTACCTTGGTGTTATAAACAAAGAAATTTCACAGGTTCTCTTGTAATGTACAAGGAAATCCCACTTACCAAATTCACTTGCAAACCACTCTCTTTCTGGAACTGGAATGTTATTTACCTGAACAATTACAGACCCATTTTAGTGTTGCTGAGACACAAATCAGCTAGAACCAAATTCCTTGCTTCCTCTGTTTCCTTCCTTCTCTAACCTTTCTTTTTTCCTTTGGTATTTAACAGCAGCCATTACTCTGTGATGAAGTTTTTCATCAACACTTAAGACTTAGTGCTGCAGTCTGAATAGGCAATGACCTACTGAAGGAAAAAAAAAAAAAAAGTCCATACATTCAGAAACACTGGGACCTGCCTAACCCAACTGAAAAACTCCTGAGGCAAAGGAAAGAGGGCATCTATGTGAAAAGACTGTCTACATCTGCCTTGATTCCCCTTGGAGGGGGCTTGCAGTAACAATTCAACAGTTTCCCATCCTCACATCTTATCTAGTTTCTTTTAGCAGCATTAAAAGAGAGTATATTTGGTTGCTGAAGAAAACATCTTTCCCAGGACTTGTGCTGGTGTGCATTCAAATGAGAATGCTGAACACAGGCCATATTTGAGGCGATGAGAAAAATGTAAGCACTTTAAATCAAAGCACAGAGTGGCTGTGCTTTGATTTAAAATTAAAATATAAATAGATTTTTAATTTGTGAAAGCCCTAGACAAGACGCAGCATGACCCTCCAGAAATTGTTCCTAGGCTTCAGTGGTGAAGTCTTGATTATGATGGTTCCCATGCTGCATCCAATTTCAGTCCAATTTTGAGTGTGGTCTTCCAACATAATCATAATCTCAGCATGTTATCCTGGAAATATAGCTTCATAAATTGCAGTCAGTACTGAGATTAAAGAGGGGGGGAAAGGGAAAACTTCTCACCAAGTTGTAACCAGTAGCCCTTGAAAATGAAATATCCTTGCTGAACTCCCAGCAATTTTTTTCTCCTCTGAGCACACTATACTGAGTCTTTTAGGTAACTGAGTCATTGTTTCAAATAGACCAAATAGTTGCATCAAATTGGATTTAATTTCAGAAGAGATAAAGAAAATGGCTGGGTTTTGATTGGCTATACAACAAAAGAGTAGATTTCTCAGTTGTTTTATTTACCTTCCTTATTCCCTAAGGTGATAGTCCTAATATAATAATATATATATAATTAATATAATAATGTAGGTTGGAAAGACCTTTAAGACCATCAAGTCCAACTGTTAACCCAGCACTGCCAAGTCCACCACTAAACCATGTCCCTCAGCACCACATCTAAATGTCTTTTAAATGCCTAGAGGGACAGTGACTCCACAACTTCTCTGTGTAGCCTGACAACCTTCTCAGTAAGAAGTTTTTCCAAATATATCCAATCTAAACCTTCCCTGGCACAGCCTGAGGCCATTTCCTCTTGTCCTGTTGCTTGCTACTAACAAGAAGAGACTAACCACCATCTGGCTACAACCTCCCTTCAGGTAGCTGTAGAGAGCAAGAAGGTCTCCCCTCAGCCTCCTCTTCTCCAGGCTGAACACCTCCAGTTCCATCAGCCACTGCTCATAAGACTTGCTCTCCAGAACATTCACCAGCTTCACTGCTATTCTCTGCACAAGCTCCAGCACTTCATTGTCCTTCCAATCACTCACATAATCTCTATATGGAGAAAAACAACCATCTTCCAAAACAGTTTATGCTTTATCATATTATTGGAGAAGTGTGCTTTTCCCCCCTGGTCCCCAGGATGCAGGATAGTCTAAGTAATTTTTCTGACATTGTGGAAGTGAAGTTGAATAAATGTGCAAAGGTTTTAAAATATACTCTTTCGGCTACGTTTAAGTCAAAGCGAGCATGGAGCTTTCTGCACGCTGCTGTTATCCAGCCACTCCTCATTGCTGACCCGTAGGTGGCTACAACAATCAGTGGTTGAATATGAAATATATTCTTCTATATTAGAAGTAATTACTATTTTTTTTAATCATCTCTAAGAGCTAGTGCCAAATCCTCTTCAAAGCCCAAAATACTCTTTCCCTTAGTTATGCCATGCTGGAAGAAGGTTGGCTCTATAGCCTTTGATGATGGGAGGCTTGGTGTGTCTCATCAAAAATAGTGAAGTATGGCAAATGATCTGGGTGAGGGAGAAAAGCTTGCAGTGCATTTTTATTTGCATTCTAGTGGAAATCCCCAAATTCAGTCTTCAAAGTTGGCCTTTTTTATGAAGTAACTCCTAGACCTCAAGGGATTCTAGCTATCCTAGAGATGGCCTTTCTAATGTCAGAACTGAAAAGGGAGGAAATGTGTGAAGAAAAGTCTTCACCGAGCCTTTCTAAGGTTTTCTTATATAAAGATTGTTTCAAGTGTAGTAGTCCACAGAGAAGCCAAGCCACCAGTTTGGTTTTTTATTAGCTATGACCTTGTGTCTCTGTAAGCATTCTCCCGATGCCCACAGGACCCTGCAGCTGAGGCACCTTGTTTTCTTGCCATGTTAACTGTGCAGTTGCCCATAAAACGCTGTCAGCAAGACTATTTACAGCTATGGATGTGATCATACAGCATATGAAAAAGCTCACAAATATTTCTCATCTTAAATACCTTCCAGATAGTCCTAATACCATGATGATGTTCATCATGTCACAGGAGGAAATAGGTCTTAGAAAGTCTCAAATTGTCTTTCAGCTTAACAAACCCCCAGCATTTCTCCTACTCAAACAGCAGGTTGATGAGTATGCCATAGCAGAACCTTAGCATGACTATCCTGTTTGTCCTTCAGCTCTTTTCCTCCACTACATGGATCAGATCCATCACAGGTGTAAGCCCTATGAGACTCACAATAAAACAGAGCACCACTGTTATTTACACCAACTAGATGCCACCAGTGTTTGTCTATAATCTTAGAACAGATATGGACTGTAAGGTTCTGCACACTCCTCACCCAATCACTTTAGGAGAGTGCTCATCAGTCTAAAACTTCTGTTTATACTGAAATTTGTAGCAAGAGGATATATGGCCATGCATGCTGACAATTTCAAGACAAAGCAGAGCATAGCCATCAGGTTCCAACACACAAATAATATAGCAGAAAATAAAATAGCAGAAAAACTGCTTTACAGCCAGGGTAAGTTCTTCATAAGTTTTGGGCTTCAGGAACTGAGAAGCTGTGGTTATGGGGATCATCTTCTGCCTCAGCTGGAGACACATTCAAGGTTCCTGTCAGGTTCCAAAAAGCAGTTTGCTTTGTGGTCCTTGTAACTCCTTGCCAACAAGATGCTTGTTATGATACAAGTAACTTCCCTTTCCTAATTAACAGTCTTTGTTGTAGCAGTTTTTCTTGTTTTGGTTACCTGTGAGACAGTGGCCTAGAGTTATCAATACCACAAGCCCTTGCAGACCATCCTTCTCAGCTGCTGCTCCTCTGTACCTGGTAACAGTCATGGACATCCAGCTCTGCAACACCCCCATCTCTCTTAGTGCTCCCCTAGCTGTGGTATCCAAGAGCATGGGCCATCAGGCTGCATCCCAAAGCCTGGGTCTTGTTGCTTTCACAGTGATCTTGGTCTAAGAGCCCACTCTTGACAGCATGCTCACTCTTTTGCCTCTTCTTTACAGCTTTACATGAAGGAGAAGAAAATGAAGGAGAGCAAAGGTGGAATTTTGTGATGGCCTAGGCATAGCTTGCCTCACAAACCAACCTCTGTAGATGAGGTATGCCTTAAAAATAATAGTTTTTAATTCTAGGGCCCCATGAGATGGCTCTTCTTGTTCATGTGCTCATTTGTTTGAAACCTTCTAGGGTTAGGCAGAGCAGCAAGTAACCTCCCTCTTCAAAGCAGGTTTGAGTGTTTGGTTTCCAGAACATAGGGCCAGTTCTATCATTGGAGAGACAGGGCAGCTTCACAAGGACTGGTTGTCCAAGCCTGAGATTAAGTGCATCCCCAGACCAATGAGGAGAAGGTGTGTAGGCAAGGGCTCTCAGGTGTGGCTGGTGGCCCCAGGTGGGGTTTGGACCAGGGCAATCAAAGCCTGCTAACACACTCAAGGCCCTGACAAGTTATCTATATTTCTACAGATCCCTCTGGGGAGAGGGGTGTGTTTGTTTCTTATGGGGTTAAGCCATCAGATTGCCTCTTATCAGCTCATCTGCAGTCCATAAGACTTCCAAGAACAGAGCTTGGGATTGGGATCAGGAAATGCTTAAGTAAATAGGAGTTCACTTCATATCACATTCCACACACTGGTGGGGGAAAAGAACTGTACAGAACTCGTTCTTAGAGAAAGCCAAAGCCTGTATTCAAGGAAGGTGAAAGTAACAGCTCTTTCTCCCACTTGTCTTTAGTGTATAAACCCCTCTAGGCTTATATACATAAATACATGTATATTTATTTTTGTGTTGGCAAAATCTGTAAAGAGTGTCCATTTTGAGAGTAAATATTGTATCTTTGAAGACCATTTGTTGATAATTTCCAGGAGGAAACCAATTTGGAAAAGAAAACTTGCTTTTCACAAGCAAAGACTAGAAGCTACAAAATTATTTGCCAATCCTAAGTAGAGAGTTGAGCCCAGGTAACTCTGATGTCAGAAGGCTCAACACTAGGGGCAGGTATCAATTCTTACATTATAGAGTTAAAAAGTTGCATCGATAAATATATGTAGTTAGGACATAAAAGTCAGAAATAATCTCTGGAAGTTCCAGCCCCTGAACCACTATAGAGTCCAGGCTGTCAAAAAGATTCATGATACATCCCACATTTTGTGTAATAGGCAGAAACTGGGTCTATTAATTTGGATCCAGAGCCAACAGCAGAGGCCAGAATGCGTAGGTGGCCTGTTTGGATGGAAATTTTTTCCCCACTGCTGCCACGTTAACAATCTATTGTGGAGCCAGATAGGAGGAAACCTCCCTCCCTCCCTGCCCCATCTGGTCTCCTGGGCTGAACTGTCCTCCTCACTGCCAGCCTCCCTGACTTCTGAAACGACTGGCCACTTTGCCCATACTACGGTGCTGAATTCTCAAGAATCATTTGAAATTAAGCCACACACTCAAGGGGAGACAATTTTGCTGACTATGGGGAGCTTTTATAACATCAGCAACAACTCAGGTTAATGTGGTGGTTTTATACTTTCTCCTTCCCTGGACACATGAGCCATTCCAGAACTTGTACCTGAATATTTGGTTCTCACATATATTTATTTAGCTAGCAGTGGCATTCCTATTTTTATAGCTTGGAGTTTTTAACTTTTTTGTTAGCAACATTAACAAGGTTTATGGCATATAAAGTGAGCTGTGGCATTTAAAAAATGTTGGCCTAATGTAACGCCAGCTTTTTTTTTTTATGTATATACATGTTCAATGGCAAACTCCTACTGACAGGCAGAATGCATTTCTATGTCTGGACAAGTTTATAGATGGTGTTCCCACCTCTGGGCCACAAGGTCACAAATTTGTTTCTGATTCTATTAAAGAAACACTCAACAATGGTAAGTTTGTGTACTTTTTTTTTTTTTTTTTTTAAGAGAGGTGACTGTTTTATGTGACTCAAGATCTTAAAGATACTCCAAGGAATCTCTGATGAATGCTGGGCTTTCCACCCCTATACCCTGACCGAATAATGCTGGTTGCTGATTTGAGAAGCTTTGTCTGGTTGTTAGATAAAACAGATTTCAGGGGAAAAAGTGAACTGGCAATGTCTCTCTCATCTGCCCGTGCATAGTTATACTGCCTTCAGAGGAGTTTCATAGGAGTGGGATTTGATTGTGAATCTAAAGGATGTCCAGGAGTTCAAGATTCACGATACCTGTTCTCAATTCCTATCTCCTGAGCAGATCCGTGTGATACAGAGGACCTCACCAAAAGCTTTGCTGCCTGGCTCTGCATGTCTGTGGGATGGAAGGAAAAATATTCCTCCCTTGCCTGCCTTCATCTGTTTTTCAAGATTTTAGAGGCAAGGCACAGGTAAATCAAGGCACCTACCTCAGTGAAGACCTTTTCACTTCAAACATTAATACAAATATTTACTGGACTCATGGCAAGGACAAGTATATGACAAATACATCACAGATGATTCCTAACGCCCCCTGAAACACCAACCTTACTCTTCTTGGAATTAATTTGGCTAGGTATTTTCTCTTTTGATACCATGTGATGGCTCCAGCTGCAGCTTCCTTACCGAAACTGTTTACTGATGCCTAGCCTCATTTAACAAGAAGGGAAGGAGCATCTAGCCTGGCCTCAGCCATTACCAACCTGAAATCACTTCATGCTGTAACATGTGCTCTGGGGCATCATGGCTACAAACACACATACTTTTGGCTTGAGAAATGAGTGGGGGCCAGCAGAAAGACTGAGCTGATGAAGTAAAAGTAAGAGCAATGAAGAGAGAGAACCAGCATTTGAAGGAGGGAGGATAAGCTTGTATCTCTGTTAGAAGAATTTCAGTGTCATCTGTTACTGCCCAAAAAGGAATCATGAAAATGCAGAAGGGCAAGAAGCACAGCCCTTTTTGTGGGATGCTTGGGTTACTGTGGTTTGAGGATCAAGGATAGGGATCACATGCCTCTACTGAAGGAAGATCGGCTGGAATAAAGCAGGGAGCCAGAATATCTAGCCCAGGAAAAAAGCGGATCATGTTGCAACAGAGCACAGGAAAGAGAATTTGGCTGCAGTGTCTGACTGGAGGCCTTTCAGCTACATAAGAGCACTCCAGGTCTATTCTTTCTCTAATTTCCTTATGCCCCCAAGGAAGCTTTTGGTGGAAGTTTGCTTCCATTTATGGGAGGACTGGAAGAGTGAGGGCCAGACTGTGACTGAGCATCTGGCAATAAGAAGGAGGGTTCAAAGGAGAGAAAACTGCTCAAGCAGGCTTTGAAAGTGCTATTCTGCATTGCAACTTGACCTCTGCAAGCAACAGACTGCCTCTGCTGGTCAGTGCAAGTAGGTATTTTTTAAAAGCATCAGTTCAAGACGTGTCTGATGCTTGGACGCAGTGTGATGACTTTACTCTCTGAAAATCATCATCATCACACAAATTCTTGTGGCTCATGGAAGTAGTAGCTGATCTTTAGTGCTGCAGATGCTCTCCTCCTGAGTTTGGCTATTTAAAGGCAGTATGATAATAACACACAGAACTATTACTAAACATCTTTTCTCAGAGGAGACATTTCTTTCTAACAGGCATTTTTGTTTTTCTGTGCTGTATTTGGTTACCTCATAGATAATGTTCTATGATAACCATGCCATACCTTTTCTCAAACAGGTTGCAGCTTGTCTGGCTTCTAAGAATGGCATGTTTTCTTTTGGCTTTGGAGAACTTTGCAATTTTCTCATTTTTAAAAAAAAAATCCCTACAGAAATTCCCTTAAAATAAAAATCTACAACTAAGCAACAGGTATGTATATCCCTACAATGCATAAGCAGTTCTCCACCAAAGCAAACAATCTTCTTCACTTGCTGTTGTCGCCATTAATTTGGTTACAGTTACAAACAGTTTGGGCAGTTTATAGCATCAATTCTGTGAGGAAAAAAAATTACATATATATTATATATATTTAATGTGTTTGTATATTTATTAAAAGAGAATCCAAAACAGCTGAAGTGGCTTGTCCATGAGAGGCATGTTTAATAAATAAGGAATGATCAATTGCTTTGCACCATTTTCAGGCTTCTGATCTGTTAAATAATACAGATAGTTTGATTTTTCTGGGAATGCTGGTGAAATGCATTCAAGACAATGAGGAGTCTTTGACTTTTTTGCTATTTGTTGGCATCATGGTGCCAAGAAAGAAGATGATCACAATTTTCTATAGAGAAAAATAGCAGATATTTGCCTCTTGTGTTTATCCCTACCTACAAAACCTTATAGTGAGATAGTTTTCCACAGCTCCTCTGTCACATTAGACACATAGAACAAATCCTTCAAAGCACTTCAACTCTCACATTTCCTCTGAGGAGTTTTTCCTTACACAATGTTATACACGTGTAAAAACAGAGCTAAACCAACCAAGTACAGTGACAGTTATTGGAACTCATTTTGTTCAGCAGCATGCCCTACAAAGCAGTATTTGTGTGACAGTGCTAGAAGACCAAGAGCTTGCTCCTGGGAGAGAAGGACAAGTACTCAGGGCTGCTGCTTTTGTCTGGTTTGGTTTGGATACATTAAGCTCCACAACATGCAGTGGAAAAACCACAGAAGTGTCTCTGTTCTTCTGAAGCACAGTAGCAAATCTTGAGTCTGAATTGAACTAAATTCTCAATGGGTATAAATCAAAGTAACAACACCAAAATCAATAAAGCTGCTGCTCTTTTTTTACATGTTACATCTGATGTGAGACTCCCAAGTACCACAGCCACCACTCCAATGCCTTCTCTATAACCAGCCACCATCATGCCACAATATACTCAGCCCTTCCAGCAGCTAACCCCTGCTCTGTGCTTTCAGTGACTCTCTCTAGTTCCTTCCCTTCTTCCCCAGAACTGGCATCACTCAGCATTTTGGCTAGGAGGCCAATTCTGCAAACTGAAAACATCAAAGCATATCTCTGGCTAGATCTCATCCCAACCCTCCAAGTTTGTTGACTTGGAAAGTGAATAACTAATAAGGCAGCATGCCATTGTTTGCTGTTTATTATAATGGAAATAAATTGCTGGCTCTAACTCAGGCACTGATTGTTCCTTTGATATTACTGCCAGGAAGCAAAATAAAATGGTTTTTTAAAAATCACCTTTCACAGGGAGTGCCACAGGCATTTGAAAGATGAGCCTTTTTCCATGTCAAAGGCTTTACCAGAAGTGCCAAACATGCAGGAATTAAAATTCAAATCTTTCCCTATTAAAACAGAAAGAGAGAAGGCAAGAGCAGGATGGCCTGGGTGGGTTAGCACACCACATTTGTCCTGCAAGTGCTCATGAGGCCAGAGCAGAGATGGCTCCATGGTGAGGAACATTTCCTGAAGGATATGGGACACATCCTTCATACCTTTTTTCCTCTCAAACAAATCACAGGTGGGCTGAATCAATTCCTCTGTCTACCTGGCAACTCTTAAACTAATAAAGAGACTTTAGGAGCCAAAAAGAAGGAAGGGGTGCTGCTTTGCCTCCGAATTTGAACCACCCATAAATCTAGCTTGTGTGTTTCTTTCCTGTTTTTGTTTGGGTTTTTTTGGGGGGGTTGTTTTGTATTTTGTTGGTTTTTTTTTCTCTGTTGTTTGTTTTATTTTGTTGGGTTTTTTTTAAACTACATGGAGCAGCAATTTCACTGCACCTCCAATGTATTCTCAGCATTTTAGCTTCTTCCCTCCTATGAGCAACCTGGTCTAGTGGGCAGTGTCCCTGCCCATGCAGAGGGGTTGGGACTAGATGATCTTCAAGGGTCATTCCAACCCAAACCATTCTATGATTCTCTAACTTTCAGGTGCAGATTTTTTTTTTCTATCAGAGTGCTACCACCTCTAGCTGATAAGGTTGCACACTGGCACCACTGTAACATGCATAAGGAGGAGCTTCCTCATTGGAATTTATAGCTGGATCCAGATCTTAAGCAATCCAGAGCCGAGTGGCGTTTGGTTTTCATGACGTGCTGCAGTTTGATTTGGCTCAGAGCAGAGGATAAAACAGAGTGCCAGATTCAGATCTCAGGCCAAATTTGGATTTTGTATTTCAGCTACCAAACTTCATCAGGGTTTGGCAAAGCTGTGCTCTCACCTGCTCATGCCACGTGGAGAACACCTGTGATTTGCTGGAAAGGTGTTTGGTTGTGCTGTGAGAAACTTCCCATTCAAAAGCGAACCTATGTGAGCTTGTTTTGGCTGACTCTGGCCACCACAGATGATGTTGTGCACCAGGAGCACAGAACCACCAAAACACACTTAGACTCTTCAACTGCAGAGAGGGAAAAAAAAAAAAAAAAAAAAAAAAAGTATAAAGAAAAAAGAAAGCTGTCTGGAGCAGACCCTTTTTCCAAAAATCAAACCAACCCATGGCTTCAATAGCAAAAAATCTGTTCATGGCAAACAACACGGTCTGCTAAACATTAAGATCCTGTTTGATTCTGCCTATTCTTGGCTCTAAGTGCATCCTTATTCTGCAAATTATTTAAGCATATTATTAACTTCAAGACTGTAGCTATGTCCCATAAAATGGGGCAATATAATTGGGACCTTAGAAAGTGCCTATGACATAGGTGCTTTTCTGAATTGAAAGGTTTGAAGAGCTCCCACCAAAGTGCCCTGGGATTAAATAAAGACTTTCCATTGGCTTCAGCAAACATTCAGCCAGGTCCTAATTTTTGTAATTATTACTAGCTTATAACCGGAGATTTGGAAAGGAAAAGGAAGGAGTTTTTCTCCCTATAATACCATCTCCTCTATTTCTGAAAATTAAGGGTGTGATTACTGACCTGTAAGTACTTGATGATCACACTTTGGTTTGAACTTTTATGAGTATATGTAGGTTTATGAACTGTAGCACTGCCCAGTAATTTATTTCCCAGGTGGCCTACGAAAGTAATCTGGAAGAGGGGAAACAGTGTCTAGGGGCTTGCTGCGCAAATGGATGATTGTACTAACTAGATTTCTGCATGTATGTGTTTGGAAACAGTCTTCAGAGGGGAAGCAGAATTTATTTTCCTAATAAAATCAAACACTTTTCTTTAACCCAGAAGTAGCACTTCAAATTCTTGCTTATTTTATTAAAAGATTGTTGATCACTTTCTCCTATCTTTCTGTCCTCTAGGTGTAGAGAGAAACTGGGCTCAAAGACAGCAGCAAGCAATTCAGACCCCAAAAGCTGTGGTGACAGAAGTGTGAAGAAACTCTGAATGACTCAACAGGGTCTTTGCAACCATGTTGCCCCTCCCTGGGGCATCATTCTTTCCCCAGGAAACAGCCAACCTCAGGGGCTTTGCACAAGTTTCTTGCACTGAATAGAATGATGCAGAGTTGCAGTATTCCCCAGGGCAGCAGAAAAATCTCAGGAGCCAAGGGCAGCTTCTTTGTGCTCAGTAAGTGCCCGTTTTCTGGTGAGCAAGGCTGTACCATGAAGCTCACCCAAGGATGCTGGTGGCTGCTGTGGGACTCAGCAGGTTGACTCTTTTGTGCTGCTGGAATTCTAGAGCACCATAGTCTTGCTGACAGTTACTGGTACATCTGTAAAGTATTTGATGTTCCTTGATCTGTCCTATCTGAAGAGACAAAAGTAAACATCAGACCTGAAAATCCAGTCAGCATTGATATTCTAGCATGTGAACCGTTATGTGATACATATAAGACCTCCTTGGAGACTGTGGAAATCTTATACTGAGACATGCAAAGCCCATATTAAACAAAGTTTCTGCTTCTATCACCGATGTGGCCTCTATTCATTCCACTTGCCAAGTTACTGGGAATACTTCAATGCAAAGAAAGGTCTTTATTGCTATGTCTGCTCCTGTTCTTTTTTAAAAACCTTCTTTGGCAATATCTCTAAAACTTGAGGAAACCGATTCCCAAGGAGTCACCTCCTGAACACAGCACAGCAAGTACTGGTGTGACACTCATGCTAAAGCTATCTTGGTTTAACTTTAAAGCTCCTCATCCCTGAGGATCTCTCAATTCTGGCACGAGTGCCGTGTTTCTGCTTTTTGTGAGAGCCTGGATTATTTTTAATCTTCTGGACATGTTACAAAGATCAATTTATAGTCTCACAGAGACAGTAAGGACAAGGGTTTCGGGGGAGACAAAAAGGAAATTGGCTGCTGTGGATTAGTGAATACTGTTCTTTCTGAAGAGGAGAAACTTTTCAGGGCAACTTCTGCTTTCTTACACTGTTTGCTCCGCTTTGGAGAAAACATAGTGTGAACTGGTACAAATGCATGGATTGCAGGGGACCCATGTTCCCTTAGGCCAGCAGAGATGTTTGATGAATACATTACAAGTTGTGCAAGCCCTCACAGCTCTGTGCAGGTGCTGTGTACTAAAAAAAATTACACAAGATGCTAATTTTACTCTTCCTGTTACAGTTTCTATATATACTACAGTGAATTACACCAATGACTTTGTTCCCAAATTACCTTAACCTGAAAAAGCATCTTGCTTGTGATTTTGAGAGATACCATTTCTTAGCACTTCCAATATTATACAAGGCTTCCAGTGAAAATAGCAGGAAAGCTAGAGTTTGAGACAACCTGTGGTATGTGTTTCCCATAATATTCAGCAATACATGTTTTAAAAGTCTCTGTTCATTCAGGTTGCAGACCCATCAGTTCAAACATTTACCAGAAGTCACTACAAGAACATAGCAGATATGTGCATATGGAATTTCTATACATTTCAGAAGTCATAAAAAACAGTGAGGAGGTTTTTTTCTACTTCTACTTAAATCTTACTTAAACTTTACTTAGTAAAATGCAATTCCTAACACTTACAGGGGGCATGTTACAATTGTTCTCTTAATTTCAGCAGGTGAAAAGTAAGAACCACAAAGTTTTGTATTATTTCCAAATAAAAGAGTCAAATGGCCTAAGTTTACCCAATATTTCACAAACACTTCTGCAGAAAACCATGTCAGGGCATTTTTACAAAATGCTGGTAATGTCCAGGATTTCATACTCCTGAATTTATATATTTTACAAGTACTTTGTTTGTTTTAAACATACTCCACTATGATTGTTTTCTTACCCCTGCGATCTCCACCAGGATTTTTTAGGCTGGATCACTTTCCAGGAATTTTAACTCCTGGAGAGGAGAAAGGGCTTTTTCTTTGGAAAATGTCATCCCCAGAAGTGCCTTTCACCAGACTACTCCTTCCTGGTAAGTCCCAAAGGACCAGTTACAGGAAGGACTGAGATGAGGTGATGCTTGGCAGGTGGCTCCCAGGGTAGGTCCCCCAGCTGCTGTCCCTTTTGGTTCTTGAAAAGGCTTCAGTGACACAAAAGATGTCACCAAGCTAGACTTGACTTTCTGTGGGCATTTGATTCAAGATCTCCAGATCCACCTTGGCCTGTGGGGGTGCCCAATGTCTGGGGTGGTGGGACAAGGTTCTGTCCTGTCCTGCCTGTAAGTCCAGGCAATAGAAGCAGGGGTGATGGGAGCTTCACTTCCAAAGTTTACTCCTGATCTGATCTAACCCCTTCTGTGAGCCTATGAAAATGCTCATGGAGATGCACCCTTAGAGGGAAGATCTGCTACAAATACAAAACAGATGCTAAAGGCTTGAGAAACACATATACAAAGAAGAAAACAACATTTTCAAAACCATGGGCAGAAGCAGGATCTGAACCGTGATTTCCTAACCTCCTTTCCTTGTTTTATCTACACTGCTGCTGCCTGAATTTAATCTTAAATCTTGACAATTTCTACCCTTTCCTGGACATCTTTTATTCCATGGTTAGCACTCTGAGATGCTAAAGGTTGGAATATTAAAATAAACATCCCAGTTTCAGTTATCTGACATCAGTGAAAGGGTGAAGTTCCTATTCCCTGAATACCTGTAAAGCTTTCATTTTCCCTCTTCAACTAAACCAAGATGACCTTCCCTTCCCCTTCCCCTGGTACTTCTCTTCCTGGGGCCCATGTAGCTTTCTTGGCCTGCCTTACCTTGCTGCACTCAAATCAAAAGACAGATGGATTTTCAATAAGAGCTTTATGGTTAGTAGTACCCCCTTCCCACTAAAATACTGCAGATTTCTGTGGTAATTCTACTTCCAGAGCTGTCAGAAGCATGCAAAAGCCAAGCTTGTTACATGTGGACACAATTTAAATGGGTAATAATCCAACAGGGAGTTATTTTTTATAAAGGCAGTTTTACTGAGATACGGTATGGTCCAGAATTGGAACTTCCAATAAACATGTGGCTTTTCTCTTGTGGAGGTCAGCATATTTTTAAGAGACTGGAAGCAATAGTCCTTAATTTCTCACCTCATCTCTAGTAGCTCAGTTACCACTATTCACATTTTAATTCCCTCTTTGGCAGCTCTGACAAGACCACTCAGTTGTATTGACTTCAGTCTGGTCCAGAAAACTTACTTTGAATGTTCTTTTCACAGACCAGACATTTGAAGGATCTGTGACTGCAGCAAACAGGTGAAGGCTTGATGTTACCCAATGGGAGTAAAAAACCCATCTCCACAAGCTGACGCATCATTTCAGAAGCTTGCAGTTTCCTGTCAGATGGATCACTTTTCCCCCAGATCATCAGAAAAAATGATCATCCCCTAGTAGCCCAGATCCATGTAGACTCAATTTTCTCTACCTGCCCTCCAAGTTTTCTGAGCATGCAAACTGCACATATGTGTTAGCTCTGTCCCGCACCTGAAGTCCAGGCATATATATTTTGGCACTGTAGGTTACACCACCCAGCTATGAGGCTCACACTACGAAACCAGGATGCTGCTGTGGGAGCTGGTTGGGAGGAACCTCTGCAAGGATCATCTCCCAGTTGAGAACTTTTGCATCAAAGGAGCATGTCCAAGAGTTCAGAGGTCATGGCTGGAACATCCCTGAATCTACATCCATGCTTGTCCTCAGCGCCATCTCCTTCTGGCCCTGGCTAGACCCCGTTTAACTACTTGCTGTGTCTGCAACACACTGTGTGCATGAGGGTCCTCCTCATGTCCTGGTTCAGCTCCTGTCTGGTGACAGCCCTCCTCCTAGCAGGAAGGCATAAAGTATATCCCCGAGAAAGGATGTTTCAGATTCTGGATAAAACAACCACCCTTTTGCCTTCACTCCCATCAGTGGTGTTGCTCTTCATCACTCTATGCATATGAGCTGCAAGGATGATGGCTCTGTAATTTTCTTATGAAGTAAACATGTTTCTTTGCCTCTGACAGCAGGCAATCCCAGGCCAGTAAATGACTGGCAAATGCCTTCTATATTAATCTCTTCAAGTATTTTGGCTTTTCTGTACTTTTAATTTGCCTGGAGGCAGACATTTGAGATAACAGCTGTTATGGTGATACTATCAGTCATCTGCATGTCAGAGAATGCCAGCAAAATTCATGTGGAGTAGACTTCTTGGGTTTTTGGTTTTGTTTTAACTGCTCTGGGGCAAATTCACCCCTTTGTCAAAGATCTGCTAAAAACATTAGAGACTACAGTGGAACTGGTTTCTATTCTGTGATTGGGAAGAAATGTCTTTTTCTGCTGATAGAACACAAGTTCCCTACTTGCTTTTTGATGTTCCTCAAATATAAGTGTACTAGAGCAGTCCTTTGCCAGATCCTGTCACATTTGTTGGTAAGCAATGTCAGCACATCTACCACCAGGAAGCATACCTGTGATTTTCTGGAGAGAGATGTGATTGACTTGCTCTGAAGTAAATGGAGAGGCCCTAATAAACCCTGTTAAATGGGATCTTACTGTTCCATGGAAGATACTGCTTGGCTTTCTTGGGCTCAGTTATAAATTTCACTGTGGAAGAAATTTTCTTTGCTTACTGAGGTAGAGGGCCCAGTGTCAAGGATCATCAATGAGTAGGTCCAGAGCTCTATCTCACAACGTTGAACCACCTACAAGGGAGCCAAGTAGATTTATTGCTTCTTTAGAGGAGACGCCACCAGGAAGATTTTGGCTAGAGATTTCTTACTCTGCATTTGTTTAGTTTTCCAGAGAAACACAAGATGGAAAAATAAAATGTAGGTTTGGAAACATACTAGGATGCCTCCCTATATAGTTTATTGATGATGACAGCAGTTTGTCCAGTTAGTTTAATGAAACCTAATATCCTTTTTACTAGAAAAGCTTATTAATTATACTTTGACTGAAAATTATTTGTATCTTGAACTACTTTACTGACATTAGGCCTATGGGGAGATAAATAGTTGCACCTATAAAATTATCATTATTCGAAAGGAGGAACGTAGATACAGACATTTTTTGTGTCTGCAGTCCTGGTGGATCTGAGCACAGAAAATAAAGGTTTCTGCATGGATACTTACTGTTTTCTGATCATTTCCCAACAACTCTCAGTAATACGGTGGCAGAGATTTCCCTCTTCCGTTACCTTGCCATTACAGAAGGTTATTTTGCTAGAAATTCAGAGCTCAGCTCTTGGTTGTACCACACATCTACTGCGGTCTGTTTCCCCACATGGAAAATGAGCATACTTCCTAAACACAGAGTTAAACATTCTGATACCACAGAGAGAGAGCTCAGGCAGGTACCTGTGTGGAAGACAAAATACACGTGAAAGAGAAATCTGACCTTGAAGGCAAGTCTTGAACAGAGATCACAAAGTTTAACCATTCAAGTTAACTGTTAGCAAGTAAATCTTGTGGTTTGCTTCCCAAAGGTAGCTTTTTCGGCTTTGACACGCCTGTTTCTAACTATAGTTGATTCAGAGAAACAAGCAAGCATTTTTGCAAGCTTTGAAGATGCACAAATTAATTCTCCTACCACTGCACATGGCATTTCCTTAACCCTGTTTCCAGTAGGCGTGTGAAACTTGTTTTCACCCATGGTATTCAGGTGCAGCTTCTTTGGGACAATGTTAAATGAATCCACAGGAGAACTTCCTTCATATTAAAAAAAAAAAAAATTCACTGAGTTCAAAGGAAATGTTAATAGTGGAATTAAAAGCCTTTCTTTTTGGATCTTCCAAAGACAAGAAGAATATGCAGCCCACTTAAACATGGTGGAACCAAAAAAGGTAAGCTGTATGACATAGTAATTTGTTAAGCACAGCTTTCCTTACGTGCTTTCATCACCGCCAATGTGGTAACATAAAGGATTTATTCAGCGTAGGTGAACTCCCTCTTCCAAATGTCTCCAGGCTTTTGAGCAATTTTAATTTCTGGAGTTGAAGTATATCTGTCTCACAGTGTGTAAGTCTGAGGGCTGGGAAGGTATTTGTGCATTTTTGGCATCATTGTGGCAGTATTGTTGGGGCTAAATAAACTGGCTGAAAAATGCTTTTCTTTGTTTGATTTCTAGGCAGGTTGAACCAACAGAAAAGCTAAAATATGTCCCTTACTTATAATGTGAAAGTCTGCATTTCTTGTCAAAATCTAGGTGGAGATTTGGCTCATTTAATAGTGTCACAGTTCAGGTACCGAGATACAATTTCTAACCAGAATGAATTCTAAATGAAAATTTTCTTTCCGCTTTTATATAAGGTGACAAAATCTGTTAAAATCAGTTTTGATGAGCAACTTTTCATGCAGAAAAGTTTGTCTCAAAGTATCATCTAACTCTAGGGCTAGCCAAAAAAAGAGAAAAAGAAACAGCTTTCAGGCTTAAACCACTGTGGCAAGAAGAAAGTTTTCTTTTTTTTTGCCACTGCTGAGATTTGCAATATCACCTAGATATGTATTGCAAATAGGGCAGGGATATACTTTCCTGCTACATATCAGACACTAAACATTGCTGAAAACAGAGGCTGGTCTTAAAGAACTAACACCTGATAAAGACAAACATTATTGCAGCTTAAAAAAAAATAAGAAATTCAAGGCTTCATTACTTTAAAGCTACTGGTTATTACTTACAGTATTCCTTTGGATGCTCTTTGATATTATAGTATCAAATACCCTCGAAGTAGTCTTCCACAAATATGTGGTTCATTGGGTAATGTCTAGTGCCTTTCTCTAGTGTTTTCACCAGGAATTTAGAAAAAGGGCTATGCAAAGCTGCAGCAAGGAAAAATGAAAGAGATAAACAAGGAAATGTCAATTAAGATTAATAAGATAACACCTGGACTGACTGGCTTGGCAGTCACGCATTTCCTTTCGATATTTTCTGTGTAATAAATTTATGTGAGATGAATACAATGCTGGAAGTTAAGGGGGGACAATTAACAAGACAAAATTTCATTGAAATAGTCTCATCTTTTGAGGGACTTTAGTCATTAGCAGTAACTTATTCTTCGTTAGTGACAACGACAGTTAAGCATCTCAAACACACCCACTGTAAGAGTTCGGGGTAAAAATGCAAACATCCAGGCGAGTCTTTGTGGGCTACATACAGGTAGTCTGTGTTGGTGGCACCTAGGATCTTCTTTCTAAGGGTTTTGGGCTGTCCAGGAAGGAAGGGTAGTTTCAAGGAGAGGGGAAGGGAATCTGGGAATGACTCTAGCTGCCTAGAGAGGAAAGGTCCTCTCTCCAGAAAATTATTATGAATATCAAACATAATCATCTTCAGACAAAATAGGGAAATAGTCTTAGAGAAGAAACCAAAACAAGGTGTCTCCTGCACCTCCTTTCCCAGACAGCATCCCTCATCACCCATGATTACTTTCCCCTTTTGGATCTATTCATCTCTTTCCACACAATGGCACAGTTCATGAAGGAGCTGGGAAAAACACCCATCCTAGCCTAGCCCACAGCCTGGGATGAGATGTGAGTTGGAATCCCTGAGGCAAGGAAGCTGTGGATCCGGGGCTTCCAGGTCTCTGAGTTGGCTCACCATGGTGTTATTACATGCAAAAGGCAACACTTAATTTCGCCATTTTTTCCATTGAAAGAGCTGCCTGCCAGAAGGGCTAGCTGGGAAACTTGTAGGATGCCTGCAGGCAGATGGAGGGGAAGCCCTATGTTGTAAGACAAATGTTACGGGAATTCAGGTGTCTAAATTTCCCTTACAAAAAGAGGAACTTCCCTTTTCTCACCTATCTGATCAATGTGTGCACATTGTTTTCAGGGAGGGAGTACAAAAAATTACATGTAAAGGCTAAGCAGTTAGATGCCACTCTTCTGCATGCTTAGAATTGAAATGAGGTCCCTTATCTGTTCCAAACTGTGATAAGCAATGGGACAGCTGAGGTGAAAATAAGCTATTTCAGTTCCTTTATAATTTTTTTTCCCTGTTTATTGATTTATATTTAAACTGTTGCATTTTTGCCTGATGTGTGTAGCTGTATTCTTGCATGCAGACATAACTGCATACAGGAGTGCAGATAAAAATGTTAAAGAAATAATCCTGTGAGGGTCTGGGAGACTGGAAGGGAGATATATAGAAGGTTGATAGCATTAACTGAGAAATCTCACTATTAGGATGGTAGCCAGAGGAGATGTTAGCCAAGTGAAATAAAGGGCTTACCATTCAATTAAGTCATGGAGCCAGACATACTATAGCTTTGTTCTGGAAACCTGAGTCAGGGACCAGGAGACAAAACAGACTGCATCGCTGAGAGACCACCAACCCTCCTCCAGGAACGCTGGAGCACTATGAATGTTAACATGGGCCTACATGCCACAATTTCAGAGCCTTCCTGTATGGCAGGCTGACACCTCAAGTCTTTCATCTCAGACTTTGCTTCAAATTTTTCCCTTGCTGGGTCTTTTTCAGGTCCCTTTTCAAGCATGACTGCTTTGCACAGCACTGGTGTGGTAGACCTGCTCTGTTCTATTCAGAAAGAACTTCAAGACCTTGTAAGGTTACTGGTGCTTATGTGGAGGTCTCGTCAGTTGTGAGAACAGGGTCTCTGAGGAGAAGGTACCAGTAGACTCTGGATACTTTCCTTTTTAATTCAGTCTGAGTTTCTTTTTTTCTTGCTCAGAAAAATAGTGAGGCTGAAGGGCCAACTCAGGGGAAACAAGAGATACGTGTCGGAGTGGCTATCAGCACGGGGTGGGGCCCACCTACTTCTACCATGGTATATGGACGTTGTCTAGCTGCCTCACTACATTAGGACACTTCTCTGCCATTCCTTTTGATGCATGAAATTAATGTAACCTCTGACCACTTGTCCTCATTGCCAGAGACTGTGTGCTTCTGTCTTGCTTCATCTAAAACAACCCATTGGTTTCCAGTTCCTCTCTCTGAAGGCATTCTCTACAGTGAGTGACCCAGTACTTGTTTTGCAGAACACTGCAGGGAAGAGGGCCATGGATACCTCAGTGTTTACCTACTGGCTTGTAATGGCCTTGTGTTGCCTGCAGATATATTCATATCAGTGCAAGTCTAAGGTCAGATCTTGTTGATGAGTGGTATTTGTGAGCTCTTGTTATATACACACTCACGCCTCCAAACCATGTTAGACTTGCCACAAGCTGTTTACAAGAGGTTGAGCCCATGGTGAATCAGCCCTGGCATGCAAGTCCTGCTCAGCTCCCCCCATTCTGGCTGATGTTGCTTAGCTGCCTCTTCTGTGTCAGGCAGAAGCACCTCTGAACATTGGCAGTGCTTGACAGCAAAACCCCATTATCTAGCAAAACTCTGGATGCACAAGACCCGTGGACCCATGGACAGTGGCCCACAGAGATCTATCACACCAGTGAGTTGACTCAAGTATCTGAAGACAAACGTGCTCAAGTGATTTGTTGTAAAGTGATCTGCAAGGCTGATCCTCTAAGTTACTATCAGTGACTTCATATTGACCTTAATAGCAGGACCACTCAAATACTTGAACATCGAGGAGAACAACATGGTGTTTTAAACAACTATTTTTCTCTTAAGGTATTTGATGTGCAAGTGGTAAAACCAGAGTGTCAGGGCTTGACTTGGAACATATGCCTGAGGCATTCGTTGAGAGGCATGATAAAGAAACTATGTAATGCATATATTTTAATTTTAAATAAATCAATGTGATAATCTGGGATCAGGTGGAATTCTGCAGCTGGAAGAATAGGACAAAGGGAAGTCATTAGTTATACTTTTAATAAATCAATTTGATAATTAGGGATCAGGTGGGGTTTCCCAGCATCAGAAAGAGGACAAAGAAAGCTCATTAGCTCTATTTTAAATAAATCAATGTTTTGGTTGAAGTGGGATTCCCCTGAAATATAGGACAGGGCAAAATGGTACAGATATTAAAAACTGCGACTTCAAAATGTGATTGATGTAAGAAATGTTTCCTACTTCCTTATTTCATCTGTATTTTCTAGGCACCCTTTATCAAAAAAACAGTGTGGTCAGGCTGGGTATCCGGGAAGATACAAGGAAACAAGGAGAAAAGACCTGTAATATATTCAAGGAAATAAAGAGGAAAGGTTATTTCAGCTTTGTGTAGCTCACCACATCTAGCAAATCATTTTCAAAACATTGCAGCATTCAGAACCACTGGATATGTCTGAAGACTCAGGTCCTAGACTTTTACCTGAGCCTGCCACAGGAATATATATGACAATATCTGCCAGGTCTCCACTACAGTAACCTTCACCAGGCACTGAGCTTTTCTTCCCAGTGGCACTATCAGGGCAGCATTTGCTTGATCTGCAGATCTCCCTGTACAGAGTCCACTTCTCACTCATGCAAGGTTATGCAGCCCTGCTCTTCACCACTGGCACACATTGGCACATAGCTGGCTCCATGCAGGCCCTGCTGAGGCTGATGGGACTTTATAACAAGCATAATTTGTTTATGGATTTGCTTTGATGCAGCATCTGAAAGCAAAACATTATTTGAGTAAGAAAGGGAGATAAGCAGGTTAAAACCAATGATGTTAAAAAGACCAAACCTAGCAACATTCAGCCTATTTACTCCTTTGTGCTACAATGAAGGATGGAAATTCCGTCATCACTACATATAAAGGAATGCCAAGCACTACAGGAAGCAAAAGGCTTCATCATAACCAGTACCTACTTGTTCCCTAGTGTGCTACACATTAAAATGAGCTCTTTGATACAGGTTTTCTTCCCGCCTTGTTTCAGTTTTGTCCCACCTGCACTCCACAGAGGGAGTCTTGCTTACTGCTGATGGACAAAAACCCATCATGCAAGGCTAATATTTCCTGAGGGTGCATCTTCTCACTTGCACAATGAGATGCACATGATAATTACCTCCTCGGATGATAACAACTCATCTGTGTCACTGTCCCATCTGCCCATGGCTAATAGGTGTGCAGTATTTGCTGTGCATTTAAAAACTGTTCCCTTTCAAAGGTCAGGAGATCAAAAGTTCAGATCTCATTGGGAATTGCCAGAAGAGGCCACACAGCCTCTCGCTATCTCAGCAGTCACCTCATTTCTGATATCAAGGAATCAGCAGCAGCTAGCTTGCTGCTGCTGTTGTTTCCACAGACATATAAAACCGGAGAACCAGTCAGCTGTAGCAAGAAATAATAAAGACATTGAGATTACATACAGTCTTCAAAAATTTCCTCAAAGGGTTTTCAGTTTATTTTCTCACCTCAGTGTGAGGCGCAGCCTTAACAAGATGGCTGCCAAAAGTGTGATTTACCCCATGGCTTAGGCAGACCATCGTGATGGATAGCAGATAGTATTTCAACAAAGAAACAGTGCCTCGGGTTCCAATCAGCTATGTAAACTAATAGAACCTTGCTCAAAATACTTTTGGCCCTTCCTTTGTGAGCAGATTCTCAACAATTAATAGAAAAACACATAATCTATATGATTTACGATACCATTCTTCTTATGAGAGGAGAGTCATGTGGCGGCCAAGCACAGCAGCATCTTCAGAGGTTGAAAAGTCAGCACTAAGATTCAGTCTATGCTGAAACCTGACCCAAGAAATCAGAGACAAAGAGCAGTTTTACTTTCCAGATTTTTCAATAAAAACATTAAAGCAATTTTACATGTCAAGAATGCAAATAAAGAGCATAAGATTAGTACTTTAAGACAGGTTTTGTTTTCTTGCAGCAGTAACTTAAACAACACTTGATTTTTTCAACTAAAGCTCCACAATCCGTTGCCCAATCATAAAAGGTTTTTTTTTTAAAAAAATACTCAGTGGCTTATCTAAAACTAATTTTCTGTACATGACCTCAAAAAAAACCCCACAAAAATAATAAGAAAAGAAGGGCCCTTGGACCCCAAGAGAAAATGGGTTTCTTGAAAGCACTGAAAAGGATTTAACAAATGTAAACAATCCTGCAGTTCCTCTTTAGCCAAATTTGCTTGCTCTCCTCCTCCAGGGGAAGTGCAATATCCCTGGAAATGGGAGACACTAAACTGCAATCACAATTCAGAAAAACATCAGTCAGCGAAACAATCAAGTATGTACTTGAATGCTATTAGCATAATTGGGACACAAGTATATGATTGAAGTTAAGTATTATTAAAGTTAAGTTTCTCTAAGATAAATGGATTAATGCAGATGGTTTAGTAATTTTGAGCATCAAGGACAGCAAGTTTAAGCCATTTGTCCAAATTTACATGTGATTGTTATAAGAAAACACCATTTCTGATTTTACAAGTCCCAATCTCAGCCCCTCAAATGCCTAAAAGCTTGTCATTCCCCTTGCTCCTGCATTGACACTGCCTATTTTCTGCATATTCCCATCATGCCTTTTTGGAAACCCAGCTGGGGGAACAATGGGGCCACTTAGGCTCAGCTTGAGGAGTGGGCTAGGCTGAATAGGCCAAAACTTTTTTACCGAGAACAGTTGGTCAAGATGATTTCTGGACACTGGAAAGCTTAGACACCAAACTTGTGTGCATGGCTTTCCTCCAAAGTCATAGGAGAGTCAAGGACTGAAGCTTTGTACCTCTTCTGCAGATGCAGTGCCTAAACCAATGATGACTGCAAGCAGAAAGCTCCCACAACAACTAAACAAACCCCCACAGAACAGCCCAATCCCACGTGGTCCTATCAATGGATTCACAATAATTTCCTCCTTTGCAATCTGTGATTCACATTTGTAAATCAAAGCCATTAACCTTCAAAGTGCTAAAATGACAGACAACCTATGAGCAAACATCCAGTTTCACTCCCTTCAAAATCCACCAGAGAGAAACACACACACTCTGGGCCCCAGCCCAACTTTATCCTAATCTCCGACTTGATATCCATACATTTCAGCAATGGAAAGCTCTGCTGGATGGCTTCAAATTTGCCTCAAGACTGTTGCTAATTGGGAAGACTGTTTTTCTTTATTCTTTCTGCAGTGTTAGCAGAGGTACAGTGGCAGTATGCTGGCAGTAGAAGCTGCCACTTTGGGAAGAATTTTGATTAAAATATACATTGCTTTGATCAGTGGCTTCCCTGTAGTGTAAGATAAACATGATTAGCAGTTTTGGTTGGTGTTCATTCCTAAGGCACATGCTGTGAAGTTACTACACTACAGTATGCAAAAGCTTAAAAGGAAAATTATTGTAGCCAACTGGGACTTGGAATTATCCTGAGACTAGAAATGTTAAAATCTAAAGTAAAGAGAAGCCAGCACTGCCTTTCCTTCTCTGCCAGTAGCCTCTTCCACAATGGCATGTCCAAGAGGTTAGGGTTGAGATCTTTTATTACAAGGCATGTACGTCAGAGGAGGAAAGGTATGGGAGCATGTTCCATAACTAATTTAATGCTTTATGTCTTTTCATTCAGCTCCAGAAATATCACAGAAGTACACTTCCCTTGGGGTGGTGAAGTTTGTTTGAATCTCACAGCTGGGGCCTGGAAGAGCTGTCTGAAGTCTAGCCATGGTCATTGTGTCAAGGCATTTAAACACTACTTTTTCCTCTTCCCCCCCTCCCACCTTATTTCTTGTGAAGCCAAAATGGTGTCTATTACAGGAAACTAGTATGGCTGTTAGTACAAATAGTATTCATGGAAATAGTTTTCTGCACTACAGATTTTTATGCAAAATTCAACTTCAGGAATTTGTTTTAAAGTTGTTAATGCTTAAGGCTTTACATTTTTAGGGAAGGGAATACAAAAAAAATGCAAGAATAAGTAAAGACCTGCTCAGAGAAAGGCAAGCGACTTGGTGACGTTACTTGTAAGCTGAGAAAAGAAACACAGACATAAGAGGAAAACTTGGTGTTACACTTTCTGAAGTTGAATTTTCATGACATCTTATGACTTCCTCAGAAAAGGGTAATTTCTCTGATAGGGGTAGGAACCAGCCCATCCTTCATTTTGCCATCCCCAAGGCTGGGCCGTATCTGAGCAATTCCACAAAGGCTGAGCATCACCAAAACCAATAAAACTGCCCCAAAAGAGCTATGGGTTACCATTTCTGCCACTCCTTGCAAAGGTGAAGGGCAGGGGGTGGGTGCTGCTGTGGAGTGCTATGTGTTACCCTTCCCTGCCAGTTAGAAGGCCTTTGCTGATAAAGTAATAAACACACTATAAGACTGTTTTACAAGCCAGGTCTCACTCTGCTCTCCAGCTTTTTCTGATTAAGGGCATTGCTGCTTCAAGGAAGTTCAAGCTGCAGCACATTTAGCATCTGCATTCCTTTGACGTGTTTTGAAATTATTTTAAAACAACTGGTAGAGGAGGACGAGGTCTAGGGGGGACTGAGTGCTTCAAAGAGAAAGCAGATCAACATGTAAGCCCCAAATTACATAACTAGACCCACCAAGGAAATAAATTAATTTGTTTCCCAATGGCTTATTTATATAACCCTTTAATTATAGCTAACCGTATCGCCAACGTTATACCATGGGAAAATGTAAAACTGTTAAGCAACCTACCACTCCACCCTCTCCAGACCGACAACACAACCATTAAGCAACAACTACATGTTAGGACATCGCCTGCTCTTTTGTCTTTCAAAGGTATGGTTCAATAATGCGGGTATGAAAATGAGACCTCAACTCCAAGTCCTTTTCTAGGGCTTTTTTGTGTTTCCAAACTACATCTCCCTGTTCGATCATAAAAACAGGACAGCATTTGGCTTGCTTGCAACATAGAAAGGCATATTGTTTTAAAAATGCACTATTTTCCCAGTTTGTGCATGAGTCATAATCAGCAGTTGAGTCCTGTTAACTGCAAGTGCTGCTCAGACTATGCTGCCTTTTCAAATGGGGTAAGCTGACCTAGCTCTCTCTGTTGACTTCAATTAAAGCATTTCTAATTGTTTCTAATTCAGCAGGCACCAGCTGAGACCCAGCTTTTGCCCTACAAAGGCACAGTATGTTACAGCAGCTCACTGCAGCTCCTCAAGACCTAATGAATGCTACATATTACGAGCTATTAGACCAAACCCCTGTGATTAACAAGATGGCAACAGTAACTGGGAGGATTTTGCAGGTGAGAAATACCAGAGTTTTCTGAAACAGAAATTGTCAGTGCAGATGTGTTTCAATCCACATTCAGTCTACTTCAGAAGACAATACATAAATATTTCTAAGAAAAATAATCTCCTGATGATAAAGCTGACGATGTGGAGAATGCTGTAACTTCAGCTACGGCGTTTCAAGATGGGCTTCATCATAAATCATGGAAATTCTTTCTAATGTTCTTAAATTTGAATTGGCTTTCAATACTCAGATTAATGAAATCTTTCAAGTACAATGACTTCCTTCTCTATGAGTCTTGGTAGCTTAGCAGCACTTTAATACAAACAGATTTCTTTAAGTACAAAGATAATGCATCTTAATGCTAGAATAGCCAACGTAGCTGGATATTAGGAACCCTATATATGACCAAATTGGAACAGATTATCAGGCATGCTTTGGAATCTCCATCAGTCAGAGTCTATCCATCAAGCTGGGTGTCCTAAAAGACAGGCAGCTGGTCCACCACTTTTTAATAGGCTCAGTGCAAGAGCTGTGTTAGGTGTTGTGAGGGGGCCTTGAAACAAATCCTGCAGATTAGAAGACAGGCATTCCAGGCTCTGCATTCAAGAATCTATAATACTCTGTCTAGAATTCAAAAAGAGCTAAAGAGAAATAATAATATATGCAGGAATTGCCCACAAGAAAATTCCTCCATTAGCTTGCTAAATAATCTGTCTTTTGTATTTGTTTTTAATTTAAAGATGGCACAAAGTGAGTTCTAGCTAGCCATTCCTGCATAACTCAGTGTAAAGAGAGATGAAGCAATGCTATAATTCTATATTCTGCATCCTTTGAAGCAGTATTTTGTTGGTCATGTCTGCAATGCCTGAGGACGGCCTTTAGACCAAGTTCTTTACTCTTAAAAACAGATCAAAAGAAATTTGGTCATCTCCTTCAAAAGGCAGCTGTTCTCCTCCCCTTTTTCACAGAGTTGCAACATGAAACAAGGCTTAGTGTTGAGGAATGTCTCCTGTAATACAGTATACATGTTTTGGCTCACACTCACAGTTTTTTAAATGGGAATAGCAAGTTAGCAATCTTAAAGGGAGCTAAACTAACTTAATCTCAGTTCTGAACTAAAAGAGGAAAAATTGAAGTTTTCAAGAAAATCTGTTTGGTTTATATTAAGTAAAAATTAAAATGTTGAGCCTAATGTTAACTGATAATATACCAATGGCATTTTATCTCAGGCTTTTTAAAAATCTTAGCTATGACCGCAATCAATAAATACTTTTCCAGCCTTTAAAATGGCAGAAGAATGCTGTCAGATGAGACCAGTGTCTATCTAATCCCAAAAACTTGAAAACAAGAAGCAGAGTTCTTGAAGAGTGTGCTATAATTTTGTGATTTCTCATCCAGACCTGACTTGTAATAAAAAATTAAGGCTACTGGAGGTGAGATTTACACAGATCAATACACCTCTTGCTGCCATTTCGCTGACATTTCAGACTACATTCCCAGTTACACAAAACAGAGAATAATTGTGCTGGGATGTAGAGGATAGGATTGATCAAGAGAAAACACGAACTGGTCAAAATCCCAAATCCAAATTCCTGAATCTTTAAAAATGTTTAGTTAATGTGTGTTTATATATTTTCCCCTCAACATATTATTTCCTGATTTTGGCTGGAGATAGTAAAGTACCTTGAAAAAGGCTTTTTCCACACTGTGCTTAACTCAGCAGAAGCCAAGACCTACAAGAAATCTCTATGAAAAACAGATTTTCCTCCTTTTACTGTCTGTTTGACCATCAGTCTTCTCCAGGATTCCCTGATGATTCAGCATGGGGTTAGAAAGCTACATAAAATCCTGGACACAGATAAAGACCTGGAGAGACACTATCACCTGGAAAACAAGGGTATGATCTGGAATTGATTTCCATTCTTAATATTCCTCAGTAGGGCAAAACATTTGTGAGCTGGATAGCTGTAGACAGCTGGTTCTGGAGAAAGGCTGGAATTCATCCCACCAAGACATTACCTTCTCTAATGGGAATAATACTACCACAAAAACACATCAAACCTGAGTAGTTCTTGCAACTGTTTGCAGTTCAGGAAATCAGCGTGCTGCATTGCTATTTGTAACCAATATAATTTTATCTCCACTCTGTGCTCACTTACTGGTAATGCAGCATAGTCACATTGCTGAAAAAAAAAATGCATGGAAATGGAGATTTATGGTCCTCCATGCCACAGCTAATGAAGTTAACATGGAAAAGAACCCAGCAAAACCAAATCTGTGTTGTAACTGTTTGGGTTACGCAGCTGCACAAGTGATACATTAAAAATAACCTGAATATTTTAATTTCTGTTAGCACAAAAAAAATGGAATAATGTTTTCATTGACAGAAAAATATTCAGGTAAATTCTGCCAGAAGAACATTTTCAGTGGAGAAAAGCCAAAACCAGATCCCTGTGGATAAAATTTACCTATAAGTGGATTTATTTATTTATTTTTCAGTTTTCAGAGAAAACTTTTTGAGATACTCAGTTATCTCATGAAAAATCGGGAAATAACCCCAGGTATAAATGATGTACCACCAACAGGTCTCATCCCACGTATGTCTTCTTTGTGCAGGCCAGTCACCAAAGGGAGAGATTGTCAGGAGCTACTGGGAAGCTAGTGGGACATGTACTCACATCTAATGAGGTTGTCCTTGGTGGAGCATTTGCTAAAAGGTTGAAGTTGCCTTTTTCTCCGGAATCTTCAGTGTTCCTCTAGTAAAAGTGTTTACACTGACAGCACTTTTCTCCTATCTGAGGATCTGGCCCTATTTTAGCCTTCTTGACTTATTTTTTGGCATGCTGCTGCAAGCGGGTTGGGATCCTGCCAGGGCGGGGGTGAACAGAACAGCATTCCTGGGCTCTTAGTAGTGTTGACCATTGTATTAATGTGAATACATAAAAACCTTCAAAGGCAGAAAGGTGACTCCCCATCACATGCAATGCTCCTTCTAGTCCTTTCAAGCCCCAGATCATCAGCATAGTCCGTACTTGAACCCAGGACACGCTGCTTTCTCCTGATGGAGATTATTGAAGTGAATAGTAACAGTAGATGAGGTGCTATCTTCCCCTTTAAATTGAGCCATTCAATTTGTCATGAATGGCTGAGTATTTCTTGCTGGCATTTGGGACTTAGATTTCAGTGCTGGGAACAGAGTGAATAGGATCAATGATGAAGCTGAAGTACAAAAAGAAGGAGCAAAAAAGGGCAAAGGACTAAATCCGATAGAGACAAGCAATTACAAGGTGTATTAATGTACACTGGGCTAGGCTGGAAAGAGGGAAGAACTTATTGTTATTCTGGGGGATTCTTTTCCATGAAAGATAAAGGGGAGGGAAGTGAATATTTGTTATTTGGGCAAAAGCTGTGGCTGCAAAGAATAAAGAGACCTTTTAGAACATGGCAGCTGCCTCTAAGCCTCCAGCGTGGTACTTGATACCACAATCTACCCTCCTAGAGTTTTTTGGCCAGCTTTTGAGAACAGTAAGGAAGGCATTCAGAAGGAACACAATGACAAATGTCAAGAAAGAGAGAGGAAACCTGGAGTTTAAAAGACTATTGAGTGACAGGAGGGTTAGATCAAAGGCAGGCATTTACTAAGTATTTATAATTGCAATGCTAATAGAGGTTAATCATAGAAAGCAGAGCCGAAGGGTGTATGTCTATTCAATCCTAAAGCATAGAAATATATAATACATACGTACATATAAACATGCACCCATATGTATATGTATATATAAATTATACTTCAAAAGTCAGTAGGTCATTCAGTCAGGCACTGTCACCCATTTTGGTTTTTTTCAGATTGTTAATGAAAAGGAAGATTTTTGCAGGCAGAGCATTTGAACTCCTTTGCTGTCAAAGCCAGTGAGATGTTTTAGAGAGAACACGTGAGATGGTGCTCATGTATTAATCACTGGAAAAGCAGAGTCAGAATTTGTTTCTTTATAAAAAGGAAACAGCTCCCCAAAATCCGTGCCCAGCAAGACTGTGTTTGGTTTCACATCTTCTAACACAAAGAAAGGAGAATCCTTGTTAAAAGATTTTTAAAACTGAGTTTCTTATCTTGCTAATTTTGAGGGCTGGATTTTCCAGGCCCTCAGTACAAGTTACACAACTAAATGAGCATCAGCTTTTCTAAAAGGAGGTGAAATTTTGCAAACATGGGCTCAACTCTGAGCTCTTCTGCTTACCAGCCTTTTTCAATCTTATCTCTCTCACAGACATGTTCTCTCTTGTTATCATTCTTCCACCCATTCCTTTCCTATGCCACACACAGATTTCAAAAAAAAACCACAAACAAAACAAAAACATATCCTATGGGAGTCTCTCCATACTCATTTTAAGGAAAAGCTGTTCTTGTTTGCCCTTTGTGGCATGTTGCAGTCCCAGCTGGGTATTGCATTGAGTATAGCTACAGTGAGACTAAACTGTATCTAAAATAATTCCTAATACCACAGCTATGTCTGATTTTATCAGCAAACCCACTCTGATGTCATGTACTCCCAAATCTAGAAAAAGAAATATTACGTATAACAGAATACCACACACATACTGTTAATGAAAGACCAGAGCAACACTAAGTTAATAACTTTGTGTATATAACCAAATCTCTTAACCCAAACACTGCCAATGAAGTTGGGTTTTGCCCAGAAATCAGCCACCAAAAAACTAGGTCTTATTACATGCCTGGACTAATTCCTGAAATTACAGGGTCTCTGTCAGGAGTTTCAGGGACATGTAATCCAAATAAAAGCAACATTTAAAAATGCATTTTTTGTCCAGAAGATATCTTGTCTATAAGGAAAGATGCTTCTGGTCATGGGCTATAAAATACCTAATTAACTGTCATCAGAAAGCAATTTTCTAAATATATAATAATTACATTAACCCTTGAATAACATGAATTTTGCCTCCTTTGTGCTAGGTCCTATGTGCAGAAAGGAAAAGGATGGTAGGCGTGAGAAAGGAGTATTAATGTACAGTTAAGTTATATACTAAGGTATTCACCTTTTGGGCAAAGGATGCTTTACATTGACAGCGAATCTGTGATGTTGATGCTTTGCTGTTTCGGGGCTGGGACTTGCCATCTTCTTCAATAGGGCTGGCAAGACATCAGTATCTCCACCCTGCCTGCAGGATCTGAGACCCCAACAGCAGGATGGACAATGGAGAAGAGCAAGAGAAGGATGGGATTAAGGCAAAGACCTGGGTTCTGAGGCATGTGAGGGACTGATGTCCCAGTGGCTGTGTGGGTAGGAGGATGTCATCACACACATTCTGGGCGAGTCTGAACAACCACTGCAGAAGTGCTCATCTTGGTATTTCCTTTTGCAGAACTGGAAGGAAAAGGAATAATGGGGGAAGGGGAAGGGCAGAGCAAGACACACACCCGCACACAAACCAAAATGAATTTCTGTAGTTTACTGTGAAATCACAGCAAAGGTTCTGTTGGCTCCCTCATTGCCTCTAGCCAAGGACAAAAGCAAGGTATCATCTTCTATCTGGCTGTTGTCTTCAAACACTGTTTTTCTTAAGTGTTTCATCAAGCACACAGATCAGAAAATATAAATAACAAAACCTGAGTATAAGGGTCTGCTTGAAAGTCTTTCTGAATTATGCAGCTAAGACATGTTTCTGAACATCTTTGCTGAATAAAGGCCCACGGCATCATTACACTGAAAACAAAGCAGGATTTTAAAATGTTAAATATGGGCCAAACCCATAATGTATATTCTGCCTGTAACAGGATTAGGTTAAAATTCAGAGGTTCAGTCTGAAACTGGAGACAGACTAAGGCTTGGGGCTGTGAGCACAAGCATCCTATGAACAACTGAGCCAACATTCAACCCCAACAGTAGAAAGCTTGTAAGCTCCTTTGGAGGCCGTCTGGTCTTGCAAGAGCTCTGCCATTTTGGACAGCATCCAAAAAGCAAGCAAAAAAAGGCCCCTGGATGTTTTTTTTTAATTATTATTATTATTTGAATAAACCCATTGTGGGTTCTAAACAAGTTCAAATCTGGGCAGACATGCTAAAACAAAACCACCTTTCATTCTGGAAGGAGGGAATATAGGAAACTCCAGTTTGGTCCCATCTCTACATCAGTGATATCTATCTTAAAAGCAAGATCCTTCTAAAAATGAATGTATTACAGCAGCCTCTTCTCAAGGCTCCTCCCAGCAACAAACAAAAATAGTGCTTGGATCATTTTTCAATTGCTGAAAAGTTAAAAGCCTTTGTTAACAATTTAAAGTTTCTGTCACAAGCACTCATCACTATTTTGCCATTCTGTCCCATCTAAGATTGGTGATCTGCTGAAGCACAGATCCTTGCATGGATATCTCTGCAGCTGGCTCGAAACCCTTCTTTCCCCCTGCACCACTTTTTGTAAAGGAGCTTCTCCTGGGATGAGGTTTCGGTTTCTGTCGGTTACATCAGTATCTCCCTGGAAAAACAGTGTTCCCTGGGTGCCTGAATCTCAATGCAAATACATGACAAGTCTCTTTTGTCTTCAAGTTAATTTGACTTTTAGTCACTCTTCTGGTCATTTTCAAGTATTTCTAATAAAAGAGTGATAACGTGTTTTGTTATCTCCCCTCTTGTATCTTACATCACTTCTGGAAGAAAAAGGGGCTGTTCTGGCTTGAGGCTACAGAGTATAGGAAAAAATTCTGGAGCTGAATAGATGTTGCAATTTTATTTCTCATCTCAGCCACAAGGCAGGATGTGTAACATACTCCTGAACCACCTTCCTGAACACTATCTCATGTATTATTCTGGTAGAAGGTTTCCTAGCTTCCAAACTTACATATATTAGCCACTGCTCATTTGTAGGGAGGTAAAGGGCCACTGAAACCTCAAACAGTGATTGTTTTTAACTCCCTTTTGTTTCTGTAATAGGTTTTTATATGGAACAGTTATACCTATTGGGCAGAGAACCAAGGCTTCCTGATAAAGAGTAGTGCAGTGGAAGAGCAATGCTTTCCTTTTTCCAAAATCTGCATGCATGATAAGGACTAGAGAGAAACATTTTCTGTGTGATTGAGTGTGCACTCAGTCAATACTCCAACAAGGTGATACCCCACAAGGCTGGTGTAACAGGCACCCAGAGAGGGAAGGCAAGTCTGGACACTCCTCTTCTCCCCCCAGTTCCCTCTGCCTTAGAGATTCATTTTACTACTGGCCTAGCAGCACCTCCTAAAACACAACAAAGCCAGACCTGATTACATCCATCCCCTGTTCATGACCTCTCACTCCTGTTCATCCAGAAAAGCAAAGCTGTGTGACTATAAGTTCCTAATTTCCACAAGCTTTCAGTGTATTAAGTGCCTCCTCCGTGCTGAAAATTTAGTGTATGAAGAAACACAGAACTCCCACTCCCCCCTCTGTTGCTGTTACTCCAACATCTACATATTTGTTACCACCTCAGTAATTCTTTCTTCATTGCACAGATGGAAATGAGGTGGCCCAACTGGTAGGATGCTAATCAGCCTTTCTGTTCAAATCTTGAGTCTGTGAACTCTGCAGATCACTGCAACTCAAAGGCATGACTGCATATCAGACAGACATCCCTGATCCAGCTTGTTCAGAGGGGGCCATGCTAGTGTGGTTCTCTACGACTGGGTTAGTAGTATTTAGCCAAAAATCTCTTGTAGCTTCCAGTGAACCTCTTCTCTAATCTCAATTCCCCTGTCACCACATCCAAGCAAGGCAATGTAAAGCCAATGCAGGTATGTCAACACCTGCCTACCTCTTGACTGCAATGCTCTAATAAACACATAACTTTAGAATTAATGAAATCTTGATATAACTGCAGAGTCTCTTCAATGTTTTAGACAAAACACAAGATCCAGATAGCAAGGAAAGAGGAAATTACTTAATTCGGAGGTATTTCAAATCTAGAAGAAATTTCTGGTTTGTTTTAAGGTCACGGCCATCTCATTTTAACAGCTAAGGAAACTCCCCAATCCTGTACGTTACAAAGAGGGGATATTTCACTCAGCCTTGGCTTATCTTCCTCTGCCTCCCTCACAACTATCAACACCACCACTACAGCTCCACGTTGTTTCAACAGGAACGGTGGGAAACAATTGTAAGAACTTTAATGATCAGAAATAGACTGAGGGCAAGGTGGGAGAGGATGAAAAAGAAAGAGAAAGAGGATAAATGCATGGGTAATGGGAATCTGGAGAGCAAGAGGTGGAAGTGGAGGAATGAGCTGTAGCTGTGAGTGAGGCTAGGTAGTTACCATCTGACCAAGGGCCACCAAACCTTAGAAATTTCAATTATCTGAACCAGTGGTAAACACTGACTACCAGATCTAATTAACTTTTTTATCATTAGTATGCATCAGCCAGGGAGGAGGAACACACACTCCACTGTGTAATAGATTCGTGTTATGCCCTTTGCTGTGTGGTATGCACCAAATAAAGCTGTTGGCTCTCTGAGAGGTAGGACAGAAAAGTCCCATCATACCCACATAGTTTCAAAGATTACGGAAGACAAATCCTACTTTTTATTTGCTTTTTACTTTTTATTTATTTGCTTTAGCTTCTTTCCCAGGCACTTTCTTCCTTCTAGGTCAGCCAGTTTAAATTGGAGCCTGTAGCAAGAGATCCATTTCTCACCAAACAAACTTCTCTACAGGAAAGCCCATGTCTTTAAATATTTTTTTTGAGCAAATTTTTCCTCTCCTCCCCCTTTCTGAATTTGGTTGTTTTATTTGTCAGCTGATAATGTGGACAAAATAGTGCCTCTCCCCTACACGGGAAACTCAGTAAAAAAGCTTCTCAGGAGTGACTGGAGTGGCTTGGGAATTCATTTACCTTAGCAGGAAAGTTCCAATTCCTCCACTTTTCTAGGCTTAATAAATTCTTGCCCTCTTCAGCAATAATAAAACAAAACCAGTCTCCTGGGGAAGAATTCACTCCAACACACTGTACTATTTCAGTTATTCTGAGCTTACATTGGTGGGAGATACAAAAAATGGGATGATAAACTCTTCCAAAAAAAAGATAAAAATAAACCCATCCTAAAAATGAGCTCCATCCTTCTCCCCGATCCTTGTATGGAGTTTCTTTAACAGATGCTTATTGTGTAGATGGAAAGCAGTGCTCAGTTAAGAGCACTTAGTCACTTCTTTCTTCAAGGCTTTCCAAGTACAAAAGGTAGAGATTATATGTGAACATTGTACACCAAGGTTATAGGAGGTATGCATCTGATTAATACCTCCTGTGTATCATCCAAGGTACTTTTTAAATATCTTGTGATTCCACTGTCCCACCTATTTCACATACATTCCTTTAGGGAAACCAGGTTCAGGGATCTGCTTTTCCCATATCCCAGTGCTCAGGTGAATTTGGGTAGGAAAGGGACGGAGGGTGCTGCACTGTGCAGAGACAAAGGATGATTTTATGTCTGAAAACTGACATTGTTCTCATCTGTGTTAGTGAAAAAATCTCCACTGGCTGGAAAAAATTTCTAAGTCTTTCATCATAGAAGCCTTGGCACTTTCTAAAGGCCTCCACACTCATAATGTTATTGAAGCACTTTACAGAATAGGCAATTACTGTTGCTGGGCAAGTAACTGATTCCTTTCATTCACTGACAACTTATGAACTATTTTGATTTAAGCTGAAGTAGAAACAGAGATTTTTTTTTAATATATATATTTCTTTTTATTTGAGGCAAAAAAAGAAAATAGAAAGAAAAAAGTTCAATCCAGAACAAATTACATGTTACAGTCAATCCAGAATGAAATACTGGATTTTTGAAATAGGTATTTGAAAAAGAAAAAGAAATTTTAAAATCTGGTTAAAAGACCTGTGGTGCAATTTCTGGAAAATAAATTTTAGTTAAATATATTAGTCAGATTTAGCTAAATATATTAGTCACGCATTATATTCAAATAGGGAAAAAATGCAGGACAATGCTTTTTCCCTGAGCCAGAAAGAGCCGCTTTTCATGCAGTTGGGCAACAGCTGAACACCTCCTGGTCAGCTGCAGGATGTTGTATAACCCCATACCCAGGAGGCAGAGAGAAGCAAAGACACCCACTGTATATTACAAATGTGCCTTTGGAGCTACACTACATATGAACCTAAGTTTCAAGACTGGAAGTATTGTCTCATAAACTGTCACTTACCTGTATGACTAAGAAGTTTACAAACCAGACAACTTTCCCACTCATAAATTCCAGAGCATAAATTAATTTGAATCAAAATTTGAATGCAATAGTCAATGTTTAAAAGAACTGAAGGATAGTCAAGAGCACTACTATATCTTATTTTGGCTTTTTAGCTTTCTAAATCTTGCATATTTCTGTACGAAAAACTGGTATGTTTAAAAATAATTGAATATACCTTAGAAGGAGGAGTATAGTTGCCTTATTAGGTGAAGTCAGTATGATGAATACGTTAGTAATGAAAGACTGAAGCTAATGCTCTTAACAATTGTTTCAAATTCAAACAAAATTCTAAAATTATAAAGAAAGCTAAGATCTCCATAAACACATTTATTATTTCCACATGGTGTTTGCATGCTGTGTTCATATACTATATGTAACTGGGCTTGCCTTCACAAATGAGAAATATTTCACATTCCACAAACACAAGGATTGCTCACATAAGAGGCCTCAAGGTCCTTCTCCTGACATACTGGATAATCCAGGAACTTTGAGAAAATCAGTGTGATCTGTTTAATGCTCTCCTTTGAGCTGGGTGACTAGAGCAGTATGTTTTGTGCAAATGTTCATAAGCCTCAGCCAAAGCCCACTTAAGGCAGTGAGGTCAGGCCCCTGTGAAAATACAGTAATGTTTCTGTTCTCATCCATGGTTTATCAATACTTCCAAGATAGCTCTTGTGAACATTGGCAGAAGTGGTGAAGTGAAGAATTTAAGATGAACAGAAAACAAGGCAACCAAAGTCTAAAAGCTGACATTACTGATGCATGTGGTCCTAGAGGGCTACTTAAGCACAGAAGTTGACTTCTGATGCCTAATGAAAGGACTCAGGCCAAGATTTTATCCGCTTTTAAACAATAGAATCTCATTAGTTTTACTTCAACTTCAGCTGCCTAAATCCCTTTAATAATCTAGACACACAACAAGGAAATGGTATGGATTATCCCAACCCACTAACATGGAACAATCATTGGTGAGCAGCATTGATTTTGGTGATGAAAGACACAATTTCTGTTTATAATGAGATGTCTTAATGGTGGTTAAGTCATGCAAAGTGTAATTCTGTTTAATATTGTGCCCTTGTGTATTGTAGTCCCTTGTATTCTTGGATCTGCCTTAGCTGCACGGCCTTACATGTATTACTCCTCAGCTTGCCCAGTAGGCAGAAGCAGAATAACAGTAGTAACCTACATGGCTAAATGCTGTGAGCTCAGCTTCCATGCAGGAAGGGCTGTATAAGAGCAATAAACGTTTTAAAAGTAGATCTTTAACCTCAGTTACACAGAACCAGCAAAGAACAGTATGATGGCATCCTTGCAGGCCCTTAAGACAGAATGCACCATCATGATGCAAGTGTAATTTCTTCTGGGGCCCATTAATTAATTAATTTTTTAGCTATTAAATTTAGCCTAACTGCTTTTGAAACTCTACACAGGTCTAAATATTGTCTAATACAGCATTTTCTGTGTGTACGTGCAGACTTGTGAAGGCAAAGCAATCAACCTCCTTTTTGAACGTGTAAACAGACAAGGTAGCTTTAGAGGACTTGTAACTCTTTTCTTCACTTGCCTCTGGATCCTTTCTCTTTTATTACCTGAACATCCCTCTAGGGCAGAACTCTGCAATTGCCAGTTATTCTTGAGGAAGGAAGGTTTTAATGAATCAGGAAATGAACCATTTAACTCCAAGGCCTAACACATAATTTCTTTTACACAGTTAGCCTTGTATTTTAATGATTTGGTTGTGTTTTTTTCACTAACTAATCTTATTGTTTCTTTTCCTTTCTGTTATTTTTTTCTCCTACCAGTCACAGTTCTCATTTGTAACCACTCCCGTTTCAAACTAAGCAGCAAGGTCTTTCAAAATTGTTCTGGTTTAAAAGATTGCTTTAACCATTTAGGCACTGCTTTTGCTCTGCACCTGCTGCCCCTACCCACATATTAGAATACTAGAACCAGTGGAAACTTAGAACGTGTGCCTGGTATGTTGAACACCACGGCAGGTAATGACACCTTTTTGAGTACATGCATTAATCCAAATACCATCTTGTGACCAGTAAAATAAAATATTTCCACTAATGCAGCCAGAAGTTGCCCACTTTGAAATCAAAAGCAGAGGCATCTCTCAAGGGCTACTGACCGTGTTCACATGAATCTCTCAGAGCAGTCAGGGAGAAAGAATCTACAACTTCAAAGCCTCTTTCACCACCTTCCTATGTTACTGTGGAAAACTCAGTAAACACTTAATTTTTTCCCAAAGGATTCAAGTGGAAAATTCACAGAAAAAAAGACCTTTGATGACTACTATTAAGATGCAAACTTTGTCTCTGTAATCCTCTGACCTGCCAAGTAGAAGATACCACAGAGATTTCTCACAGATAATTCACTCCATAGTTGTTTGCTGTCACTGAAGGAAAGACTCAAGATGAGATTGACCCACTATAGCAGCTGTTCCAAACCTTGCAAGAGATTAAGAAATCTGTTACTGTTTCTGAAGTTCCTCCAATTTACAGTGATGGAGATCATGCACACCCTAAAAAGCTCTACTGAAGTTAGAGAAGAGAATCCAGATAAATTCTTTTTCCTGAGAGGTCCCTGAGAACAATGAGTTGAAAAGAACTTATAGAAGATGTGGGTCTCCCTTGAGCTGATCTGCCAATGTTTGCTGAAAAACATCAGGATAAATTTCATAACTCCCATTATTTGGGCCAGGTCTGAGGTAGTTACAGACTTCTGACAGCATAAATATGTCAGCTAAGGTGGAGAGAGACGATAAGAGTGATGCCGGTGCAGAAGTAGAGTCACAGTTGTCCTGACAGAACTGTCTTCTACCAGTACAGCTTGGTCCACTTCAGAAGCAGTGAGAGAGACTGGAATAATGGTCTACATGACACAGGTTTGCATAAAATGCTACACTGCATTAGGTATATGTGGGGAAAAAAAATAATCAGAGATTTAAACACTGGCTCTGTGCGTGAGTAATTCTTTACATAGATGCAAGTTATGATGTTAAAATAGTTCCTTTGCCAAAACAACTTCTGCTATTCAGGACCATGGTTCTAGTTTCTGCCACACATGGAGCTGCTTTTGCCCATACATGCTCCATCTTTTTTGGCTCTGCTTGTAAGAGTAACCAAAAGGATCAAACAAAACCTACTCTTCAGGGCCTTTAAAGATTATGAGGGGAATAGCAATATTACCCTATATATTTTACTTTTCTACAAATAGGACCTACTTCAAGTGCATTTCTTACTCCCCTAAGTTAGAGCAATTTCAAAGTTTGCTCTCATTTATAACAGCTATTGAACTAGTATAACTTTTTTAATTGTTCCTTTGGAAAATCATCAGCCCAAATATTCTTGAAGCCAGTCCCTATCTTCTGGAGAGATCATCAATTCATTTGGAGGTATAGCTGGAAATTCAGTGTTTTGGCAATCCCTGCTTCCAGCGAAGAGGTGTTTTTTGGGGAGTTGAAACTAGATGATCTTTAATGTCCCTTAGGCCAGTTTTAAAGTCAATTTTGTGCATAACTGTTCCAAGCCAGAGGGTGCCTCTGCCTTGATCCTACACTGGGGTTTGATGTAAGTAGTTTGGTTTCGTTTTCAAAAGAGCATAGTAGTCAGGTAAACAATTTGCAACAAGTCGGAAATAGTGTTGTAAATCCCATACTGCCCCTGAAGACCCCAGCCAAAATATGGCTTCACTTCCTGCTTAAAAGCTGTGAATTGTTTAGACACATGGGTCTCTGGAGGTAAAGAAACTTGATTTTCATTTGATGTTAATTAGCAAAACTGTGGCATCAGAAGGGTCCTGCTCTGCACAGTCAGGACTGATACAGTTGGTCTGACCCAGGAGGTGCAGCTCTGCCAGCTGCACTGCTTGCCATGTGACTACTCCTTGTGTCTTCAGACAGTGGTTGATCTGTACTTACGTAATTTAGAACTAATGGCTGCATCCCCTTAAGGTCTTCCTACAATGACCCTGTTGCTTAAAAGTGAACAGCTACAGCTTAAGTCAGCCAAGTCAGCCCAGTACAAAGTTCTCAACCCTGACGTTTCTCTCAAGAAGTATCTTAATCCAAAACCAGTAACTGAAATCAAGAGATGTGCCTACACCAGGAGAGGCAAGCTATTCCCAGTGTTTATTCAAGGGTTTAATCTAGTTCTTGCTGAACATTCAAGGAGTTTTCCTGTGGATTTGAAGAGGGTAAAGCCAAACAGAGTCGTGGCACAAGATCAGGTGTAATTTAAAAACCAGATGTTCATGGATGTGCCTGTAGGCTTGACTTCTGGTTGCTTTGGAAACTGCTTGCATGCTCCACAGAGCAAAATCTAGCCTAGAGTTCTTCCCCGAATAAAATAGAGCTGATAGAAAAATTCTCTGCCTTTTCAGCTGCCCATGAGATAGATGTCTGACCATCAGAAATAGGTGCCAGGGAGTAGGTTCATGAGTATCAGGGCCTTGCATCAAAATATTTTTAAAAATACAATTGTAAACTAAGTGCTGTTGCCCAAAGGCATATTAGCATGAAAGGCTGCTAGATACCAATGGTGAACTGCAAGCACAGTGCCAGCTTGTAAAGTAGAACCAAACAGACCTTCGTGGATTGTCCACTTAGTACACTGATACCCTGTGATCAAGCACATTGTACACACAGAAAGAAATGTCATTTTTCATGGGCCAGGCCTTTGAGGAAGAAAAGGAATGCTGATACTCAAGGAAGTGAAACTGTAGTTGTGTAAGTTCAAGTACAGTTGTGTGTGAAAGAGTTGTCCTCAGAAGCAAAAATTAAGTCATGATCTTCTACATTTGTTAATTAACTAGAGTGGATTACTGCTTCAAGATTTATTTAGCAGTAGTAGCTACTTAAGATAATTTGTGCATCTTGTGGGTGCATAAGTGCATTCAGAAGTTGCAACAACTGAGCAAAAGGGTTGTGAAGAGGCATAACTGTGGCCCTGGCTGGTTTGGCAGGTACATGTAGGGGAGTATGTATGTGCATTGCTGGGTAAAGAAAACAAGGGCTGGGAGAATTGCTACAATATGGTGTAAGATACAAATATGTGTGGAGTTTTACAAGACCAACTTAAACATCTTGGGTCATAGGTGTGGTGTACACATGCATGGACTGTGGGAGTAGATGCTATCAAAGGGACAAGGACTAGTGAGGCTGTAAAATAAATGTGCTGAGGTGGTGAGGTTAATGTTGGATGATCAGGTTTCATTACCAACAGCTGTAGTGCTTGGAAATTGCTGTCTGTAAAGGAGTGCTTGTAAGAGAGAGCATGTTATGTTTCCCATTTGATGTTGTTTTGGCACAGTAGGTGCATTATTATCTCTTGTGCCAACAGGATGAAGTTCAGAAGAAAGTGAAGTTGCATGCCTATACTGGTTGTAGAGGACTCCACTTCTATTTTTATTCTTTGATTCTTATTATTTGATTTCTTTAGTGTGAAATACAGTATAGCACTGGGGGGCAGTGTAAAGACAAAATAGAGCCTACATTTCAAAAGGAGAGAGATGTTTTGGCTACCACCTGACACAAGTACTTGCAACAAACACCAGCTGGCTGGTCAGACACATGGATCAGCACTGCGGCAGGGCTGGTTCAGCAGCTCCACATCACTTGGTAAGACTGCATTTGCTCAGATGATGACTGAGCTGGTGCCTGTGTGACATTGTGGCATCAGCCGCAAATCCCACAGTCCGTAGCCAGAAGCATCAGGCCCAGGACAATGAATGTGGATGCTTAGTTTCAGGACAAAAGAAATATGAACTAATACTCACCTTTTATTTCCTGTACTTTTGACCCACAATTTTTTTTTTTATTTTTTACTAACCTTCTGGGCAGCTCTGTGCTATATACAGTACTGGGTAAAATAAAAACCACAAAAATTAGTCAATACCCCAGGATGCTCCTCCTGGATTACTCCAATCTGGAAATGATTACTTGGCAGTTTAAAACTCATCACCATCACGCAGGGCTTTTCTTGCTCTGAAAGGTGACTCCCTCTGAATAACACATGAAGAACTGGAGAGTCAAAGCTTCGGGCAAAGATTTAAGACATTCTGTGGGTTTATTATCAGAGCGAGTACACAGCAGTATCAGACATTTACAGATGGGTAAACCTAACACAGAGACAGGGCTGACACATGCCACCAGGGACTTGCAGACCAAGATGAACTTCATTCATCTCTAGTGGCAGAGAAGTAGAACAGAGGAGATGCTACTTTCTTTCCTTACTTGCATTTAAATATTAGATGAAAAGAGATAACCATACCAATTTTAAAATAAGAAACAGCAACAGTGCTGAAGTAACTGTCTGGGCCAAAACTGAGCCATCCAGAGACCTACTGAAATATTTTGCCATCTTCATTTTACCCATGAAGTATAATTCCAGCTTTTACCAACCCCCTATTAAAATTCCTATCTCTGCAATATTCCCAAAATGCCAGCAAATTCAAACTTATTTTAAGCAAATACAGAAAACAGATTTCAGTAGTATGTAGAGTTTGTGAGCATGGGTCAGAGTTAAGTTTGTTCTCACATAGAAGCAGATTCTCACATGAAATTATGGAGCATGACTGCTGGGAAAGAATGCACAAAGACACAGAACAACTGAAGTCATAAAGTAGGCTCTTGTGAGCAGTCTGGACTGTAGGACACCTCATCAGCAGGGGCTACACAGCCTGAATTAAGCCATGGATACTTCTATGATTATAATGGTAAAATAACTGAGACCTCAGCCAACTTAAAACTTCCATCCTTCAAGCTTTTCAGTCATAAAATTTGAAGGACTGAAATGCTAAACTGGAATACTTTATGGCTGTTTTCCAAGTATAAAATTTGGCTTAGTAGAGCCAGAGTCCACCAACTTCCACCACCCTGCAGAGCTGCTAAGCTTCAGAGGGTTTCCGGGCTTCTTCGTTGAACCACATTGCTCATGGCTGCCCACTGTGGCTTGTCAGGCTCCATGGGCTCCTCCATCTCATTGATATAATGAGAGGACCAGTCCCTTCTGCAAATCAAGGGTAATGACTTTCAACAAGGAAATTTGCACCCAAATAGCTGTGTTGCTGCCTGCATTCCCAGGTTACTAACTTGATAAAATTACAGCCGATCTCATTTCCTTCATGTAAACAAGGTCTCACTCCACAGCAGCTTCAGCATTTGGAATTTGGTTTGAAGTGGTGAAAAGTGGTAATATCTTTGTGGTTTAGGCTGGGAAAAAGTCAGTTACTGTATGCTTATGCATCTTTATTTCTATGTGAAGGCTGAAATTCCCATTGAATTTCCTGAATGAAAGGGGAAATTTAATGTAAGGAAACTCCTGCAATTTAAAAAGTGCAGATGAGATTGTTTTGGAGAAAAAGAAATAATCCAGATTTCCTTCATTCTCCAATACTGCAAGTAGCTTCAGAGGAAAACCTTATTACTTTGAAAAAACTCTAAGGGTAAAAGATAAGTTTGGATTGAAGGGTTTGTGGAGTTAACTCTGGACACATTATTGATGCTTCCATCCTACGTTTTCTGAGATGGCTGTGTAAGATGAATGTGCACTGCTGATTGCCAGCCTCCTGTCTTAACTTTATTACACAGAGTGCTCACAAAGTACTAACTAGAGCCTATTATTCAGTTCATTCAGCTCACACCTGGTTCTTAGTGAGATGTTACATTGCTTTAATGCACTGACCTATGGCTTTATTGCTCTCTGCTGTTTCCTCCTCCCTCCAGCTTGAAAAACCATACTTCAATCAATGGCTCATGTCAGCATGGGAGTAATAACCTTCATTTACAGCAGCAAGTAGGGACATCTGGACAGGCCAGGGAAAGAGGCAAGAAGTAAAGCCATCAGCATGTGTAGATTACACCGTTATCATAAGAGTGCTTGATTTCAGGAAAGCTTTTTAGTGTGGAAACACCCAAAATGTTTGTTCCTTCAGCTGAGGATTTTTCCTCTGAAGGACACAGAAATGTCAAGAGAACTGGGACTGACAGCATAAAAGGGTAGGCAGAGTATTTATAAGTTACAGAAAAAAAATAATAAATACAAAGTATATTGTAGAGTCAAGCACAAAGAGTCTAAACTTAGGGTCTGGTAGCACCTCTGTAATCCAGGTCCCATGGGCAGTTCTGCCTTCAGAAACAAAACAATAAAGCTTTCGAACCTCCTTTTCCCCTCCCATCTACACACTGATATCAGGAATACTTTTTTTTATCCTGTTCTTTATCTATCTTGTTAGCCTGCCAGGTTTTTAGGGGACAGGGACCGTTTTTATGTTACCTCTCACTACCTACAGCCTTCCTGGCCAGCTGCAATGGGATTAACAATTGATAGAGGAAGGGTATTGAAAGGTACATCTCCCCTGTACTGAACGCCTGTGTAGGGCCCAAGCACATCCCCATTTCCATGTTGTTTGTAGCCCATGGGATGAGGATAGAGACTATACCAGTTCAACATTTGCTTTTCTTTTACACTTTCACAAAAAATTAAATCCATGAACAATTAATCACACAGATTGATGTGAACAGGCACTTAAATGCTCCTTGAATCGGGAAGTTGTCTTTTTGTCAGGAACAACTATAAGTTTTACTCAGGGCTCTCTTTTTTACAGCTGTGTTGAAAACTTAATGCCAAAAAACTCTTCACATGGAAGGAGGCATAATTCCAGCCACTGGACAAAACTGTCATTTTTCTTTGCTAAATTACTTCTGAAGGGAAATTCCGTTTTCATGGAGAAACTTAAGTATTTCCACAGCAAAGATGACATTTCCTGGCAAAAATAATATATTTTTTCCCTTACCATGCGTGCTGTTCATTTCGAAGTAGAAAAAATAATTTGATTATTTCACAAGGATTAAGAAAGAAATTAAGAGCACAGCAGCTTCCTCTTGTTTTCAGTTAAATGAAAATAAAAATTAAATTATTTTGCAAAATTTTAGATTACAAAGCAACTTCTCATGATCCAGAGATACTCAGCTTTTGGCTGTTATGAATCAAGCTTTTTCATCCATGAAAAAATGAGCATTCCCTTGGTTAAATACCTATCCCTTTAGGCACTCAGATCCCTTCTCTAATATGTCAAAAATCAATTATCTGGTTATCCTCTAATTTATTAAACCTCATGTCTCGGATTCTGAAAATATTTGGATGCTGCTGTAATGTATTTTGTACTGGCAGAGCGATTTGTGCTGATACATTTTGCTCGACTCAGCCGAGGCATCTTGGCATTCGGAATCAATCTGAACTGTACTGAATACAGTTTAATTAATGTCCAATGTACCGTGCCTTGGTGAAACGGACAGCTGGCGGCTTATCTTGCATGACCTTGGGTGACAGACACAATCTGGGCTAATGCTAATGTGTGTCTTTTGTCAGTTGATACTGGGGGAGCCAAAAAGTCAGGGCTTCAACAACCAAACGATTAGTACATATCCACAGGGATAAAGATGGAAGAGAAGATATGTCTACCATGAAAATGTCTCGGTACTTTGTGATTCACAGACAGGCTAGTGCCAGATGCAAGGCAATAACTTTTCATTTCACAAAGTATCTTGCACTGCTTTCACCAAAATAATTAAATATTACAAAGAGGGAGTGTAGGGTGGGGCAAAAAGGCTGGAAATAGTGAAGGATTTTGATGAAACGGGCAGCCTGATCACTAGTTTTAAGTGCCATCACAACTGGCACATCCAGTCACAACTTTTATTAAAGAGGTGCCAGTAAGGCAATCAGGTGCCTGAGAAGAGCTAGGGTTTTGCACAGTTAGTGTGGGGTTGTAGGACACCACCCCCAAAGAAGAGAATAGTAAAAGACCAATATTTCTGGTACCAAATTCACTGAGACACGGAGTCAAAGTCATGGAGAAAAGGCTAAGAAAACAGGAAAGACTTGTAAAACCAAGAAATGAGAGAAGCAACAGAGGACCTTTGGGATCAGCTCATGATTGCTCACATTTGTGTGTAGTGAATTGTAAAACGTTCATAAAAACAGATCAACTTGTTGTTCAGCACTTCTAATAAAGAAAACCTAGAAGCATTAAAAAATGGACAGACATGGAGAAATTATGGAGAAATTATTTTCCCAAAGGATAGGGAAAATTTGCTAGGAATCGTTTTTCCTTGTCCAAAAACGGAACCCAAATTGGAAGCAAAAAACTCAATGACCAGAAACGGAAAAATGAGGGCAATGGATCACCATTCACACTTACGTTCAGAGATGAAGTTAAAAAGTTTCAATATCCTTTCCCCATGTGAGTACAACATACTGAACATAGAGAAGCCTTTCTGCAGCTTAAGAAATACAAACAGCAATTTCTAGTAATGACTATTAGAAATGGAGAAATAGTCAAGAATATTCCCTTAAATTTGTACACAGGTTATTCTTTTAACTTCTAAGTGTCATGTAAAGCTGTTTCTGATGTTACTCTGAAAATTGGGAGAGAGGCTAATAGGAAAAATGGCGCAATATCTCACTTAACGTAATTGCCAACAATTTCTGATGCCTTAAGTTCTCTGGATCCAAGAATTTTGCTCCACCACGTTTCTAACCAGACTTGTGCTGGAAGATCACCATGGCTAGTGTGGAACAGCAACCACAAGCAGGCTCTGCTAAAGGCTCTGATCCAGGTTTCTATATGCTGCCAATATACAAACAATAACAACAATAAAACAAACGGCTCTTTACTAATAAATAAACAAAAAAAACAACCAACCAAATGAATAAATAAATCTGGGTTTGGTTTGCCAACTGTTTCCTCCATGAAAATTATTTTCAACTTTCTGTTTCCTTTCATTCCCTTCATATAGTTATATTCTGGAATAATATCTCATCGCTGCCAGTTGCTGCAAGCTTTACAACCTGGAAAAGCACGATCTTTTTAAATGGATATAAGTTCATTCTAAGTGGTTAGAAAACCTTAGAAGCATTTCTGGTAGAAGATGACATTCAATATACTTTGTAACATTTCATGTTAAGGAAATTTTTTTCCACTGTATGAATTGCAGAGGATCCTGATAATGTCAGAATACCCTGTTTTTCACACTCTGGTATGGAATATCTTAAGTTAATTTGAAAAGAAAAACAGTAAAACTTATTTCATATATAAGTAAAACTTATTTCACACATATATAGTATTTCACTACACACATATGTCTGAAAAGACATAGCAACACAGTACAGGTTTGTGTTCTCCAAGTGTGTCTCTTCAAAACCCTCAAAAACAGGAAGAGAAACATAATTTTCTTTGTATTTTTGATATATAATAGGTTATGCCATTAATATATTGACCTCTCACAAAAGAGAGCTGAAATTTACAACAGAAGCCGATCTCAAATCACTGCGTACACTCAACATAAGTAGACAAACCTTCCAAACTCTTCCAAAAAACCCTGCCTGGAAATAGTCAAAACTGTAAATATTGAGCACAGTATTCTCAAAACAACAAGCCCCGTTCAGAAAAAGCAGAAATCTTCTCTTATTCCTGGAATTCTATACAAAATGGGAACTTGCTTGAAATGAGCCTTTCTCGTGTCCTCACCTCTCCATTTCAGATTAGGGTAAATAGAAGTTTTGAAAAAATACTCAGTTTTTTGTTTTTTCTTCAATTGGGTGCATTTTTCAAACTGTATTTCCACTTTCTCAGTAGAGCTCCTCTGTCTGGCCCAACTCTGCAGTCTGAAATCACAGTTGGGACAAGAATGGCTCAAGCTCCTTAATAATATTATAGTTCAATTATACCTGAAAATTACAGCTCACATTTGGTTTCCATTTTCTCTGCTTATCACTTGAGCAATAAAATACTTCTATCAAATGGGATATTTAGGTCTGTTCCCATCTGGCTACAGGTGTCTGCACCACCTCTCCAGACTTCAACATCTCTTATCTTATCACTGCTCCCTTTTGATCAAGAAGCTTCTTTGCACACATCTATTCCTTGCTTCACAGCCTGTGTAACCTGACTGATCTCTCCCCTCCTGCTCTCACACAGGAGCTGGGAGATGCACTCAGGCTGGTGATTTTGGAAATCTGGATGACAGGTTCAGAAATTCTCTGTGTTGAGCTTTTATTTTGCTGTTGCAACCAAAGAACTGTTGTAAAGTAACAGATGGGAAGGCACTTCTTAATCTCCTCCTCCAACGAGATGCTAGAAAAAGAATGCTTTCACATCCAGCAACAGCTTTACCACAAGAAAGCCTACTGTTTCAGGCAGAAAATGTGTCACCTGAATTATGTGCCACCATTCACTAAGGTACTTAAGTCCCTCCTGATCTTCAAGAACAGAAATAGCTCCATTGACTTCAATGGGGCAACTTAAGTGCTCTGAGGGAGGCCCACATACCTTTCCCAACTGGGGCCACATCAAGTCGTCTTATCTGTGTGCTCATGTGAAGCTGCTCTGCAGGGCAGCTGTAACCATACTCTGAGTCTGAGTTTCAGGCTGTGCCAAAATGCTTGATTTGCAGTGCTGAAAAGAACTGATCGGCCTACCTTTTCAAGCTGCTCATAGGAAAATGATGAACAGGCAAAGGTCAGATTTCAGAGTGTCAAATTATTATCAGGCCACCATCCCCAGTAGCTCTTCAGGAAAATGCATAATTGTAGAACTAATGAGTCATCTGTATACTGCGCAATTACCCCAACTGCCCAAGTAATCATGGTAATTGCATATAGCAAAGCATGGATGGGAACACCCACAACATTGCAAGGCCAAGAAATCCAGGGCAGTCAGTTACAGCTGAACACACACAGAAATGCACACATGCTTTTCAAATAGATGGCTGTAATAATGGATGCATGTGCAAACCTATTAAACCCAATCTTATGTACGCTGTGTACAGCCAACACCGATTTTAGCAGTTCAAAATGGCTGGAGAAGAAGGCAGGAGGTGCAATACAAAAATATGCAGAAGTGAAGCAGGGAAGGTGGAGATGGAATACAGAAGAGTGAAGAAAGATCCAGAAAAGAGGCAGTGAATGAAAGCTAAGGAATATAGATGTGTGTATTAAAAGATACAGGAGGATCAAAGAACACTCTGCAGGCAGCTGGCTTGGCTTCGCTTCCTCAGTTTGCAAATTTCTTCTCGCAAAATAAGGAAAAAAAGAAACAAGAGAGAGAAAATAAAGAGCAATTACAAACAAAAGAGCACAAAGATAGAGTCAGGAGAGGGAGAAAAAGAGATAAATCAGAAGGACTAGAGGAGAGGGCACTTTAAGCTTTGATGTCATTTTACTTCATGTAATATATTTAAGATTCTTCATTGATTTATGACATTGGCAGATGTCCTAAATCTCTGCAAGTGTGAGAAAAAGATACGTGGCAACTATTTGGAACTCCTGGAGATTGCACTGTTGCTGGTTACTCAGTGAGTTTTGTAATTAAAGGCAGTTTAGAAAAGGTAGAAAGACAACCTGCTGTCCACCAAAGGCACACCTCCTCCCAGAGTAAAATTCCAACTTCAGGGGAAAACTGATCTTCAGTGATTACTGGAGTCATAGATTCACAGACCAGAAGGGTACTCTCAAGCTTTTTAAGTCTGTCTTCATAATTGAAGCCAAAGAGTTCACCTGGATGCCAATACACTGCAGACAAGTCAAAGTAGGTGTATTAAAAATATATTGAAATCCCCATTTAGAGAATTCACATGGCAGCAACTTGGCAGTCAGCTGGAGCAGAGGCTGGTCACATGGGGCATGCAGAAAACTATCAGCCTCATGGCTTGGACATGCCACACCACAAAAGCCACCAAACCCTTGGAGCTGGGAGACCTACCCCATGGGCAGGGAACACCTCTGATCCTGAGGTGCTCAGTGTGTGGGGCCGGAACAACATTTTCACCCTGAAGCTGTGAGGGTTTAAGTCATATAACCACAGAATAGTTTGGGTTGGATGGGGCCTTAATGATATCTGGTTCCAGGGCAGGGACACCTCCCACTATCCCAGGTTGCTCCAAGCTCCATCCAACCTCAGGGAGATATTTTCAGACAGAGCTAAAAATCCTTCTCCAGCTGCAATCCTGAATAGCTAAGCCAATGTTCCTCAAACCTCAGCCACAATGTTACTTCTTTTTTCTGCACAGGAAAGAACTGAACCCAAGCTCCCTGGATTCAGCAGGTTTTCATTCAAACCCAACCACGGTTTAAATATTTTTTTATAATGTTTAACAGTATGTGCTGTTTGGCTACTAATAGGGCCTGCACTGGGAGAAAAAGTGAATAAAGGATTTCATTACAGTTGACATGTCCCTGGTATAGCTTACTGTTGTCCTGCAAGTCCTTCTTCTTCACTTATCTCCAGCACAAAGAGGCATCTTTTCCACAGTGAGAAGGGGGAGGTGGGGGAAAGCACCACGCAGAGGTCCAAGGACGCCTTTGTTGGCTGAGCTTTGTGTTGGAATGCACCCTCAGTGAATGACAGCCAGGCCTGAAAACGGGCTTGAGCTTTTGTCAGCTCAGTTTTCCTTCTAAATTACTGCATTTCTGTAACTTCAGAAGCCAGGTATTTCCCTTGACAGTGAATGTTGCAATCTTCTGGGCCAGAATGTGGAGATTTGAATGCCAGACCTGGTTCACAGGTAACTGGCTGTTATTTTACAGAGCTCTGAAAGGAGACCAATAGCATCAGGCAATTTTAACTTTGCTTTGAACCACAGACACACTGAAAAACTCCTACTGACTTTACCAATGGTTTTGCCTCTATTAGTTCTGTGGTGTCAGGATTTATTATTTTTTTGTAAATTTATTTCCCCACTAGATTCAGCTACTGTAAAGCTCTGGAGGTCTATGTAACACAGATGATAATGCTTTCTTCAAATCTCAGCCAAAGAGAAAGCCTCTAGGGTAGAATCATGAATGCAATAAAGGCTTTTTCCTGACTTCAGTATTTACATGAAGTTAGATTCACTGTTATGCCTCAAGTTCCCAGTCAGGAGTGAAGCCTTCTGCACAAGGACATATCAAGACACTGATTAGCTTAAACAGATCACAGGCTAAAATGACAAGTTGAGAGGTTGGAAAAAGACAGTTTAATCATCACCCTGCCATGGATGGGGAAACTGAGGTACCCAGGTCATGTAAGGGAGCCACAGTGCAGCTGATAGCTAAACCAGGCACCCTAATTCCTCCTTTTGCTTCTTAAGATCAAGCTGCGGTGGCCACACGCAATCCAAAAATATTGGGTATGTCTAGTTAATTGTTCACACATATATTTCCGGACTCCCATGCTTCAAAATGAATTTTTAAAAGGAAAAAAATAGCATTCTTGCTATTAAATACTTGACTGTAAAAGGCATCACCTTTGCTTCTCTCTTTATTAGTGCTTCCAAAGATCTCCTTCCTACTGGAAAGAATCCTAACCAAAATGCCTCAAGATTGGTTGCTGTAATTGAAAAAACTAGGGGCTAGGACTAACTTGACAGGGAAGAGGTTTCCCAGTTTCTTGTGAGTAAGCCTGGCTGTATAAGTTCAAGTTCTCTCATTATCCACACTTAAACTATTGCAGTAATTGATTGATATTATCCTAAGATGCACAAATTGCAGCTAAGCCCTGGACCCTGCTGGGATTGCAGTCAGAGACCAATACAGGGGCAAAAAAATGTCCCCAAGGTTGCCCAGCAGGTGAGTGGCAGAGATGGGGCACTTGCACTGCATCCACTGATGGGATGGAGCAGTGCCATTCCTTCCAGTCCACGTGCCCCACAGACAACCCTTGACTGAGATATAACCTTAGGATAAGCATTAGCGTCTGGAGGACAAGAATGGGTGCACAACAAAATTCTGCCCAAGAATGGATGAGATTAAGTGAGTGTATGTTTCTAGTTCAAGAAGGTCCTGGTCTGCAACTAACACATCCATGGGCACCTTGAGAATTTTCTAGCCTCCATTTCCATCACCCAAACACAAAGATACCCCACTATCAAACTGCACTTTCAGAAGGCCCTTTGGGGCTATAGGGCTTTTAATGATTTCCTCATGCCTTTCAACTCCTGGACAATGTCTGTCTTTGGAGGGAGAAAATAAATCAGCTCTGCGTATTTTCTAAATGAGAAGTCTGCTCATAACAAAGTCAGTTTTATTTATCTGTTAGTTTTAAACTGCTGTAAACGAAACTAAATGCAAAGACTTCAGGCGGAAGAAAACCTGGTGTTTGCCTTACAGCATTTTTTTCCCAGTTTAATTGTAAGGAGAAAACTTTTCTGTGCTTTGAAAAACCTGAAACCATATTCCTGTTTTCCCCTATTTTCAGCTCAAGTGATTTTCTAAGCCTTTTACTTTTCAACATGAGAATCCCCAAAGGATCTGTCTTGCAAATAGTTGTACAGTCTGCTCTTGAATGCAAGTAAACTTGCATTTACAGCGTCCTTTGGCAAGGAGTTCCCCAGGCTGCTATCCCCTCCAAAATGCTTGGTTTCCAAGCTGAGAAGCACTAGTTTATTCAGCCCTTCCTTACATGGACACTGTCCCAGAACATTCATCATACTTGCTGCTTATTTTTAATCTTGTTTGTTCTGCTATACTCTTGTTGAGCTAAGAGACCCAGATATGCATGTTGTATTTCAGATGCAGCTGAACTGATGGCAAATTGATGCTTTCTAGTTTGTACTCCATTCCTCTCATTTGATTTGCTTTGCTGAGTGTAGCCAAGCACTGAGCTGATGTGCTGATGGAACTACCTACCATAACCCCAAAGGCTTGCTCCAGAGTAGCAACAGTCAGCTAAGAATCCACCATTTCATATGTGAAACCATGACTATCTTTCCCTGTGGAAACCATTCGACATTTCTCTACATTGAATTTCATCTGCTGCTCACTGCCTGGTCACTTGCTGCTAGAAGAGTCTTCTCCAGCTCTACATAGTCCTTCCTCTTCCCTATCAACATGTTAACTTTATAACATCACCAGACATCTCATCACCCCAGCACAGACCCCTGCAGAACCTCACTGCAGGCCTTCTCCACAGGAACACTCATTTACACCAGTCTGCTGTTGCTTCTTCTTCAGGCAGTTTTATATCCATGCCAGTAGCAGCCCTTTCATGCTTTGTTTCTCTTAAAAAATCTTTTGTAAGGAACATTATCACAAGCAATTTGGGAATCCATGCAGAGTATAACGTTTGGACCACTCATACCCACATGCTTTTCAGCCTCTTCAGAAGATGCCAAGAGCTTTAACTTCAAATTGAATAATTTTGTCAAATCAAAATACATTCAGCTGGTTTTGAAAAGCCAGAACTCAGTGTTTCTCTGAACAATTTAGTCAAACAAAGCAGTCCTGTTTTATTGTTAATTATCCATGATCAGATATTTCCTAATTGCTTTATGTTTATAGGTACATTACTCAACACTTGGCTTCACATTTTATGAGAACACCATTTCCAACAGCATCTTCTGCTAAGAAAAAAAGCTCTCCCTGCACTAAAGTGAGAACCTGTGAAGTGGCTACCTGGATTTCATTCACATTAGCCTTCCTTCCTGTGCTATTTAGTAATCTGGCTTATTAGATAACTATCAAAAAAGTTACAAGATCTGTAACATTGCTTCCCCTTAATGATGTGTGGCTGATATATTTAAAGGTTGGGGTTGCATCTAGTAAGGAGTTGAACTGCCCAACATTTATTAGGAACAGAACATAAGATAGCTTTAAGTGTGAAAGTCGCTGGAAGCTCTGGTAAGAATCAGGAGTCTTTACTGGGGCTCTTCCCTCTTCTTGTGAAACACATTTTATGAAGTTCTCAACAAACTTTTGCTTACTTCTTCTACCATGCTAATTAGCAGATGCTTAGAATTTAATGATACACTTTATGACTACACCAAATTACTTAGGTGAGACACAGTGTCTGGGTTTGGCTATTTGCCTGCAAGGTGCAGTCACCCCACAGTAAAGGCAGGCAGTGCTCATTTCACCTTCTATTCCTGTTTGCAGACAATTCCCAATTTGCTGGAGTTCTCAAGGTAATGTTGTGAACCAGCACAATTACCTGGTGTCCTGGCCATGACCCTGCCTCTGACATTACCAATCTAAGAAGTCATAGCCAGTTTCTGTTGCATAGGTACTTCTGCCAAGCAGTCCTGTATGTTGGCATTAGCCATGGCAGAAATGCCAGAAACTAATGCTCTGAGCATATGAGAGTCTGTATGTTTAAATGCACATGGGGATTGTTCCCATTTCATGTGTTATTCACAATGGCCTGGAGGATAATTTGAAATTGTCTGCTTGCCACTGAAGACAGAATTTTTTTCCACAAGCCCATGACAGGCAGTGAAATGTCAGTAATTCTACATCTTAAGGAGAGTTAGAGAGAGATGATGCTGATAACTAAGCATTAAATAACCTTAAAGAAATACTAATAATAGATTTATATATCTCCATTTGTAAGCCACCATCTGCACTTGATTTGCCATCTGCCATAAGGCAAATCAAATATGTAGAGAACAGGAAAGACTTAATATCTTTCCTCCACATGAGCTGAAGTTCAGCCAGATGAGTGGAAAAATACCACCATAGCTGCTGACAGCCATAATAATGTGTCCCTAAAGACAGGTATATTATTCATTAATGCTATAGTAGGTCCAAGTATATAAACCTGTCTCAGTAGAATTTGCCTTATATGCAACAACCCAAAAATGCCAGTGGAAATACCCTGGAAAGGAGGCATCAGGAATTATTAGCTGAGGTCTTCATCCTCTGCGTCCTGTTGGCTACCTGTGCCAGAGTCAACAACTTTTTTTTCCTTGAAGTGTGTTTTCTCTTTATACTTTAATTCTTTTATCTTCTATTACCATTCTAGTGATGCCCAAGTAATTTTCCTACCTGCCTTCCAAATTTTTCTAAAGGTCCTAAAAGCTTCATCTGCCTGCCCTTTTACTATCACAGTCATCAAGAAATGCAAGTTCAGTTGTCATCCCCATGCCTGTAGTCCCTGATCAAGCCTAATTCCACACCCATCGCCTCCCACCTGGCACCTCCCTGGAGGTGGGGAGCCATTATGTCAAGGTCTACATGAGCTACAACAGAGTTTTTAACCCTCCCTCACAGACAACACTTCTATACAGTCCAGGGGGTATTTCAGCCCAGGCTCATCTTCCACAGCAATAATTTGCTATGAATTGTTCTGGATATTCTTTGGGGTTACATTGGTTTATGATGCCAGATTTCAGTTAGGAGGTGCAACAATCATTAATGCAGCAGATGCTGCCCTCAAATCCAAACCCACTGTGGTGTACTATTTTATTCCTTAGTATAAAATGTTTCAGCTTACTGTGCCTTAGTAATATAATGTGGATTTATACATAAAATTCTAAAACTTCAGTTAAATGCTTTCAATACTTGCATTACTGTGCAAGGAGAGTCAAGATTTCTTGAGCTGTATTTTCTTCAGCAGGTCAGTAGCAGTTAGATGCTGTGGTTATGGATCAGAGCAATCAGACAATAACATTACAGGTTCTAAGATGCAAGGCTGCTACTAAGTTAGATGGAGTTCACAGTGTTGTTTTTGTTTTTTTTTTTTTAATTGAAACCTGACTTTGAGTGCTACTGAAACTGCATACTTAAAAAAATTACCTACTCAAGAGCGTGAATTCTTGCACTGCTGCTGTGGACCACTGTTACTGGTTACATTTTACGAATGAGAAAACTTGTCTGTTTCAGAAGGAAATTCTGCTAACACTTATTCTTGCAGTCATATCTATATTATTGAATGAGCTTGCTCATATTAAGGATAACGTAAATTAGCTTTAAATTAATTGTCCAAAGCTACCTGGCACTCATTTCAATAGCTAGGATCAGAATTCAGGAACTAGTGAGCAACTTGACACTGAGGCATCTGTTTCCGTATCTATACTAATATTAAGGCCATGGGACTAGCCCAAACCCTTTCATACAGGGGAATTAAATATAACATGAACGACACATAACAGTGTCAGCAAAGCCTATGTCAGGAAGAAATTCAGGCTGTGTTACTTGTATATTCACATTAGTCAAACTGTAATCAGTATACTACAATGCAAAGCTTTAGCAGACTTTTAGTCAAAGTGCTAAGTTTAAAGATTAACATACTGTTAAAGTTTGGATGCTTATCAAAATTGTTGGCACATAGAGGTTGAGAAGAGATAATAGTTTGTAACATCAAATATGTGTTGCTCTGTACCACCAAAGTTATGTAAAGTGCAAAGGTTTATCACCTGGAATCCAGACCACAGAAATCTTCAGCCTTAACCAGTCATGTTGGAGATTGCCTCTTTTTAATTAACAAAGGCTTTTTATTTTGTGATATGACACTTTTTCAAATCCCATGATATCATGTTGAAATATGTGAAAAAGATTTCATTGAAGCCAGAGAGCAATTTTTAAGAGATCATGATATACATTTGATAGAATGATCTGTCCAGTTCAAATTTTGGCCCAGTTGTTTTCCTTTTCATGCATCGCAGTTAATGGACTGTCAAGACATGGAGTGAAAAATACAATTTAAAAAGTAGAAATGAGAAGTATTCTGTCAGAACATTCAAAAGCAGAAGCAAAGCAAATAATATACTTCTATCTTTCTATAACTCTGCAAGTTCTCCTGTATTTTAAGGAAGATAATAAAAGCAAAGTCAGCTAGCCTTCTTCATCTTAGCAGCTTCCACTAGTGTATTCTCTTTTCCTCAATTATTTCCATCCTAATTCTCTTTAGTGTCTTCATCAGTGCCCTGAAGAAGCTGAACAGCACAGATCTCCGAAAAAGTACAGCCTTGCTGACATGAGAGTAAAGAAACCCTGAAATATTTTTACTTTCAGATTTCCTCACTAATATCCTCCAGAGCTCAGATTGCTTCCTGGTATGTCCTTTCTCAGCTGTAATAAATATTATTATCCACAACTTGAGCCAGTCGAAATAATAATTAAATAGTATTGTAAGTGGAATGATGTGAACTGCTTTTTTCAAAACAGTTTTCTCCTTCTAAAACTGAGCTAAAATGTTTAAGTCATTGAGCCCAATCTATCACAGACTTTAGCTCACCATGAACTGACCCCACAGTGCATCACTCTACACATGCACATAGCAAATAAAGCTGGAATACTGCAAAACATTGTGATAAACTGAAAGAAATCACTAACATCACAAAACACGTTTTAAGGGATGGACACTATGAAGTTATTTGCCAAGTCTTCAAGGCAAAATGCAGGTCTAATTAGAGATGCTTGGCTAAGGTTTAGTAGTTATATAAAGAAGGCACATATATATTCTCCTCCCTGAAGATAAATCAGCGTGTAATTTCTACAAGGCCAGCAGACTGGGAAATCAAGAGGAAATCCCCCTGTGTTGCAGGCCCCAACTTGCCTGTTACCTGTATTCCTGCTGATTATGTAGGGCATTGGTCTATGCCAAAAATGAAGACGAATTTTTAATATAAAGCAATTTCCTCATTTTCAAGAATGAACATGTGAATGCAGAATGATAACCCACCCCCATCGCACCTTTCACTGCTAAACAGTAGTAGCAACCTGACCAAAAAGGAAATCCAATAGTCCTGCCAGACACTGCCCTTACAAATAGGATATGAAGATGGCAGAATTCACCATTTTCTAGTACAAGTAAAAAAATAAAATACATACTTTCTGAAAATACAAAATATATCATACTGTTGTATAGCAATACTATAGAATCAAGTACTGAACACTACAATCATCTCTCTTGTGCTTCAGCTAAACTGAACTGTTACATGAGACTGGGAAATCAAGAGTTTTTTAAGGCCGAGAATAAAAATTACCTAAAATTAATTTGGTATAAACCTGTTTTAAATGTCTTTATATCTGTGGGGCTTGGGTTATGCTCCTCTACTCAAGTGCACATACTCTAACAGATAACCAATAAATGTAAGTAATATATATAAACACAGAAATTTTATTCCATAACATAAACAAGAAGGGCAGTGTTTATCCTAGGAAATGCTTTCTGGTTTCTCTCTTACTGGGGGAAAGGGAACTAAGGATTGAACCCCATAACCAGAGCTGTAAGCCTTAAATACCATTACGTTATTTTGAGGTGCAGGAGAAATATATTTTGTGTACCCTGCCATACTTCTTAGGGAGGAATTCTGAAACACTTTCTGCTCTTTCTTTTTCGCAGCCCCATCTTCTGTTCCAAATAATTTACTATCAAGTCATCTGAGAATATAAACCTGGTTGCAGAGATTTTAATTCTTGGCTTGGGATGTATCCATAATTACTATTGTTGTTGTTTCTCACCAACATGAGTCACCATCTGGCAACAAACTGCAGTCCAGGAAACTTCTATAACTTCCCCTTAATTTAATTCTTCAGGATTCTCACCCTCATTTAGCATAATATTACCAGAAATCAATCCAGATGTTACAGGGAGAGGCAGGAGATAAGTAGCTGCTAACTGGCTTAGACAATTCTCTGTAAAGGTTTGATTCACAGCAGTTACTTTCAGACACAACTGCAAACAATCATGAAAAAATTAGAGTCCTTTTAACTGGAGAATAATTAAATGAATAATTTCTACAGGTCATGATTCAGCCAAGCATTTAACTACACAGTTAACTTCAAGCATATATTGAAATCAACTGTAAATGCGTATTAGCACATATGTTAAATTAAGGCATGTTTCAGAATTTTGTGCCTACCACCAGATTCAGTGACTGCCATGCGAAGGGGAAAACATATCTGTGACAGTTAGATAGCTGCTGGACTGTAAGTCTGGGTCCATTTGGTCTCAAGTAGGTTTGAGTTTGGATTTAAATTACATTTGAATAAACTGCACCAATATTAAGTTGAAGCATCTAGAGCCCACTTAAAAAAAGAATTCTATTAAATATAACTGAAGGAAATAATTTCCCCCAGAAAAAAATAGAAAATAAAAAGTAGAAGAAAAAAAAAAGTAAGAAAAAGGAAAAAAAATCAGGACATGTTTAAAATTAAACATCAACTTCAGTATTTTTCCAAGCACCTCCACTCTTCAGTGAGGGTAACTCTCCAATCTGAGAAACAAGCGTGTTTGGAAAGGCCTTAAATTCCTTGAATTCTGGCAACTGAAGTTCAGAGGTGATCTCTTTAGTTAAGCAGAAGACACTCATGTGCCCTTCTGTCTTGGAAGACACTTTGCACCTCTATACGTTATTAATAATTTCTGGGATTGATTCGGGGCTTCTCTAGAGGCTGGAGTCACCTTTTTCCTTTTCTTCATGTCTCCTGCCAGGGTCATGTTGGAGCAAGAAAATGATGGCAGTGTTTACAAGCTTCTTCAGGCTCCCTGGGCTTAGGGCACTTCCCCTGTAATCCAAAGGGCTTTTCTGATGAATGCCAGACTTCCACAATCCTCTTCTGTAGTGATCCTTTCACACAAACTCTTAAACTGGCAGGGGAGGTGCATCTAATACATTTTTGAGAAATGCATGAGGGTGTTGGGGTGTATGAATACAATATGGTCATCCAGGGAAGAGATTCAGGGCTCAGTTTTTATCAGATTGCTGACAAAAGGCACTGCAATCACTAGAAAAGACTTAGGCATGAAGTTTTACGGATTTAGAAGGCACAGATCTGCAATAATAGGACCAAGTTAGCTAAGAACAACATGCATTATTAAGATCCTTAACAGTAATGATCCTCTTTAGCTGTTCCTGCATCTCAGCTTGTGAGTTTGCCTAATTGCCCCCTCTCCTAGTCACTTTGAGCTGGCTTCCCCCGGAGCCTTCTTAGCCTGATGTGTTTCTTAGACTTATGTGTAGAGACATACTGGGAGCTCATCAGGCTGCAGTCATTAACAGCAGCCTTGAAACCTGCTTAGAGCTGTTTGCTTTAGCTTAAGTACAACCACATCATTTTTCCTGCTTCCTTAGCTCTCTTTCTCTATGAATGGGCATAGGAATATCATAGGATAACATGGGGCACAGAGCTTTCCCCTCCTTCAAGTGTTTTAATTAACATTTCTATTATATGCACTCATTACCACATTCCTGGCTTCAGCTTTAAACTGGTCATTCTTGTTACAAGCCCTCTAGGACATAGTGGTAAAACTTTACACGTCTTACATTATAGCAATTATTAATCACCTGTACATTTCAGTGATTGAACTACAGCAATTGCTACCAGTTTAAACGTAATCCTTAAACAGAAACAAATGACAACACTGGGAATGGTGGTACCCGCACAGGGCAACACTCTCTTGACCCCATTAGTTTTATAGGATCCTTTGGGAGTTTTATCACAACTACAACTATTCCACAGCCCCAGTGTGTCTGGGCAAGGAAAGTGCTCCAGTGGAGAGCAGGTGTGTTGGATGCGCTTAGTAAGGAGAGCCCCTAATTGAACTGATAACCAAAGTCTATAATTTTGATGGTGGCTGGGAAATACTACTCAGATAAGCATGAAGCAAGTCAGAAAATATTTACTGGCAGAGAAGGAGGTGGCCAGCATGATAGCTCTTTAAACCTACAAGGCTAACACCTGCAATTGATTCTGGACACACAAAAGAGCTGAACTTGGGTAAACCCTTTTGTTGGGGTTCCACTGATGCTTTTGGCCAAGAAAAGAACAAGCAGCCGCCAGGAGGAGGGGTTACATCTTCTAGCTGGACTTTGGCTCTCATGCCCATCTCTTGTACTAACCTGGTACAACCTGTAAAGCTATCTAGCTAAAGCATGTATTTGTGAGTGTTACTGGTTAGCTTTCAGCTGGATCCGTTCCCTCTCCTGACCTCCTGTGTGGATGGAAAAAAGGACTGTTCTCTATTTGTATCAGCTTAAAGCAACGGTAGGGACATATCACTAGCGTATGTGAATGCTGGTGGTATTTCAATATTTTTTTCTGATAGCATTTCACCCTTTTTGTGTTTGCTTGAGCTTAGAGGGTGATTAGTAGGCGTTTTGTAAGAATGTGGAACAACTGAAATAGGAAGCTGAAAGGGAGGCTTTATATGCAGGCTTAACCTAGTGGGAATAAGTTCTTTCTTAGATCCCTCTAATTGCTTTAATAATTAAGAAACAATTTTGCTAAGCTGTATTATTCTTGATTTTATTAAAATCACTCATGTAGAGCCAAGAATTTAACCAGCACTTCATGTGCATGTGAAAAAAACACAGTTGTGCCTTCAGGAAAAATTAATAAAACGTGTATGAATATCTAGAATGAGTTTTAAAAATCTCTTCTATGTTTATGAATTTCTTCTATGCTGACAACAAGAATTAGATTGGTCAATAGGTGCCCTAACTGTGTTGCTTTAGAGACTTACGGCTCTAATGCAGAAGTGCACTTGAGAACAAACTTTACTTCAAACAGTTAAGTGATCACATGAAACTCAGTGCAACTACATTTAGACCTAAAATAAAACATGTTCTCAGGCAATTTTCTTCTGGGGGCCTCTACTTTCCATTGTTTGTGTAAGTCAATAAATTTTCACACTAAGTTAAAATTAGCCAGGATTTTCAAATTCAAGACAATAGGAGATCTCTGATTTGCAAGGGGTGGAGGCTTGGCAGCTTTGTATCTCAGACTTGCCATTTTAGAAACAAGGCTTGAAAACTACCCACATGTATCTTTAAATGAAAGGGAAAAAACTCTGATCTCAGTCTGGCTACCATGAAAACCCAGGCTGGCTCCACTGAAAAAAAAGAAGGAAACCCTCCTAACTGATCCCTTTAAATTTTCTATGCTTTGGGTTATGTCTTTACATTTCTTTTTCTCCACGCATTCCCAGGGTCAGTGACACCCACCAGTGCATTCTAGACCAGGTTCTGTTAGGGAACATTTATCGAATATGAAATGTTTGCATGGTGAAAGTAATTAACCTCATGAAAAGCATCTATAAAAGCCAAAATGAAGACCAAACAAGTCTGATATAAAGAGATGTCCATCCTGGAATATCAGGGTATCACAGCCACAGCTAAGGAAGCAAAGAATAAATTTATGAAAAGCATGTTTCTCAATTTTCCTTTTAAAAACTTCATGCTTAAAAAGCATTTATAAAAGCATGAAGTTTTTTACACGACTATTCAAAGAGTTTCCTTTATCAAGCTACATTTGAAAACACTTCACTTTAGCTACGTGATAGCTAAATCAATAAAATTATTCTCTAAGTCTACTTATTCAGTTGCCAGGGGTAAAGTAGCATTAGAAATAATATTTTGGGGAGAAAAAAAAAAAAAAAAAAAAAAAAAAAAGCCCAACAAATGCTGTCACTAATGACACCTGGAATAAAACATACCTTTTGCACTGCATAAAGGTAAGACTGTAAATTTAGTCTCTATACTTGCAGGTGGTTGCTGGAAGGTTAAACACTAACCTGAACAGGAAGGAATTTCTGTGCCTTTGAAAAAAACACACTAGTCTCAGGGAACATACAAAATCAAGAGTAGTTGTCCTGTAGCTGTAGGTACCGATGCACGTGCTGAGCAAAATGTCCTGCGGACAGTTTTCCACTTCTATTTTCTTTGTCACTAGATGTCACTGTAGACACGAGTGTGCCTGGGACTCCAGGCACTCTGGGCACTGATAGCCTGGGGACGTGGGAGGAGGTAACATGGTATCTGAGCATTGCTGCTTGGCTTTCATGTCTGCCGTTTGGACTTGCATCCATTTCAGTTTTCACTTCATTTTGGCACAAAACCAGGTTTATTCATCTTTGCAGTAAATGTTTCACAGTTGATTTGAGGAAGAATTATTATTTTTATTTTTTATTTATTTTTTTAATTAATTTTTGAAAATTCCATTAATGAGACACGTGTGTTCCACCTCAAGCTTGACAAGCAGAGGAGCTGGCCCCAAACTGGCCAGCCGGGCTGAGCTTAAAAGACACCTTTCCATGAGCTACTGCTTCCAGTGTGCAGCCAAGGAACAAAACCTAAATTACAGCTTGAGTTAATAACAATCATAACTAAACTAAGGCTGCAGCAAAGATATTCCCAGCATTCTCTGAAACTCAGATGCACTCACAAGGGAGCCCTTTCCCTCTGTGCACAGGTAGGCAGGGATCAGGACTCACCCTACTAAAACACACATTTTCTCAAAAGACTCAGTCTAAAGAGAAAACCAGCTTAAGACCCATCTATCATAGTGTATCATTGAAGCCCTTCACCCTTAATGAATTAACCAGCAACAGACAGATTTATCTGTATTGCCAATACGCACATTAGAAAGCAGGTGACAGTGTCATAAACATCTTTCAAATGGCAGCTTTTCTTGTGAGATTTGTTACTAAGTCGCATCATTTGTGCGCTGATTGGAGACTGAAGCAATAAGAACAAGAAAGTGAAAATCAAAGTGATTTCAAGACAGCTGCATCAATTTCTCATTAAAAGATACTTGCAAATAGCTGTGTGATTTTTACTTTTTGGCAAACTTCCTTTTGGACAACATTCATTTACTTAAACATTCACAGATATTAAATTACACGAGTCACACAAGGAATTAAAGTGAATGCACAAGGATAGATATTAGCTGTTGTAAAAGAACACTACTCCAGAGACTTCTGATTTACATCAGCTAGAGATTTGGCGAGCAGGTTTTATTTGGCTTTATGTTCATAGATGATTTCCCATTCATCCAGATTTACTGCAGCTTGTTAAAATTCTCTTTAACAATTTCAGATAGGAAGCTCTATAAACCACTGGCTTTTTTTTCTTTTTTTTTTTTCTTTTTTTTTCTTTTTTGTATAAGAGATGATACATTTCCAACAAGTTTTTTATGACTTCAAGAGACACTCAAGTGTGGGAAACACAATGAATGGCAAAAGTAAAGTATCTTGACCCTCACCATCCGCTCAATGTAAGAGGAATAATGGACCATTTTATAAGCCCACATCATTTACCCTAAGATGTCCTTATAGTAACATACTAGATTTGGTAAATGACTAGAATCAAGGTGCACAAGAGATAGAAAGACTGAAGAAAAAAAAGTGTCTTCTCTTCACATGAAAAATTCCCAGTGATAAAATCTGAACTTGCATTTTGTTTACACTAAGAAAAAAATGGCAATATCTCTGTCCTGTGACTAAAGGAGTGTCTGGGCATTTCCAGTTTCCTGAAAACACATGTAAATTTACAAAAACATTTATGCACTTGATTTTGACATTTCCTTTCAAGAAATAGTTATACAGAGAGAATTTTTTAAAAATACAGGGTACTTAGAGAGAACATGAAGAAGAAGCAGTCATCGCAAAAGCCATTCATGTAGAAATTCCAACATAATACTGCTATTTATGTGTTAATTGCCCAGCTATAGATTGCTGGCTAGGATAAACTTATGTTATCCTATTATTTGTGTCAGAAGACAACTGATAGTGCCCACCTTTCACCTCTATCTCTAGATATTCCACAGGTTTTATTTTTAAAAGAAAAAGATCTCTATAAATTTTGCTGGAGAGGGACAAGCCCACAGTGTCAACCAAGGCTTACCCAGACCCCTACAAACTGTTTCACATACTTTGGAGGTTTCTTCTTAGCAGAATTTACTAGTGTTTTCTTTCAATGCTCATGCAGTTCTAAATCTCCAGGTAGGTAATATTTGTTGTTCTTAGCAGTCATTTGAATAATTCATTTTATTCTACTACAGATCAAGTCAGCATCTGATGTATTCAACTCATTTCCACACCAACTTCACTCTGCCATGGCTTAGTTTAGAAAGCCATTAAGTTTCCTGTGACAGCCGATCACCTCAGTTCAGCTATAAAATTATTTCAATTTCAGCAATATGTAAAACAGAACGAGAACAGTGGGGCAGAATAAATACTTCAGTGACCTAAATCCTATTTGAGTATTAATGTTTCAGGGGTTTTATCTAGTATCTAATGCATCACTGCAGGCTACCACTTCTGATCACTCCAAAAGAATATGGGCTACTCTGTCTTGTTAATTTTCTAGCTACATAATTTCCAATAGAAATAACAGCACTGGAAAAAATATTTTAAAAAATCTAATAAGCCACTTGCAAAAAACCCCTACAGTTCTTCTAGAAATATAAAAATTCCTCAAAATTGTTCTTAATATGAAAAGAGGATGGTATGATTACAAATTTAGTGATTTCTAAAAAAAGCTTTGAAAATAATTTATAAAGGAATGGAAAAAACCATGAACTGGTGAGAAGGCCCCTGGGGCTCTCTCCCTGGCAATCTCCACATCTTAATCCTGTCTTGTGGCAGGTACCTACCCCAACTGATATCCAATCCCTCAGCAGATCAGCCCCGTCGCAATGTGTCCACAGCTTTTGTGGAGCTAACTCTTGGCTGGCCAGATGGTTCAGCAGTAACTGGGCTTTGGAAGCTGACTGCATCCCCCCCCCAGTGCCTTGTAACCCAGGCACGTGCAGTTCCACAGAAAAATGGTCCCACTGAAGATACCTATGGGACTTTCAACAGTTACAAAATGTCCACATATAATAAATCCTCTCACATCCATCTGCAAATTGCTGGATGGACATATGAAAGGACAAATCCTAACTTAGCCTTTTCCTCTGGGCCACTGCAAAGCCTTCAACAAAAGTGTTACCTTTGGAGTTCTACCACAGGAAGGCAGGCCAGAAAGAGACATGTGTAAAGGTCTGTATCAGGCACCATGAAGCAGTAGGTACTAGAGGTGTAATTAAGACTGGCAAGGAGGGGGGATTTAGTGACAGAGCAAGGACAGGAAGGTTCCAGCTGGTGGAACTAAAGATCTTGCACATAAACCCTATACTGAGGTGTGTACCAATTGCACGTTATACTAGGGACTAACAATGAAGGTATTGATTCTAACAGTAATCAGAGTTGTTTACACCAATGCTCCTCTCTGATAATGGTACCCACACAAGACATATTTAATCCAGAGTAACTTAAAAGCCTATTTTGGGAACTTACAGGTTGGTATTTTTCTACATGGGAAGAGTGTCAAGTCCATTGCTATTCACAGCTCTCAGCAAGGAGAGAGAAATCAGAAATACACACACACAGGCCAGCTTTCTCCCTCTACTGCCTCTATGGTTTATTTGTCCAGTGCTCTGGTCATGATCTCAAAGTCTAAGGCAAATGCAAATGACAAACAGACATTGGTCTGTCCCTTGATCCTGAGCCTTGTTTTGTGTATTAAATCCTTCTTCACTCCTCTGTATTGAATTTCATGATCCAAGCCTGGAAACTCAAAAATCACTTCAGTAGTGAGAGTATGTCACTGTTAACCAGCTGCTGTACTGAGGGGAAAAAATCAAAGGTGAGCAAACCAAACCAGGACTTGCATGGACACTTGGAAGGCTGGGAAATCTCTTCCTTTAACCAATTACTTTTAAAAGAATCTTGCTCTCTCCTGCTTCAAGACATCTCCTTTAGCATATTTGCTAATGTGTAATCAAAGCAATGGCTCCTGTTAGGCCAGGATGTAAAGTGTTGGGATCCAAAAATAGAAGAGATGAATAAGACTCCTCTGATGATGCTCTGAGTAGTGGCAGTCTCGGTGAGGTCAATATTTGGTCCTACAACTATATCTTTGCTAGGAAATGCCATGCCAATGGGATCCCAGATATTTTTGTATAGTTTGTTGAATTCACATAACCAAGCAGTAACCGCTTACTTGTCCAGTAAAACAGTGGGAAGATTTCTCAGCTGGTTCGGATAAGCCTTTGTCAGGCTGAAGGTCAGCTTGTAAGATGGAGTTCAGTTTGCTGGGACATCCTTGGATTTTGTCATTCACAATGGCAGAGTCTTACTGAAGCTTTTTGCCATGTTCCACTGAGCAATACTCTTACAATGGCTTTTCTCAGAAAGGAAAAAAAGCTCACATTATCTTTAAAACAGGTGTCAGTAAAGCCCATTTTTGATGGCTGTTTTTCCCATCAAGGTGTACTGTAGGCTAGGTGACGGTTCACCTGCCATCAACACGTCAGGAACTCATTCAGCTGTTACACTGCTTTCTTTTATTGTACTGCAACTGCCCTGTGGTGCATATAATCATCTCCGAGCCGTTGGCCAGAAGCAATTAGTGGAATCTCTGTCCCTCAGGTAACACATAAATAAGGGATCTGTCACCACCAAATAAGCTGTGAAACAAAGCTCCAAGGACGTTTGCTGAAGCAGGTGACCAAGAAACCAAAGTTGCTGAGCCACTAATGTACTGAGATGGAAATAAGTGTATGATACAACTTGGCTGCCAGCATGTATAATTGCAGGACATGGCATCACTTGATTCACAATGGAATAAATGGATGTATTTATATATTTGAAGGTTTGAATGAGGATTTCCTGATTTCCTGATGAAGTCATTCCTTTATTACAGCAGCACATTTCGTGGCCCTCTACAGCTAAGGTCAAATCAGCATTACTATTAAAAATATCAAACCTATTTTCAGGGCTTCTTATTACTCATTTATAGAAAAACTCTGTACCGGATGAGACTTGGCACATAGGGTGCAGCATAGCAAAAGGAAGAGGTAGAGATTTTTCTTCCTTCTTCTCTTTAAGTACACAAACAAATACACAAATGCTAAGTAGTAGCAAGTGATGCCTTTTAAAGACTTACAAATCCTGCATAAGTTTTTTCCTATAAGCCTAAATACAGACTTTTTCTCTTGAGTACATTGGGGGATATTATTAAAAACAATTAAGCATTTTGTCTGGGAAAGTAACTGTTTCCCATATGCAGTGACTTCTCTTCCAAGAGTATTTTACAATGCATTTTATTAACTGAGGACTTTGCACAATTAACACAACTGACTATAGCCAAGGGTTCAGCACAGTAAACAAATGGAGAGTTTTGTTTCAGTGTTGCTCTTGTATTGATGAAAATGCAGACAGCTCTCCCCAAAGCAGCACGCCCTCCTGGGTGTAAGACCTCTGCCAGGGAGAAGAGGAGTCCAGGCCTTTTGCACTCTGTCCCTAGAGCCCTCAACCAGAAGGCTGCAATGACTTCAAAGGAGCTGTTGTGCTATTTCGTGGGAATAACCAATGTACAATGCAACCTTGTTTATCCAAAGGGCTCAGGTGACACTTAGGTCCTCCTGATAAAAGGTCATGGGGATGAAGGAGGGAAAGGTCCAGATGGGTGTGACAAGATCACACTCCAGGGATCAGGAATCGCCTCTTCCTCCTGCAAATTGGGAGGATACATCCCCAAAGCCTTTTGGCCCACCATCTCTCTCCAGCAGGCATTTTGGAACTCAACCTAGTCTTGAAAGAAAGCTCCTGCCACTGCTTCCAGCAGCCTTGCAGAGACAGCGTCACAATGACTAGGTTTACTTCTGAGGCACACAGCATCAGTGCAAGAAGCACACTTGTCCAGGACTTCTACAACATGGCACTCATCCTGCCATGCCCCCCTGTGCCCCACTTACATCTTTTGTGTCTTCTGTTTTGTGAAAGGAGAATGCACAAGGTATCTCTCTGCAGCCCACCACACCCTCAGTCTTGTTCAAAATGCCGCTTTTTGAGAGTCAGAGTCCTGCGCTTGCAATAACCAGGAAGGGTGGAGGGACTCAAGCTGTCAGAAGGCAGCTTGCTGGTGGATTATTTAATTTCTTTCTGCTTTGTTCTTTCTTTTATCTGCCACTCTTGGGACCTGAGTCCTAGGCCAGAGTTAAACTTGATTATGATGGTGCTTTGCAAACATCTCCTATGAGATTTTTCTCAAAAGGAGACCTACTTGGCTAAAATTGCACACCCACGCACTGGAATTTTAGATTTCCCAATGACTTGCCCATTGACTGGTCATCCTGCACACACTTCTGGTCATGGTCTGGCCCCAGATTTGGCTGAACCGTGTTCCTTTTGTCACCTCCATACGCCTCTTCAGATGTTTCCATCCATTCAAACTGAAGGAGAAATCCTGAGCAATACACTGTTTGTAGAAGATGGCAGATGTGGTGGATTTTGGACTGCAGTGTAGCTGTATAAAAGGGCCGTGAAGGAGCACAGGTTACTAGTGATTTATTTATGGGCATAGTGAGAAAAAATTGGCTGCCTATAAATTTTGGCATTGTTCTTGCATTTTGCAGAGACCATGAAAATGGAAGGTGCTACAGAAATGGGGTCTTTGGCTTTCTGGTGACATAGAGATTACTGGAAGTTGGGAAGATGTATTTGGGTATTTGTTTTGTAAAGCAAGACTCCTAAACTGGGGGGGGGGAACAACAACAAAAAAATAATTCTAAAAAACCCCAAACAATTCACAACAACAACAGAAAAGCACAAAGTATGTGATGTTTTTATCTTCTTATTTAGTGACATGAAGGTAATATGATGTTTTGGCAAAAAAGAGACAGATAGAGAAAGGATTAAATGAACACAGACTTGTCTTCAGTGTTGCTGTCACTCACAGGCATTCCACTCACAAAAGGAGCTTTTTAATATGACTCTCCTTTTGGCACTAAGGCTGCATCCACTAGATCCAACATACTCCAGGGGCGAGATGACTTCAGACTTACTGGTCTAATGGAAATGAGGGTTTCAAACCCTTAACATCAATGGAGACCATTTCAGAACGCCTCTAGGACATACACTACAGATGTGCCAGAAGAAACTACAAAATTATTAACCTCCAAATTATTTCTAATGCTGGCAGAATCCAGGGTAATTCCTTTCCTTGTAGCATGCTCAGTACTGCCTGTCTAGGGATACTGCCTTTTCATCCAGAGCAGTCCCATATAGCACAACCATACATGAGAAACAAGAAAGGGTAAAACAGCTGTTACACCACCACACTCCTCCCCCCCCCCCCAGTTCTACAAAAGATTAAAATACCATATCTGTTTTTTATTGAGAGCCTCATATTCAACAGAACAAAACAAAGCCAACAAAGTTGATACAAAATGGCTTTGCACTGTGGTATCATGCTCACAGTGAGGTGAGAATTCACCCCTGATGTGCTCAGGTTTGAAACCACATTCTGTGCTGTCAGAGTCACTTCCATGGCCAACATCGGAAGCTGATGATCACTTTTCCCTAGGTCATCACCTACTACTCTGGCAGATTTTGTGCTCTAACTCTGATGCACATAAATCTCTGATGTTTTTTTACTTAAAGCTGCTTGTCAAATGGAAGACTGTAAAAACATTGAGTGTCTGTAACAAATGTTTCGTGTTCACCAATGTGGACCAGAAGCCAACAACTGAAGCACTCAGTAACCTCCTTGCCTTGCACTAATCATTTATGAAGGAAAATCAATTACTGCAGCCCCCTCTGCCTTAAATACACACATCCCTAAAAAACACAACCTCTCCAGAAAAGCCTTGTAAGAACACAGGGATGGCCACACCAGGGCAGGATGCCACACAGCCCCAGAACTGATCCCGTCTCCAACAACAACCAGCAGCACAGACCTGGGAACAGAATATAAAAAACAGGGCGATAACCTGAGTACACTCTAGCAATATGCCTGATGTATGCAGACTTCAGACAGGGAAGGCTGAAGACACTGCACTTCGGAAACTTTATGAGCTCTCAGTGCAGTGACCTACAGAGTAAGGAATCCCTAAGAACTCATTAATAGGTGGTGTCTCATATAGCTCCACTGAGACTGAAATAGAGAAATAAAACACAGACTATTTGGGAGAGTTGCCTATTTCACTGAAACATTTTAGATTTCCAAATGTTTCCTATTATTTATCATTTTATATATTTGCTCTTTTGAATTCCAAGCTAATGGGCCAAGTCTAGGAAGACTAGAACAGGATCCAACCAAACCAGAAAAGAAAATTAAATTATCACTTTACTAAACACGACTGAAGCCCACAAAAGCAAGAAAAAAACAGCATTAAGGCTCAAATTCTATCTTTGCCTCTGTCTGCTGCCTTTCAGGGAGTCTCCAAAGCAGGGGTGACTTCACAGGTCACACACAATGCCCAGGCACCACAAGATAGGTTAAGGAGGGAGTCCCAGCCCTAACTCTACATGTTGTTCCTTCTGTGGTTTCAAGTCTGACTCTCCATGTTAGTACAACCTATTTTTTTGTGGTTTAATAAATCACATACTTTAGCTTATGTAATGACTCAGAGTGAGTGATTGTATTCTCTTCTGGCCCAGAGGTGGTGTGATCATATCCCAGCTCTGTAAGGCAATGGAAATCAATGGTTGCTGCTGGATTCATTTCAGGCAGGCTGGGGTGTGTGGAGGTGGTAAGGGGCTGGCTCAAACTTTGAAAGTTTACTAGTTCCAGATGGGGTTGTTTACAAAAAATAAAACATTTTTGAATCAGCTTGTGGTTCAAATCTCCTTCCTGACCTTCCCTTACCAAAACAGACTAAAAAGGCATGCCTGAGTCCTTCTGCTGACTGACAGCCCCTTATACATGATCCAGTTTTCTCCTTGTTTTAAAAAATCTTGCGAGTTCAACTACCTGCTGAAGTTTAAACATCCTTAAGAGCTGCACAGGGATGTGAAGTCACATGCTGCTCAGAGCCAAGCTTTGCTCTCCTGCACATCTAGCAGTGAAACCTGAAGCTGTTCACTGCTGCACACATCCTCCTCATTAAAAGGCTTTCCCATTACACAGAACTCTCTTGCATGAAGCACTTTGGCACCCAGATTGATTAAATCCCTTTGAAATCCTCTCTGTTACAACACATCTATGATGCTTAGAGCAAGGGGGAGGAGTAAAGGGTGACTTGCCAGTGTTATAAACATTTGGATTGCCCTGGAAAGCAACAGAAGGAGCAGAGAAAAATGAAAGGGCAGTTATGGACAGGACCTGACTCTGCTGGTAGAAATGGCAAATGCAGAGCTGGTTTCAGGCCTCAGACTGAGCCAAACTGCTGCTCCACTCCACCTCACCTTTGGCACCTAAGGGCCAGACCTTGCCTGTCCAGAGGGAGAGGCCAACTGGAGTATCCCAACCAATAAGGACAGGAAAAGCAGCAGAACAAGATTCCTGCTGGCAGTGCCAGCCTGTTCTTGGGAAAAAAGCCCAGTCGGAGCTGACACTTCTGTCATTCCAGCCACCACACTGCCATCAGTTCTGCTGTCTTTAAGTGCTGGGGGCAGTGACTGAGAAAGGAACCTGCTTTGACAGATGTGTGGCAGATTTCCTCTGTGATTAATTGGTATAAGGGACAGCCCATTGCCGCAGCAACTTTGTTGAAAGCTCTTTCTCCTAGCAAACCTCCAGGACTTGGGACTCAGCCATCTACATTTACAGAAGTCACTCGTTTCTCATAAACAAGACTGAAGAGAATTTGTTGCAGGAACCGTGTCTGAAAAATGTAACCTAGTTTACAATTTGAAGGGGTTTTATTACTTCTTTTTTATTTTTGTAATGGATCAAATCCATACGTCATGTGTTTGGCATTGTTTGTACTCTGTGGGCAGCTTATAAGAAGTCAGCAAGAATGGCTGGTTCTCTATACAGAGTTGCCCTGCTGTGATCCCCAGAAACCCCCCTGCCCTCTTCAGAAAGCATCCCCCCTTTGAAAATGTGGCGCGCACAGTTTCCTCTCGCGTAACTGCATCAAGCAGCTCTTCATCATATCCCTTTTCAGTGGGTTATATTCAGAACATGTGCAAAGATGCTGGAGAAAAATCTAGTTTGGATGTGTCAAAAGTCAAGAAGCAGGATATCTGCTGATAAGCATTCTGGGGGAGCTGAGGCCTGAATGGCAAAGGAAGGTGTCCCTGCCCATGGCAGGGGTGGGACTAGATGATCTTTAAGATCCCTTTGAACTCAAACTGTTCTATAATAAATGTATGTGCTATATGGAGTAGAGCAATGCTTTCCGAGAAAGAAAAAACCCAAAAAACAGTATTTGAAAGAGTCTTCTGAGGAGGAGAGGGAATAAACATGTTTGCCCCATGTAGCTTGCTTGTGTCAATTTTCCCACTTGTAAACATGTGACTTTTCTGCCTGAAGGCAGAGGGAAAGAGGGTGAAAACTGTTTCCTCATCCAAGTCCTATGTCTCATGAGTCCAAGAAACAAAGACTTCAAGAAATAAAGCCTTAAAGTGAAAATAGTCTTCTTCAAATTCACAGCATTCAAAAATGAAGCTCTGAGTGCTCAGAGACTCTGCATGAAAAAAAAATGAGAGTTCTTCCTTCTGGAGAATAATGGAAAGAGAAAAGAAGAAAAAAAAAAAAAGGAAGAAAACTTCTAAGCTGCCTTTGCTCCAGCATCCTACAACCAGCACTTCACATATATATTTTAGCTGTAGTATTTCACACATCTGATTTTGAAGAGCATTTTCATACTCTCTTTGAATTATTATGTTTTTCTTGGTTCTCATTACAGCAACGAGGGGACCCAACACCCCTCATAATGAAAGGCAGAGCAAGGATGAACAATAAGAACTGGAACTTCCCACCAAAGTCTGTGAAAAAAACAATTATGCTTCTATCTGAGAAATGGGAGGGGGCCAGCAGCCACACCAGCTTATGGAGCTTGTGCCCACCCCACGTGCTGGTTCCCAGCACTGAACTCAGCCTGCAGCCTCTTGGCTGTGACAAGCCAGCAGTTTATGGGGCCACACTGTAAACCACAGCAGTGAGCAGATCCAGGTTTAAAAATAAACCTGGAAAATAATAAACACAAATGGATTCACTGATCTGATTTAAATAAGGCCTCACTAATGGTCAGGACAATACTGAAATATTCAGCAGGGTGAGAATGAGTACCTGAAATAGAAGCTCCTTAAACCACCACTGCTGCCACAGCTACAGCCTGGTAGGCTGGATTTCATGGTGACCTTTGGGGTAAGGAACGAAGGATCTGCAGGGTAAAACCTCTAAAATTCCTCCAGTGGGAGCAGTAAGAAAATAGCTGAGGTTCACCCAGCTCTAACCATTGCTTTGTCTCTCCAGGGATGGTAGTTTGATTGAAGCACTCTGTACACAGTATGAACCCTCCAGCACTCCCTCTGCCCTGGGGCTCTGCTTCCCTACTTGTATCAATTATTCTCCAACTTCCCTCCCTGCCACCCCCTGGACTTCTCTGTATTTCAACATTCCCTCTCTTAATTTTCTTTTGGATTTAAAATAAACCTTTTGAAGAGATATTTCCTTTCCAGTGTCATACTACAATGTAGACCAGGTCTGCATTTGATTAGTAAATTCATCCCATGCTGGTGTTTTTGTATCCTCAGTGTCATGTACATTTAAGAAAATGCTATTCCCCTCTCTATTCTGAGGTTTGGTTTTTGTTTGTTTTTTTTAAAGGGAAGATTTGTGTTAAAGTTATAGGAAGATTCTTAACGGAGAAAGGAAAAGGAATTACAACGTGGCTAATGTTAATAACCAGAAGATTCCAAAAGAAGTAGCAGAAGTGGCAGGTAGCAAGTTCACAGGTCACTGAGCACCTCCACATCATCCAGCCACATTCGAAGGCAACAAGCACCTTTAAAAACAGTCAGGATGCTTCCAGCTCCCTATGAAAATGGGGAGGAGTTATCACTGCTGGTGCCTCCACTCCCGAAGCCCTTCCTACAACCCAGAGGCACCAGTAAATCAGAGTATGCTGGCCAAGACCAGGATGGGAGCTAGGAGCCAACACAGGTAGCAAAGAAGAGCCAGGAGAAAAGCAGCATTTCTGCTAAGAAAGAAAGTGGGTAGAAGACTGGTATATCCAGAAATGCAAGAAGTAGTAAGGACCATACATCTGGACAATGTGCAGAAGACAACAAAAAGAAGGAAACCAAGCACAAGAATAAGTACCCAAGGCTAAGACTAGGTGCTGGGGAAAGACTAGGGTGTGGAGATGTGAGTGGCAGGGAGAAAGTAGAGAAAACAAGAGGCGGAGCTGACAAAGAGGCAGAAATGGGAAGGAGACAGCAGTGTGGGCAGACTATGGCCTTCAGCTGTTAACCCAGCTGCTACCTTTTACCCTCAGAAAAAAGCAGTAATGCCAGGACAGCACTTTGCACACACAAAGGCATCTTACAGTGCATGTGAAGCACCGTTCAGAGATCCCTGAGTTCATACTGGGTTGAATCCATGCCTCTGCACTCATGTTCTTCTGGCATAGATGAAGCTCAGTGCAAATCGTTACAGGACCATAAGTATCACCAGCAAAAATTCAGAATTACCCAGACCCTGCTCAGAGGTAAAATGTTTCATGGTTATGTTTGTGGGATGAAGTATATTGGGGCAGACAGGAACAGGAGCTGAGCTCACAGATAAAATGTGGCCCAAAGCATAAAACCACTGAGTGTTGTGGGGGGATGGGGGGTGGGGAGGGCAGGCAGGTTAGCCCTTGGTTCAGTCAAATTAGATATTCTATCAGGATCTGCCAGCATCCTTTCTCCACAGTCCCCTCAGCTCCCAGCTCCCAGAATCAGCCCAAAGCTTAGAGGTGAACAATGAAATGTTAATCTGATCCATTGCAGCCAGCAATTAAAAAAAAAAAAGCATCCCAGAAGTCACCTCTTCTACAAACATACCCATCTAAAAGGGATATTAGTTGATGCTTTGGCAAAGAAATGCTAAGACAAGGCTGCTTTTGTTATAAGAAAGATCTCCCAGTGACAGACAGCTGCTGTGCCATGCCCCGCACAAGACCACAGATAGGAATTATCTCGGAGCAAAACATCTCAGGCACCAGTATTTTCAATGTTTATCATCAGCTGGGGAAATGAAAGGAGTCTCTGGCATTTCAGAGAGGATAGCCAGCAATAAATGCTGACACAACATCTTAGCTAGCACTTTGGGGAAGATAGCTTCCTTAAAAGTAAAAGTCAGAAGAGGAAAGCTTACTAGAGCAGCTTGCAGAGATGGCTTGTGTGAAGGAACTGAAAATGAGCAGAAGGGTTGATAAAAGGCATAGAGGTTTTACACAATAGCATATTCTCCTATAAACCACCTAATTCTTCTACTTGGTATTCATCACTGTCAGAAGCCTCTATAGCAGTGAATGAAGGCTTTATGCTTAGCCTCATTATCAGCTCAATGATAGAGGGCAAGCCACGCACATGAAGTTCAGTACCAGAGATATGTTGTTAAAATGCTGCAATTTGTCAGCATTTAGATAAACAAATGAGGGGCAGACCGGGTGTGTGAAGTGACCTCTGCAACATTCATGGGCTATCTTGCCACTTGTGCTCAAAAACATATTAAAGTCACTTTAGATTTGTTTGGGTGGAATGAGAAAACATTGGCTTTTAATAAATAAATAATTTTTTTAAAATCTCTTTGAGCAAGGTGGAGGTTTAATCTCATTTTAAGTTATTTCTCTCTCTGTCATCCCATTCTTTGTTTAATGTTGTGCTTCCCATAGACCCCCGCATTGGGCTTGATCCTGATCCACTGGACTCACCAGTACATTCCTGGTGGCTTATTTGCCAGGACAGGCTCAGTGGGCTGAAGGGTTCAAAAATAACTAATAACTCACGTGAAATGGTAATGTATCACAGTGACGTATCTGAAGGAATGTGCTCTACCCAGCTTCAGCTAATAAATATAAAAACAAAGCATAAAAGTAGAAGGGGCAAAAAAATATCTTTCAAGATTTGACACTCATTCCTTTTCATTGGGAAAGGTTAACTTTAAGGTTTTATTTTCAGAAATATTTATTCTGAGTCTTACGTTTACCTGTTTTCTGTCAATTCTTTTTCCAAGTGAAGCATGCTTGATGAGCAGACAATGCCTCTTTGCAAAGGACTCTATTTCTCAGTTTCTTACAGAGTTTTTAATGATGCCATGAAAGCCAGGCACCCGAGAAATCAAATCAAATGAATTGTAACACTTTCTGAAAAGCAAGATTATGCTACAATGGGGTTTCAGTCACCTCCAGGAGATCGTTTGTCTGAAAACAGGCCTTCCTCAGATTATACACAGCTGTTGAGCTGCCTAATGCTTTCAAAGTTTTCCTATGTTGAAGGAAAACCTTGGTGGCATGGGATCACCATCAATCTCAATACCTCATACAAAGAGGAGTCACTAAAGTCTCATTTGCAGCTGCTTTTCTTTTTAACCTATACACAAACTTTTCTGCTCATTTGAAGAGAATTATGTGGGCTTAATTAAGTGTAGTAACTTATTGGTAGCACAGTGCCCAATCAATGAAATGTGCAGATGTGATGTGAAATGATGGGGAGATGCTGTTGTGAAGAATACAAATCAGGGTGACGGCCATTATTTGTACCCAAAAGAAGTTATTTGGGACTCAATTATCCTATTCATAATAACGGTGGTGCACCAGATGGTTACAATGCACAAGAGTCTTCCATGACTATAACATTTCTTCTGAGCATCTTTTCTTCTTCTCTAATTCACCATACGACGATTAGTTTCTTATTGGGTGTTTATTGAAATGAGGGGGGTAAGGAACAGATTTAGTGCATCAAGGAACAAAAGGAAGGGGAGACCCATGAATCAAAATAAGAGACTGCAACTTGCTCTGTTGTTTTTCAGAGGCCTTGAAATAGTCGCCTTGCAGCTTATCTACAATGACCTTCCCTCCCCTCCTTTCTCTTGCCTCCTTCACTCCCCAAGTCCAGGAGCTGTAAAGTTTTTCAAATCTGACCGGCTGCTGTGCCGTCTGTCAAAGCCTTTCCAGCCAAGTGAGCAGTTTTTCATTTAATTCACTGAGTTGTCCTCAATAAAATTAATTCCTTCTCATCAGCACCACTGAAGCAGTGAATAGGAACAAAACCAAACGAGGTTGTGAATATAGTGCTGGTCATTAACCAGGGACACTGACTCTATCATCTGTTCATCCTTTCGTCTTATAGAGTATATAAGAATATAAAAGGAAAAGCAGAGCGGGTGGGGAGAAACTGAGAGCAGAAAGGCCTAAGGAGTCATGTTCTCAGCCATACAAAGTCAGCTTATTTCCACAGCAACCAATGAAGCAACAGCCCTTTATACCAGAAGGAGCTGGCACTTGCATTGGCACTGTCCTAAAGCTCTTGCCTGTCACCTGTGTGATCATTTGATGGCAGGTTAGGCAAAGGTATCAGAACACTCACACTTTGTAAGTGCAGAAAAAAGGGAGCAACGAGAGACACTGCAGCCACATGCCACTGGTTTTTATGTTTTGATCTTTCCTTCAGCAAAAGTAACTTTCTGCCTGGGCTCAGATGAAAGTCTTCAAGACAGCAGCTGTTTTGGGCTTGTACTCCAGGACCAGCAGCCCTATGCAGAGCTCTGTGCTCATGGCAGAGTGGGAAGTATGTCAAAAATGAGTTCACCTTTTCCCTTGGCAATCATCGCTTTCTAACATCTTGTACAACCTGAGCCCAGTAGTATCGTGGCACTCCTGGACTGTCCTGGTGCAGGATAAGGAGCATGTACACTTTAGTTTGAGCACACCTGTTGTTATGGTGACATTTGTTAAACATAACAATGGCATTGGGAGTAATGCATTCATGACTCTCCTGATTAAGACAACGGCATAACTCTGGTGGTATCTACTTGAAACTTGATCATGTGGCTGCAGAGACTGGCAACCACATCCTACCTCGGGGTTAGCCAAATAAAACTATATTTTGGTTTAGTGCTGCTAGCTTTGAGGAAATGACGGTTATGAAATTTGGGCCAGAGTTTATGTTTACTTAAACTACAGCTGCCACAAGACGAAGTCCATCTTTCCTAACAAAGGAAAGCAGTATATTAAATATGCCTTTTTTAATAACATTTTTCAAAGGTGCTTTCCATCTCTAAGACACAGATACTACAGTGCCACTTTTGTTCTGAAACCTATATTAAAATGACACTAAACTACAACCAACAAGCCCAAGTCATGATTTGCAAACTGTTTATTATTTGCAAATCTATAAAGGTTAGTAACATGTATCACATAGATCTAATTTCAACCAACTCTTTTCTTTACTAAACAAAACATGCTGTACCAGCGGAGTTGTAACCAAGTGATGAAAACATCTGGTTTTCAGACCATATATAGATCAGAAAGATAGTTTTCTTCTCCCAAAGCAACAAGAAAATGGAAAAAAAGAATAATCCCAAATCTGGCTTTTTGACCACTACTGAGTAAGCAGGGGCAGATTTTCAACAACAAGTAAGGCTTTCACTATTCCTGTCTACTATTGTTTGAACCAGTATGTTTAACACTGACCTAGGAATTCAGTGCTTCCCTAAAATATCTAGATTCAAATGAACCACACATGTGCTAGGAAATTTTACATCCATTTTACAAGAAAGATGAGGAAACAGAAAGAGGAGATGAATAGTTTCAGATTCCATTTTTTCCTGTTCTTGGTACAGACCTGCTATGATGACTTCAGATCCCCATAATCCTGTTTTCCATCTCAGTTCCATTCTCTACTGAAGGAGACAGATCTCTGCACTGCACAAGAACCAGAGTCTTTCTTTTCTATTTTTTTAGCTCAGGAATAATACTGTGCACTGCCATACCATGTCTTCATTGTTGGGAAGCAATGGGAGCCAGAGATCTTCTCCAGTACATCCCTGATCTACCTCACAACTTTGATACAGACCGGCTTTTCCACCAGAAGAAGTGAGAACAAAAACCAGAAGCCTTGATTCAAGTAATCTTCTCTGCATTACTGTCCTTTCATTGACTAGATCAAGTAGCCGTGAAATAGCCATCTCTATCACACCTTTGAGCAGATTCCTTCAAGACAAGAAGAGAGACAGCTAAAGAGCACAGACACAACATCAGTGATCTTAAAAAGTGGAATGGAATTTTTATCCAGGGGTGAGTGGACTAGAAATGATATAATCTGGTATGTCACAGGGAGAGTAAAAGTCTGGCCTCATTTCACTTGAATCAAAGTCTTCCATTGACATCAGTGGGTACACAATTTCACAGTGCTCTCTTTTCTGTAGCTTAATATCATTGCAATCCAGGGATGTAGAACTAGGAGTTCAGACCAACACAAAGGTTTGCAGACCAACACAAAGTGAATTTTGGCACAATTTTCCTGATCATTATGCAGTTTATAAAATGGGAATTGTGTTGGTCAAAGTGAATTACAATCTGTATCCACTTTGGTAAACTCTAGGATAGTTCCAGATTTTGGCTCGTAGACTTGCAAAAGCCTGATCAGATCTCACTGAAACTGATAACTATTGTTATCCAATATGGCTAAAATCATAGCACTTGGTTCCCGCAGTGTTTTCACATTAAGCTTTTAGCAGTATTCAGGCCCTGTTTTGTAAATTTGAGAAATGTCTCTTCTGATTTCCTCCATAACTGCTCTGACTAATTGTTTACTATTTTGTCAAAGCAAATTTAGACCCAGCTGCCAGCAGGTGTGCTGGAGGCTTCAAGACTCTGGGGAAGTCAAATGTGGAGGGGCATCTCCTATCAATGATACTACACATATCAAATCCCTAAGGATTTGCCTTCCCCTCTGGTTATTTTTATCAACTCTTATTCATCCTCCTGTATGAAGGGGCTCAGGCCAGGCAGGGCACTACTGGAAAACAACTTTCCTAACACATTATAAAAATGACCATCACTTCAGGGAGATGTAGACTGATTTTTAAGAGAGGTACCTAAATATCTCTGAAGAGCTCAATCTTACAGACCAAGAGATAAGACAAAGCAAAGAGAAGACACTAAGAGGACCAAAGTCCATGAAGATGGAGCCATGAAAGTCACTAGCACTCTCAGCATGGGACTCCCAGTCAGTGTGAACCCACATGCTTCCACCAACTTTGGTTTCCCAGTGATGCCAGTGAGGGAACTGGGTATAGGTGTGCACAAAGGTGGCATCAGACATTATCGCAGGTTTGGGACTGCTCATTTTGTGCTCCAGTTCCTTTAATGTTTTAACTTTTTTTCAGAAATTGTTCCGGTGACATTGTAGTTTCAGATTTCCTCACAGACCAACCTTCTTGCAACAAAATACAACCCCACAATATTTATGGTGTTGTTTTGTTTCCCAAGCAAGCATAGAAGTCTTTTTCCCATACATTTTGTTTTGATCTTATCTATTAAGGGCTATAGCTCCTTCATTTTATGCAGGTCTCTAATTTTTGTTCTTTAGGAAGAACGCAACCATGAAAAAATGCGTGATGAAGCCTTAAGCCCCTTGAGACCTATTCAGTGTAGAACTTTACTATGAACTTGAATGTACAAAGGAATGTCCCATTAATGGAAATTTATATATCATCTGTATAATGACCCTTTTTCTATTCCCTCTCCCCTTTTTTTATGCCTTTCATCATTTGACATTGGCCATACATTGCCTGTCAGAGGTCAGTTAAAAGACCAAGATTTGGATGAGAACATTACAGTGCATGCTGTGGAGAATCTAAAATATATAGTTGCCATTGACTCTGTCAAAAACCTTTTTCCATATTTAAGGAAAAATTTGAAATGAGGATTAGATTTAATGATGATCAGGGTTAAGGTCAAAACCAGTCATATCTTTTCATATCTATTGAATTAATCATAAATACTATCCGGTTAGATGAAGCTACTGCAGTTACAGTGAGTTCTATGTATTTGAATAGCTATTTGCAAAATAACTGGAAATAATTATTTCTATTGATTCATACACTATATTGTGTTTATCTATGGTTTTTTCAGGCAAAACTGAAAGAGCATAACTACTCTGATAGCTGACTTTCAAAAAGGCAAATACATTTTTGTTTCAAATCACATACTCTTCAAACTAACAAATAAGCTGGTATTCTTTTTACAATATTACTTTTCCTCAAGCCAAGGGAAATAAATGAGGCATCCCAAACAACCAAGCTTGGATTTTTTCAATCTATGTTTTAAGCTTTTACTCTTAAGAGTAGAGTTTGCAAACAAAACACAGGCTTCAGTTCTGGTGGAAATCTGTAGTTTGGATAAACTTGTCATTCATTTAGTACTACTGTGTCTCTGCAGGGTTAAAGTGTTAAATGGGATATTTAGGTGGGAAAGTAAAAAAAGTAGCACTTTAAGACTGAAGTATAAATCCTATGTGTTTGTATATTTTCACTAAAGTCATACAAATATTTATGAGGCCAGGTATTTATTTAGGATAAGGTTTTCTTACTGCAAGGCATGAAACTGATTTGCACCTACTGGTCCTAAACATAAAGCCCAGATTGATACAACTTTCACTTAAACATGCAGGAGCAAAAAAGATCTCCAAGGAGACTTGGACAGAGGTTTCCACACCAGCAGGAGTGAGTAATGAGATCTGAAGCAGAACTAGCTAGGAAAGTGTCACTAAAACTGCTCCAATTGTTTCCCCCAGTGGAGTTCCACTAAAATTTTAAAAAACAAAAGTATTGAAAAAATATGACTTTGGATCAGAAAACTTAATATTTTCTTTTAAAATGAATTTGCTTTTCAAACGATACTGAAGTCTACCTCTATAACAAGTAAATCAACAATACAACCACAGTGTGCCTGAAGACACACAGACTTGCAGTGCCCACATCCCTGGGCACAAGCTCTGTCCATCACTGTGTGCATTTGAAGTCTCAGTTGGTATGGTAGCACATTCCCACAAGCAACCTTAATACACCAGGCAGTGTCTATCTCCCATTATTGTAGCTGATCAATATAGAGAATACTGGTGCAGGAACAGAGTGGTTGGCAGGGATAACTCTCCTGAGCTCAGTCCACCACACAGTGCTTGAAAGAAAACTTGGTACATCATCCTCCCCTCCTTCAGGAGTGGGAAAGGAAGGCTTCAGCCTCAATTAATGTTCTCTCCTCTTTTAATTAAAATAAATTTGGTTAGCTGCAACTGGGGTCTTTTGGATTAGGCAGCATTTCCTTGAAAACTGCTTAGAGTCCAAAAATTTCCCAGTTTCAAAATTTCATATGACATCAGAACCTCTTCAGTGGCTGATAAAGTTGTTTGTTGAGATTGGAAGCACCTAACTTCTCTGCTCTTCTGAGCTTCTCTTTTTTCCCTTTCCTCTCCCTCCTCCACCCCCCAACTCTCTCTAACTGTTTTCAGCATCCTCTGCTTCCAGGCTCCAGCTACTGCCCCCTGCCACCCCACATTTTTCAGCAGAGCTGAGGGGAGGAACACTTCTTGATGCACTGCAGATGTGGTCTTAGTGGTGCTTTCACATGGAACTCAGATTGCTTGAAAAGGTTTAACCCTGTGACTAAATTCTCAAACCTGCAAAGTGTAAGCAAAGCCCATTGCTCCCATCTAGGCTGAAAAGGGCAAGTTAATGAAAGAAACCTCCACCCTAGCAATTCACAGGATGCATGAAAAGAAACCTAACCCCCCCACATTCTCAATGCTAATTAAACAATAATGATCAAGGCGCAGAGTATTTCCTGGGGATTAATAACTAACTGAGAGGAGATGATGACCCCAGACAGTCATTTATCCTCAGGAAATGCCCTGCATCAAAGTTGTTATTTCTAGTTCAGGCTAAATATGTGAGAAAAAATATATATATACTTCTTTTGTTTTTTAAGTCCATCTTAAGTCCAGGTTTTTCAGTGTGTTTTCTCTTCAGTTGTGCTTATGAGCCCCCTGGAGTAGGACCTTTCAGGTCCATCAGCCAACTAGATTGCACAAAATATTCCTCCAGACCACAGTAAGATCAGAAATAAAAATTAAATCACAGTTCCTTAGACTATCCTGCAAATGTATCTTGCTGTTCTCTAGAATTTCAAAGCCTGATACTGAACAATGCAAAGCTGTGTGAACCATGACTGAACTAAATGAGGAGTTCAGTCTCTGGACCCCAGAATTTTGTAACCTCTGATACTCCTCATCTGATCAGCACCAAGCTGGTGGAGCTCACTGCTTCTGTATACAGCCCTGACTCTAGGATGTTTGATTTCAAGCACATGCTTAACTTTAGGCAAACAACTGCTCAACTGACTTGACTAATTTAATAGATGGTGTGCAGCAACCAGGAACCCTTTGCACTGGAGGTCTCATCTTTAGGTCTTTAACTCCCAGCAACTTGTAGCAAATAACTGGGCACACGTGCTGAAATTCCAGCCTACATAACAGTTTCAGGAACTGAAGTTGCATTTAATGGCATCAGTCACAACCAGACAGGAGTCACCATGCTGCAGAGATCACAGAGGTGCTTTTACATGGATCACATTCTCACTTGAAATCTCCCTCACATCAGGTGTCTGTGTCCGCAGGGAACACACACTGGGATCTTTTCTATCATGCTTTTTATAAAAGAGAAAGGACCAGATTATCCTAATAGTACAAATATTTATTGCAAACTGTTGCTTGTAATGAAGACCACAAGACACATACACATCCATATGAACACATGTGCAAAAGAAAACTCCTATCATCACTAGCCCCCCCGCACATTGACATTTCTGGTCTGCTTAAGAAATAATCCAGCTTCTGCAAACAAATAATGAAAGTTAAACAAAAACTTCCTCATTGTCACTGGTAGCCTTTAAATGTTACCGAAAACGGAGCTTTCTGTATACGATTAAATACTTCCTTCAGCTTAGAAAGAGAAATTAAGACAGAAAAATAGTTTTGTTTACATGAATCTTTCCAGTTATGTTAAAAAAAAAAAAAAGAACACACAATGGGAATACTACAAATAACAAAAAGTAAACTGTCTTTTCTAAAATATTTACTGTTTAAATATATAAAGGTTAATAATGATACAGGGAAAAAATGTAGCATATATATATATGTTATGCACTTATTAAGAAAAGTTTCAGTTCTAAGCATCATTATCTCAGATCTTCTGTGTCACTCCTTGTCAAAAAATAACCCCTAAAGGATGAAAAAGAAAGGGCTGATAACAATAAACCCTGCCTGAGTTCAGCTCCTACGTTCCTTTGAAACCATGGAAAGCATTCAGCATCTAACTGGATTAAGTTAAATACTTAAAAGAAGGTAGTTAAAATTCAGCTCTAAGTATTGAGAAAATTTAAAAGTGATATTTTATTGTTTTCCCCTAATGATAGCATCGCTAATCGGAAGGAAAAAAAAACAGTAAGTCAATGCAATACACCAACTACAGAAAGCTCTTAAACTAATGAACAGCTAGATGAATTAGCAAACTCTACTTTTGCAGGATCCCTGGCTTTATCCTTCACATAAATCTCTTAACTTCGTAGCAATACCAGCCCCTAGTGTTAATAACACAATGTCAGCAATTTTGGTAAGATTTATACAGGAAAACTACACTGAAAATTGCCTGGTCATTATACATTCTGTTGGAATCAATGAAACATTATAAATCTTTAAATACATTTGAGCTCATATGATTCAGACCTACTCCCTAAATGTACCCTGACATTCATTAGAGGATACTTAAGCATGGTGTTGGAGAGAAAATAAAATATAATAAAGTCTCTGTGTTAATTTCATCTTTTTAATGGAGTACATACAGAGAATATTGCAAGAGCAGCATTGGGAAATCTATTTATCAGATGAAAATTAATGAATATTCTAAAAGAGAACCAACCCTACTGCTCCGCCATACCATGAGAGCAGTCAGTCACTTGGTCTAAAGTTTCATGTTGGCCTATTTCTTCTGAGCTGGGTTAAGCTGGCATCAGGGGGCTATCGTCTGTCAAAATATCAGCAGGAGAAACAATTGACAAAGCCACCACTTGAGAATGTTGAGTAAACTGGGTAAAAAACAGTGAAAGAAGTTAATGTGCAACCTGGCACACAGTACCAGCTGAAGCCGTGAGAACCACTTATGTGATAATTGGTCCCTCACAATATCTTCTGCTCTGTAAAACATTGTCTTGGGCTTGTCTTTCAGCACAGGAACGGATCTCTTTGAGACTCAATGAAACAAACACCCACCTGAAAGCCCCCACCAGCTGACAGGGGAGGAATTCAGGTGGGAAAGCTTGCTGTTTCTGAACAGCTACAAACAGTTTCAGGTAACTCCAGACTCACCCAGGGTCAGTACAAAAAAGCAAACTGTTTTTTGAAAGAAGAAGAAACACATTTATATGCAGCCATTTATTCAGTTCAGACAGAAATAAGTAACCCCTGGGATTTAAAGTATCTCTCTCTTCATTTTTATCCTTCTTGTTGTCCAGCCTTTAAAAAATCCTTATTGTACTGACTGAGCATTACCAGGGAAAGAAATGTAAAACCAGGAATCTGAACAGAAAGAATATTAACAAAGCTTGTCTGTCTACAAAGTAGGCAGCAGAAATTTTAGAATATATGAATAGATTATGAAACATCTTGTAATACAGTTGCTTTGTAGGGCATCCAAGCTTCTCTCAGTCTTTCTGTATGGACATAGCTACACATGTATATATACATACATGAATATTCAAGTTTTTCAAAGTTGGGGGGCTGGGGAGCAGAGTGACTAAAATCAAAATTAGTGAAGTATCACCACAGTAACTCTCAGACATGCTCGTATAAATACGGATTTTGAAAGAGAGCACTGCTGTGAGGAGGTGAGAGTGCAAGTCATCATCTGCAGCCTACCCTGAAAGGACAGATGATGCAAAAGCATTAAGTGGAGAAGTGAAATTCGCCCTATAAGGCAAATTATTTTACGTTCTAAAGTTGGTTGACTTTGAGCTTGTAAAGCAACCTAGGAGACTGTTCTAAAAAGGGATCTTCTTGAGAGAAAGGGCCTGATTTGTAGCTACTGGAAAATATGAAATCTGTGTATGTTTTGGCACATCTTTAGATTCTCAAGAGTCAAGAAATGGGCCTTTTTGTTTTTTAATGATTCAGACAGTGGCAGCCAGTCCTTAAAAAGCGGGAGAACTCAGTGTTTGTAAAGCAAATATAATATCTTCTATGACAGAAAAGTTCCCATAGCAGAATCTGTTACTCCTTGCGTTGTTTTAAAAAATAGTGATCCATATTCAGGCTTGTTTCTCCAGCAACAAACATGTGGGCAAATGCTGTTCTCAAGAGATACTCTCAATAGCAGGCCAGGTGTTCTTTTGTATGGATCTGAGCCTTGTCATATTAACAACTATGGATGAATCACAACAAATGTCCTTCAGATTTCACCAAAGTTCAAGATAGCCATAGTTTCCTACTTGGTTCATACTAAATCAATCTCTGTTCCATCAAAAGCACCATCCTTTTCATAAGTAGTCATATAGTGACTGGTCTCTCACCACGTTAACAGAAAAGTGTAAGGACAAAGTGAGTGTTTGGTATCCAAGATTAATAGCCATTATGGGATTTTCTCTGATGAGATCACCCAGTGTCTCACAAAACCAGCAATGCCACAGCCAGAAAAACTATATGGAAATAAGAGATAAAAAGAAAGCACAGATGTGAAACTAAAACTAGCTCCCATGTGGATAAGGTTTGTATATCCTGCTCTTATCCTTGATAACTAAGTCAGAATTGTGAAAGGAACATTGTAAATTCTATAATACCTGGACCCAATTCAGCCCCTGGGAGGGAATGAGAAGGCTCTCACTTGAGGACTCATGTCCACATGCAGACGAAAAGGACTCCCTAGAGACAGCGTGCTGTGGCACTGCACAAACTCCAGGTCCAGGATGCAGCTGTAGACTGGGAACCCCCTTCTATATTATCTTTGGGTATGTATTTACTCAGATGAATGAAAGAGGTTGTAGAAGTGAACTCAAATATTGTAAGCATGAGCATCCGTAATATATAATTGCCAGTTCTCCCCCTGAGCATAATCAGACTCCCCCAAGTAGCTTCCTCGAGTAGCAGGTCCAGGCAAAGGATGGCAATATTGCTCTTTGGGGACTGCTCCCAAAAGCACAAGATACAAGACATGGTTTAAACACCTCAACAGTTCTGCTACACTATCCCAGGAGTCTTTACACTCTCAGACACTCCCATGTGCCCTTATGCCATACCTCTGTGTATGTATCACCAGTTTTACGTAATAAATGCAACATGCCTGAAAGCTGGAACATAACATCACTACGTTTCAGGCATTTGATACTGGGAAAAAAAATTCTAATGCTAATTCTGTAGGACCCCTGAGCACCTCACAAGGATCAGATGAATTCCAGCTCAAAATGCCACGAGTAAGGAACATGACCCTGCTCTAATATGGAGCTAGCAAGAACCAGTCTGTCCCACTTGGCTTCGGGCACAGAGGCTGCTCTCTACATTTCTCTTACTTGAAGAGATAGGCACAGCAAAGAGAGGCCTCTGAAGTAAAAAGGTTGTAGTTTTACTCTCCACAATCTGCTTTTATTCATCTGCAACTGCCATGTTGAGGACTTGTTCTGCCTTTCATCCACTCTACCTTTAACTCAACTAGGAAAGGCTCGCAGGAAAAACAGGCAACTTTCTGTTTAAAGGATCTCAGCTCATGAGAGGAGAGCATTGCTATAGCAGAATCATGTTGGTCCTCAATCAAGGCCTGTCTGGAATTTACCCCTCTATTTTCTGGGCAGTAACTCCATTGACTTACTCCTGATTTACCATGGTCTAAGAGAAAACCTGATCCATACCAATTTCCTTTCTAAAGAAGTATAGTTAGTAAACTGAATCTAGCAGAATTCAAGAATGTTTTAGGCACTGCCTGTAGGTCAAAGAACACCAAGATGGTCTAATGCTATAATCTTTAATAAGGAAACCATAACTTTCTGTACCCTTTCCTAAGCCAGTATTAGGCATATGGAATACTCAGCAGATGAAGTGGTACAAAGATACACATCTGGAATGCAGGTGTTCCACCAGATACTTGGTGGCATTCCAGCAGCCGGGTTTCTCTGTAGGCATCCTCCACAGTTTATTGCCAAGAAAGAGGTTTGTCCCTAATTGGCATTAACAATAACAACAATATCTGCTCCTCCTTAACAAGCTAAAGGCTGGAGTCAGTAATACACATTGCTCTGCTTCCCTTTGCTCTAACCCTTTCATGATTAGACCACCCTCTTCTTCATCTGCTTGGCAGACTGCTACACTGAGGTGGATATCGGGGCCACCACCAGCTGCAAGTTCTTTATTGCTTGTAAGTTCAGCTGAGCATATTTTTTGTTCTTCAGCAGCTCGGAAAGAACAGAGCAGAGCAACAGCGACTTCTTGAAACTTAAATTTATTCGGTTTTTCTGGTAGCTTTCAAAGTCTGACCGTTGTCTGCTGTGCTAATTAAGGGTCATGTTTCAGTAGTGGAGGGGGGGAATTTACTAGAAGCCTTTTCAGGCAGGAGAGCTTTAAATATTGCCACACTAAATAAACACATTTCTTAGGAGACAGACCCCATTAATTCATCTAGCCAAATACCCAGTTTGAGCTGTGCTAAGCATCTCCAGCACTCTACCAGCAAAGTTATATGTGTATCTTTTAAGCAAGGCAGAGGTTTACGCACATGCTCTGTAAGCTACTCCACCCAGTGCTTTAATGTCTGTTCCCCTGAAAGTATGCCATAGTACGGCAAAGAAAGCACAAGGAAAAAGGGAATTTACTTCTTTAACCAAAACATTAGTTTAGTTGATTGTTAATCCATATTTCACAAGGTTTTCTCTTTTTTTTTTTTCCTCACCCCAGTTAAATTTTCATTCTCAAAGGTATAAAGAAACAGATATTTAAAACACAGTTTGTTATTTTAAAACCTTAAACAAGCTACATAAAACCCACCATGAATATCTGGAATGCTCCATCTGAAGGTCTCTCCCCAAAGCACAGAGAATTGCCTCAAGCAAAGAGCTGGGCATTTTATTTTAAAGGAGTTGTGGCATCCTGCTACTGCTTTACTTTTGTAACACCTTTTAGAATTTAGCTGGGTACAAAGATTAATTGGGAAAATTTTCATATTAGGATCTTGAGTAATCTTCTCAAATTGCTGGGTTATTACAAAATATATACTAAGTAAAAACATTTTTATAACAGACCTGTAGAAAGCAAAATATAAAAAGCCTGTGCTTGCTTAACAACAGTTATTAGAAAGAATCGCATTGCGCTTACTCTCAGCACCCCAAAAAAGTTTGCAAAGTTCCTCTATTGTATAAATTCTGAAGCTTTCTCCTCAGTTGAACTTGTGGCCATCTGTGACAGATGCCCACATGAATAGGCATTTCTGAATTACATTTTGTCTGTATTACTATACTGCCTGTTTCCAGTATCATCTGCTTTCTTACATCTTGACTGATAGGTAGATTGCTGTCTTTCTGGGCATGAATGAATTGACCTTGATTTTTGCCAGAGAACTGCACACCTTAGAGTATCAACACATGAAAACATTAATGGTCATTGGTTTTTTTTTGTTTTCAGGTTTTTTTCTGTGTTGGGTGAAGTTTTGGTTCCCCTTTATACGAAGTTGTCCAGCTTTCGATATAAAGAAAAGAAATAACAATATATATAAAAAAAAAGGCAAGCAGAGTTGCTCATTTGTTTGTTCTTTCCAGCAGTAGAGCTTTGGATGGGAAAAATGGCTTTCTTCTTTCCTCCAGCCCCAAATTTCTGAGCACCATGGTCTGGGAGTAGTTAGTAACATACAATGAACACCAGAGGCAATCATTTACTAACGCAGTATTGTAAAAAGGAAGCCTATAATTCACAGGCAAGCCTCAGATGCAGCAATTCTGGACATGATTACTGTGTTAGTGCTATGCACACACTTAGCGCTGTGACGAACGGCAGAAAGAATGACCTAGCTTTCAGGGTACTTCCACAAGCCTTATCAGAGAATCTTCCATTACACCACTTTGAGGTATCAGCTACAGGTGTCTAATTTACTTGTCACAGTTACTATGGTGTGTGAAGTCAAAAGACCATTAGGTGATTCAGAAATCCCTGCTCAGTCATGAAGGAAAGTTTATTAGGGTTCCCAAGTTCAGCATCACAACAGAGAGATCTTAATTTTTCTCTCTTCCAACAAATAGTTGTTACCATAGTGATAAATTCTTTGAATGAAAAAGTGTTTATCCTCATAAAATTGTGAAAACTTCAGGTATCAGTGGTCCCAAACTGTCTTACAAAGCAGAAAGATAAAGATCTTAACATCAACATAAATGAAAAGCCACAGAAAGATCCTACTGAGAGAAACAGAAAGGAGAGCCCAAACTGTTGTTTTGTTTTTTTAAAAAAAGCTAGAAACCTAAGTTCCCAAGTCAAGGTTTAGTTCCTCAGATGCCCAAGCAATCTCAATTTTTACCACACTGCTCTTACTAAAATAGCTACTGTAGGCATCCATGAGAACTCTCAACCTCCATGACTCTCTTACCAGGCTGGAGGTTGTAGCAGGGAAAAAGGACTCTTATTTTTTGACAGAGATGATCCTTTGAGGAAACTCAGTCAGACTGGCATTGCTAGATCATCTTCTGTCAATCACAGCCCATTAACTACATCATCATAGTACACAATGGGAAAAAAAATAACTAAAAAAAAAAAAAAAAGGAGAGAGAATCAAGGACTTTTCTTGGGGATCTGAACTAAAGGCGTGTCTATCTTCTGAGACTAATAGCTGAAACACTGAGGGCTGAAAGCGGTTTATTCCACCACAAAGAATTAATCATGGGATGCTTTGACTATGCTATCCCTTAACCCATTCTATTAGTGGAAAGCTCCTTAAGACTTTTGTATTCTCCAAGGCCTCCCTTTTTCTTGACCTGGACTGAAACCACATACCATACCACAAACGTATGCTATTTCAGGCACCAAGATAGAGTTTTACAATTCCAGGCTGTGATCAATTACTGACTATTTGAGATTTATAACAAGTGCTTTTCCCGCAGAACTGAAATCTGATGGTGACTTCAGCTAAGAATTCCACTAAATCTGAAGAACTGATATTTAAAGAAGAGGCCTCAAATGGATCCATATTTCAAGATTTAGCAAACTCAGAATAGGCAAGTCTTGTGCTGGATTTCAACAAGCAAACACTGCTAAACACTGAATCAATTACAACAGGACTATGTAAAACAGTAAATGAATATAAAGGTAGGATGTGAAACTAGTTACACTGCAGATACAGTAGTATAGTCACATGTGTAAACATTTATTTTCCTCTCTTTTTCAGATTTTTTTTTTTTTGCCAGGAAAATAGCTTAAATTAAGACAATCATATTCTGCAAGAAGAAGAAAATAACTAGCACCTTTAGATTAGAAAGCTGGTTGCCTCTATGGTCAAGAGGACACAACAGTCAGTTCCACAGGATACATCCACTCACATAAGACCTCTTCACCAGGCTACCTATGTAATTATGTTCCTAACTTTGGCACAATAGGTGCCTGAAGTTGGATGGGATGAATATGGACCTAGAATATTCAGAGAGGGCATTATGATGTAGGACTAATGTCCTTCAATCTCTACGCTCTGCTAAAAGGGATTTAATGTATAGATAAAATCTCATTTACCTTCAGTCACATGCAAAGGACCAGGTATCTAAAGTCTGTGCTGTGCAACACAACATCACATGGAAATATTCAACCTAGTCTACAGAGCCAGAAGTGATATATCTTTATATCAGCCTGATATTTCTAACACAGTAAATAGCCATGATAGAACACAGATCCAAAGCAGCACATTAATGTGCATTTTCTTCTTCTTAAAGCCATATGCAGGCTATTTGCACTGCCCTGTGAAGGTAACACCATCTCACTGAGAACTTCCTGCTCTAGCAGAGTGTGGATGTGGCCATGCCCTTAGCGAGGGCTTTCATTACTCAATCAAGTCGTATTTTAAAGTAATACATAAAGCTGCATGAGGAAAAACTACACTAAGCCAGAATCAGAAGTTGGGATGGAATCCACCTAGCAAAACTACCGGAAAAGGGAGGAGGTGTTATTTCTGTGTCCGAACAAGTATGTGTTACTCCTTCTATAGAAATAAGAATGCCTATAGTTCTTCCAATGGGAAGGGATACCTTGCATTCAAGAGTGGCTCAGCATAATCTTTATTTCAGAATTATCTATTTCACAAATTCAAGATTCCAATCAAAGATCCCTGTAATCAGTAAGTGTTGTTAGTCATTGTTAGGCGCTTTAAAAGCTCTCCTCTTGAGTATTTAAATAAAATTATATCATTTAATAACAATTTGCACCTCACATGACCACAATGAAATGAAGCATCCTTTCCTGCAATTCAGACAAGACAGAAAGAGGGATTGAAATGCAGACCAGAATGTGGGTAAAACACAATGTGTTTCCATTATGTAGGTAAACATAGGTTGGAATTGAGGGGCCTGTAGTCACATGGGAAGTTTGTCCCAAAGCTGGAATTGAGCTCAAACCTCTCAACTTTCTGGCCTGTGTTCTTCCTACCAAGTCTAACTTCTCACTGGCCCTGAGATACCTTAATGATTATGCCTAAGTTGCACCAAATGAACAAACTATTTGCATGGGGTTGAGGATTATTATTATTAGTCTTCTATGAGGAAGTAACTAGGTGGATAGATGATGGTAGAGTGGTAGATGTGGTTTATCTCGATTTCAGTAAAGCATTTGACACTGTCTCCCACAGCATCCTTGTAGATAAACAGAGGAAGTGTGGTCTTGATGATCAGGTAGTGAGGTGTATCATGAACTGGTTGAAAGGAAGAAGTCAGAGAGTTGTGGTCAATGGGACAAAATCTAGTTGGAGGTCTGTGACTAGTGGAGTCCCTCAGGGGTCGGTACTGGGACCGGTGTTGTTCAACATCTTCATCACCGACCTGGATGAGGGTACAGAATGTACCCTCAGCAAGTTTGCTGATGACACCAAGCTAGGAGGAGTGGCTGACACACCAGAAGGCTGTGCTGCCATTCAGAGAGACCTAGACAGGCTGGAGAGTTGGGCAGGGAGAAACTTGATGAAATTCAACAAGGGCAAGTGTAGAGTCTTGCATCTGGGGAAGAACAACCCCATGTACCAGTACAGGTTGGGGGCTGACCTGCTGGAGAGCAGTGTAGGAGAAAGAGACCTGGGGGTCCTGGTAGACAGGAGGATGACCATGAGCCAGCAATGTGCCCTTGTGGCCAAGAAGGCCAATGGCATCCTGGGGTGCATTAGAAAGGGTGTGGTTAGTAGGTCAATAGATGTTCTCCTCCCCTTCTATCCTGCCTTGGTGTGACCACATCTGGAGTATTGTGTCCAGTTCTGGGCCCCACAGCTCAAGAAGGACAGGGAACTGCTTGAAAGAGTCCAGAGCAGAGCCACAAAGATGATGGAGTGGAACATCTCCCTTATGAGGAAAGGCTGAGGAAGCAGAAAAAAGTTTCTTTCCTGTGAGAGTGACAGAGCACTGGAACAGGCTGCCCAGAGAAGTTGTGGAGTCTCCTTCACTGGAGACATTCAAAACCCACCTGGACACTTTCCTGTGTGATGTACTCTAGGTGATCCTGCTCTGGCAGGGGGGTTGAACTAGATGATCTTTCAAGGTCCCTTCCAACCCCTAAGATTCTGTGATTACAGTGATTTTCAGGAACACGTGTATTCCCTTCTTCCCCCCATCCCATTTTTTAAAACCTTTTAAAGAATTTTTAAAAGAGTGCTCTGCAAAAAACAAGTGAATTACCTTGTTTTTCTGAAGTACATCTGTAACCCATCTTGCTAATTCTGAACATGAACAATTTAATGCACAAGAATACTGACATTTCTTTTTTCCATGACTACACTGGTTTTATATGCCTTCACCATCATGTCCCAATAGTTCTAGGACCAAATTTGTCACATTACAAATACAGCACATCTTGACGGGTCATACAGTTGTATACTTTGGCAAACTCTCACGCTCTTGGAGTTTTATTTTCTATGTTTGTAGTGCTCTTTAGCACATGTAGGTAACAGATCATGTAAATATTAAGCATTTTCATAGGAATAGACCTGGATGTCCTTGACTACATCCATGCATTCCCAGTGATTTCTTTGAAATGAAATATATTTTCACAGGAATTTCCAAATCTGGTTCATCTTGGGGAAAGAAGAGTAGAGCCAGTAAAATTTTTCAGCTGGAACACTTTCCCATAAAAAGTCACAGCTTCCTTTAAAATGAAATCTTTCATAGCGCTCAAGAGTTGCATTTATCAGAGTTGAAGGTCCAGAATTTTCTATTAACTTCACCAACACTCGCTTCAGGGTGATTCTATCCAAGCTTTTAAAAATATCACAAACACGGTGTGGACATTCATATTAAGAATTAAATCTGACAGGAAAGGCTACACTTTCTCTCACATTAAAAATGTAAAAAAATTCTTTTTTTCCCCTGCATGTTACTTTCAAATTTTCTAACTCAGTATGTATAAAGATAGGACTTAATGCTTAAAGGATATCAATTATTATCAAAAGCTTTTCAATAATGAAGCTTATAGGAGTTCTGAATGGATCTGAGATCTTTGTATGTGAAAGAATAACTTTCTGATCCCATCACATAGCTGTAGAAAGGCCTGAGTTATACAGGATGGGCTGTGAAGGGTCTGTCTTATCTCTCTGACTTACAGAGGTTCACAGACAACAAGAGCTGGAGTATTTGATGGTAACTATCTCACTGAGCTTTTCTCCTAAGAGCAGTATGATATTATTCTCTCTGCCCAGCGGCAGGGGATTTTCAGTTTTTTCTCCCACACCAGCAAAGGTCAAGGATGTTTAGGTATTTCAATACACGTTTCAAAGATTTCTTCACTTACTTCTTTTCAGTTTTCTAATGTTCAGTTAATTATGTCAGTCTGCAGGTGGATGGGTTGCCCAGCTGCTGTTCTATGCAGGGGTTTTGAACAACTGGACTCATGTTTTTTCTCATCTTTTTTCCCTTGTTGAATTTTCATGGATAGTATTTCCAAGGTTTGAGACACAAAGATTCCTTGTATAAAGTCCTATTGCAACTGCCCATCGGCATCTGTGCTGAAAAAGCCAAAACTTCAATGGATGCACACTCAGACTCCATCACACTAGACACAAATGTGCACCATTTTACCACTTGCCTTATTCCTTCTAAAAATCTCCAGATTCTTTACCTCATTCCAGCAGTTGAAAGCTGGGAGGAAGGCTTTTAGCTGAACATGCGTTACAAAAACATTACATCTAAGCTTCCTTTATATTGGAATGGAGAACTGACCTCAAATTCTTCAGAGCTGTAATGAATAAAATGTTCACTGCATGACTCAATGCATCACACCCTCTCAATGTTTGGTGGGGTGCTTCGCCTTCATTACATATATTATAATATTTTTTAATTCAGGGCATACACTCCACACCAGGATTTAATCTGTCTTGCTCTTTCTTTACTTATTATTTTAATACTGAAATGAATGATCTGTGTGCCTTTTTTTTTTTAATTAACATTTTCTTTGCTATAACAGCAGCTGGGCAAACCGATCATTCTCATTTTTGTAAAAATTGTTCTTTTAATAATATTTCTGTTTAATAATATGATCTCAGACTACAGTTTATTGCTGCTCTTTTTTTTTTTTCTTTACAAGATTTCTTTAAAACTTACTTTAAGTAAGTAAATAGTTGTTCTTCATTTTGACTTCATATTTGCTAATTCTGAGCAAGAACCATAAACTTCATTCATACTTGTCAATACACAGACATATTAATAAATATACCTTCACATTCAGCACTCTATACCAGTTGCCCATTTACTCTAAGAAGTTTAACACCAGGTAATTCAAAGGTTCCAAGGCCAAAAAGGCCAACCATAATTATTACCAGGTACTGAGGAGACTACTAGGAATTATGAGTTAATGTCTTTCATGTGTCTTGAATTCTGGAGAGGATTCTCTGCTTTAAGGTGAAGCTGAGCACTTATTAAAGAAGTCCCAAATTGATGAGGTGTCTTAGGTTTCACAGTTGCATTCAAACCACGTGCTCCCAAAGCCTTATATTACTGACCTCTTGCCTCTTCCATCCTATCTGCCGTCCTTCAATTTGTAGGCAGGTTCCCACACAGCACATATTATTCATTATCCTGGCTGCTTGCTGGGCTGGAATCCACATAGGCTCCTGGCTATACTTTCTAGGCACCAGTTTTTAAGACATGAAGTGAACAAAGCCAAAGGCTTGATGTCGTGCCTATTCTGAGCTTGCCACCTCCTTCTAATCAGATTCCCATCACAGACTCTGCAAATTTACTTTTTACAGATCTCTCTATACATTTTCATGGAGCAGTTGCTGAATCTGACCTGTTTCTAAGCTGTCTTCACAGGAAGAACCTAGCAGCATGCAGTTATAAGACACCCAGTGGTTGATGTAAGCTTCTTCCCAAATCTACTTAACATTTCCTTTATAAGTTTGAAAACTGGGAAGTAGCTACTGTTGCTCTGCCAGAAGCCCTCATCAGATTTAATATTTCATTGCACACAGTGCCATACAGAACCATATAAAAATATGGTCCTTATTCAGGCTAAATTACTTTTGGGGGTGAAGATCACTTTAATTTAAGAAACAGCAACATAACACAAAATACTTGGAAGCATGCTCATGGATTTGCGTTTGTTTCCACATGCTTTCCTGGCAAAACTGAGTCTGGAAGTAGAATTCAGCTGATGATTCTATGCTGAGTAAACTGCCATCCTTCCTAGTCAGTAGGAAAAGTTATGCAGCTGTTTCAAGGGCAGCTGTAAAAATTCAACTAAATCGCAGGAAAAGCTTTTTATTCATTATAATATGGCCGGAGGCAAAATAAAGTTGAAGTTATTAAACTGTAACTAAAAGCTAGCCACAATAAAATATATTGAAGTCAAGATTAAAAGCACATACAGATTATGAACTCCCAGTATGGAGGGTGGAGGTTAAGAGAGAAAAAAATTAATTCCACAATGAAAGACTAAGATTCCTGAAATCTCTGTTCCTGTAACTAAAGTGAATTCTGGGATTTGAAACCTGACATTGAATGTCTGCATCAATCTAAAGAAAAGATTCAATCCAGTAATTTTCACTTATAAACCCAGTAATAATAGCATGTTTTTGCACCCATGACCTTGATAACTTGTTTAAGAGCTTCAGAGAGCACCCTATGTCAAGATGTAGTTTTTTCATGGCAGGGCTGAACTGTTTTGAAAATGCAACAGTTGGCCAGGATAAACCTTTATCTTCATTCACCCATTGTTACTTGTATTTTGTAGCCTTCTGGTAGCAAGAGGTCACATTTCCATGAAGATAAATTCCTTATTAGACCCAACTGTGGTCTGAGGTCATTGCATATCTGTGCCAGGACAGACTTAGAAGTGATGGTGAATAGGAAGTTTTTGTGTTGTATTGTTCTGGCTTACTGCAGCTGGAGCCAGACAGTGTTAGGACCAATATCAGCCTGGGCTAGAGCAGGCATATCTTTCTAGTGGCTCATCAGACAACAATGAGTAAATAAACACTGTCGTCCATCCAGACTGAGCTGTCAGCCCAATTAGGCGTTAGAATGTCCCAACACACCATGTTTCCTGTATCTTCACCTACAGTTTCTACTGCTCATGTGCCTGTGGTGATTTCAGACAGACATGGCTGTATTTAAACACAGCTACACTGCTGGCAGGGGTCAGGTCTGCTGTGTCAACACTAATCCTTCCTGTCTACTATCAGCTAGTTTGACGTTTGATTTGTGTCAAGTTTCTGTGTCCACTGGAAGCTAAATATCACAGCTCTGAGATAACACTTTGTCCTACTCTCCTCCAATCACTGAATAATTTTGTAGTTTCCTCAAACGCTGAATCAAGGGGATCACAAGTTACTGACGCAAAGTTGCACATGCAGGCAAAATTATTTCAGAATGGACACTGTTCCACTTAATAGCAGTTACATTTACAAAGCATTGAAACAGAATGTCCTCAAGTATGAGAATTTTATGTCTGACATTTTAAACATCTCATTAAAATGCACACTTTTATTTGGTGCAATGGTGTAAGTCTAATATAATAGTGATTTTTACATATATCTTAAAGTTTGACATAAAAAGTGGCCAGCCACTCAAAGTACAGAATATCTCAACGTTCATGTCAGACTTGTTCTAAACGAAGCCAAAGGCTTCTCTCACCCCCTCCAACTGCACCAAACAGTTTGTTATGACTCTGTGATAAAGATCAGTATCTACTGAAAGATAAGCCAGGACCACCACCAATTTGGGCCTTCAAAGCATGCTGAACTGCATTATACCACAGTGTGAAAGGATATGCCTGTCATGAAGGTGCCAGCTCTTGCCAGAAGGCTGTTCCTCCTATTTTTGCACCAGAGGAGGAATTTCCCATGAGCCCCAGTAGCTGCAGGGTCAGTCTTTAATTGTACACTGTACAATAAATGATGCATATGGTCCACAGTTCTGGTATGTACGGTGATCAGCTATGTCATGTACATGGGTTCAAACACAGACCATCACACCTGCATAATTCTCATCTGCAAAATCTCCACCTACAGAGTTTTCAAATCAAAATAATTTTTCATGTATGGGAACATTTTCTTCTTTGGCTGCTCAGGCACTGCTGAATATGGGTAAAACTTGCCTCACAAGTTTTACACACACTCAAATATGTTGCCTGACACAGTGGCAGCTCTCTAATATAAGTGTGTGAGAAAAATTGATCAATTTCTTAAAAACAAGGAAAAAGAAAAATGTATTTACATGTCTAGATACTTATTTACACCATCCTAACCAGTTATCTAAGCCCAGAGTACTGTACACAGTACAATAACTCTCTTCTGTTTTGTCATTTACACTGACACTTCCAAAATAAAAATTTTCCTCTCAAGAAAATGACTTAACAAAATTTCATATTTGCATTAAAAAATGAAAATGATTTCATCTGTGGTATCAAAGCCATCAAATTTGAAAGTGTTTTAGTCTTAGTTCCAGAATTTGAGTAAAAATAATGTTACAAAACACGAGTATGTTATATAGACACTATGGATACAATTATCTACAATATGCAATTCAAAGTCTAAATATGTTTCAATAGAAATGTAGTGTTTTCTTTGGTGAACAGTGTATTAGTGGCAGCAGTAAACAGTGAGGGTCTTTGCTGAATGGATCTAATTTCACAACGCAAGTTAGTTACCACTTACTCTAAATATTTTAGCTCTTTTAAATTTAAGGTGTAGATGATAATGTAAGACTTCTTCCCTTACGCCCAAGTTACTAAATTACTCCAGCTTTTCACACTCATCAAACCACATGAGACTTGTCTGGCTGAGGCAGCCCAGGAAAGAAATGTGCCCTCTCCATCTTTGATGGCAAAAACCTGACCTTGATCTCATTTGAGTCTCTGGGAAGGATTAAGCTTGGGATAGAGAAATCCAAAAAGCAAACATTTCTTTTAAATTCTCAACTAGTAACAAAATACAAACATACATTCACAAAAACAAAAAAAGGCTCATGTTTAAAAAAAAAAAAAAGTTAACTAAAAAAAGAAAATTCAAAAGTTGAATATAAACACTTCAAGTAAAAATACGCTTTAAGCTTCAACAGACGCTTAAGGCCATGCAACAACAATCCTTATCAATCTTACCAGTGAGATATAAATGGGTTGCTACCTCACCAGTAGCAGTAGGTAAGATTTCATTCACTCCCAGATATATTTTCATTTGCCTGTTTGTGTTCTTGTATATAACATCCTCAGTCTCCTAAAGTGCTTGGCCTTCTAAAGTCACAGTGAGAGTGGCCAGCTCACCTACATTTCTTTCACTACCCAAAATTTACCTTGCACTCTCATGGTTAAAAACCAGGTCTCAAAAAATAATCATGTTATTTTTCCCTTCTGTGAAAGTAGAGATTATATTAGAACATATATGTGCTGTAGGTAGTTTTGAGTCCTTCATCTATTGGCTTGATGTTGTTTCTGAGTGTTTCTCTTAACTCTTCTGTTTACAGGTTACTTCCATTTTACTCACCAAACCTTTGAGCCTCTTTAATGTCAATAATTTCTAGCTTAGCATAGCTGACCACCACTCACAAATTAGTTATTTATAAGGAAAGCTCAAATATTGTTTACTTGCTGCAGCCTGTTCCTGTTTGAGAGTATTTATTGTTTCTCTTTGAATCATGTGTCTCAAGGTCTCTGGCATTCTGCTTGGTGCTAGACCATTGTGGTGACCAGCCAGAAAGTCTGTGAAGGAAAGAATTCACTGTGGACTGTGACATGAAATGACAAGAAACTGGAATTGGTCATAAAGCATGCAAGCAACAGAGGGACTAAAAGAATTCAAAAGGAACTTCTGACTGACAGGAATTCAATGTATGCTGATCTGTGCTGTCTCTAACCTGCACACGTAACACTAAACAAATACAGAATGAAGCTCTAGTACATACATGTGGTGCAATACTAGGGCTCAGATGATAACTTACACTTTACTCATCATGTCTTAATCACAAGTGCGCCATCAAAAAATATTGATCTACTGAATTTTAGGTGCTCCAAACTAATACCTGATGAAGCCTGGTTTTAGTCACTTCTCTATTTCTAACCACTGGGATGTGCACAAGCAAAAGCGGTGTCACTTTAAGCAATGCAGGAATGCAGAAGAGATCCACAGCAAAACCTGAGTCCAAGCAAAAAAATAAATAAATTACAGTTTACGTGATCCTTTTTCCTCCATGCCCCCTACTGCAGCTCAGTTACTCCCTTTTCAAAATAGACACCTAAAACTGGAAAATTCTCTTGAATAATTAATATCAAATCTTCTCATTCTAAGTTTTCATTTCTTCCTTTTCATTATTGTGTGGAAAACTGTTAGTCCTCATATCTGCTGGCAAAGAGGTGGATATGGGCAATAAAAATACCCCATCTCTATCTAGGTCATCAAAGCATCAAAGGTCATAGCTGAGACGAGGCAAGAGGCTTATCTTCTGGGAGTGACTGAAGAAGAGGGAGAACTACAGGAAACTGCAAGTCTGTTATACATCCTTAACATAGAAGAGGAAATTATCTGTGTTGTATAAGGGAAGGGAACATGCTTCTCTTTGCTCCCGTGGAAAGCAAGAAGGGAAAGGAGATGCTGAAGCAGGAGTTCATCTGTTTTCTGGATTGCTCCTGGGGCAGGATGGTTATACATCACCTACTAATTGCAGCCTGGTCACAAGGTAACTGTGGTCAGTATTGTTTTCTTAAGAATTTATACAATACACTCAGATGGGCTTCTCTCTCAAAAGCCATGAGAATTGGTCTACTCCACAAAAAGGAAAATCATGAAACAACAATCCAAGCTATAGAGCAAAGACCATCAGTAAAAGTTCTGTGAAACCTGACTCAACTCAACAGGGCCTCAGCTGCCAGGGTAGCAAGTGCAAGTGTCAACATTATCTATATGAAACACATCTACTTTGACAAGAGTGGTCATTGGGACAAGCCACTGCTGAAGTCTGAACACAAAATTCTAGGTGGACTATGAATCCAATAATTTTTAAGGCATAAGATTTCATTAAAAGTATTTTGTCTGCTTGATCTTCAAATGCTGATGTCCTTCATTACAGCTGTCAATACATAACAGGAAGCACAAAGAAATTACCAAGACAGATTGTCTCTGTGCCAAGCGGTTTACAAACACTACTCCTCAGCTCTTTTGTGAGCAATTCAGAATTTCTTGGGGTTTTCCATCTGCATATAGGTCACTGGTTCAACTAAGTCACAACATGGTTTAACCAGCCTCTTTTCCCAGACAGGAACAGGAACACATGGCTTGTGGTTGCGGTAAATTAATAAGAGGGTGAAAAAAAAATATAAATAAACAGAAAGGACTTTTCCCATGTGTTTTACAACACTGCAAATGTGTCCATCATCCAACTCATCTGTACCATACCATTCTCTTGCCAGTCATTCCTGTGCTCACTTGCTATATAACACTACTCCCCTCCCCTGGCAAATTTTATTTTTAATTAGATGTCTGGATTTCAAAAGACTAGATACTGATGATGTAAGCTCGTGTCACCCCACTGAAGATTTTTAAATGAGAACCAGATTGACTTCTAAAATATATATTTAAATGTATGAGGAATTCCCTACTTGTAATGGATATAGCCTTAAGCCTTAATTATTGTTTCTATTTGCATAAGAACATTTACATAGCTATGTAATAAAAATGTTCAGGAAATAAGTATCTTTACAGACTGAACTTCACTTTATGTAAATACATTACAAATTAGGCCCAAAATTCATACTTTGGAAAAAGATAATACAACATTAGAAATTCTTAAAATGCAGCATATTTCAAAGGCGAAATAAAATGCAAGATTTCCTTAAACAAACTTTACAACAAAAACAGCCTGTGCCGTGTTTTTAAACTACATCCTCATCACTATCATTCCTCACTACAAGTACCATTAGAATGTGGGGTTTTTTTGTGGTGTGGCTATGAGTTTCTTCATAATTATCAGCAGAAATATCCCTGGAAACCACTTTCCACTCACCAGGTCTGAGGAGTGTTAGCAGAACTGACAGATCTCAGAAACATGCTGTGAAGAAGCACAGCAACTCTTCTTCATTCTTTGGCAAAGCTTGGGTCAGTCTGTGGTTTGTGTAAACCGTATAAGCATCATGCAAAATTACAGTGATCAGGAGTTGCATTTCTGCAGAGGAAACTTAAAAGGTTGTATAACTAGTTTTCCCACGGTCTGTGAATCCAAAACTTAAATCTTAGTGCAGTCACACCTTCCACTTTAATACAGCTGATCAACATTTGTAGCCAGATAATCTATCAAAAGATGTGGCCCTACCTCTTTCTCACTGTGACTTTAAGTAGGTGAAACAAATGACCACTTGCCTAAAGTTCACCAAAATACATTGGGGAAGTTATTTAACTTGTAAATAAAGGGCCCTGCTGTGGGTTCTTTTACAGTCACTCCAGCATTTCCAGCCCCTTGGATGCTCAGGCCTGCATGTTCTCAGAAATCTCCTCTAAGCAAAGTATGAGCTCAGGCACTGGGACTCAATCCAAAAGTCCCTTGAAATCTGTGGAAATAATCCCACTCATTCACTGCAGTTAGCATGGGAAACCAAATCTCTCTCAGTGCACCTGAAGAATATCCACAGTCAAGTACTTAGTCTCCATGCATATAGCTTAAAACCATAGGTGTCCACTTATTCATATTCTGTGCATTTACCATAGCATCACAAGATCCTCTCCTCATCCAAGACTTACACAGATGATAATTGTTGGCAGTAAAAACATATTTTATGGTCATGCCCAAAATTCATGACTGTTGTGCCAAGCATTACGTATAATTAATTTGTGATGTGTAGTTTGTCCCATAGACATTATCATGCCTCCTTCTCAACTGTTCTTCAGTGCTAGCCACTACACCATGACTAAAAATAGTATTTGTTGACAGGTTTCTTTCTAATGCACCAAAAAAAAAAGACTGGTCCAAATCTACACCAGCCATTTACTTCAGAGACTGTACTTAGACATCACCATTGGAAAATAATGTTTAATAAACCACAAAATATAATTTGAAGGGAAAGAAATGTAGCAATAAGCTGTAATTTATGCAATTGCTGCATGTCTTTAAATGTGCTTCACCAGCTTCTCATATAAAACCTGTTCCTTGTTGTTTTATCAGCAATCTGCTCTGTGCAGCCTTTTAGCAGAGTCATTTCTGAGACCAAAGGCAAACTGTGTACACCCATGTACACTTACTATGGCCACCAAAGGACAATAAAAAAAGGAACAAAAATGGCTAAAAATAAAAGCAAAGTTAATAATATAAATACTGAGGCTTCTAAAAATCAACCCATGATGTTAAATTTATTCTTGGGAACCAAGAGTTCAAAAGATGTCTGCAAAAGTGGAAGAAGTAGGTGACCATCTTAGCAAGGCTCCAAAGAGTCACAAATCTCAGTTGGTGCTGGGAATGTGTGAGCTTGTCATGATCTGGAATGCTATTAGGAGTCTTGAAATGTTTATTAAACCTCATGTCTTGAAACTTAAGCCAAACAGTTACTTCAGGGAATCTCTGAGGTGATCTAAAGCTGAGGAATGGATTATCCCACATTTTGCTATTATATACCTTGAGACCTTCTACTCCAACATTTGATTTTTAACCAAAACAGGCTACAGGACTAAGCTACCCTTAGGAGGTCTGAGCACATCTGAAGCCTAAATTATGTATAAAGTATCACAAAGATTAGGTGAATTGTCCCTCCTTAACTGTGAATATGCTGCTTGGCCTTTGTGAAACATACATATGATTAGCTACCACAACTACATCTGTAAAAACAGATTAAATAAGTATTAAAACAGGCAAAAAATGGGGAAGTAACCTTTAAGATAATTTATTTTACTCTCTCAGCACTGTATTTTATTCTGCAATTCACATGTGCATTTTAATAGCCTTTTTTAGCTTCATACTTTTCACTGTAGCAGGAAACAAAAGGTCAATCAAGAAGATACCCACACAGCGAGTTAAAAAGTTATCTGAGAAAGTTATTCTAAATTTCAAACTGACATACTTTTAAAACTCTTATTGAGAGGCTGTTCCTGACTTTCTTCTTTTGCCCTCAGAAATTTTAACTAAGGGCTGCAGGAAAAAAAATAAAAAAGGAACTATGAGATATGAATCTTGCATATGGGCACAAAATAAGGTCCTTACAGGTACATGGGTACCTTCAATTTCCTCATGAAAGAGGTGGTTAAGTTGCTAAAGTCTCCAAAAATTCAATCATTTATGGTAATGGGAAACTATACAATATGGAGTTTGAAATGATTGATAAAGCTTTAGTCTGACTGAACACATACAGTAGATAGATTAAGTGTCTGGCTTATCTGTCTGGTCCTGGGTGTTCATCAGTCAACCTAACTAACAAGCTAAAACTCAGGATTGTGGTCAGCAAGTTCATATTCATCCGAAAACATGGGGTCTGCAGTGAGCTTTCACACAAAGAGAGCACATTGAATCCTTTTAATGCTTGCTTACCCCTACTAATGCTCTCCAGCTAGGAAAGGAAAGAACTGTGGACTTGAGAAGCAAGCTCACCCCTTGCATTTACTTTCCCATTCATTATTTTTTAACATTGCTCTAAGTAATAACTGCTGAAATCCATTAACAAAATCATTTTATGGTGCCAGAAATCTCAATAGCTCATAAAATTGCATTATGAACCATGTTAAATTTTGCACAAGCCAGTGTGATTTAATAGCTTTTAATCAGAACACTGGTGTTTTCAGTGTGGCTAGTTGCCTTCCAACTTGGTACACAAAACAGCTTCAAAGAAAAGATCCAGCTCATAAAGGTGAAGTGAGGCAAGGAATGGGTAGCATAGAAGATCTAGGTACAAACTCCTAACTGGTGTAAAAGCAGTATAATGCCACAGCTCATTATATCCCAGCTGCTGTAGTTAACGAGGTGAAGGAAGTATATCTAAAATCAGGGGCTTCAACAAAAACTGACTTCACTCATTTGTCAGTGATTTCAGAGGTCAAACAAGTGATTTAAGTTGAATTCTGACCTAAAGAATATATAAAGAATGTACTCTGGACCATATGAAGAATTCAGCACAAGATGAACCTATATTCTTAAAGATCAGCTTCCTCCCCTCACCATTCACTTTGGGGGGATAAAAAAAGAAAAGAAAAAAAGAAAGGATCAATGAACTCCAAACCCCTTTGCTGTTAATCCGTGCTGAGTTTCAAACAAGCCTGTGGAAGGACAAGACCTGAAAAGGTATTCACAATAAAAGAGGCAATGGACACAAAAGTATATGCTGCTAATTAAAAACTTAAAATTATATCACAATGACTTTAAATGAGAATGATCTCAGTCTAATCACATAATACTTTCTTTTGTGCTCTAGGTCACGCCGTCACTCAGATGCAGCATTCAGGAAGCACATTTCATTAGACTAAATAAAGCTTCAATCATGTGTAAAATTTCCAACTTGAATAGGCAGTCATCATATCATTCATCAGTCTAGATGTATTTAATGGGTGTAATTTCTTCCTCATATTTCTGTGTTGATTGTTTCATTTCCATTACAGAAATCTTTCAAGATTGCTGTCTTTGCTACTTTTTTGGTCAGGATAAATAACACTTTTTAAGATGTACCCTAAATACACTCCTTTTTGCCTGTCAATAAAATTGGGTGATCGAGCTAAATTTAAACCAAGACACAGAAATAAACTACAACACCAAAGCAAAACACATACCCCCCTCTCCCAGGAATCAGATTATATTATCCATACTTACATGTCTTGCAAGAAATAATTATGCTTAATCAAAAACAAATTGAGCAGTCTTGTTCAAACACAACAACCCCCCATGGACTCTGACACTGTTTCTACAGTTGAATGCAAAGTGGTTCTTTTTAACATGTGGCTTTAAAGCAAAATACAACACATGAGCTCATCTCCATCCCTTGCTTTCTTCTTCTCCCTTTTTCACTCAGATATCTATTACCAGGTAAGTGGTACAATAAAACCTTTTAGCTTTCCAATTTCAAAATTAGTTAAGATGAATTAATAATTTAAGGAAGATTTTCAATCTTATCAGGAAGAAACCCTAGCACACAGTGTAGCCTTCTGGCACAAAATCTTAATCTTCTAGATTAATCTTGAAAAGAAAATAGATTTTCTTCTAAACACTTATCTCATTATTTGGAGGCACAGTCACCTTGTTTATCAGAGACAAAATCATCACAACTTAAGTATAGCAGTTGTGGACTATGTACATGTTCAAAGATTCCACATCAATAATGTAACTTAATAGTTTTCTACCAAGCACACTTCCACATCCCACACTTCTTCTTTCCTGTTTATTCATTTGTTTGCCACCATAGAAGGCAGAAAAGCTAAACATCACATTGGGACTGAACTAGATTGTCAGACTAAGCCTTCCCTCCTCTGAGCAGCCTAAATCTGCTCCTTTTATCTTCCCTCCTTTTTATGTGCATTTCATCCATCTGTTGTTCTCTCCTGTGACCTGGGCCCCAAACCTGTAATAAGATCTGTTCTGGTGCATCAGGCTCAACAGAATCCAACACCAGCTTCCATTTCCGAAAGCCATGAGACTAACTGGGTGCCAAAACCTTGCATACTTGTTCTTATTAGCAGCACAGCCGAGTTGGTGGATGAAAACACAAAGAACCTTACATTTACCTTTTCTGTTATGTGGACACACTTTAAAATCCTGGATTAAGCAAACAGGATGGTGTAAGGGATTCATCCATCAGGCTATTTCAGCTGCAACCTCAGTAGTCTACCAGCTGGTGATTTGAAGTCCATGGAGCACAGTCCTGAAAAAAAAAATTAAGCAGTAAAAATATTGGCTTAGTAATATTTATTTTTGCTCACAACTTTCAACAGAGACTAGTTATTTTGGATGTCTGGTTTATTTCTGGGGGTTGGAACACCATGGAAGGAGAATAACTGGCAAAACCTTAGAAGACAGGCTGAAGAAGCCTTGACTCGCTTCTAATGGTGGATATAGGAAGCTGACAGACTGAGTGGCAAAGGGAAAAAACATGTTATCTAAGGCAGTTAATTAAGTGCAACAGGAACCAGAAGAAATTCCACTAAGGATACTTATGACCTGAATGAGAATTAAAAAAATCACACTTAAAATTCTAAGATCTCCTTTCTGGCCAGGATAAGTAGGTATAGTTCAGATAACTTTTGTGAAAATACACCTAGTTATCCTTTTGATACAGGACCTAATTTTCATTCAAGCCAGACATAAGATTCTGGCAGCTTCAGTGGATATTGAATTGGAGAACCTTATCCAATACTCAGAAGAGAAATTAAAAAGCCAGAATCCTTCTCCTGAGACCTTAGGAAGGCTTGAACCACTTTTCAGTTCTGCCAAAAGGTTCCGTTGTGACTTCCTGCCAACTATTAATTTTGTCTGGCCAAGAAGCTCAAATATATTTTAAATACCTAATGAACTTTATAGGTCAGTGCCTCTGTGCCATAATTCCCAGTAAAAAAAAAATGCAATAGTACCTGGGAATATTTTTAGTATAAAAATGTTTAAATTTTCATAATAACCACTTTTTCCCTCTTTTGTGGAGAAGTGAAAGTAGGTGAAAAACTTTCCCAGCCTGTAAGATGTGGCTCCATTGTGGATGAGAATGATTTTTAATGAATACACTTCATGCTGTATTTCTCTGATACGAGTGAAAATGTAATATGAAAAGAAAATCCTTAGTTTCATGTGCATGAGTGGAGCATTTAAAATACAGATCAGCTCAGGCCAATTGCAACCTGACAGGTACAAAGGATTTCTTGCACTAGATATCTCAACATCTTTAATCTTGCAATCTTTATATTTCAAATAACCACACATATTGAAGCACATACTTTTCCCCTGTGTTTCTGTTGTATTTAGTATCTACAAAGGCATCTGAGTCCCACGCTGTAATTAAGCCATTGTAGAGGATTTAGGATTTAAGACTAAGACACGATCTCAGCATTACATGAGCATTCCAGAATGGAATACACCGGGCTAGGGACTTACCCTCTGAGGAGTAGCTGAAAAGAAGGTGCTTGCCTCATTAACTGAATATGTATTAACACTTTTATTCCTACTAGCATTTTTTGTAAGATAGCATCTACAGGCCCCAGTCATATCTGAGGTCTTGCTGCTTGTTGCCTTTAGACATTTAAGAATTTAAATTAGAGCTCCAGCTTTCCAGCTTGGACCTATCAGATAGATAATATCTTTTCAGGACAATGTTTGCAGAGCACAGCCATTTCCCAAAGGCTAGCAAGAACACTGTCATTGACTTCAGCAGGCACAAGATCAAATCCAGCATTACCATGGATGTGTTTCCCAACATGTTCTATGTGATAAAAATATTTCCACTCTCTAAGGGGAGTCAGGAATGAGAATGTTAGCAGGGGAGTTCATAAACAGTCCCAACACAAAAGAGCTCTGCTTTAGACCCAGCCTTAAATTCTTAGCTCATATGTTTCTCTCATTACACCCAGCAGATACAAAACAGTTTTGCTTGTCATGAGCAAAAAGGGTTAATAAAAGCTGAAAGTTATTTACAGTTAATAGCAGTGGAAAAACTGCAGAGCAACTTGGTCCAGTAACTAATAATAAAAAATAGCTCCTTGTAAAGAGACTTGAGGGCTAAGGATCTGTAAGTTCTTAAAGTTTTTTACTTTTTTTTCTTCAAGAAATAGCACAAAATGCCAGTAATCCCAGTATTTTGGGATAAAGGTTTCCATAGCTGCCTAGTGACCTTGATATTAAAGAAATAAATTACTAGTAATTATAAGGAAAAAAAGAGTTGGACCAACCTGTCACCTGCTCATCAATGCCACGTTTTGACTAGCATATTTAGTGAGAAATAATTTTGGTCTGTTTTAAGTGTGCGAAGATACTGGACAGAATAGTGACATGGGGTTAGATTAATTTTATTGCTTTGAAATCCTGGCGATCATCTCTAAAATAAGGGGCATGAAATGATAGAGGTACCCACAAGCTAAGTTCCTTGAGTCTGATTAAAAAAAAAAATAAAAAAAAAATTAAGTCAGTCAACAGTTGCAAGAAAAGTTTCATTGAGCCTACTGATGCTACTTTTTAAGCATCCGAGAAATTCTTGAACAGTTCAAAAAAGAAAGTGATTTCAGCCTGACTGAATTCAAAAAAACTAAGACAACACAGAAAATCAGGTGACCTTGTCTAAGAACCCTGGTTTAGATTCACAATTCTGCAGTGCCTAAAGCTTCAGCCACAACATTAGTGCAAAAGGATCCGAGTCTCTGCTCAGCAAAATCAATTCAGAGTGCTATTAGCTTCGGTGTATATTGGATGCAGTATTAGATCAAATCTTTAAAGTTATCTATCTATTTTCCATTGAAAGCAAGGGTTTGGGCTTTTATCTTACTCCAGGTCAGAGTAAGAGATAAGAGGAAAAAAAGCCCAACTCAAAAGGCCTAATTTCCAGAAGTGCTGTTACCTAGCAGCCAACCATACCACTGTTTGAGATCACTGATCTTTATTTCTGTCAGATTAAAATATTTAGAGTTTGACCCAGAGGGCAGGAAAGTAAGCTAAGGGCAGCCATCCCTTAATTCTGTTGCTGCAGCTTTCCCAGACAGTAAAGAGAAACAGAAAACCTATTTGACCTGACAGCGGCAGATATAGCACTGCCACTGAGAACTTCACAACCAGTTAATGACTCCAAGCATTTCTCCAGCTGAAATCCCTGTCTCTCAAAGCAAGTTTGCATGGTGTCTTTGCTTTGTCTGAGACCTTTGAACGCAATAATCATGGTGATGAGGTACAGAGTCACTGACAAAACACAGTTCAGGTTCAAATAGCAGTGTAGTTTTTCTGTGTGTACAAACATCATCTGCTTTTAAAGTTTCTCCACACAGAGACAAGATGTCTGCAACCACTTACACCCAATGGTCTACAGAAATGGTATGGAGCTGCCAGACTTTGACATTTCCAAAACATCAGACTATGTAATGAACAAATGGAGATTTGCCTCTCTGCTCCTCCCATCCCCCCGCTTCTTCTGATTGCTTTTATTTCTCTTGTTATCAAATAGTTTGGAGGAAGTTAGTTTATGAAAAAGATCTAGGGCAGGCACTTCTCTGAAAAATTCCCACTGGTCTGACTTCAAGGCTAATAAAAATACGTTATTGTTCCTTCTGCTGATCCTCCTAACTGGTCAGCAAACCCCTAGGGCACAGTTAATGCAGCAAATTCCTGGTCAGGAATAGGTTTACAGTTAACAAAAGTCCTGCTGAATAGCTGTGCATTTATTTATTTATTTATATTCCTCACCTGTAGTTGTCCATGTTTACAGGGAGAGCCTACAATGACAGTGCCTATTTTTCTGCAATACAGTATTTGCCAAGAGTCTAAACTAATAATTATCCAGAATATTAGACCAAAATAGAGCTGGTTCCTACTACTGTTTCCTACCTCTGCCTGCACTCAAAGCATCACCTCTCATGTAGGTGTGAATTTCAGTACAATCTACATCTTCTGTATGGAATTGTTAGACTAAAACAAAACTAAATGCAGCAAATGGAGACAGAAGCCCAAAACAGTAATAGCCAGCTTCTCTGGCTCTTGCAATGAGCAGTCTTACATGCTATAGGTAGCCTTTCCTTTGGCTTCAGACAGAGTAAGGAAACACAAATGTGTTTATGGTACAAGTTCACAGAGTTCAATGGCAACATTTCCACTAACTTCAGAGGGGTTTGGAACACAGTTTAAATAAGGATGGCAGAATGGCACAAAACTCACAAATGTACTATTTAAAGCTAAGAAAAAAAATCCATTGTGGTTCAACTAAAAAAAATGCAATTAAAACCGTCCTTCTGAAACAGGCTAAAAAGAAATTCTGCTCTTACCTGCACTCTTATCTACTATGTTTTTAAGAAATCTTAAACATCTATACAGCCTACTAAACTCTAGTTATATGGGAACAAGAAGTAATAAAAATCTTCTTTCAGGACTCTGAAAAAAATCCTGGCCCGACTGAAGGTAATGGAAGCTTTTTATTGATTTCTATGAAGCCAGAACGTCAACCCCTGAGAAGAAACTGCAACCTCAATTTAAAAGAAAAATCTGTCAAGAAAACTGGCACAAACAGAACACTAAACAAAGTACACAAGGGATTTTAAATGAGATTAGAAGCATTGTTTTGACCCTGTGGCTTTCAGAGGGGTGTGAGAAAAACACAATAACAACACAAGAAGCCTTTGCAAACCAGGCAGCTGAGACAGAAAGTTTAAAGGAATTGGAAAAGAAAGTCTAAATGGAAATGGAGTGAAAGGAAAATACAGCTCCATCTAGGGTGAAAGGAATGAAGAGCAATAATCATTGGGATTCAGCTTTGTTTCTGTAGTAGGTGCTCTGAAATACATGTTGGAGGAGCAGACAGAAAGGTCATGGAAGTCAGAATTATTATATGAGAAAGGAAGTAAGGAACAATGGGCTCAGAGAAGTCATGACAACTGAAGGATTGGTGGTCTTCATTGCGAAAGAATGGGTGGCCTTTATTGATGGGCTCTTTCTGTAGAGATGAATTACTGTGTGCAATATCTATACAGACCAGAAGTGCACTGCTGACAGACTTGCTGAATTATTTGCTGTGGATAAACTATCTAAGTATTCTTTCCTGATTCTGATTTTGAGCAAGTCTAATTACTGCTGTAACATGTATTACAAACCCCACTCCAACAAAGCACATACATATGGTTCTTAACTGTAGCCACATGAGAAGTCTCTTTAGCCCCACTGGGACTATATATGTGCTTAAACTGACAGAAGGTTATGTTTTGCAATGAAAAAGATGCACTGAACTAAACACGAGAGCAAAGAAGTCACATGAAAAAGATGCAGAGGCAGGAGTTTCACAAACAAGACTTAGATATCAATTCTTCTGTAGCACCAGTCACTGCCCTGCGACTTTGTTTTCCTTCACACACCATAGTTTTTCTACTTCGTTTACTAAGATTTCCAGCTCTTCAGAGCAAGTGGTCTCCCTCCTGCATCTATATTTCACCTACTAAAAGGAGCCTTGATGAGCCATAATCATTAATTGGTGGTTTCCCAAACTATATATAATTCATTATTTGTAGCTTGTAACTAACGAGTAAATACATGCCCATTCTTAATCAGAAAAAGTAAACCAAAACAAGGAGTGAAGAGTGAGTAAAGAAGAGAGAATAGGTGTTACTGAACTTTTTTGCTTCTACTAATTGAGTTATTCATGTTCAGATACTCCTTCAGCAGTGACCAGAGCAAAACCTCCCACACCTGTTTTCACAAGAACAACTGAGGCAGGCAGGCAAAAAGGGCTGAAACATATGCCATGAAATCCAGAGCTGCAGTTGCAGTAAATGTCCTGCTGCGACTAAAACAGAAGTGGATGTGATCTAGGAATACTTTTTTCTTCGTGTTTTGCACACAAGAGACAAGAGGTGGGAAAACAGTCTACGTACACTCTCCCGTTCAGAACAAAGTTGTTCACCGCAGTTGTGAAAAAAGAAAGCAACCTAGGACTGGGAGATTTCTGCTAGAGGAGATATTTTGTAGGACAAAACTGTGGGAATCTGTGGGTGTGTAGTATGCTGAGGTTTGAACTTGAGAACTGTGAATGTAATCTCAACATCCAAGGCTAGTAATGTGCTGAAGGAGCCAACACCACAGACCACCTAATCTCTGAAAAGTCTGAGTTGCCGCCCACAGCAATACAACCCATCTGCATGCCCCAAAATCTCAGAGTTCTCAGTCTAGCTTATGCAAAGACATAAGATCATCTGTCCCATTATCCATATGGACCTACCCAGTTTCTTTCTGTACCTCCTGCGACTTTGAATACATGATTAGCACTGTGATGGAGACAAGTGCTTGCTTACCCCTCCCAGCACCCCCCCCTTTTTTTTGTTTGTTCAGGAAATGCCAGCCCTTGTGAGTGTCTCATAGAAAATGAATGGGAAATTTGCAAATTCCTGTAAACACCCACAAATTTTCTCATGATCTCTTGTTACTTTTCAATGGATGGTCCTTTGCAACTCCAGGAAGCCTGCGCTGCTGAATACAGCAATCATATTGTGTCAGCCTCTCAAATGTGTGGTTGTTTCTCAAGGCCAATGCCCACACTACCTGGAGCTGGCCAAGCACACAATCACTGTAGTCTAACAGAGAAACTCTAGATTATTATTTTTTTTAAAACAAATGCAAGGCACAACCAACAAGGCACAAACACAGATTTGTTGAGCACCGACTTTTGCACGGTAACCCTTGTTAAGGCATGTTAAAGCACAGGCTGATCCAGGCTTGAACTGCTAGTCATTAAGAGGGTCCTGCCAGAGGTTTTCTGGAGTGCTGAGCTTAGACTTCTTAGAGTCAAGTCTCCAGAAATCCCTAAAAATAACATCACCAAGCCCTCTCATACTTGGCAACAAAGCAACCTCAATCATATCACTGTGGAAGAGCACTGTGAGACAGTTTCACCCAGTGACTCAAACATCAATCCCGCAGCTCCCAGCTCAGCCAAGTGTCCATTTGAGAAAGATACCACATCTTGACCGGAATACAGATGAATGGATGAAACCACAGTGGGGAATCTAGCTGTGGATTTCATTTGCAAGTCTCTAAAATTTCTAAGAGCTATTGGAAACTAGCATCAGACAGAGTATCATCCCTGGAACTGCCCCAGAGAACCAGGTAAAAAATTGTGGAACCAGTCCTTTTTGATTGTATGGACAGTCCAAGCCACCCAAACAGCCAGATGACCCCAAGATGCCCTTACAGATTCGACCAGCAATTCAGCAGCAGCCAGAACAAGGAGGAAATTTGGAGCCTTATTAGAGACCAACCAAAGCAAAACAAAGACTTGGTCGCCACTGCCAAAAAGCTGCTTTCACAAGTCAGGAATCCTGATCATGCAGCCGCCTCACTTGCCCCTCATTTGCCCACATCCGCTGAGTTTACAAATGAACCTATTAGAAGGCATGATTTTCTATTTTATTTGCCAGGGGAAAAGATGGTAACAAAAGGAGGCTGTGAGTGAATGAATATGCCAATGCTCCTCTTGGTTTTACTGGCATGTCATTATATTTTAAAATAGAACTTGATTTTTAAAATAAACAAAGGATAATATGGAGGTTTCTGTGTAAACAAAGGATTGTACATGTGGTGGTTTGATACAAAATTTCATGACTAAGAAATTTCTCATTCAGCTTGTCTAATCAGCCAGAAAAAACTTGCAGTTGGTAGACTTTAATTATAATTGCATCTAATTGTTTCTTTTCCCTTTTTTTTTTTTTTAAAAAAAAATAAAAGAAACAAAACCTGCGGTGTTGTAGAACTGCATAACAGTAGTTCTTGACACAAGAATGCACACTAGGGACTCTAGGGTAGGAAACTCAAAGAATCATATGAGTAACCATCTCATACCAACTACATCATTTACTTACTGTTTATTTCTTTTAGATAAATGCTCACAGGCACCAGCAAACTGATTTCTGAATGTGAACTGCCATCTTTCTCCTCCCTTTGAGAGGAGCTCCTCTCCACACAGAGAGCAGACAGGGATGCTGGCCCCCAGTGCCCACAAAGGGAGCTGAGTCATGAGTCCTTAGGTTGATGGTAACACTGATAGGCAAGCAGTGCTGGCCATGGCCAGATAGCTATTCATTTTTGGGATTTCTTATCACCAGAAATAGAGGTACCTTCAGGCTTAAATGACAAATAAATGGGGATTTTTAAAAAATCAAACAATGAAAATTTGAACACCAGTCAGAATTCTGCATATTTTTCTCAAGCAACCTCTGCATGACTTATTCAAGGCAGCACAAAGTCCCTGTGACAGTTGAAAATGTTAACCAGATCACTTGACTCAACTTCAGAAGTATTATTCTTCCCTTAGCACAGTGGCTAATCATGGCCAGCAATAGCTAAATGAATCAGGACCCTAATCCACCTTTTCAAAGGATTTTGGCACAACATTGCTTTAAACCAATGGATTGTAGGTTCTTAATTAATTTAGTCTTTTTGAAAATGAACAGAGGATTAACAAGGATCATGCTACAAAGACACTTATGCTCTTGGCATGTGTTTAAGGCTTGCTACCTGTATACACTGTGTTAGTCTCTTGAGTTCTGTGTGTATGAAGAAAACAGCTGGAATTTGTACACCTTCTGGTGTTTCTGTCTGGCCATGGTAACTGTCCTTTAATCAGTTAATATTGCCTTTTTTAGGAGAGTTTTCTAAAATGAAAAACAATAGACACTGAGAATCAGATTTTGGCTTCATCAAATGGCGCTATAAAAATAATAAAACGACCTGGGACTCTCAAAGATGTCAGTGACTCAACAACTCTAAGTAACCACTGCAAAATAAACATTAGACAGTAATTGCTATGTAGGGATTGAGCATCTGCTAAGAGGAACCATATTTTCATTGAACTATATTCTAACAGTGTAATCAGTCCCCAGCAGAAATACAGCAAAGGCAAGTACTTCAAATATGGAGTGTGTCGATGCACAGCAGTCTCCTCTCATACACCAAACACAGTGTGTTCAACTATATAAACAATGTACGTGGCTTTTTTTGTTTTGAACGAGGATGTTTTACAATAAAATACTTTTTTCTCTTATTTAAGTTGACAGTTTTTCTGTTAGTTGTGTGGTATCATGTCCCCTAAAGCACTGTGCTAGCAAATGGCTCTGAGGGTACCTTTACATGTGGGTTTGGCCTACGCAAGGAGACGCAGCCCAGCGCCAAACCAAGACTGGAAGTCCACGCGCCGAAAACCCCACTCGGCAGGAATTATTAGCCAGGATGCAGCTGTAAATGCCTGCAGCCGGCCTGCTTCCCTGTGCAAGCAAGCTCCTGTGGTCTGGTGAGCTGTCCCTGTCCACACGCTGCACGGCTTCCTGCTCTGTGGTTATTTTGAGAAAAACCAACTTCAACAGCGTTGCACTGTTAGTGCCATCCTGCCCTCCATCTTTTCAAGCAAATGCTCATTCCTGGGAAAATATGCTCTGTTTGGTAACTCAAACTCCTAAAAGAAAGCTTCTTTTGATGGTAAAGCTATGGTAAACTGGAGGAGTGTTTGCTCTCTGCTATAATCTCACAGAATAGAGCCAGTTTTCTAAACAGAGCTGAGCTTTGGGAATCGGCTATTCCTGACGGGCTCGGATTCCTCAGAGCAAGAATGCTTGCAATCCGTGTGACTCTCTGTCCCAGGACAGTATGGCTGTGTAAACAGAAGACTACAGTGGGATTATACTGAAATTTCATGTCATACTCCCACAGAGAGAGCAGCCTTCACAGCCATGACTACCTGCTTTTTACCTGTTGTGGGACATAAAAGCACTTTTTTTTTTTTCTCTTCTAGCTGTACTTCTGCATCTCTGCATGATAGGTGAAAGAATGCAAGTCTAAAACAGGTTATACTGAACAGTGCATTTTCTTATTTTTATAATGTGTTGTGTACAAGTACACAGCACACAGGATACATCCAGATGCTAAGCCAAGCCTGGAAAACCACCTAAGTTTTTATGTTTGAGTACCTAGAGGAGTACAGAGTGATTTTCAGAAACAATGAGAAATCTCAGTTACCAGAGGAGTAAAAGGGCAGAGCCACCGATACCCAAGATGAAAAAGCAACTCCTAGAAACCATGGATCTGTACAATTACACTCTTAAATGTCTTTGAAAAATCTGCTCCATGGTGCCAAAATTTAAACACTTGTTTTTGCAAAATTAAGAAGAGAACTATAGCATTTACACAATTACATAAACACCATCAGTGCTAAATTTTAAGATCAGTAGTTTACAGTCTTCTCTATGTATACAATTTAAATTATTAAATTGTACTTTCTAGCATTAATACAGTTACATTGATGTTTAAGTTCTTGTCTCCTATCACATCTCTGACTAAATAATACTTTCATACCTCACTTCTAATTATGAGTACTAAAATTCAACTCTGAAATTTCCATATAGAAAAAAAAAGAATTTAGTGAACAACTCTTTTTAAGGCTGGCTAAAAATATCACTTGCAGCACATTCTAGAGAAAACAAAAGTTGAACTTAACAAATAGGGCTGATAGGGGAGAACTGCTGCAACATTTAATACCATTTTATCAGTAGTGATACAAGTAATTTCTGCTCCGGAGTCACCCTCACAATTCCTCTCAGACACCAATAAATTCAAGTGGCTGGAGAACTACAAGTCCTGATCCAAAGTCCCTTAAAGAAACAAGTCTTAGAGAGTGACTCAGTAAAAATTCTCACCCCAAGCAGTCTGGCAGCTGAAAGAGCACAGAAGAGAGATTCTGAAGGGCAGTTAAGCAGCCAGTTCCACTGAAACTCCAAGGAGCTTGATGCTTGCATCTCCTTTATAACACTGAAAAACCTCTTTGTAGCTATTAAAATGTTAGGAAGGAAATGTTATGGAGGTTTTGGGTGCTATCTGGCTTGCATGGAATAAGATACTGTATAAACACACAGGAAGGAGGCAGTCCCTTCTCTACAAAGTATACAATATAAATGAAAACAGCAGACATGAAGCTTTACACATCACAAGGAAACAATAAGGCAAGATTGGCCATCGTGAAGAACAGAGTCCCAGTAAATCAGCTGCCTCTCCTCTGTTCCATAGACACTCCAGCAAAGAGCTCAGCAAACTGCCAGACCATGAAACCTCCACATTTCACCTGAGAGAAGCAAAGAAGAACTTGCCAAAAACAAACCAGCCTTTAACCTCTTCAGTCTTTTAACCTTCACATAAACTGTGCTTGTTTTCCCATATGAACAATGGCCTTATTGTTTAAGTTAAAATACAGTACATGACCTGAGATGTTAGGAAATGAATGAATTGTTGTGTTGTCAACAGCTACTTTTTTCCACGCCTCCTTATATCTAGGAATGTCTTTCTATGTCTTTAGTTTTAAAGAAAACATGATACATTGGAGAAGATCACTGACACCCTAAGTTAACAAATTAGAGTAGTGAAAATTATGTAACATGGATTTTCAGTAACTCAGAAATCCTAACATTGGCTTGCTTTTCAAAAGAATTAACTTCCAGTTTAGGAATATAACTGATATTAATTTCCAAGAGTTTACATTGACTAGAAACTCTTATTTCAGATACACAGTAGGCACTTTACAAAACCTGCCTGCCTTATTAAAATGCCAAAATGTAAGCAGAGCTCTTCTGAACATCTGTCCAGACTGTGGCTATGTGACTCAAGATGACTGCATGAGAAAATACAGGGTAGGTAAGAGAGTAACAAAAGATTACAAAGAAAAATTCAGACACTCAAGCAACATTAGACATGAAGTCCATCCTCAAACACTCATCGCTTACTGCAAGTTCATTTAAAATTGGAAAATGTCCAAAATAATTATGGCAAAGATTAAGATAAAGCAGAATTTTTACGTACAGCAGAGAAGGTATCCAAAGTATCTCTCCTTTCAAAGACAAGAGACAAAACCATAACAATGAAGGAAGATAAACTTTTTTAAAGGGATCCTTAGAGTCCAAATAAGTTTTTAAAACACATTCATAAACAATTTGAAATTTTCCTTAAGCACAGTTTTGTAGATTAGAACACTTGCATCAACTGAGAAAGGGAAAGGTTCTCACTTTTGTGAGACCCACTGGACATGGAACGGACCTATGAACAAATGTTTTTGTAAAGGAACTGTTTTCCCAGGTTGGACCAGTTCCTAAATGAGAAGACAGGTCTGGAAGGTATAAATATAAATGGACCTGTCTGGGCCAAAATAGTGTGTGACAAAGCTGATTTCAGGCATCTACTCCATTTTAGCTAACAGCATTAGAGCCAGAGGCAGCTTTCATTTGATTATATATAGTCTTGAAAGTATTTAAATTTAGGACAAGAATCTTTTTTGACTGGTTTTGATCAGCAGTCTCCCTTTAGCCACTGCTTCCACGAGCCCCTGGGAAACAACCAATAATACTCATCTGATTGCTCTTTTGTGGGTTATGCTTCTGTATCACAGAAATGTGAAAGGGATACCACTTCAATGATATAATGCATATTTTAATCACAGGGTAAGGAATTATTACCCTAAATCTCTGAGATTTTAACTTACAAAATTCCATGCGAGTCCATCAGGACTAAGTCAGGAAGGATAAGGCATGCCTAATGTGCTACTTTTAGAAAACTAGAATGATTATATAAATTTTATAGAAATGGGGATAAGTTAAAGAGAAAATAGTCAGAAGAGGTAGATCTCCCAAATAAGGACTCCCCTGAGATAACAAGAATGATGTTTCTACATTTTCCATCAAAAACTGAAAAAAAAAAAAAAAAAAGAAAGGAGGAAGAAAGAAATTGTTCCACATAATGCAACAGCTCCTCAGTTAATGTAAACTGGCGCCAGTTCATTGAAGTCAATGGAGCTACAGTGATACGTACCAGCTGAGGATGGGGTTCTGAATTTGTAGGCATTTGGCATAATGCCAGCCTCTGTCTGCACACAGACTAGTATTGTGTATGTAAACACTGTCTGAGACTTTAAAAATCATAATTTTTTAAAAATGCTTTAGAGTCCTGATGAATTTGCCATGTAAAACAAATCACGGGCTTCCTGTGCTCAGTGCCTCCATCTGAGCAGCAGATACTTGTAATCTTTTATGTGCCCTGTTTTTCCTCAGTAAAGTCCACCAACTATGGAATGGCTTGCTCAAACAGAGCCCAAAAGAACAGCTGCTACCTCAGTCCTGAATGCAGCAAATTTTAAATTTCATACTCACATTGTTGGATGAAGGTTAAATTCTTCTGTTAAGGAGGAAATTATGGTTTTTAACCTGTATCCGACTAAGAAACACCAGGTTCGAGTGTGGTTAGACACTGGAATAGGCTGCCCAGGGAGGTGGTTAAGTCACCTTTCGCACATGTGTTTAAGGGTCATTTGGATGTAAGGTTGGTGGATATGGTTTAGGGAAGAACTTTGTAGAGTAGGGATGATGGTTGGACTCCGTGATCCCAAGGGTCTTTTCCAACCTGAAAAGTTCTATGATTTTATTCTATGACTTTCAGATCCCTCTCTCCCTGTCCTATTGTTATTTCTTGTCTGCACACCACAGAAAGGTACTTTATTGTTGTTCTAGACAAACCCAAAGTCCCTCCTTCACCATAATTAATAAGAGAGGACTTTCTCCATGTCTTTCCCTGCTTCCTGCACCTGTTCTGGGAAGGGAAGAGATGGGGTCTAGATCTACTTAATCCCCTTACTCCTACATTGGCAGTCTAGGTTTGCACATAGTTTCATCTGTATTTTACATTATGTATCTCACCTACCACTCTGTAGGTCCAGATAGACTTTTGTTCCTCACCAATGTAATATTAACTCTTAAACTAATTTCTTCAAAGAGATAGAAGCACATCTTCTGACCTTATTCCAGAGACATCAGTCTTGGGGGCTGATTACCTCTAGAACATCTTTTTTACTGTTTTGGGTGTATCATGACAGTAAAGGAATAAAAAGGATGTTAGCCTAAGCATCTAACCTAAAACAGTCTTTACACAAGCCATACCAAGCTAAAAGAAAACAATTATTCAGAATTATTCAATTAATTTTTATGAACACATAAACAAAAGGAAGAAACAGCACAAGTAGCTAACAATTAGCTTATCTCTAAAGGTGGAGCATTTCTCCTTTTGATTTTCATCTTGTGTGGTTCAGGTGACAAGCTGACCAATCTGAAGAATTGTTCTAGATGAATGCTACGGCATAGGTTGATCTCTGAAATTAGATCCTTACTGCTGAAGTTCATTACAGGTTCTCATTTGAGTCTAGACATCAGGTAAGAAATTGATCACTCAAGGCTTTTACCACAGGAAGCACCATCTTCATATAATGGTCAAAGTATATACAAGTTATGAATTGGCATAATCTGTAGAAATATCTAAAAACAGTAAGAACAGACAGATTTTTCAGTTGGGCTTTGCTTACTTATTTATTTGTAGCTTCTTTCAGTAGCTTAATTTAGTCTGAGGATCAAAAAGGAATAAAAAATTTAGATTCATCTTATCAACATACTGAAAAGGCACCAGAGATATTCATAAGGATATCAAAAGAGAAACAGATCCAGATAAGACTGACAAATCTTATTCTGAATTGATGCTCATGTTCTTCTCCTCATTTTAACTGAGTCATTGTGATGTAGATGCATCTGGCTCTGCTCAAGACTAAGCCTGAAGTTTGATGTGTATTAGTTAGTCCAAAGTTTTGGTTTTTAAGTCACAATACTTGGAGAGATGAATGATTTTTTAATCCGTATCTGTGTGCCAGATTTAATGAACACATCTGTAACAGACTGCTAACACAACCACACAAAAAATTTGGGTAGCATCTAGGTCCACTTAAATATACTCTGTCATTTATTCAATAAATTATAAAAGCAACAAATTCACCTGATTTATGAAATATTTACATCTCATTTTAGGACCAAACCCAAATATAATTAATATCTATGAAAACAAGGGGTAGAAAACCACCACTGTCTTGCCATACTTTATTTTGTTGAAAGTGGTTTTGGTTAGAAGAAACATGTGGCCTGTGAAGAGGAGGGGGGATTGTTTTGGGGTTTGTTTGTTGTTTTTGGTTTTACAGAGTATTTTTGAGATCACAGATTGTGATGGGAGAAAAAGTAACAATAACAAAACAAGAGATTTCACCAAGAACTACAACCAAGAAAAACTGAAACATGTTTTGATTGGAAATGAGGAAAAGGAAGTGGGTGTTTAGATCCAGATCTATATTAGGTTAAGTCAGCGGTTTGGGGTTTGGTTTCATGACCAAATCAGGGCTAGGGTTCTCGTACAAACCCAATGATGATGAAATCTTCTAAACTTGAATAGTGTAACCTGAAGTCTTTTAACCTGTTGTCTTGAGATTTCAGTCCCTAAGACTGGAAAATGTTTTATAGTTATGGCTGGTTGACTGACACCATTGTTTTCTATGTTTGTTTTGGGAGAGATTATTGAAATTTCTTCTCCTCAGTCACTGTTTTCCATGAAGCACAGGAAAATCACCATACTCAAAACCTGACATTTGCAACTGATAATGAAAATGTTTTAATTGAACTTTAACCATTTTGGCCCGCATGTAAAATAAATTACTTGTGGCGTGGTTTAGTATATAGCAGAATTCAAGATCCCAAGGAAGGCAAGTAGCAGAGTATATATCCTGAACTTCAGAAGAATAGATGCTGTCCAGTGTAAAGAACTGGTAGGTGGCATCCTGTGGATAACAGCTCTGAAACACTAAGGCTGTCCTCAGTGACAAGCTCTTCTGTGTCTAAGAAAGCTCTGCCCCTGTGCTCAGGGATGCAAGTAGGAATTATCAGTAGACTAGTGTGGCTAAATTGGGAAATCCTGACAGATTTCCAGTGCACAAAGTCATACACAGCAGGTAGAGTCAAGGGTAGGCTACAAAGAAAGAATGTGGAAACACTGCTCAGACACATAAGGCTGGTTTTAGGAAACCCAGAGCTCAGCTAGAATCAAAATTGGCAAGACACACTAAGATCTATGAGAGCTTCTAGAATCACAACAGTAGCAAGAGGAAAAAAAAAGTGGGACCACTGCTGAATAGAGTCGATAACTTTTAGCAGCAGCAGTTACTGACTAGCCTGAGGTGCTCAGTGCTTTCTCTGTCTCAGGTTTTACCAAGAAGGCTAGAGCCAGTCTTTGCAACCACAGACAGGATTCAAGGATATAAGAAGTTGTAAGTAGTCAAAGATAATTCAGGGATCTTTTAAGAAATCCTGACCCTTATGAGTCCACGCTACCAGAAAGGATGGAGGTAAGAGTGCAGAGATGACTGGTGGCATGGCAGGGGCAGTCTATTACCACTGACAAAAAGTCATGGAGATCAAGGGAGGTCTCCAGTGAAGAAAAGCACGTTTTACCTGTCTTCAGAAAGTGTAACTACTGGGACATTACCTTAAACCCTTGATGCAGTGGGTCCCTACGGGTCTCCCTAGGGCAACTTTGCTTTCCAGTTGATCTTTATCATCCACGCTACAGAGCTCTCTTGACTACACTTATTCACAAGAGTGGCAATGTCCATTTAAAAACAGGACAAAATGCACGACCAAGGCCAGGAGGTGTGAGTAAAGACAGTCTGCTTTCATATCAGATGACACAAGTCTGTACTGCTTCCTTTGCCAGTTAATTCAGTACTCATAAGCCACAGTATCATTACAGTCCCACAATCTACAGTACTGAATTATTTCTATAAATGGAAGCAGCTATGCTGGCAATTGTTGTCCTTGGGTTCAAACTAAGATGTGAAAAGATGTGTTTAAAGCAAAATTCACCCCTTTATTAAAAATTAAACTCTGCCTTTGCAAGAGACCCAGTTGTCTTTTCTCCCCCATATATGTATATATACATAAATACATTTTTCTATACATATATTTATATATATGTATACACACACTCCCTTTTCCATATAAGGTCTTGGTAAATACAAACTGAATTTGACTCGGAAGGGAAAGAGACAGTTTAATTTTAATAGGCCAAGCACACATATTATCAGACAAAACCAAAGACAAAAAAAATCCCAAACTAAGACCATGTAAGGTATGTATCAACCAGTTCTGAAAAAGGTTCCCACTGGAATTATTCCAGACTAAAACAATGAGTCATCCCCCAAGGAATCCTGTCCTCACATGAAATATATAAATCATTGTCCATTTTGGAAGGATTATGCCAATAGCATGTACCATTAAAATGTTATTCCTTTTAAAAGTGCTAAGACAAAATCCAGCATTTTGTTCTGTAGATCCTGATTTGTAATGTGAACGGGAGTCTCACCATGGGCCCTCAGGGACAGCATCACAAGGACATTTAGTTCCTGCATAGTCAATATATGTTCCCATATGCCTCTGCAAATCTGGGCAAAGGCACACAGGATCACAGCTTCCAGAGGTTTCCTCTTTTTTTTTTCTTTTTTCCCTGCCCTCCCCCCGTTTTATTTTTTTTAATGAGACAGAAAAATCTCTGTGACATGGTTGTGGTAGAACAGAGAAAAACATGACATCCTAATGTAATGCTCTAAAGTCTCAATACCTGAAATCTATGCAAGACTGACATGACATGAGGAGTATCACTACTTCTCACATTAAAATACCATGTCTGTTTTATAGGCTGATTATAGAATTACTGAATTCCTGCTATCTGATGGTGAGGACAAAAACATGGTGTGCTATATTAGGGAAAAATAAGTCTGTAAACTCTTACTGAAAAGCATAAGGTTAATGGCATAAAAGTTGCAAAGGAAGGAACTGGCTCAGTATGCGACATTCCCAAAGAACAAGTTCTGTTTTCTATAAAATTATTCCCATTAGAAATTTTAAATTACAGACTTTTCAAAGCATACTTTTAAAGAAAGACTTCTTAAGTGACACTGAAATGTCATACAGATAAATAAATGGATAAGTATTTGCTTTTCAAACACCCTTAAATGGAAGCAAATAAAAATCAAATCTCACTTAGCTACAAACTGTATAAAGAGACGAAAGGGGCTGCTTGCTTCTTGAGCAATCTTGCCTAGGAGGACAAGACAGGCAAGAGAAAAGAGAAAGGAAATCTCACAAATAGGTACACAAAAAAGCAGAAAAACCTCCTCATGAAGATTACCAAGCAACTCAGTGCCAAGCTAACAACCACATATGGCATTTGATCCATGATGACCTACTCCCCTTCCCAGCTAGTAAAAAGAAAACAGAAGGAGAACTAACAAATCAAGTACTCCAGAATTCTCATGTTTACTGCAACTTTGGACAAGTTATTCACTAATAATTATCAAAATAAAAAAAATGTCAAGTCTTCAGATTGATTTTTATAAAATAATCTGTTAGCACCAGTCTACAGAACTGCCTGGCAGCAGGTGTTCCCTCCTTATGCAGGGAGGGCAAAGGAGAACTGAGCTATAACACCATCCTTGGCAACATTTGAATACTTACTATCTCTCTCATTATTAGACCGTACCTCTGTATATAGAAAACAAAGAATAAAAAAGGGTGGGTTGTTTTTATTTTGTCAATCCATTCTCTGTCCCTGGAAACTCCAAATGAACTTGGTAGAAACCCATTCAGAGATAGGCAAGCACAGGTTCAGCTTATTCTACCAACTGTTTAAGGAACACTAACTGATCTTAAATCCACTCTCACCCAATCTTGCTTGCACTACAGAAACCCACTGTCTCTTGACCCACCTGTCTGACCCAGATACGCTGCCTTGGCAGCCTGGGCACCCTTAGAGCTGTCTCATAACTCCAGATGGAACAACTGGTCCTTAACTTCCATACAGTATTGCATGGCAAGAGAAATAAAAAAAGGGATAGTCCATCTTCAAAAAGAAAGCCACTAACCTACATGCTTAAAGAAGACATCTTTAGCCGTTCTTTTCTTTGTGGCTTTTTTCTCTGGAAACATTTCCTCCATGGTGTTTCCAAAGTGTTTATGATGCAACCTTACAAAAGCAGAACCATTCTAACACCCTGTAGAGACAGTGACCATTTAGTCACAGTCAGAATCATGTTTACACCACTATTCAGGCATCCATGACATGAAAGAAGAAAACTGACAACACTGCTTAGTCACTGTTGCTTCACTCTGGCCCACTCTTGACCAGTTACATCACTGGTTTGAAATGTATGGTTTAGATGCTAGGAGCTCAGCATTTTAAAGATGTTTGACCATAATTCCTATGGAGCTGAAATAATCCAATTCTCTCTTTTTGGTGAAGTCCATAACATTAGATATGCACGTTAAAAAGCCAGAATGTAACAGAAGAATTTGGGTTTTTTTAATTAATATAGGTGAACAACTGAAGCAATCATTTAAAATGTTACACAGGAATATATGTAGTGACCTAGACACTACAGACAAGGTATCTTGGAACAGATAAAAAAATTTTCTTCAAGCTTATCAATGCTTTATGATTGTTCCAAACCAAGCTTTAATTCTTTGATAGGTTCAAGAACATAAAATTAATTGTAGGACTCAGAGAAAGAAAAAGCCTAGTAAAATCACAGTAATTGAAAAAAAACAACTCACCACCACCACCAGAATAGTTAGTTCCTTAGAATATACCCTGACTTTTTTTTTCTGATTAGTTTTAAGTAACTTATATACTACTGCTACTGCTTCCCTTGGGACAACATAACATAGAATAATAGCTTTCACCGCTGGGAACATTTTCCTGATGTACAGGCTAAATATGCTGTTTTGCTCAGTTTTATCCCCTTACTTCTAGTTAAAACTCCTCTTTCAGGTGAAACACTTTCAGTCTGGAGCAGTTGCATTCTGCTATTACTTGTGGGCAGCTCTCCTGTACATCATTTAACACTTGCTTTATAGCTGACAATGATCTCAACACAGTAAAGCTCAGTAAAATAGGAAAAGATTAGGACTGCTCCAGCCCTCGTCAACAAAACACATTTTAGACTTTTTATGTGACTGCAAGCTGTACTGGCAGCACAGTCTTTTATAAAGCAATTAATTTGAATTTCCAGTGCTGGGAGGAAGAAAAAGAAATAATTTAATCTATCTGCTTACATAATATTCATATAAACACCTCGACAAAGTATATACCTTTTCAAAACTATTATGATTTTTACTATATCTTGAAACTCACACACAACAAGAAAAAGACAAAACTCAACTGATTTTTAACTTAACTATGCGCTAGGCTCAGACATCCATGGCTTTGAAGATAGCCATGATTAAATTAGTAATTTTAAAAATATTTCACCATTTTTCTTAGGCGCTGTATTATAACTAATAAAGATTGAAAGATAATGACCCAAGCTACCATTCTGCTCTTTTCTTCTGTTAACAGGAAATGCAATAAGAGTAAAGCTGTGAGTTGAAAATGTAGCTTTATATACACTACAAAAAAAAAAAGTACTAGGATACAGTTTGGTGCTTGAAAAAAAAAATCAAAAACCAGTTGAGCAGTTTAACTGAGTTATCATAACAGTTACAGTTCCCTTGGGCATGTCATTAAGGACATGACCACTGAAATGAATGTCAAGATTCCCACTGATGCCTATAGGCTGTGGATGAGGCCTTTAGAATCCTCATATCTTTGCTTTCATCCCTAAAATGGAGATAACATTTTGCTACCCAAGAAAAATGTTGTGAGGATGACTACATTAATCTGTGTTCAGTTAAAGTGACTGGAGCCACATATGTATCTATATGTCTGAATTCCTCAAAAGAATAAAACTGAAAGATCACCAGAGCTGAAAGCTATAAGGGAATTATCATTATATATTCCATGAATATGCAACAACACAGTACGACATAAGGTTAGGAATACATGATGTGTGGATACCAAGGGCTCATATTTGTTTCACTTTGCATCAAGTCATGGTATGTAGAAAAAAAATTCCACTCTCCTTATTTTTACAATTATTTTATTTTCAAGCCCTCCCTCCCTTCCTCTTCCCACCCCCCAGCAAGAAGCTGGAAAGAGATGTGGAGCATCTGGGTTAGAAATGACAGCTGGTGGGTAAGACAGCATCAGCCTCCACTGGCTTTTACTTTGGTGTTCTGGGAATGAACCAAAATGAGACTTCTTCATAGTAATCACCCTATCTTTTGCCCTTGAATAAACTTCAGAGATGATCATGAGCCAAGTCCTCTTTGGACAGTCAGAAGGGGTTCTTCATAGCCCATATACCAGAGTTTGTTGGAAAAAAGAATGTCTGCCCCATGGGAAATTCCAGTGTTCCAAAACATGCTTTGTGCTCCGACTTGGAACAAATAAAAACTTTTTTTCAGTATGAATGTTTCCTCAAAAAAAATTAACTTGGAAATATTAAATACTAAATATAATGTTACTTAGAATAAGAGCATCATGTAGACATAGTATCTCTGAATGAGATATGAATATTAAATACAATACCATACAATATTAAACATGTAAAAATGCAAAAATGTATCACTCAAATGAGCTTAGGCAAAGGACTATGTGAACATAACTGCTGTTGGCATTAATAAAGACATCTTGGTACTGGTACTTCTCTGTAGCACTTCTTTTGGGACTGCAGAAAACACCAGCAGCATAATAAGACCATTTTATACTTACATGACATTTAATACATTCTTAGGCAGGTATTAATCTATGATTCATAACTGGAAAGATCTATGGATTTAATGACCTACACTATTTAACGACTGGCCCTCAACCTTTACACTGCTACCTTGTCTGCAACACCAAGGGCTTGATATAGTAGGTCTTATTTTCCTTTCAGTAAAAGCTATCTTATCAGTTTATTGATACTGCAGTTACAAAGCAGTAAACGCATTTTGCTTTATTACTTTAATGGGAAATCCATCTCACGGCTGTGTTTAAGCCCCACACCTTAGTCCTTTGTTGGGGAAAGGACACAGACAATGAGCTCTGTATGAGAAAGGCCTACGTAATGCTAATATGGTCAAACCTTCTTATGCAACCACAGAAATATCAAAGGTAGGCAAAGAGCAACTGGAACCTTGGAGACAGGATCCTTTTCACAGACATTTGACTAATCTGATGATGTATCCATAGCGCTATGCGTGCTGGAGCAATGAACTTGCCTATACAAGCAGTAGCCTTTTGCCTGTCAACAGGGTTTACCTGAATGGAAGCAGTACTATCAGTTTTGTACAGTGGGGCTACCCTTCACCCACAATTACGTCATGAATACTTAGGTTATTAGGCTAGAATATAAAAGACTAACGTATGTGTGGGTATACAAGACTGATTTCATCTACACAAACACCCTGATTGACTGCAATGTGATTTCAGGGTAAAAATAATAGAAAAACACAAGACCAAGATGCCTTAAATACATGACAGCAGCACTTCTGGTGCACTCTTGATTCATCAATAGACAAGACAGCCACAGAAACGCAAATGACAGCTGCAGCAAACAGATAATTGGGACATTCATCAAAAGGAATCTCTATGAGAAATGAATGGGAGTAAACACAAAAGTGTAAAGTGCTCCTTTGGGCATGTGGGCTCATGTTTGCAGGTTTAGATGTAAACAGACAACCTCTGCAGGCCAAATCCAAATCTCTCTGCAGTTACTGTAAGATTTCTATTGAACTCAATCAAAGTTGAATCAAATCCTAAGGAAACACAAGCATTTCTTCTGGTTGCATAAGACCACTCCAATGATTTTGCTGTTGGTCACTGTGAAGAACAAAGCGCTGTGTTCAGAGGTGTTCTTGGTGACAGATGAGCTACTCTTTGCTTGTTCTTCTCTATGAACCTTCTTCCCTCTATGGCTGACCTCTCTCTATGAATGCTACAACATGCTCAGCGGCTTTTTCCTCTCTCTCTCTCTCTCTCTCTCTCCCCTGTTCATTATTCATGCCAACACACAAGTGGTCCTGGTTGCTCACAATATTGTCCATCATTCCATTATACAATTACTTTTTAGCTTCTCCATGTCTCAAACTGCTCCTCCAAAAACAAGTGATTAGGAGCCAGGGATTATTTACTGGCAACCATGAATGTGTCAAACCCTCCAGATGTTTATTATTACTACTACTACTTTCCAGGGGTGTCAGCCAACAGTTCCCTGTTTGTGGCTCGCCCTTCACCAGGACATCAGATAACTGCAGCTTATAGGCCTGAATTTAGCATTGGTCACCCTTTGATCCACAATTCATTTTGCTTTCTACTAGACTGTAAAATGTTTCTGCATTTGTTCGTGAAACTCACCTCACTCCTTTGCTAGTATTAAAATACTTATCAGCCAAAGGGACATTACAATCTGTTTTAAAAGACAGGTTATGTGTGTGGACTTGTTACTGGCTAACACTGGTGTGTCACTGTGTATTACTGGCTGATAATACAAAGAATATTTGAAATGGCACAAATTCATCCATCATTCAATGCCCAAGATTACCTCTGTATTGGGAAAGGTAAACTTTCCAACAGGACAGAGAGGTAGACAGTATTCTTTAATAATTTAATTCTGCTTCTTTCAGCACATTTTCTTTCTCCCCCTCAGTGAATAGTTTTCTGAATTTCTTGGACCTCAACTTTAACTGACAGTTTTCCAGGAACTACCCTTCAAATAACTAGAATAAATCACTTGAGGGCCCCCAGGCTTCCAGATAAAACTCCATGCAGAGAAGTCTTATTAAAATCATACTTGTCCCAAACTCCAAACAGTTCCAAGCATCATCCCAAAGACAGAAAATGCCCCAGGAGGGAGCACTGACTTGGTAAAACAAATTCCTCCAGGAGCAGCCTGCTGCAGAGGATCTTTGCCAGGTACTGGGTGGAGATAATGGAGGAGATGAATGGACAGTCTCCTGGGGATTTCTTCCAGCTGCCTGCAACTCAGAACTGATCTAACCTGTGCCACGGGTGGGGCAGGGCGTCAGGAAACCATAATCGCCTCCCAGCTGTTCCTTCCTTCCTCCACCCATGCTCATTGCTGCAGAAGCCAAGCATGGAGAAGGGTTTTGGCAGGATAAACAGTAATGTGCCAATGGCAGAACATGTGTTTAGCTCATATAATTCCTCTGTAGATGCAAGGATCAACATGTCTGTGCTACTCGCCTAACTACTCATAAAGGAGAAGTAGAACGCTGGCTTATATAAAACAAGCTACAGAGGTAAGAAGCAAACAAGAGGTTCACTTGCAATATTTTAATGGATGAAACTCAGTTCTGTTTTGTTTTTGCTGTGGGAAAATTCCTGCTGCAATAATAACTTTCATTTTTATGGATCCCTCATGCTTAACAAATTGACAGACTATTTATTTAAGCATCACTTCACCCACCACAGCAATGGAGCAGTCTCCTGGGGAAAAAACATGGTATCTGTTTTGCAGCACTGCTTAAACACTTAAGAAAGGTGCACAAGTTTGTAACAATGAACAGCTAGATTTCCAAAGATATCTAGAGTGCCTGTATGTATCAGCTCAGGCTCTTGCAATCGTCCAAAGTCAGGCAGAGGTCCTGTTGATTTCCATTAATGTTCATGCAGAACTGAAAAACAATGTCCAAGTAGCAGACGGCCTCAGAAGTTTGGCCTGAGAAAAATTTCCCTTGAGACAGGTAGTGATCATCACTTTGCTAGAACCTAGCTTGGCACACCATCATAAGCAATCTTCTCCTTGAAAACAGTGCCAGAAAATCTATTTTTCCCCCAAGAGAAGAAACTCTTCTTTCAACTCACCAAACAGATCACAATTTATTCAACTGAAGTAGTCGCAAAGCCACATTAAATCATGTAAAAAGATAAAAAGGACGCTGGATTATTTTATTGGTATTCTTGCAAGATGTCCTCTGAAACCTCCACAACAGCATTCTTCTGATCCACCATTGTTAAGCTTTCAGACCTTTTAAGTAGAACCTAAAGTACAATGGTTGTAAAAATAATAGGTACAACCATCAATTAGCAAAGTATATTCATCTTTGCAGTGAGAAAATTTTGCACTCTAATTTAAATATAAGAGTTTAATTCTGAGCTTTAAAACTGTCCATGTTAGAGAGCATGAGTCATGCTACTGAAGTTCAGATCTGCATTTAAGCAAATAAAAGGGGAGTATTGGCAGAATGTTCTATCTATGGACCACCAGCCACTGCAATTTCTCCTTTTTCTTGCCCAAAACAGCCAAAGTCTGTAAATTTCTGGCTTGATTTCAAAACTATTTTACCCATAAATCTCTGAAATTTGTTGCTGATTGAGGATATAATGTTGGAAAACTATTAGAGAAGTAAGGAGTTTTCCCTCTATGCATCTTCTATCTTACTCAAACAAATTCTAATAAGGTGTGCTTGTGCTCCTTACCTTAAAGGTCTCAAAAACCCAAGCCTCAAAATCCCTCAGTTAAACATACATTAACTTCTTTTTATTCCCTTTCTGTATTTTAACTCTTTAAGTGTAAAACTTATCCCTAAAACTAAGACTCTCTGGGGCGAGTAGCACACATGCCAGATTAGGGAAACTGGGATATTGACTACTCATTCTCAACAAAACTTGTAAGTAATTTTTCTACTCTTACTCTTTTTTCATTGTTTGTGCTGTAGAAGATCCCAGTGTATAAGCTAAATGCCTGTACCGATGTTTATAAAATACAAGAAAAATAAAACTGCAGTTACAAAGAAACTGGAATACATTTTTCCTAACATGCATCTTGCTGGGAAGAATCACAAAGCAGAGAGCAGAGCAGCATAACATTCCAGTATGAATTCTCTGCAGACTCTCTCACAGGCTGGCTGAAGTATTTTTTTATTGCCAAAGTGATATCAAGCATGGATAAGAAACCCAAACCAGTTCTAATCTATCCAAGTTTGAACACTTTTACTGAAACAGCTCTGAAATATTTACTACAAGGCACTTTCCCCAATGAAATGCAAAGATGAACACTTCAGTTTCCAAGAAAGAGGGAACAAATCACACCCTTCACGCCTGTAATGGAAAGAGAATTGTGGTACATAGCTTTCCCCTCTCCTACACCAGCGAATTTAACAGCAAACCCAAGATATCTCTCCAACTGAGATGGGAGGGAGACATCCCAGGACAAGTCTCATGTTCATTAACTGGAGGAGGGGAAGGTTTCAGCCAAACCAAAATGAAACTAAAATTTTCCAACAGCCAAAATCAAGGTTATGAAATCCAGCAAAGTGTTATTCTGTGTTCCATTAGTAAAGAAGAAAACTGGGGTTGGAGACTGGGTTTTCCAAAGCTTTCTCCACAGGGAAGGGACCTGGGTCACAGAAGGCTGAAGACAGCTGGCTTTCTGGCAAAAGAGTAGCTGAGCAGGAGGAAAAAGGACTAAAAACCTGGGATGGATTGGTCTGCTGGGTTTTTCAGACCACGTTAATGCTAAATTGCATGGTGGATAGATAACACAGCCCTCATTGCACAGCCTTCACAAGGGAAGGGTGCTTTATAAATGTGATACACGGAGTCCACAATCACTTGGCTTCACAAGAGAAGTCTTTCAATGGGCTTTTTAAGCTCTTAAGATGAGGGCAAACACAAGTCATTCTAAAGATGACATGATAGCATTTAAAAATGTGAAGTTCAGAGGTATTTAGCTTCACTGTTTGAATTCAGTCCCATCTCTAGCAAAAACAATATAGCAGGTAAGAATAGCTAACACATAGATGTCTTTATCAAAGAAACCGTACAATTTAATTCGTGCTGTGCTAACTATATTTGTGCCAGTAGTATTGTTTCCATAATAAATGAAAAAGAAAAGAGGATTTGCTCAGAAAATGTCCCAGTGGCAAGGGAATGAGATACCATAAACGCAAGACATGGGCAAAACACATAATGTGTGACAAGGTATAATGTTTTCATTGCTGCTTGCAAGAGGAAAACCCATTCTACATATGAAGCTCTGCCACTTGGGAATAATGTGACCATTTTTACTGAATAGCAATAAAATTTGATAGCACCCCACACCCATTAGTACCCTGCAAAAATCACTTCCTGATAGTCCTTCAAATTCTCCAGTTTAGTATAAAAAACCAGTTACTTGCATCTCAGAGTTAACAAATATAGGCTAAGTCTCACTGTTACCACTGTGTTTCATCTACAGTGCTCTGATATTCACAAATATAATCTAAAAACTGGTAGCCTCTACTTTATCTGTTTACTTAGTAGTAAGATGGGCACATGAAATTTTCTGCAACATGCTGTATTTTCCCAAGCAAAACCAAGCTCAGTTGTAGTATTATTAAGCAGCACAATGTCTCTCATCCTGGCTAACACCATGGACTGAGCCAGGAACCTTAAACCATGAATCATTACAGCCTGAGTTAAGTCCAAGTTCTGTATCTTGTGATTTTTATTAGATATTGCCTGTTTCATTGGCATCTACATGAATTACACGTCCTTTCACCAGTAAATCCAGCCTTGGGCTTTCAAGCTGCCTAAGATAACACCTTTCTCCTAGATGGCATTTCTGTGTGAAAGGCCTCAGAGCATTTTATGAAAAAGGTTAGAGTTGTCACCTCCACACAAACAAAGTGAGTCACATGAATGAAGTGACTTACACAAGATCAAGGCCAAAACACTGATTAAACTCAGGTACAGACAGCTCAGAGATGCACAAATATAACAGCCACTTTCTCGAATGTTGTAATTGACCAGAGTCTTTGGGTTTAGAATGAACTATCCTACAATTTACTCACTGTTATGCAACCAAACCCATGGAAGCTATAACTTTAATAAAAGATTTCAGGATCTGACAGTGCACAAACAGGCCAAAGGCAGGAAGGTTTTTGTAAACTTCAGAGAGCTTTCAATCAAAATTAAATCAGTGGCTATTGCCAGCTAGAGCTTCATGCAGACCTCAACAGATTAACTAAGAATATGACACCATCCAGTGACATAAGTAAAATAAGCCTACGGCTTTAACAGAGGATATAAAAAAAAAAAATAAATCATACTTCAAGAGCATCATTCATGGTGGTCTTGAGGAGAAGTCAAAGCACTAAATACAGAATCCAATGTGACTATCTTTATTATTCTCATCTTAATTACCGTTGGTATAAGATCAGCTGTGAAGCCCAAGTGTAAGGCAGCTGCAGACAAACCTCCCCCATGTGTGTGCTGCACTCAGCCTTGAGACAATGACAGTTTCAACTTTATTCATTTGACTTGATGCTAATTTTCACAACTGCCATTTTTTTTTTTTCTGTGCTAGGCACACCCTCCTATCAGTTGCATTTATTCTAGCTACAAATAAATATTGGATGCAAAGCAATTATTCCATAAGAAATCAGAATAAATCTTGCACAAACTCAATTTAAACAAGTCCCAATGGTAACTGTATATTGTGCTTGGGGTCTACTTCAAAATCGAATCAAATAATTTTAATGAGACAGAGAAAGCGGAGTGAAATTGCTAAGTTATATCCACATATTTTCTTTTTACTTTGGCCATCACTCACTTTTCCTCTACTTTTAGTCTATTTTATATTGCCAGACTGTTGGAGCAAGAACTCCAGCAAACAATGAAATCAGCACCAAGGCTCAATTTCTCTCTGTAATGCATCCTATTTCTCTTTATGAGGCCATAACTTTTCTGGATGGCACGTTTTCATGTCAAGAACAAAGTAAACCACCAGTCTGAACGCGCCTTGGTGACAACAAGACTGAAAAAACAATTTTGGATTGCCCATCTCTGTGTGTCCTGACCCATATTAGAACCCAGACTCCTCATTGTGGCCACAGCCCATGTCAACACAACTGTGCAGATAAGGCCAAAACCCTTCCAGGTCAACAGGCGTGCAAGTACTATGAAAGCGTTTAAAGGTTTATTTAGTTACAACTTTTCATTTTATATCTCTTCTATTGGAACAAGAATTACTGAAGGGAAAAAAAAAAAAAAAAAAAAAGGTTTTCCTCTCTTTCTGCCAAACATTTGGCAGAAACTTGAATTTTATGCTCTGTAAGTTGATTCAGTTGTGAGTATCTTCCTCTTCTTTCATTTGTTCATGGTGTACTTAGTAAAAAAGAAAAAGTAAAGTTAGGGCCTGCTTTATAAGGCAAAGGATCTGTGCAATATTACAGCCTTGTAACACACATATGAAGGGCGGGAGTTGCAGTATGAAAGAGAGGCACATGCAAACTTCACTGGCAAAGCATGCATTTTAAATAAAGCTTCAGTACTCAAAAACAGACAGTCTCCGTTCTCATTCTGAGTAATGTCTGCCTCCTATTCAGTAGAACAGCCCACAATGAAAGTAACAAAGACATACCAGATGAAAAACATCACACTGGAAGATCCCTGTATGCTGGAGAAAATCCTGCAATTGCTTACTGAGATATTTCCCTCTGAAAATATGTGGGCAATAAAGAAGGGATGCTTCATGTTAAACAATGAGGGAGGAGGGGGAATGAAAACAGGTTATGTCCAGATCATTCTCTTTTAGAGTTTTAGTCTGATCAAAATCTGATTTCCATTGTTTTTGCTACAAAGCTTGTACGAGGCTTCCCCAGCTCAGCTCCTGTGAAGATCAATTTACACACCAAAAAAGCACTTGGCACAGATTCTGCTAAAGCACTAAGGGCTTTGCTAGCAGCCTCCAACCATGAGAGAAGCTTGAAGGTCCGTGTGAAGGGCTTGGAAGGTGGCTTGCAGTGATGGTGCCACATGAATTCCAGCTTTCTGTGTTAAAAGTTGCCACAGACACTGGTTAGTACAGGTAGTCACACAGCGCACAGAGATATGCAAACCTATTGATTAGAGAAGACAGTGAATTGATCAGATTTTTTAAAGTCATTTTATTCATTGTTAGAGAACTGATTCAGTTATCTGAAATCTCCAGAGAGACTTGTCTTCATTTCATTTGGTTTTACACCATCTTGTTTTATAGGAATAATTTTATTTGTGCTTATCTGCCTCACAAATAATGAATCTTCCTAAACATTTTACTCAGATCAACATTTCTTTGCAGAGAAAATATTTTTTTTTTCTATTTCATTTTACAGTAATAAAGCACTATTTTAAAAGCATAAATAGTACATTAAAAATCAAAATGTACAGGTTGTAAATAATCCATTCATTAGAATTAAATTTTCCAAACTATTCAGGAAATACCTATGCACCAAATTCACATGAATTCTGTTAGTTAATGATCCAAAAACAGTGGAAAAAATTAATACTTTACACTAATGTATTTGTAGCAAATGATACTATCAAAGTTGTTAGATAACAGTATCAGGTATACAACTTTTCCTGTGCCTAAATAACAGAGGAAAATGAAAGGGAAATAGAAGCAATGCACAGTATATTACTAGAGAGTAACTACCTGCCTAGAGATTCTCCACTCACTTTAAGTCTTTGCCAGAAGGTTGGATGCAATTCTGAAGCTGACATTTTAGCTCAAGCAAAAGTTACATCCCCATCCCACACCATAGACATTCTTTCTCTGCACTGCACTCAGAATTGAGATCATAATAGTCCCAACTGACCCCTCTGGCATTCAAACATATATAATGTGATATTTGAACAACAAATACAGGCTACTGCTCTAAACTGGCAGCATTCATTAATTCCATGTTCTATGTGGACAGACTGCTGCCAAATAAAAACAAAAAAATACCTGTGGTACTTTACTCTTTCAGGCCTTCATTGAGTTTGCAGCATCACACATTCTCACACTCGAGAGTCCCTCTTAGCATTTGGGTAACTAGATTTACACATGGTTCTGCTGGGAACAACTGGTGAGGAGGGGTGGGGATTTCTGGGGGTTTGTGTCACAAACTTGTCCAGCAAATGAGCCCAATGGCACCAATTATTATTTTAAATATATTTGAGAGGACGAACAGAATTAGGCCTATTTTTTGAAAGCCCAACTTCTCTACTCCTAGAACTGGTAAATCTTCAGATACACAAACAAATAATACAAATTCTGAAAGCAAGCCCTGAAGGGGAATTATGAGTCCTTCCCCTCAAGTCTGCTGAAGGCCCATTTTAGCCAAGGATATACATGAATAGATTCCTGTTTTTCACTGTTTCTGCTACAGCAGCAATCTGAGATGCATCTAAGACGAGGGCTAAGACAAGAAATAGTCCGGTAAATGAAAAGCTTAGAGCATTAATAGAGAAGACTGATCAAAAGAAAAAAAACAAACATCGGAAAGGGATTTGCAGATTGTAGAGCATATAAAGCAAAAAGATTGAGGCAAGTGGAGTGCACTTTCTTCCCAGAAGGCAACTGATGTTATCCAATCATTTGTCAACGAAACCACCTCTGGAAGAGACTCACCTGCAAATATTATCTACCACCAGAAAGCTCATCAGAGCTCTGATAACTGGAGAGCATTGGACCAGGCAAAATCTTGAGTAGAGAGAAATAATTACTTAAGGAACTAACTACCAAATGTGTATGAGATGTTTGCCTTCTATAAAATCAACTTGTTACACTCATTATGGGCCAAAGATTTATTGTTACTAGTGCAGCAATTAGGTATTAGGTTACCATTACAGAACAGTATTCGTACAAGATACTGCTATCCAAAAACCTGTCTCAAGAACCTAGCATTGTCCTATGTTCCCATTATAGCATGATGATTCACTGTTAATCCAAAATACTTTCAGAACTAGGCAAAAGATCTAATACAATTAATTCATCATCTTTCATCCACAAGAGAACAACAGGTTGAAGCAAGCTTATTTGGAGGAAGGCATTTATAATGGAATTTTCAGTCTGGTTTCTTACGGAAAGGGGTTTAGATTATTGTCTATGAATTTTGTCTCCCCAGTAAGTTTTGAACATTTTGCTAAAATTTATTTTCATTTATTAGAAGGCCAAGACATATATTGTTCCTATAAATGCAGTTAAAACATACAGCTACGTAAAAGAAAGAGCCAAATTAGGAATTCCAATTTAGAGAAAGGCTGCAAAGCAATCCCAAATAAAAATATATATTTATAGGACACAGCCTTCAGTAACTTCATTGGCAGTCCAATGACTAGCACATCTAAACAGACCCAGGTGCCCTGAGCACAGACTGACTACATCTAGAGATTTGTGAAGGAACACAAAAGTGTACCTCTTCCTAATGTGAGAACATGGATAAGGTAATCTCTGTCCCACTGAGTTTTCAGCCAAAGGGTGGCTATGTTCCACAGTGATCTGAGGCTGTTACAGAGCAATCAGGAATTTTTAAAAGTAGAAGCTATTTGTATAGTGACTCTTGTTAAATCCTTGCACGTTTAGATAATTAAAGCAAATAATTGGTGATAGCAGTAGCACAATTATTTTTTAATAGCAGATCCTATCAAAGTGCAAGTACAGATTTGATGTCCAACAAACATCAATGTTTTCAAATGCCTTACAGAGTCTCATCCAACTTTTGAGCAAGCTAAAAAAAGTTTCAATTACATTCAATTGCAGAACTGCCGTGTTAACAACAATGTGTTCAAGCACATTTATATAGCCCCCAGGAAGATATGTACCTCACCCAAAGCTTGACAGCAAGAAGATACCCTTTGACTTCAGGCAGCTTCAGATTAGGACTCAAATGATTAGTGACCTGGGGCAAAAATAGCAAACTCTTTAATATCACCTCTTTGGGCATTCAAATTATCATATTAAAATCCATTTTATCATTGGCAAAGTTAATCACACTATAAACACAAACAGATGTTTTAACGTGTCTCTGGCATTTGGCTTCAGGCAGAGTAAATGGAACATTTGCAATTTCATACAGTTTCGTTTCTGTGAAGTAGAAGTAAACCAAATTATTTCTCCCTCAGTGTTTTTACTCACTGTCACCACACTGTTTACTTTGTCACATGTGATAAAAGGTTGGCTGGCATGATAATGCTGAACCTGAGTCGATTGAAAAATTAAGGGGAAAAGGGAGGAGGGAGAAGATTCACTTTTAACTGATTCTTTGCAAGCTGAGGTTTTTAAGATTTGCCCACCCGTAAAACAAGACACATGATTTTGTTATACTTGGAGCCCAACCGTCAAAAACACAGTCAATATGTTATGTCATATTGGACTGCTTCTACTTTGTATGATAACACTGTTATGCTAAGTCATTTTAAAATGCACTTTGATATACTATACACATGAGCTAATGCACATATGTATTTATGCACTGCATGCTTTGGAAGAAAAGGACAGGAGACAGTGTGGGAAAAGCAGTCTGAAGGAAGAAAAAAAAAAATAATAATGCATCAGCCACTGCCTCTCTGGCCCCATCACTGGTTGACAGAATTAGACTCTGATTCATGCTCTGTAACTCGCTGTAATGCCAGCCAGGGACAAGATCCTTCCATGGGAATGTTTCAGCGGGTCCCTTCCTTATCAGCTCCAGAACAGCTGCCCGACTTTAAGGTCGCTTGATAGAGAATTTAATTCTCAAGATTGTACATTAATTTCTAAATTCTTTCTTATCCATGTGCTGTGATTTGAGACTGCATTCAATGCAGCCCAGCACAGGGCAAGCCTTTCCCATCCACACCCCTGCTTCCTGTCTGCGAACTTCCTTCCTATAGATTTACCCAGACATCTTTGAGCTAAATTAACTCCTTGTACTTCTTTGACCAAGTACTAGCAGATGGGAAACCGGATTTTGACCTCACACTGACTACCAAACAGAGGGATTTTAAAAATTATCCTGCCTGTGTAAAAAGTTTAGTTTATTCATTTGCCTTTACCACCAAGTAAAGGGACATTAATTTTCATAGTACAGCTAAACAGTGCAGAGGTTCTTTACAATAATGATTTCCCACCCTATCAATTTATTGTCAGGGAGTGCTCACTAATGGCTGTAAAATGGCTTGAAAACCCTGTATAATATTTTTTAAATAAATATTACCTTGGTTTATAATCCTCTGATCTTTCATATTCATGTGTTTTTAAGTACATTGCAGGATGAATACATGAAAACAAACAACCAATGATTGAAACTTCTGGCAAGCCAAGGTGGAATTAAGTTACAGTGGAAAATTTCAGTATTAGATTTTAATGTGACCAGATCTCTTGGTTTGCTTAGGACAGTTCCAGGGTTCCACAATTGTTTCCTGGATGGATACAGACCACATATGTAGTAAAATGAACTCTGTGTGCTGGAGAGAACCAGAATGCTCTCCTTCACTCGATAAATTGGTCTGTCTGGTGTTAAGTTATGAATCTAAAACAGGATCCTGTCCAGAAGTGTAGGTAACAGTGTGAGTATTGCCATTTCTCTGCTTTCCAAAATGCCTAGTTATGGGTAGTCTAACAGATCAGGTTAAGCAGACAGAGCAAATTAATTTATTCATAATCTTTAATTCTAAAACAAAAATAACAGCTTTGTTCCAAATAATTTAAACTGAAACCAAACCCTAATAGTGGTTCACATAAATAGACAGTTGCAGGAACCCAGACTACGACCAGTGATCTGGTATGTTCACACCATGACCAACACAAGCACTTCAGAGGAAGGTGCAAGAGGAGAAAAACACTGAAAAAATTTTGAGAAGGAGTCACATTCCTCCTTACACTGCTCAAAAAGAAATATTTGACTTGTACCACTACTTTATAAACATAATTTCCTTTTATCCCTACTCTTGTAATTGTGAACACTCATTAGCCTTAGAAATGGAATCCTACTAAATTTTGGGCCTCAGAAATATCAGAGAACCACAAGTTTATTATGCACTGTATTAAAGTCTTTTTAGCACTAGTGCCTCTCTCCTACCTCCTCCATCTTCTGGCAAGCTGACTCTTATTTTCAGGTATTACTGTTAAGAGGGAACAGCTATTATTGTGTCATTTGAACATGAATAATGGAAGACAACAGGCAAGAAAGAGTAAGAGAGAAAACAAGATTAAGGTTAATGTATACAAAAAAGAGAAAATAATACATTTTTTGCAATTTCATTCTGTAATTATTGACACTGATGACAGATTCCAGACCACAGTTATAAGGATTGTCTTGGAAATGTAACAAGCTTTGGAGGAGAGGCCTGTGTGCGCCTATGTTTCAGTTGACACATCTCAAATAATTGATTGGATGGAAATAAACATTCTGAGGAAATAAAGAGGTGGAAGTAGGAGCTGATGCTGATGTGTACAGGCCTTCCCTCCTTTGTATCATCATACAGGAGTTTAATGTTAAACCTGCTATACATCACCCCCCTGAGTTTATGGCCATAATTCCAAAGAACAGTGAGCCGTGATACTGTTACCCAAGCTTCTCCCCAGGAGAGGAAAGGTTTCGACAACTGGAAAATTTGCTCTGAAGACATGACCTACCTGTTTATGTCCTGGCTGGCCTTCTGCTTTTCCCTGCATTGTAAACTACTCTTGTTACCTCCCAGCCCCAGATGGCCTTACTTCTAGTGAAGATTTTTTTGCCTGGTTTCATTTGGTTTCTATTACTAAAGGCTAAGGAATAGATTAGACTACCAGTACTAAAGCTCTCTCTCATTCTATTAGAGAAGATTGATGTATTCTAAGTGCAAACTCTATTTTAAACATGGACTATTACACTTAGGAAGAATGACTTACATTTGTATTTTGCAATGTTTTCCATGCCCCTAAGAAAGTTGTGCACTTGCTGCTATTAGCAGCAGCAGAACTAAATATTCTTAGGAAATGTTGTGTCACCTATCAGAAACTGGTTTTGAAGCCCTAACCCTCAGGCCACCACTCATTGTTTTTCTTTCTTTTCATTTAGAAAGATTTCATTTGGAAATATTTTTTTTCATATTAATACTTCATAATTTATTTTATTCCACTTGGTTATTTGAAACTTAGAGGCAAGTAATTAAATAGAAGCTAACCAGCTCTCAGAGGTTTCCTTTTGCAGTAAGACAGAAAAATATTACCACACTTCAGAAAAATTACTCTGCTTCTGTTTCTTACTTTCAGTTAGTTAATGTAGACACGATTCCTATTTATATATCACTGGCAAAATAAAGGTAAAATAAAATAAGCAAAATTATTATTTCATTCATATTAAGGAGGTGCAAGGACCTAAATTCTACTCTGGATGGAAACTGATTTCTCCAGTAAGAACATGCTCATTTAGGTCTGTGCAGAAGTTTGTACAGGTAAGTTTCACAATTCTATGTACCAATTACTATGGCAATATTGGAAAGAGTCTGAAAGTGTGGAAAGAACAGACACAAAAGGAAACAAGAAAACCTGCTGATATATGAGTAACCCTAAAGAGCTGGAGCAAAAACAGGAGAGAATTTGCTCCAAAACTTACTTGCCACACACACGCAATTTCTGGAAGCTTTATCATTTTATGATGTATTCTCTTATCTTCCAATAATGCAAAGCTGAAAATTACATTAAGTCATAGATGGAAACATCTAGGATTTTGGTACCAATAGTACACAAAAGTCGTAGATTTAATAATTCTGCCTAAGACAAACTTCAGAAATATCTCGTGTCAGTGATGCATGGGGACATGCTTGTATAGATCTCTTAAATCTGTACTTGTTCCCAGGGCTTGGTGCTGTAAGAATGCAAAGAGTTTTTCTTTCCACAAATAGACGTCGCAGGCATATTTGCTTAAACCCTTGAGGTTGATAATCAGCTATAGTTCTTCCCAGCCCAGCAACTGCTTGGGAACTGCCAAATATTGAAAACAGAGAGTCCATGAACCATCTCACAAAGTTTATATGTGCTGATACGAGAAGTGGGGATTGAATCTCCCACAGAGAGCCGTCTGCTGCTGATCTTTCCCAATTAACAATTGCGTAATGTGGGGGGAATTAAGATCTAAATATCTTGGCACAACACTGTTTGGGAAAACCCTAGTATTTGCTTGCATTTGCCTCCTACAGAACTATAAAAGAGTTGCTGACAATTGGAGGAAGAGGAGTATAAATAAGTAACATCGTCAGGCCAGCTATAGAAAAAAAAACGTATGTTGAATGTGCTTACAACAAAGATGGGAGATATTAGAAAACTTTCTTTTCATTGCTCAAGAAAAGACAATAGATGAGATCCATTTAAAAGGGTAGATGTCTGAAAGAATTCCTCAATTTAAAATTATTCTGATTTTAGCTTAGAAAGAACTTGTTCCCAGAGGAAATCTGACCAAAAGGGGATTTCTAATATCTTGTCATATCCTTCAAGCAGCTTTTCAGGCCAATTAACAAATATGGCAACTAGCCATCATGGGTGAAGCCAAGGAATACATGGCTTTTTATATATATATATTTTTATATTGTCAAATGTCATGACACAAAAATTCATGAGAAAATGCCTTGCAGTTCCCAGGAAGCCTAAAAGGGGGAAGCCTCTTTATTAAGAAAAAGACATCTAAGCACCAAAAAAACCCACTTCCTAGAAAATCCAAAGAATCACCACAACATTTAAAATGGGGAGGAGAGAAAACAGGTCTTTTCCCTTTCTGTCTTCTTAACACAATGTGTAATTATACAACATATTTTTAAGTCTCCACCAAAAGCGATTACAGTGATGAACACCTTAATAAGATTCATGGCTGTCCTCAAAGAATGGGCCACGTCCTTCATTACAGAACTGTTACAATTTGCTTAGCGAAAGCAAGGACAGAAAGTTGCTACTAGACTCGCTTGTTCGGTGCCACCCTCCGCACTGACATAGTGGCTGAGTTAAAAGTAAGAAAAAAAAATCTCTCCCAACTATTCCACAGTAAGATAACCACTGACATGTTGGAGTTTTTTGATATCTCTCTTGGAAGTTCATTTAACTCAGCAATACACTAAGCAAAGGCTAGACTGTGTTTTGGTCCAAGATGGACAAGGATGGAAAAAACACAGAGCTTGGAGTCATAACCTGCACTAAGATTAGTTTCCCAGAGAGAAGCAGGAAGTTACCCAACTCAGGCTCACAGCCTTCTTTTTTAGGGGTGCCAAAGTGTCCTGCTATTGGGACTCTGCAGAGAATTAGAAGAAGTTGGGTGCATTTTGCTTTAAAACTTCCACATGAAGCACTTGGAGAGTAATATTGAGTCATGCTAGCATAGACTGCACAGTGGGAATTCTTTTAAATACAGGAGTATCTACCACAAAGAAATCCAAAGAGAAATTAAGAATTTAAGCAGAGTTAAGCAATCCATCCAAAAGGCTCTTTTTTTTTTTTTTTAAGTCATTTATATTTTGTCAACTCTGCTCAATTTCATAGGAAAAATAGAGCTGTAATATAACTGCTCTATTAGATTAAATTATGCTACTTGTTCTGAGTTTCTGCTAATACGTTTACTTCTAATTTCAAAATAAAATTTCCTTTAATCAAAATTAATAAAAAATGGTAGATTTCCATTTCAAGAAGGACTTTTACACGTATTAAACTAAAATCTGGAAATCTATGACATACTGCAACTGAAATTGCTTTCAGTATGGGTTGTCAAGCCGTGAAATCACAGAAATCCCCCCAGAATGTATAATACTGAAGACTCAGACCTCCAGTACAGTTAAATGCTTCTGATAAGAGCTTCAGCTCAGGCCAAAACTGCTGGTGACTTCTAAGGGACTGGGAATTCAACCATCCATCTGAAAGTCATGGGATTTGAATGTGTTGAGATACCATGCTTGATAATCACGATCACACAGGGTAACATTGTCACCAAAGAGAAGATGGTGTTTGGTGTTCTGTTTCCCAGTGCTAGACAGTCAAAATCAATTTTTAGTAAGCCAAGACAATACTAAAGAGTCACATTGGGCTCTGTCTTCTGATACACGTTTTCTCTCCTCTGTTTCCTCTGCTGATTCACCCAAAAGAAACCATGACAAAAACAGTTAAGCTGAAGTTAACCTTCAGCTGGAAGACACTCTGAGTGGATAATTGCCTGTCTGCTTCCGTCTTCCTCCTAATGCACTTTGTTGTACAGAGAGAAGGAACTGAAGGCCCCATCCTATGCTGGAAATAGCTGAATGTCAAACAGGGGCTGATAAAATACAGACAAGCCAAACTCTTCACATGGGTTTTGGGATGTAGTTTCCACTTTTTTCAATATGAGCCTCATACGAATGTAGGCTGAGAGTGGTTTCTCAATCTGTGAAGGCAAGATGGTGTTACAATTCACAACACAAAAGGATGGCAAAAGGGGATGTTTGTCTGGGCAGGGCTAATCACCGTAAACATAATGGAAAATGGCACCCTCAGATCTGATCAGAAAACAGTAAATCTCTGGGTTTGACAATCCCCAGTCATCCAAAACACTCAGTCATTTATATTATTTGGCATTATGCCTCCAAAATATGAGCCCACCAAAAATAATCTGACATAATATTGCAGACGCCAATCTCCTGAGGACTTTTGGCAAAAATATACCCACAGCTGGATCCTTGTTACATTACTTAAGGATTGCATGTCTTTGAATTTTTAACCATATGGCAACAGCTTTGTTACCTCCCTTTGTTCAGAGTCATTTTTACCTTGACAAAGGAGATCTTGATGGCTCTCAGTCACTTTTCATTCTTACCTCAAATAGTCGTGATATAATTATTTTGAAACTCAGAGCTTTCTGATTTTAAAACTTTCTCTGTCCTATTTTTTTTCTCACCATCTTATTATGTAACATTAATTGCATCTAGGAAAGAGAAATTAAAAATTTGATATTACTAAAATTCACATGAAAAGACCCTGGTTTAATGATTTTTTTAAATGAAAAATGTGCTCAGGAGAACACTTTTAGAGTAATTGGGTTGGTACATTTCAAAACTGGAAAGGATTTTCCTTTAAATACATACTTCCTGGTTTTTAGCCTCCATATGGAAATCACTAGGTGAAATGCTAGGGCCTGTAGGTCTGGCACCATGACCATAACGGTCCTTTCTGACCTCAGAATCTATCCAAATGGTTTAACTTACAGTGCATTATTCTGCATCAGCATGAAAAAAATAGCACTTTTTTTTTTTTCCCCACATAATTTTTATGGCATTACTAGACATTTGTGAGCAGAATGTAAAGCAGGTCCAGCATGTCGTGGATTTTGAAACCGCTGCATTTGCATGTAAGAAACAGATGGAGAATTACACTGCCAAGAGCTTACCCACTTTGTAGGAAACTAATGGGAACAAGAGCATAAGAACTTGCCAGTTTTAATTGAAGAACTGAACATGTTTATGAGGTATTTTCTAATTAATGATTGAAAGCTGATTTTTGAGGCCACTGACACAATAAGGGAACCTTTCCAAAGAAGCCATTCTGAAATGTTTTCCAGCCAAAAAGAATATGAAAATATATAGAAATTATCATCTGTCAAGGAAGGGAGATTATACTCTTTGTTGATACTGTATCAACAAAACACTATTACAGGTATTTGGTACTTATCAAGAACACATTTCAGTTACCTCTTACAGAAATCTGTTCTGTCTCATTTCCTAAGGCTCCTCTGCATATAAGCCATTTCTACTGCCTTCATCTGTATCTCCCTTATTAGACACAATTTTCTATGCACGGACCATTTCTTTGTGATCTGTTATGTGTTACTGAGCCAAACCATCTCCAAGCGGAAGAGAGTCATAAAAGTCAACATTTTTTGATAACAGTTAATACCATATCACCATAGCTATGGCTCTTCACCTAACCTATGATGAAACTATGTTGTCCTGGCCATTATCAATCTTCTTGCATACAGGTCCTCAGTATCAATCTGATAGATTTGGCAGTGTTCAAATCTCTCCCATTGTATTTATAATTATACAAGAAACCGTTCTGCACTGGGAGCCATCCCCTCCATACTCCTCTAAAAGATGTAAAAAGGATCCTGTAATTTGCCTTAGACCCTGAAATGGATCTTCCTTTTCATATTGGAAAGCCCTCACAATAGGGATTTCTTTTGAATCCTCCACCTTTTACTTTTCATACCCCAAAGATAAGTCTAACAGAACATCATTGTTCACTTAAGTGCTCTTGCAAAACTTGGCTGAACTCTACTGATCAAAGCACTAAAGAGATTTTGCAATGAGACCTTTCTTCCATAGCAGCAAAAAGTTAGGACCTAAACCTGTGCTTATCAAGGATGCTTAGTTTTCATTGTACAGGTAAGTCGGATAGTACTAGCAGGACTGATGTGAGACTTGGTAAAAGAAAAGTTCAAGAGCTTCCAAAACTCGTTCTGAGTTATCCAGACTCCTTCCTCCTAATAACTTTATGCAGACACCATGTGATTGAAGAAGCTGGTGGAAATAAAATCTGAAAGTGGGTTAAACAGCTTATGATATGGGCTCTACAGCAATATCGTATGGCAAACAGTAATACAGGATCACAGGAAGAAAGATAAAGCCTAAGTAATTTATTTACATCAGCTATAATCACTATCAATTTCTTCTTAGTAGCATGGAAAATATACTTAAAATGTCTGCTTTAATATCAAGCTGGAACATGAACTAGCCTGGATAGAAGGTCAGATCTGTGAAAACAAAAAAGGCATGAAGCACTCAGATTTGAAGGAAAGGATGCATCATTTAGAATACATAAGTAGAACAATCCAAATTATTTCAATATTAGTGCCAAAAGAATCTGGACCAAAATCACACCCATATAAGTATTCGAGCTCATGCAGTAGATCTCCATCCAAGAAACAGTATCAAATATTTTCTATTATTTTTCTGTCTGGGTTTAGAAATGTCGTTCTGGAAATGTCAAACCAATCTATTTTATAATTGAGATAAGTAAAAAAAATCAGAAAACATGCAGCACAGAATGTTTCAGGACCCTAAAATATAATGGAAACATTATTTAAAAGCTTGGCCCAAACTTACCACAAGGTAAGATACTGTTGAGGCAGTCAAACAAACAAGTAATCTATTATATTATTCTTGCAATAAAAGCAGTTGGCATGTCATGCAAATGTCACCCTGGCAGAGTGCAACAAGCCAACCTTTCTTCCACAAAGCTGTGCTACACACACTGTTTCTATACCACATACAAATTACTAATAAGCAGTGTTTACACTGACAGTGCTAGTCTGAAGCATCCCATTCCTACAGCCAATGTACATATTAATACAAAGATATAAGCTGAATTTTTGCTGAAGTACTGATCTATTTTGTATCATATAGATTTATAGAGACTTTCCTGAGAGATATTAACCCTGCTGCTTCAAGGGAAGGAACCTGGAAATACACATGGAGCTTTCAGCTTTTTGTTACATGCAAAAGAGCGTCAAACATCAGGAAGAAAACAGGTTTGGTCTTCATAGACCATTGCTGCGGGATGAGATTAAAAATGTGCAATCCGACTCATACGCTAATTCTTCAATTTTATATAACTACTTTGTTGCTTATTCTTAACCTGAAATTTCAACCTTCCACTTAAAGAAGGAATTATGTTGAGTTATCCCAAAGATGCCTATGGCCACAGATGGCAAATGATGACAGCAGTGATAATGAGAATATTTGCAATTAGCATGGAGCATTTTGGCACAAAGATCTCAGTACTTAGAAAGCCACATCCTGCTACTTGCATTCATGGGCTCTTTGGCTGAGATGGAGAATCTGCTGGGTGGGGCAGGATCAAAGTAGAACAGGGATTAATATTGGCCCAGAGCACTACACAATAATGGTAGACAGAGACAGATTAATACAGCGTCTGTAAAGGGCTCAGATAAACTCGTGGAAAATACAGAGACAGAACTCTTCTTCTGCAAGGAAGTAAATCAAGTAGAAAATAAATACAAGAGGTGAAATTCCAGAGTATTTAAGTATTTTTCAGGTGCCACTTCCACTTAGTGCTCACCTGTGAAAGGGTTCAAGGAACGGCCAGCTGGATTAAAAGATGCAAAAAGTGTTTGAAAATATTTAGTTATCCCAAACTGGCATAAAAGCATAAGGTGAGAAAAAAAGTCTTCAGAGGGGTAATCCAGCTTTCCTGATACCAGAGAAAAAAATCTGCTAAGTATTTCAAATGTATCTTGGACTACAGTTCACTTGCAAAAAAAAAAAAAAAAAAAATTTAAAAAATGGTTAATTCTTACAGCTTCCTAGTAGGGAACATAATAAAGGAAATAAGTGGTGAATTTAGCAAGCTGGAGTTTCTGTATCCTTCACTCTAGACATCAAACAACTCTAATACGTTGCGTCAAGCAAAAGAAACAGGAAGGGAGAGATCACACAGCTTGAGTTCCTTGGCTCCAGTAAGGCCAAAGCACTGCTGCTGAGGAGGATGAAAATCCTATATTCTTCCTCTGGGGCAGGAAGTACCTGTAAACATCTCAAAAATATTCTGCTTTAGCATACTGTAAACAAGAATACATCATATCCACTGCCTCACACCATGTAGGGGAAATAAATGGACAACTTTGGATTCAACCTAGAAAAGGAGATGGCAGGGGAACTGAGTCATAGCTTAAAAAAAACAAGATTAAAAAGAACTTTTGGGAAGGGACAGGAACTGAGGTTTTAAGTGGGGCAATTCCTAAGGAAGGAAGGACACCTACTACCCAGTTCAATAATATTTTGCATTTATGTAACTGCAGTGGCTGACATCCAAGCATCTGAAAATAATGCAGGGCTTCCAGCTAACCAGATTTCAAGTTCCTGTGTGAATATAAAGCACAGTTCTTGATTTTAAAAATGCACTACTTAAGGCACAGAAAACCACATCTTGGTCAGGTCAAAACACCTAGACCCAGTTTTATACTTCCAGCCTGAGGCCAACACCCATTAGCTAGTGACCTCCAGTCAGTATAAAAGTCATTCTCAAATAAGCATCAGTGCAGTGGAGCATGTGAAATTGACATTCCTAGCCACGCCTACCGAAATGGACATTATATATGTGGATCATACATTTGGACTTTCTATAACAACGTTTCTCATGAGAAGACACATAAAACACTTATGGCTACCCTGAAACTTCTGTTCAGCAATGTGTGTCAAAACCCCATCTTTTTATAGTCTCTTTACTGAAGGAAGATCCTGGGAGGCAGACAAGAAATCCAATCATAATATTTTCTTTCTCAGTTCTGCTGTCATTACAGCAGTGGATGCAATTTATTATATTATTAAATTTGAATTTTATTTTAGACAGAGTATACCTCTCAAAGCACCCAGGACCTAATCTGTCTCTATGCTGGCCACCATTTGCACGAGGGAGACTCAATGAGTCTAAAAACTGGCGCTAAGACAGATTCAAGGAACCTAAAGCCTGGCACTGACTGCAAAGAAGCAGATAACAGAAAGGTAAAATAATTGAGGACAAACTTCCAAACATCTAGTTCTCTGGCTGAACTCTGTACCCTTAATGCAGAGCAGTCAGTGTAGTACCTGTTCCCAAAACGGCTTTGGGAAAGTCATTTAAATTACCTTCAACTTCCACTTCTGTAATATAAGAGTTATACCTGCTCTGAGGAGCAGGATAGGATTTAATGAATGATTGAACAACACACTCTTGTAAGTGATTGTCAAGCAGTATTTCAGTCTCTGTACCCTTTCTATTTTAAGCACAGATATACATATAGTCACATTACTGCTCTTTTATGCTCCATACAGCCCTCTGCTAAAAATACCTTTTTGTACTTGCTATAAAAAAAAGTACTTCCCACATCACAATCTGTTTTTAATTTGTAAAAAGACTGCAGCACAAGCTAGGCATATTTCCGATTCTACATAACAGTGTGATAAGTATAAAGCTCAAAGATCTCGACAACAGTGAGCTGTAACACTGTGTTGCAAGCATTGCAGGAAGGAAGGAAGATGATTTTGGTGACAGTGGTATTTTGGAGGTGATCTAACTAACTGCTGGGCAATGTTGATTGATGCATTCTCATGAGGACCTAAGGCAGAGCAATCCAGGTGCTAACTACTGATCACAGCAGTCTAGAGCGTAAAGGTTATGATGCCTGCAACTCTACACCACAAAGTCAGACCAAATCAGGACAATTGCCACATAGAAGTCGAATCAAGATACTTTTTTGTCCCCCCTCTAAATCTTACAGTGTATGATGGATATGACCATTAATATAAGTTCTCAAATAGTAATGCCTATATCTCTAGAAACTCACCTGTCCAAACAGCTATCACAGATTAGTAACAGGTTTTAGGTTAAACTTCAATAGACTACTAGACCTTTGCAAAAACATTGTTGTTATTATAGAGCAAAAGAGAGAGGAAAGAATAAGTGTTGATGCCAGCAGACTAAGAGTTGTTCCCTTTATTGAGTGGTGTTCTGTGGAAGGAGGAAATACAGTGCTATTATTACCCTAATTAAACATCTCTGCACTTCTGTGGAAAAGGAGTAGTGTCTCTAATGTATCCAAAAGACGTCCAAAAACCACTAATGGAAATCCTCAGTAAATCCACCTCGTGACAGACCAATACACTGCAAATGTTCTACCAATACGACATATGAAGCCTGCAGAATTTACATGCTAAGGTAGATTCTCTGGGCTTTTGAAAAACTTTGGTTTTCAATCCAAATTGGGAGTGGATTACAAATATTTGAAGAAGACTCAAAGAAGAAGACTGAAATAACTGGAGGCATGCCCTTGTTGCAGCATAATCCAAAGTAACAGCACCTGGAGGTGTGCAGCTATGTGCTCAAATATATCCAGCCAACTATTACATTTTTACAGGTACTGCTTTGTACCCATCTCCCTAGGACATCAGACAGCCTGCCTCACTACTCTTGTCATCCAGTGGAAGTACCTGGTCTGAGGATTTTTTCTCCCCAGTGACTTAAAACTAATCCAGTCCTCCTTTATAGTTGTGATGGTGGGATTACAGAGCACTACCAGCAACTGAGTGCTTTGGCTTGCACCAATGCCATGGAGTGGAGCCCAAGGGACAGCAAGATCCAGGCTACGTGCTCCCTCCTGCACCCAACTATGCCAGTAGTTAGCACCAGGACTGATTTTGAGTGTGCATATAACGACCAAGGAAAACACTAAAGAAAAATGCTGATCTAACTACTCTGAATTCAAGAACAAATTCTGACAGTCTAGACCATTTTAACCCCTGCTCATACCTAGTGTATTAATTGAAACAATTTCTGACAAGAAACTAGGAGCTTAAAAGCTAATATCACAGAAAAGGTTTAGAACTACTTGTGCTGATTAGGCATCAAAGATCTTAAGTAACATTGCATATACTGAATAATCTGTTCTTCGGATAAGTTGTTTGATAGATACTTCAGGAAAGTTAGCTGAGGTCAGCAGACAGAAAATTGGCATGGAGACCGTGGCAATAGAGATATGCCGCATTCAGAATCTAAAGAAATACTGTTCTGTTTGTAGTCTACTGCAAAACAAGAAACTGAAACTCATACCTCAAAGTAAGAAAACAGTTAAAAGATACAAAATCTTCCATCTTGTTATACATCTCTGAGGTAGCAAATCTGCATCAAATGACCTATAAAGTTTAGTGGGGGCAGATTCCTTCCAAAAGAATTAGCTACATAAGCAGATGAAGTCTAATATGAGGAGGAAAAAAAAACAACCAGCCTTTAAAAGTTGGGTATTTTATAATATATTTAGCTGACCACATATAAAAAAAGAATCGGAAAGAGAGAGAAACTGTGTTCCCACTTACACTCGTATGTTCCTTTTAACTGAGCTATGTTAGACAAATCATCTACCATGTCTATTATGTTAGACAAATCATCGTGTATCTGTGCCTGCCCCAATACACATGCACCAATACAGTATCTCAGGGTTTTCTACCAAGTCTCTGGATGCCTATACTAAGACCTAAAGTGAGACATTTAAAGAGCTCTGTCATGACATCCCTATGGCTGATTCAAATAATCAGTGAAGCAGCAGTTTGGGTCCACATGTGTACTTAAAAGGTACACCTTACACGATTGTCTCTGTGTTGTGTTTTCTGAACGTTCACACACAAGACTTGAGAGGAAAGCTGCAGTCTAAATCCAAAATATTAAATACAAGATCCACCTACAAACCAGTTCCATCGAAAGTACTGAGAACTAAATCCACTTTGAGGATCCCATTTGAAGTCTATATATTCCTTTAAGTTTTTTAAAGGAAAATTTCTAAAAAGTTTTCAGAAAGAAGCATAAGGCCTTCTTGGATATCATTTTGTGGGTAAACGTCTCATATGGCAAGTGCCAATAAAACCCTAATTTAGTCGAAAATGTCTGAAAGAGAGGTTACAGAGGGAGATACTCAGGTCCTACCCCTCTTCATCATTGAGTAAAAAGGGATGAAAGATCAAGAGGGAGGGAAAGAGATTTGTCTCCCTGCCAATGCATTTTTGCCAGCTCTATAAAGCTGGGATGCCCGGACACCATATAACTGCTCTTTAATTACTCCATATGCTATCTAGCCCAAACTGCCTTTGCAAGTGTCTAGGGAGCAGCAGTATTCACAATTGTTACTAGGCTGCTTAGATACTCTTCCTAAACTTCACCTTATCAGAAAATTGTTTTTTGAGCAAGCTGATCTTTCTTTTCTTCCTTTTCCTATGCATTGCAGAAGGAGTCTGCTTTCCTCCCAGATAAATTATTCATCTTTTATTTGAAAAAGTTTGCTATTGTTATGTTTCTCTTTTGCTTGAAGTGGTTTTCCTCCAAACTTCTAGTGGTTTTGGCACCTGAAAATGCCTGCAGTTGTCACAGACTGAAGAAACAGTCCTAGTTTTTTTGTTTCCAGCTAAAATTCTTTTAAATTGCCATTTTATTTCTTAATACAGAAATCATAGTATTTTCTGAGCAGCTCAGCCATAATGCAGTGGCCTTTTGTAGATGTCTAGCACAACTGGAACCATGCTTGCCTTACAAAAATCAAATTACAGTCCAAAGCCAAGCTACATTGAAGTAACTCATGCTGCAGTCTGTAAGTACCAACATGTACTTATAAACCAGCTTTGTACATGAAACATACATACGTATGCAAGTACTGGGGGTTAAACTCCAATGAATGGCTCTTCATGGACATATGCACAAGGTGGCTTGCTGTCTGCTCCACCAGAACTGGTGCCTGTACCAACTGTGGGCAGTTCAGCTGCATCACTCAAGGAGTTCCTCTTAAAGAGCTGTACTATTGAAAGGTTTTATTCAAGTCAGAAGGAGAAAAACTACCTTTCGTCTAAACGTGCAGTAGCTCTTTCACCGACGCTTCCCTTAGCCTACACATGAAAGCAGACCCAGATCCATACAGGTGTTGGTTATGCTCTTTCTACACTGCTCCCTGGACCTCCCTGCATGAGGTTTGAAACCTCCTGAAAGCAACCGTGTTTAGTCACCTCTATCCAATAGCAGTGCTGGAGACTTCAGCATTTCTAAATGTAAAATGTGGAAAAACAAAAAAAAAAACAGCTTGCAAGGACCCAACGCCTCACTGCAGCTTCTTTTACCTTTTGTTGCAGTGAGTAATACTGACAACTGCAATAAGTCATGAGACACTTCAACATGGTGCAGAGTGTTTCTTATTCTAAGCAACGTCATTGAAACCGGAGGGATTGGTCATGTGAATAACAGCTACAGGGTAAGTATACTGGATTATAACCCACAACCCACTAGACTGCCAGCAGGCAAATACAAACATTGAACAGAATTAGCAGAGACAGGTTCCAGCCTTCTCTAGAAATAATTGCACCTCCTGACTTGATGATAAATCCCAAAGGCTCAGTAAAATGCATGCATCACTACTGAGAAAACAGCAAGAAGAAAATTAATATTAACTGGCTCAGCTCAGAATCACATTAGTTCGTAGTAATTGAGTTGAATTGTTGCAGAAAGGTTATGGATAGTGTCAGCTTTATACCACTACAGGCAAAGCATGTCTCCTGTATGTTTTTTGTTTCAAATCCCTTTACAGTGATCTAAAATGTTGGATCTACAGCTCAATTTTTTCCCCACTTAAAGTCCAAGATGACACTGGTATTCCTTTGCATTCATTTGTTCCTGTAGGATATGGATATCTGATCTTTTTTGGGTATTCCTCTTTGCAGTCCAAAACCACAAAAAGAGTATGGCAGCTAAAATTCATTACTGTGTTTCTGATTCAGCAAGGTACTTAAACACATGCTCATCTTTAAGTACATGAGTAAATCCTTAATGCAATTGTTATTCCTTGCTTGAAATTAAGCAACTGCTGAACTGGGACTTATATGCTTTTGTGTAATATTTTACACACGCTTAGAAATACACATTCAGTAATTACTTAAATTAGCCTTTTCTCATGGCTTGTACAAAGCTGGCCTGGAGCTCTGCCTGTAAAGGGCTGATATAGCCACTTTCACTACTTCTAAAATTTACAGCACTGTGCAGTGATACACACAACTCTTAACTCAACATATATATTTTTCATTTTCCACGGGATGTACAAACTGCAAGACTAACAATTTAACATACCTCATGTTTAGGAAGTGAGATAAATAATACTTTATGCTAGATCCCAGAGTTCTCTCCAGCATCTCCAGTTTTGAGGCAGAGTAGATACAAAAAGACTAAAGAGAGATTTCACCTGTCACCTCACCCACCAAGAAAGTGAGGAAGGACCATGGAGATGACAGCAGTTATGGCAACTTATTGCTCAGTTCTTGGAGAATGTTTCCAACCAATACTATTGAACAGTTTTCTGATTAATTGGAACAATGTGTCATGGTCTTGATACTATCTTGATGAAGCCAATACAAAGTAAAGGACGTCACACAAATCTTTCTGTAAATAAAATTCCTAGTGCATCCCCTCATTGCTTTCATAAAATAGATAAAACGCTATAAACCATGACACTGTTTTAACCAAAGTTGGTAAACGTGAGTTTGATGCTATGGAGATGTAATGGACTTCCACGTGAATGACAGTGCTGTCCTTTCATAGCATTTTTTTTTTTTCCAGTGAGAAAAAAAATGTCTACTAGTAATGATTGTGAAGGTGTTAAAAACAAACAACAACATTCTGATGAAGTGTTTGTTTTAAACTGAAAAGTCTGATTTTGAGTAAAACAGAATGGCTAATGTCCATGTATGCTCTGTATGAGTTGTATTCAAATTATACAAAAACCTGGTTTGCAAGGAAGTCTAACATCCCCAAAATCCTTCAGTACTCTATCCATATGCTTTTCTAGGAAATTCTGTAGTCATTCCAAGTGTTAAGAAGGAAAAGTTTCTAAGAAGTCAAAAGACCGGGAAATCTCACATTTAATTTACACACTACACACTGTTTGGTAAATAGCAGCTATTGTTTAGAGTAGAATGCAGTCACCATTCATTATATTTTGACTCTACATTCTTCACTGGGAATTCAGGAAGTGGTTCAGACTAAAATATTCCCTTATGTTATTTGACCTGTAAAAACTTGGAGACAGGCCAGATTCTGCAGTTCTTAGACAACACTCCCATTGATTGTAAGATTGGGCCTTAGCCTTGACTGGCTTGTACCACTGCGCTGCTCAACTCAGTGCAGGGTCTGTCACTTGATGCACAGGGAGGTGTCCACCAGAAACTTGAAACCAGGATAGTTTGATTTGACTGGCACTGTTATCTACCTGCCTAGAGAGACAGCAGGCATTTTCTGAGCACAGCTTGTACAAAATAATATGTCAGAAACAAAAATGGACATCGTAGGATCTCTTTTTTTTTTTTTTTTTTTCCTTCAGTATTATTCCTTCCTGTTGCTTCTTTTGCTCTAAAATCATTATTGAGTTGAATGTGACCAGTAGCTTTCCAATGCATCACTTGACAGAACACTTTCAAAACAAGATTCTCAGAGTTATTGATTAGGTTCATTCTTGTTGATCTAAGATAGAAGTATCCTGTGGGTATATGTTTCAGTGTCTTGAATTTTTAGGCCCTAAAGCTCTTGAAAATTAAGGCAAACTCCCAGATTTAAGGAGATAGTTCTCCTTATGATTTCTCTTTGGCCTTAAGATTCCATTAAAAATTCTTGCTAAATTTTAGGGAACTTAGTTTAATTCTCATCACAGCACTTGAGAGGGGGAGGAAGAAACATGAACATTACTTCAGAGTCATACTCCAGCTGTCATCACCCTATAGTTTGAAAACACTATTTGACACAAAAGGTTAAAAATACATAGGCTTATGCCATACCCTGCAAGAGGGCATTCCTCTTGTCCACCCATGTTCCCCTTTATTATCTTCCTTAATCTCCTTGATGCAGCACTTCTCAGAAGACTATGACATAGCCACAATATCTGTCTTTCACTACCAGCTACCCTGATCATGCATGCTTTTTTATCTGATCACCCTGGCTCACATCAAAATAGAGTCCACAGAGGCTACACTCCAAAATACACCACCAGTAATAACCTGCACAACACGTACTATGTATAGTAGTATGAAGAGAATGAAACGTTAGTTTGTATATGTGAAAGAGGGAACCTAAGCAATTTAGGAATATGAATTTCATTGTAAGTGAAAGGAGCAGCATTCCTAAAACACCTGACTCAGAAAAACATCTCTTTGCAGGTAAGAACAATCTGGTTTGGTTCTAACCAATGCCTGATATTTTTAGGCCACTGCACTTTAATATTAGTGCTTAGCATTTATCTTTTAGAATTTAATCTATCAGATAGGAAATGCTTGGTTTGGCAAAGGCAGTAAGATTACTCAGTGCCAGCTCACTGGCTATGTTTCCACAGATTTTAAGACATTCTTTGTTCAACTTCACGGTTTTTTTAATAGCAAGTAAATGCATGAAGGTTTCTCCACCATTATACTATGCAACGGAGCCAGGTAAGGGACTTCCAGTCTTTGTGTAGCCTTTTTCCTTGGCAACTGCTCTCACTTGTCAGGAATGCTCTTTGTCTCTCTTCCAGGAGGAGGTTTGCCTTATAGCACCCTGTGACTCAGAGCACGTTCCCTTCTGAAAATGGAAAGGAAAATGGAGTTCCCTTCCTTGCTATCAGCAGCAAATTTGGCAAAAGGCAGGCTAGATTCCCTCCTCCTTTTTTATAGTAAGCTTTGAATGATCTTGTGGAATTCTGTAAATATTTTATTACATACTTTACAGGTGGAGCATTTTATATCTAGCAGTCTTTCGGGGAGTGTATTCACTTAGTTTAGTTTCTCTTGCACCCAGTTCAGCTGTAACTGCTTCCATCTGTTCAAGCCTGTGTACAGTTCACTAATTGTCAATCCCTTAGGTAGGCCTTGCTGTTTCTATAGGTTTATAGTTAATCATTAGATTCAGGAAAAATAAACTTCTTTGACATTACCTATAAGAGTTTCTAAGAATTAAGAGAAAAAAAAAAGATCCTCATTCTCTAATTGCTCTTGCCATTGCTAAAAAGCGTTCCATCAGCAATTTACTAGCAAATGCTTATTGATAGAACTGTTTGGAAGAAACATACCAACAGAACTCCAAGAAAACCTGGATTAAGCTATCATTACTGCAAACATTTTAAGGAAAGATTAACTTTTCAGCAAAATAAGGTTGAAAAAAATTTCCTGAAAATATTCTTTGCCTGTGAGTTCTATTCATATTTATCTGAATAGATTTCTCATGGTCACAGGTTCACAAAATAAAACATATCCTTTCAGTAACAAACTATATTTTTTATCATCTTCCAATGATACCTCTGCCATGATTTTTCAAAAAACCCAAAACCCTGGCTCTACATGCTGGAAGTCTCCCAGGGCAGATACAAGAAATCTAGTTTAAGTGTCTCACAAACAGTGTCAGCACACACAATGTATAAAAGAAGAGATATTCACATCTCCCCACCCCCAAAAAAACCCCCAAAATATAGTCCATGTACTTTGTTTTTCTTCAAGACGCTTTCATAATCTATCATTATTGCTACATTGCTAAATAGCAGGTATTTTTTTTTCCCCCCAGAAGATAAATAGCACGCTCAACTCTCTATGGTAATTTACATCCACAACATACTACCTCAAAACACAAGTGTACCAGCAAAACCTTTAGACAATTAAGTGTAAATATTTTCCTCTTTAAAATTAATTTCTCAAAATACCCCTTTTCATCTCATTAAAACCAAGAAATTATAAAAGAAAGGGTTTTTAAGCAGCGTAAATTGAAAATACTTATCTGTTTTTACTTTTTAACCTGTGAGATAATTAATGTTCTTCATAAGTTTTGAAAAGGAAATTTGCAAAACAAACAGACCGAGAAAACAATTATCATAAGGAGTGTTTATAGGTTTGCAGTTTTGCAGGCAGGGTGGTATGAGGTGTGGTTTATTTGTTTGCTTCTTTTTCAGATTTTAATTTTTCTAAATGAGAAAATTTGTTCTTCTCTAAGTAAAAATACATCATATTCAGTCATTAGCCAAACATACAATACTCCTGTCCATGGCTTAAGATATCATAAAGTCTGATTATCTTCCCAAAAAAGCTCTTTAAACAGAATTGTGAAATATAAGAATTATTTATGCGTTTCAAGAAGTTGAAACATTTATGACACCTCAGTTATAGGCTGCCCTTAGCATGAATATAAAAAAAAAAAAAAAAAGAAAGAAAATACAAAAGGAGCAAATTATTAGGTGGATATTCTGCCAGCGTAGATATGGGGAAAGTCTTGTACCAGGGGTTGGCATAGGGTGCATATGGTACAAAGAGCTGCCAAAACAGAGCTCAGGATTTGAGCCAGCAAATAAGACTTCAAAAGGAGGGGGGGAAAGCCAAACCAAGCAAAAAACACAGCAAAGGATGAACTTCCAAATGGAAGAAGTGACAAATGTCCACATTTTTTCCACAGGTTAACAAGTAAGTAATGTTACAGCATAAGAGTAACAACTGAAGCACAGAACCAAACTGAAGCAAAGAGCACTTTTCTTTTGTCTTACATAAATGTGGCTTAAAATAATCCAGAGAATAATTTGAAGAGTACTGCTGAGCCTAAGATCTTGCATAGTAAGACTGAGCTTGAAACAAACAAAACACAACAAAACACTGCAGCCAAGATACAACTTTAGGTTATTTATTCTTTTCATTAGAGTTGCATAAAAACCTAAGCTGTGCAACAATATACGAATTTTATCTTTATCAGTTAATGTATAGGCATTACTCTGTACTCACAGAAGGAAGTGATTGAAAAATTCACCTTGATCTAGGTTCTCCTCAGCCTTTAACTACTCCTCTACATATGATGAAATCAGTGGTATTAAACTACCATCATGGGTGTATGGCACAAATAATACAGCCAACATAATTTTCACATATAGATAGGATATTTTACATATAAATATACACTCCCAAATTCAGAGCTCAAAATAACAGAGAAAAAAACTTGCTGCTTCTAAAAAAATCCCTGTCACTCCTCTGTTTTCTAAATTTACCTAAGACTTTCAATTACAACCACAAATCATTGATTTCTAAAACAATCAAAGGAAAGTCCAGTGGAACTTGAAATAGGTGTTTGATGCCCAACACTAGGACCTATTTTAAATTTTTTCATCTACGCTAAGAAACTTTTTTCAAAAAAAATATAGCTCCAGACTCATTAGAGACCTGGGAATGGAATAAAAAGGCTGTGACAGGTACAGCTGAATGCATAAGTGTAAATTCATTTCTTCATGTGAATTATAATCATTGTGTGCAAATGTAATCATTTTCAATGGAAAATAATCTGTTCTCATGAGACAAAAATTCTGATTTTCTATGAGATAATTACAGTTTTGGACTTTTTCTTTTATGGAATTCCTTTTAAAAGCTGCTGATTATAATATGAAGAGCAGCAGCTGGTGAGTATCTTATTTGATTTACAAGTCAAGCAAAATCTACATAAAATCTTTGCATACAAGACCACAATTTCCAGAGGAGGATGAAGTCCTGCCTGCTGTCTATCTCTGCAGTGCAACTGATTTCAGTGGAAGTCCTTGCTCTGCTGTGTCTGTACATAGAGCCAAAATTCCCAAATGATTTGATGGACATTATTACTAAATGCTACCTGCAAAGTAATTACACAGATACATTTGCATATATTAATTTCTTCAATATTTTATTGGGGTTTTTTGAAAAATGTGTATTTAATATCTATGCTTCTTATGCTTGCTACAGAAAATTACCAATAATATTTGCAAGAGAATAGGAAAGAAATATGCAAAAACTTGTTGAGAATAAATACTGAGTTTTACTATTTCATATGCAGCCTTCCAGCACAAAGCAGCCAATTTGTAAATAAGACATTCTTTGTTTCAGGCGCATGAAAGGCTTTCAATTTTTTCATTAGAACAGTCTGAAGCTCTGATTTACATTATAGGGAAGAGACTTTTAAAGTCACCTCTATACAAATCCAAATAAAAGAAAAAAGAAAAAAGTCACAGCCTCTAGATTTCACCTCAAGTGAAGTCAGTGATTGCTTCTGGCTTCAAAATTGAGTAAGGCAAATAACCCACCTCAGTTTTATTCTAGTTCCCTGATCAGCTCTTCCTTCCAAGTACCTATGTGATGCTGTTTACCCTACAGCACTGTTTCTTCCTATAGGCAAGCAAAAAATGCTGGCTTGGTTGTTCCCATGGGCAGATCATATGTGCAGTGGATTCAATTCAAATCGATGAAGTCATTAGGATCAGGCCCTCAAGGTGCCTCTTCAGGGACATGATGTGCCCAAAGCATATCTGAAACATTATCTTCAACACATGAAGCTTGCTATGTTCTCTCCTTGGGTTTATTAGACGCCCTGGCAACTTTACCAATTCTATCTGACTTCTGTGCTTACAACTGGGACTCAATTTTCCAGGGCCTATTGAACACAAAGAGTCCCTTTAAAGGTTTTGTGTAAAGGCTGTTGTCACTGGATCGCCAGCTATGGGCTTGATCTTTGTCCTCTGAATCGCAATGACAGTAGGATCAGGCCCCAAATGAGACAGTGTCTCTGACTCAAGTCAGACTGTACTGTTAAAATTCCCATAACTTAAACACAGCCTTTCTATTTCTTTGTATGCAATTCTCAAGACTTCTCAGTAGCAGCAGGCAAGAAAATTCCAATAATGCCAGAGGGATCTTTACGTGCCTTAAGTAGAAGAGAATCCATGGGAATTCTCAGAAGCTTTTTTTCTCTTGCTCCCTGAAATTATTTTCTATGCTAAAAGCATAACTGAAGAGAAAAAAGCAGATGACATCAGCTACCAAGACGGGAAATATCAAAAAGAAATGACACACTGTGGAACAGAAAGATACTTCATTGCATCAAACACAAGGGTGAGGTCAGAGCACTGTACTCGATTCCCAGGTTGGACATAGATTTCCTGTATGACTTTAAGCAAATAAAATCTCCCCTGTAACCTTTCACTACTTCATAGGAAGTCTGCAGGATAAAACTGAATGCTAGCTCAGAGGTGTTTCATGGAGGACAGAAAGAAAGGCTACAGAAATATCTACATAGTTACAAGGCAAAAACATGAGAAAAATATGTGTGAAAACATATGAGTAGTCAGAAATAATTACTCCTCTGGAAATGAAAGAAAGTACAGACTGCTTTGCCTGGAGATGTAAGGCTCACCTGCACTCTACTTGAAAAGTCATTGCAGGACTTAGCAGAGTGCACTTAAATTATTGAGCTGTCACAAGAAAAGCTTTCCTTTATTCTAATGGGATGCATTGAAAACACAACCTTGTTTTAAATGCATTAGGAGAAATGGGTCAAATGGTACCATGTGCACCTACAGTAGGGATTTTCCCATTCTCAGTTAAAGACACCTGACAACCTTAATTTAAGCAGCAAACCAAAAAGTAAGTTATTCTCTTCCTTTCTCCCTCCTCCCCCCTCTGAAAAACCAGATAAAACAAACCACTTCCCATCACAAGTGGCTTGCTTGAACATCTGAAATGACAGGCTGCAGCCAGTAGGTCTTAACAGCCAAAGCTCTATCAGAAGGGTATGATTACACACCAGACCACCTTCTAGACCCTTTCTCATGGGCGCTGTGAATCCATAATTCTGGGATTTCAAGGAAACTTCTACTAACCCCTGGCTCACTGGGATTGAATCCCACCTTCAAATATAACAGGGCAATTCATTAATGTGCTGTGCATCTCATCAGGATGATCTGTTGCAGCTCAGCATTGATCTTGAAAACGATGCTGGAAAACCAGTCATTTTGGTACATGAGTAACCCTAAAGACAAGGGGAAATCCTGGTTTGTGACCCAGAGTTTTCTGTTCTTGCTTTATATATATTCTTTCTTGGCTGCTGACATGAGACTGTATGAAAGCTGGGCCCCCAAGAGTGCATTTTATATGACTTCCTACAGCACAGAGCAACTTCCCATTACATATTTTTGAATGAATAAACCATCCTGCTCTATACATTAAAATTCCTCCACCTAAGGTAAATGAGACTGTGACAATTAACCAAAGTCACAAAACCCCTAATAAATCATTATATAAAGGATTTACAATTTCTGTTTCAATGACTTAGAAAAGGCAAGGATAACTTTTCTGGTGAGCACCGTAAGAGAAATTTTAAAAGGCCACAAAATACAATTTAGATAGATATTAAATTTGATTATTAAAAAATTCCAAACACAAAATAAAAAGGGCAAGGAACAGAATATGCACATAAACTCTGTAGATAAGGAAACGCCAATGTGATGGAATTTCTCAATCTGGATTCAGACATTAATGGAGTCAGTACCAAGGTACATTGAGGTGGACAAGAGAGAGTAAGGTCCTAGAGACATATATATATACACACACACAATTAAAATATTCCCTACTGATTTTTATGATCCAATACTCTTATTCTGGGGGGAAAAAAACCCTAAACAACAAAGTGTCTATCATTACAACAGCTAATTTTCCTTACATAACACACACAGTATCACACTCATTACCAGATCCCTCTGCAGAAAGAGCAACAAAAGAGGGAACTGGAAAGGATGTACCCCTCTTTCATGTCCTCCCCTCCCAGTGGTCACTCTGGCTGGTTGGTTGCTCCCCTCCCACATCCCTTGTTATCCAGGTTGCTCTCTGCCTTGGGAATAATTTGGCGCCTATACTGGGCACTGCACTAGCTGTCATCCCCCAGCCCCATGCACATCAGGCTCTATCACCAGACCTCTCTGTGAGTCCAAGGAAGGGAGGACAGTACCAAACAGGCAGCCTGAGTGCTTTCCAAAAAGGAGTGTCTCATGCACGTGAGAAAACATCTTCCTGAGTTCATTCCAACAGTACATGGAGATGTTCACAGAATCAGGGCTTGTAGCCACAGTTACACCATCAGAAGAGCTTGTCTGTGTTTCAAAATCCAAACCAAGAACAAAACTAAGAGTGCAGTACCAAGTAGCTCTTATTATTAGAAAGACTACCAAAATGTTTCTTATCTAGTTTATACAAAAACCTGGCCAATTATTGTTGCTAGTGCCTTGGACACTGAGGCACACACTTGGACACTGTAACCCACAAAGATGTAGAATGCTGGCTGTCCCTGGCATTACCTAAAGGAGAAGACTTTCAATAATGTACCGTGTAAGGCAGTAAGAAAATTAACATAGGGCTAGACAGCATGAGACTATTTAGTTTAGATAGTTTTCATATTTATTTTCTAGACAACTGCTCTGCAACTTCAAGATTTTTGTTTGACTCCTATACATTATTATGCAGGAAGTCATAATTTTAAAATTCCAAAGATAAAAGGTAGGATTTTGCTGAGGGGGAGGGGAAGGTGGATTCAGATACCATGGCTTCAAAAGTCCCAGGCATAAATTGTGTAATTTAAATCTCCTAAATCTGTGAGTGAAGCCACACTTTATGTTTACAGCTGTTGTTCAGAGCACAGAAAACTTTTGGCCTGTGATAGAACAGCATCTTTTTTCTTTAGTCTTGCCTAAAATTTATTATTCATGGACCGTGGTTCTTTCCCTTAAGACTTCTTGGCTAGAAAGTTCTGCATTTCATGCATCAATCTTGTCTGGATTACCAAAGAAAACACTTAGCATTAAAACAATATCTCTCTATTTACATATACAATGATGGAAAAGAAACTCTCCAGATGAATGTGACTGTTAAGCTGCTTCATACTCCTGCTTAAAAAAAAAAAAAAAAATCTGAAGAAAATGTTATCTGATTCATGAAGAAAACCTGGAGGAAAACTGCACCATATCCTATGACTCTGTGTTTTCTTCCCCACCTTTTTTGGTCAGCAATGAACAGCTGTCCATTGTCTAAAATAGCAACTCCTTTTTCAGGTTTTTTCACGTCAAAAGGAAGCCATCTTATCCATCCAGTTTCTAACCCTAGAGATACGTAAACACTCATTTCCTAGTGTCAGCCTTTACACATCTCAGCTCGGTGAACCCTGGCATCTAAAGGCCAGAACAAGACCTTCACAGGATTCTTTCTCACCTCTTATCAAGTATCATAGTTGCCTGTAACTCACCTTTCCCTTTAAGATCTCTTGACAAACCCCCCACTTGCTACATTCTCTCAAGCCTGACTAAGCCAGAGTTGCTGATGTAAAGGGTGGAGATGGCAGTTATTTTGTGATACCTTATCAGTGGGCTGATACCAATGTCTCAAAAAAAAAGCTTCTTAATAGCAAGGGAACTTTGCAACCTTCTCATGGTACCAGCAGTTCACATCAGTTTTTAGTACAGTGTGGCATAAATTCCTTCCACTCCTTTTTATTTTAATACTATATTCTAGTTTTTAGTGGCCTTTTTATGGTTTCCATTCCTGAAGCTGCATAATCTACAGAGCACAGTGCACTGCTCCTGCTTCCCTACCTCAGCTAGAGGAAAATCACTATTCAAAATACAATGTAATCTTTTATTTATGGGTTTCTGTATTTTGAACTGAGATTTTGAAGCCTGTCAAATTTTAAATCCAAATGGCTCTCTTGGTTCCAAGCCAAGACCTTTTACTGATAAAGTAAAGCGAGGAAACTTCTGTAAAAGTGGAAATGTCTACAAAGAATTCAGCAGTGGCCCTCAGTGATAACAGAGGCTTGATGGGCAGTAACTGAACCATTCTCCTAAAGAAAAATACTTGCAGCTTGTTTTTTCACCACTGCAAAAGCTTTTTTTTTTTTTTTCTGAGAGGGAATTTTCTTATACTAGCAATACAAAAGGGGAATAGGTCTGACTTCCTGTTCAGTTTTAATTTAAACTCAAGAAAACCTGTTGAAAGGAATAGACATTGTGTTTATACCCATGCTAGTCAGAAGAGAAGCAAATATTCAAGTGTCCTTGGAATTTGGAAATACAGACACAGGCTTAGTCTGTTGGAAAGCACATGCTAAAATCTTCATTAATCTAATTATGAGCCAAATCCTGGCAAAAAGCTTTACTTCCCCACAGGAACTCTTACAGTGTGGATATCACTCACGGTAGCAATAGCTATTACAAGCTAGATTCCAGCCCTCTTTCCCACACTGATCATGCTAACACATGGATAATCTGTTTACTTAAACAGAAATCCTTGGAGAATCTGGTGCTACTTGAGCTACACAGACCTGCCACTGCAATGGTTCACTTAAGAAGGTAAGAGTCTCCTGAATTTCCTTTCTGTGCATGCTGAGCCAGACCCTGCCACTCCCATATTACCTCAAAAAACAGTCCATATGCTCATTATAACACCAACATATCTTCATTTACACTAAGAATTGAAGTGGTAAGGCTTTAATTATTCAGTGTAACCTTCCCTGTGGCAACTTTCACAATAGTTAATCCTGCACTTTTCACACAGTTGCCTTGAGTGAAATCCTGGTCATTGCAGACAACAAGCTTTTTATTTCTTTTATTTTGCTTTAGATTCTTTCTTCTATGTAGGAGATGAGGTCAGAAACTGATAAGTTGTCTTATTTCTTTCTCTAATGTTCTTGTATCTCTGAACTGGCTGCAGGTGACAGCAATGAGACAAAACAAATTTGCACCAGCTCTCAGAAAATGAGCCCCAAAATCCTTACAGACCATCCCTCCCTACACTGCAGTAGATTGTGCAAAGCTTTAGTATTTTTCCTAATCAGTTGCACACTCTGTATCACATACAAAGAGCCATTTATGTAACTTTTCTAATCAGCCAATTATCTTCCCATCTGAGTTTTTCCATGAAGAGCTATTTCTTCTTTTACAAAATTAATATTTTCCTTTTATGACCTGCAGAGACTCCATGACTTGTCTTAATTCTAGAATTTGATTCAGCCAGATTTCTTCAAGGTTAGTTCATAGCAGCTTTAATAAGCATGAAATTAACATAAAAATTACTGAGGAGGTACTTGTTGCTTTTATTCAGTATGTGTAAAACAAAACTTCCTGCTTCTCTAATGGATTTTTTATTTTGTGTATAGATAATCAACAGGATTGTGCAAGACAGGAGAAAGAAAACAGCTACTAATTATGTTTTCTTCCTCATGTTTTTAAATTCCGAAATAGAGAGGGTCCCAGGAAAGTATCCCACCACAGGCATCTTTCCTTTGCCCAGTGAACCCCTTACTCAGCAAATCACCATAGGTTTCACTGACCTTAGTAATATTATAAGGGTCATATTTTCCCATGGATGAATTGTTCTGAAACAATTTCTCCAGTGTGTTAGGCACACTGGCTGTTCTTTGGCATCAGGCATGCGTATCCTCTTGGTTTCTTTTTTCTCTTCAACAAACATGTTTATTGTGACTACCACTAAGGAAATCTCCCTCCTTTGAAACTTTAGTGTTCTAACATTTCTCCCTTTCCTCATTCTATATAAAAAGGTGTTAATGAACTATACTGTCTGTATCGTAGTAGAAATCCCCCTTCTCCAACTTCTAGATGCAACTGTAACTGAACAACTAGTACAAGGTATTTCACTTTTCAACAGCACTGGTATGATGGGCACAGAAAAAAGTCATTAATGATCTCAGTGTTAATAGTTTATATAGAATGAAACAACCAAGCTCAAAACAGAGGGGCTGTTAATTTCCTCACACAAGACAAACCTTTAACAGTGAATCCAGAATGCATCATAATTCAGATGTGAAGTTCAAGCCACAAACATAAAACTATCTATAGGTCATCAAACCCTGGTCAATGGCAAGGACTGAACCTGAAGCAGTTTCAAACAGGACAGGCCTTCTCCCGGAATTTGGCTTTCTGTAAGGTTGTCATCTAATCATAATAATTTGCACTTTGGGATAGGTCCAAGTGGGCAGGGGGAAAAGAAAACATTTATTATCAAAAACCTTCATTACCTTGGGTTAAAAAAATAACTACCCTTTGTTAAACTAGGTACAGAAAGGGGTAAATAACAGGTGACATAAAGCCATTATGTGCCTTAATGAAGCTGTCAGTCACATAACCTATCAAATGTATATTCAAACACCTACTTAGGTAAAACAACAATTTACATTACCGTATTGGAAACTGATACAAAATACAGCAAAAGTCTCAATTTACAGACTCATTTGCCATCTTGGTTTACAGCCAGTGGACTCACTGTGAAAAAAAGAGCATCAACTCATTTTACAAAGGAATTCTAGTGAACATTTCCAATGCCTACACTTCTTTGCACACTATCTTATGAAAACACAGTACTTTTATTTTTTTTTTTTTAGTTGTACCAGAAGTGATTTATCAACATCAGAGAATTGACTTTGTGAAGGTAACTGCAGCTGTCTCCCTATTTTGTACAGTCAGTGCTTCTTTCAGAACTTCTGGTTGCGTTGAAGACGACTTTATGAAGAGCAAGAGACTTCACACTATTTGCATTAAGCTTTACTAAAGCAAGTACCCTGCACTTTTTTAATTGTGTCAAAGCAGCAAAAACCTTAGTATGGAACATTATGAAAGAGTATTTATTACCTTCAAGAAAATAATACACAGGAAGGTATTGAGAACTGAAGCCTAGAAAACAAGAATGGATTTATTTGCAGACAGCGAAATGATGAGGAAACTTTTAGGAAAAAACTAAATACATGGAAACCAAAAATAATTTGCCTTGGATACAACAAAATAATTGGCATTTCAGTTCAAGTAATAATAAAGTCATATTAATAGAGCTGTAGATTCTCAGTATCGGAGCATTTTCTTGAATTTCATACATTTTTTTATATTCCTTGGGATTTGGCAATTCAGCTAGAAAAAGATTATGGGTTTTCTTAGGACTGGTCAAGCAATTTACAGAATCCTGCCCAACTATGGGGTTTTGCACCAGGTGTGAGAAGTGAGGAAAAAAAAAAAAGCCATTATGACAACTAAATGAGTAAGAAACTTGCTGACTCACTACCAAAGGACACTGTGGAATTAATCATCCCTACTTCTTCCCCAGATGTCAGAAAATTAGTTTGCTGTAATATTTTTGGAGTATTTGTAATACCTAGAAACTAGAAAATAAATGAGCTGAAAAAGAGACCTTGACTGGAAAAGTTTGGAAACTGTTTCTACCAAAGATCAAAATCATTTTTTATAAACAGCTCTGAACTTCCTCTGTTTTTCTTTTTTTTCTGTGCAGCTGCTGTTACTTGAAAATATCTTCACTCTGCATCTATTGGGAAGTGCAGTATTTGCACAATAATAGCAAGAAGTCCATATCAGAGGCACCTTTGTCACTGGCCTGGCTTCTTCTGACTTCAGTGGAGTGCTGAGAGAAATATCCTCCCAATCTAACCCTCCATTTTGCCCAAGAGCTTGCTGAAGCCAAAACCAACCCCAGTAGTATGTGAACTGCAAAAGCACCTCGAGAAAGAGGGGAAAAAAATAATGCACGTTTTGCAACACTAGTCAGAGAAAAGTTGCTTCAAACTCAAGATCTGCCTACTTATCTCTACTTATGTTTCTAATTCAACAAAAACACGTGTGCTCTCAAATGTGTGTGCAGCTTCAGTGACTACACATACTTAAAGCTCAGTTCAGATATTTTGCTAGATCAATTCATATAATTAAAATAGCAGAATACCCCATGTTATTTAGTGCCTGTTAAAATATAATTGTGTATTTAGATGGATGTCAAACTAATTTCTACAGCATTACTCAAAGAACAGAAGTGACTATGGTGGACAGTAGTGTGCATTTGCAACATGCTTAAAGATTGAAAACAGTTTATTTATCTTCTATTTCATGACATTGGTTAGCCTAGTTTTCTTACATACGTCAACACTGGAAACAAGAACTGGCCCCATTTGATAGAATGTATTAAAAAGGGCAATTGGACATTATCATCACTACTCTCCTGTCACAAAACAGAAAATTATTCTGCCAGTGGATATGAATTTATTTAGAACAACTTGGAACCTATTTCCATCACCGTTTGATTTAGTACTCCTAAAAAAATTCCAATAACAAAATCCTCTACACAGGCTGTCTGAATACATTCCAGTATTTGTATGTCAAGTATTGTTTAAATGTAATTATTAAATTTGGGTTTGTATTTTTACAGCCTTTTTAATGCATCAGAAAAACATGAGGGTGAAATTAACACAAGTTTTGGTCTTCTGATGGGATTCAGCTCCTAAAAGGCATATATTTCACTGGTGATTCTTCATCCACACATGTAGTCTCCAAAGTATAAACAACACCCATAGAAACAAAGAAAAACATTGAGAGACTTGAACAATAGACATTCAAGTTCATGACACATTAAGGTTCCTGTGAATGTGAAATGATTTGTTTGCATCATACATTCTCTCTTTGAAATAATTTTTATATGTGACTCAGAAGTCTGGTCCAAATCCCAGCAACATTCATGGGAAGATTCCCACTACCTCACTGAGCTTTGAAGCAGGCTCTGAAGTACATCCATACTGTTTTCAACACACAGACATTTGCTCAAGCATGGAATGACAACGCTCTTTACAAGTTTAACCAGAAATTGTATACTGGTATTGTTGCATTCTTTGAATTTGTACCTCCATTCCTCCTTTTAAAATCCTGTTGACCAGGTGAGCTTGAGAGGATGGAGTGAAGTCTATGTAAGTAGCACTGAGAGTCAGAAGGAAAACCAGGTCCTAATTTCAGCTGAGCCACTAATTCACTGCAGGACCCTGCACAAATCTTTATATAGTCATAGAATGGTTGAGGTTGGAAGGGACCTTAAACATCATCAGGTTCCAACCTCCCTGCCATGAGCAGGGACACCTCACACTAGACCAGGCTGCACAAAGCCTCATCCAACCTGGCCTTGAACACCTCCAGGGAGGGGACATCAACAACCTCCCTAGGCAACCTATTCCAGTGTCTTACTACCTTCATAGTGAAGAATTTCTTCCTGATGTCTAACCTAAATCTCCTTTCTTTCAGCTCAAAACCTTTACCCCCCCTTCTCCTGTCACTGTCCTCTCTGGTGAAAAGCCCCTCCCCAGCTTTCCTGTAGGCCCCTTCAGGTACTGGAAGGCTGCTGAAGGTTCTGCCTGCTGTCTTCTCTTCTCCAGGATGAACAGCCCCAACCCACTCAGCACATCTCTCTAGCAGAGGTGCTCCAGCCCTTTGATCATCTTCCTCGCCCTTCTCTGGACCCCCTCCAACAGCTCCATGTCTTTTCTGTGCTGAGGGCTCCAGACCTGTACACAGTACTCAAGTGCAGTCTCATCAGAGCAGAGTAGAGGGGCAGAATCACCTCCCTGGCCCTGCTGGCCACAATTCTTTTGATGCAGCCCAGGATGCAGTTGACTCTCTGGGCTCCAGCACACACTGGCAGCTCATGTCGAGCTTCTCATCTACTGCCACCCCAAGTCCTTTTCCTCAGAACTGCTCTCTAGCCATTCTCCCCCAAGCCTGTATTTGTTCCTGGGGTTGTACCACCTGGGTGCAGGACCTTGCTCTTGGCCTTGTTGAACTTCATGAGGTTGGCACTGACCTACCTCTCCAGCCTATCAAGGTCCCTCTGGATGTCCTTCCTTCCCTCTAGGGCATCTACTCCACACAGCTTGGTATCGTCATCAAACTTGCTGAGGATACACTCAATCCTACTGTCCATGTCTCCAACAAAGTTGTTAAACAGCACTGGTCCTAATGCTGACCCCTAATTTCCCTCTCTGAGGAACAGTAACACACACACACACACACGTAAGACATCACTAAAACCAAACGCTGCATCTGACCAACAGTACTCAAATACTGTGCCAGAAAGAATAAAACAAAAGATGCTATCATAAAAAGAAAAGCCAGGAAGTCATGCCTGTAGCTTTCAGGTTGTTCTTTCAACCTCTTCTCCTTCCAATTCCTTTTACTTCTGCATATGTACATGTATAAAAGCATACACACAAAATAAATTATTTAGTAAATAAAGAGATCAAATCTGCTTTTTCCCAGACATTTAGAAAATTATGCTCTTGCCATATTTTCTACATCTGCTTCCTCAGTGTTTTACTGTGATGACCTAGTCAGGATTCAGATCTTTTTCCCAGGCTTGACTAAAGCAGCTGGCAGAGACACATGACCAGAGTAAAAGTGGAGAACTTCAAAGTAAAGAAAAGTATGTTTTGAGAAAATGCAAAGTGATTTAGTGACAGTTCACAGTATTTCCTTCAGGCTAGAACTCTCGTCTTACTTCACAAAAGCTTCAAGTAGCCTCAAGACTTATGAAAATAAATAAGACCAAACAATCTATAAGATGCCTCTTTGCACCTCTCAGATTAAGTGACTTGAGCCTCCCTTTAGGCCAACTGCACATTACTGCTGAGGAACTGATTTATAAGGGACCCTCCACAGGTACCTGACAGCTGTATAAATGATGGAGATAAAACCACAATGCACCAACACAGATTGAAAATCATTTAAGCAGCAGAGGCTTTTTAAATTCAAGACAGAATAATTCAAATATCTACTAGGCAGAATCCTTCATTTGCTTTAGAGTACCTTTACTGTAAGAACCTAAACTTTGTAATTCCTTTATTTTTTATTCAAAGAGTTCCAGGTCCAAAGAAATAGCTGTTGTATAAATAAATTGCTGAATGAAACAAAATCCAGTGAGTGAATGCTAGGCTGAAGCTTAATTTTTCAAGTAAATCTTGCTTGCACTGCATAAGTTTTTATTACATAAAGTTGCAGTCATCCAAAGATCACTGAAGTCAGTAGAGGGACTTCCACTCAATCTCCTGTTGGGCTCTGTCAGAGTACAAAAACATGGGAAGTCATACAAACTTGGTCTCGTGAGCAAATGAAGGGAATTAATTTCAAGTTGATAGCCAACCGTCACCAGTCATTTCTCCCACTGATATTAAGAGGGGCCTTTATCTTCTATGGTAATTGTGGGATTTTTATCACACTCAAGAGCCAAATCCACACTGGAGAACTGAAAATGTAGGCACATTATTTTCCTGTATTAACATGTGCTCAGCTCACATTTTTGTTTTCACACACAATGATCTTTATAAACAGCAACAGATATTTGCTTTCAAATAAAGTCTTCTAAACTAATTTCAAACCATGAAAAAAACAAAGCTGAGCAGCTCTCCAAAGTAGCACACGCATATTCAAAATGCGTAACCAGTCTTATGATATACCTCCAAGTTTCATGAAAGGAGATACATGTGGCTGCATGGTTTTTTGTCATCTACCTCTTCCCATCATGGAGCTAAGTGTCACAGTCCAGCTTGGCAGCAATAATCATACTCTGCTTATGTATTTCACACACAATTACAAGCACACAGATGGTTTTATATCTGCAGGGGTATGACATATTTGAGGTAGAACTTTAGCACACAGAACATTAATACAGAGTTGCTGAGGATGTACCCTAAGCTTGCCTGAGGAAATCTTCATGATCCTTGGCCTTATCCTATCCTCTGAGCATTAAGTCACCCTTGTCAGTGATGCATGGGGAAACCAGTGATTCATTTTTGAGGGGCTAGTTAGAGAGGTAATATTTTCCAGTTGCCATGTCGGCGAGCTTCTGGTATTTAGCTGTGAGCAAATAACATTTTTACTATATAAAAAAGGTTTGATGAGGTAATATAAAACATTACAGTGGCGCCCAATAGAGTCTCCCAGGTCACTAATATGCAATTTAAAGTGTTCCGAAATAACAAACAGACTCTATATACAATAGATTCTAATAGCTGTTAAAAATGCCCTCATCATGAAGTTAATTTGAAAGAATCTAGCACTAATAGTAACTTTAAGTCCTAGGAATACTTTTCTTAAATTAACAGAGTCACAGCCAAATACAACAGGCAATGCACTCACTTCTAAGATATCTTTTTTTATTTTATTTTTTTCCTAATAGTCAGAAAAAACTTCTTTACTGTGAGAGTGACAGAGCACTGGAACAGGCTGCCCAGAGAGGTTGTGGAGTCTTCTTCTCTGGAGACATACAAAACCCACCTGGACAAGTTCCTCTGTGATGTGCTCTAGGTGATCCTGCTCTGGCAGGGGGGTTGGACTAGGTGATCTTTTGAGGTCCCTTCCAACCCCTAGGATTCTGTGATTCTGTAATATTCTGTAATAGTAGTATTGCAGAGAATATAAGTTCAGCAACTCTTCCTCCACTGTACCGAGAGCAGAGACGCCAGGTCCTGCCTGGAGCAAAAGCCATCACCCAAGGAGCATCCACCTCTGGGGATGGCAGCTGCAGCAACTTCACTCAGCGCTGTTCAGGCTTGTTGGGACAGTGAGCAGGATAGCAAGGAGCTCCCTATCTGCACGCAAGGCCAGCACTGCTTCTCTGCAGGCTGCCTCCTGCACAGGTATGAATATTATGACAGATTACAAAACATTGTGGTGGTGATGGTGTTGTTTCAGCATTTTGATCCATTTGCTAAAATGTCTTGCACACTCAAAAGTTAGCTGTCAAGTCACAGGCAATAAGGCTCTTCTATATTCAGGAAAGAAAAACAGGTGTCTCCAAAAGGCTACAAAGGTGGAAATCCTTCTCGAGTGACCATAAAGAAAGCCTAGACAATTTAGACTAGATATCTAGTTTTTAAATTTCTACACTTAGGTGAATAAGAGCAGCATTCCAGGTCTTTAATGCTAAGAAGCTATTTATGTTTTTCTACCAGGAGACAAAGTCTAACTGGAATTTCTGAAATTCAGTACTTGATCAGTATTAATCAAGACTGTACAATTCTTCTTACAATTATATGAGCAAAGTATCCTGTATTCTTCCCCTTTCAATTTCTGAATCTTTTATATTGACCTACATCATGTTTTGCAATTTTCCCTGAAAACCAGTATTTTTGTTTAAGACTTAACTGCAAGTTGATATTAGCAAAATTCCAGGATCTGGAGTTTTAAATAAATCCAGACTTCACAATATCAGTAATAACAAGTTAGAGACATCTTGTAAGAGTCAGAGCACAGAAATCTGGACTATGACACTGACACAGCTATTGCTTCATTTGAGAAAAAGCTGTAGGCAGCATGCTGTACCATTTGTGGTCCTTTGTAACATTTCTCTTCCTTATTCTGTGATTGAAAAGAGTACACTGGATAGAGCTAACTTCTGTTCCTTACTATTCTGAAATACCTCCAGAAATTAGGTTATTGTATTTATTACATTTTTGAAAACCTAGCAGAGTAAGTGAAACATAAATGACTAGTGCTATTTTTTCTATATGTTTTATCCTAAGATGGATATTTTACATAACTGATTTTTGTTATAATATTAACAAAAAAATGTATTCTGCAATACACAAGCCGTAACTATTCAAAATTTCCTGCTGCTCCACATCAAAAAATGCTGAAATAACTGCATTCTCATAACCAGTCTCGAAGCACTGCAAGGATACCCCTTTGCTTTCTTCCCAAATTATACTGAGCATTTTTTCAACTTTCTTAAATCTCAGTTGTCCAAACTTATTCAGTTTCCTCCACATTATTTATGCAGCAAAAATGCTCTCTATGTCCTATATTTCTAATTTCATGATGTCCCATATGTTTCATTATGCTTGCGCTATCACCAAATGCATATATGTATGCACATACATTCTCCATGTTTCTAGAGTCAAGTGTTCTCCAAGGCACCTTCGGAGTATAAACCAAAGTTGTAATTTTAAACAAGTGGAATATCCCCGATTTAGTAAGGGAAGAATGGGGTGTTAGTCCTCAAATTGCTGTTGCCTTTTAACCACGAAACACACACCACAAATGTTACTTGCAGTGGACTAAGAAAGAATTCCTTTAATAAAATTTAATGAGTGTAATGTTTCTATGTTTTATAGGGCACAGGGTGTGAAAAACAGCTCAGTTTTAGCCCTGATGACATTTTCATATAGGTGAAAGTAAAAATAGGGAGAGATTTGACATCTTGACATAAAGGGGGCACAGTATTATGTTGCAATGGTACTGTGCATAAGTTTGGAGTGAAAGCATAACATCTGATTCTATTTCTAGACACATATGGCTATACAAAGAAATTTGGGCATGTTTTCTCTTTACAGCTAATAGAAAATACAGCGAGTTGAGCATGATGAGGGTAGAAGATTTTGAGTTGGGAAAAAATGGAAGTTATCCCAAAAAAATGAAGATCACAACATTCTTCCACATAGTCCTAGAAGCTACCAGCCTAGATTCCATGATCCCAGTCTGTTCTGTTACATGTTTAAGGTCAGAATATTTCTTAAATCCCTAGTATTAAAGTAGTAATACAGTGGTATAGAACTGATCACTAAAGTGACAGGATAATGCAGTAACATTATTGTAGCATCTGAGATGTAAATTGTATCTGTAAAGCAGTATCAAAGCATACCTTTTAAAAGCTCACAAAATTTAAAAATCCATCCAAATTACTTTGTTTTCAAATTCTTCTAACTGACAATATTACAAAATGAAACAAGTATATCAAAACTATGCCTGGGTAGTTTCTTGTCCAAATGTCTGTCAAAACCACCACATTTCCATTAAAAAAGTTTTAGTAGTTTCACTTATTTCCAGACAACTCTAGTACATAGCTTTATGGTCAGCTCTACATTTAGTTAAAAAATTTACCATTTATCAGTTGCAACAATTTTATTCCTGCTTCCCTGTACCCACTTACAAGCTTGATTCAGGAAGCATCTCAGCACGTACTTACATTTAACCTCAAGAATAATCTCGTCCCTCCCTGGCAATACCTTCAGCAAAAGCTTGAAGACAAACATTGTTTCATTCTAAACAAAGGAGTAGATTTTTTCACTTAAAATTTTATAGGACCTAAATTCACAGAGCTTTTAAGAAAACAACAACAACAACCAAAAAAACACACAAAAGAAAACATACAAACAAAAACAACAACAACAAAAATCTCACACAACTCACAAAAACCTGTTGAGGTCAAAATAGAAAATAGTGAAGTCTCTAATTTCTAATTATTAGTTCAAAACTGAAGAGGGGTTTTATCTCCACCACATACCAATGGAAAACTTGCACATGCTCTACCACAGGTCAGCTCCGCTCTCAGAATTTCAGCCACTGTATTCTCACCTTAAATGGCCCCTATAATACACTAGGAAAACACAGCACGACAGTTTGCTCCCATCAGTAGCCAACCAAGTTGAGCTATTTTTATCTACTTCCCTGATTCCCAATGAATGTTTTCACCATGGAGGACCACCATGTATTCACAGCTATGATATTTTATCAATTAGAATGAATCTCTTCTCCAGCCTCTGGATGATGCAGCTCCAGCAGAGCAGCTAACCTCCCACTGGGAAGTTTTTTTTTATTTCTTCTTTTTTAGTTGGTAGTGGTTGGTTTGTTTAAATACAATTTTGCCTTGCCTGAGATCTTTTTTTTTTCTTTAGCCACTGTAAAAAGGCTTGTTGCCCTCTATAGAAAAATTAATTAATTAATGAAATGAAGCACCCTCTCATCACAGTATGAGAAGAGTTTCTAACACTATCCAAAACATGATGTCAAGCTTACTTGCTGACACATGCAGAGCATACACTTTCATACTTGTCTGATTTCAAGGACTGACCTGTTACCAACAAAAGACCACCAGCTCACACCAGGACATTAGGAATCACACCAACAGAAGGATTCTTTTGAGATCTTTGGCAATTATTTGATTCATTTGAGCATCTAGCTACAAGCCCTTAGATAGGGGTAGCAAAATCAGGCATATAAAAGATAGTCCAGAAGGCTTCACCCAAGACTTACGGAAGCACATAGGAATGTTTCCATAGATTTCAAAGTGTTTCAGATCTGCCCTGGGAAGTGTTGCTCCAGCAGATATTTATGACAGATATATTGGGTCTGTTTATATAGAATCACAGAGGGCAGAATGTAAACAGTACAAGAACTGGGGTATTTTGCAATTGTGCAATATTTTCTGTCATGTCTTTGACTTGAATCATAAAGCTTTATTACCCTAGCTTTTTTTTTCCACCAGATTGGAAGAATGTAGAGCTAGAGATAACCTTCTCTGGATTTTGCAATGTCTGCATTTTCTCAAACATGCTTCAAAATTTACATGTCATTAGCAGCAGCGGAGCAAATTCAAGAAATATTTTTGCCCTTACACAGTACTTGGAAAAAAGGATTGTTTTTTTAAAAGTAGTTAACTTGTTGCTACATCAGCATTTTAGAAAGACTCTTCCAGTCTATTTGGGTTTTTATACTACCATTGCTATGATTCTTCAAAAAATACATGAAGCGACATTGCCTGACAAGCATATCTCAAATTCTATCTTTTGCCTTTCTCATTTTCTATGGGAACAATGTTGTGCCTGAAACTAGTCTGGCCCAGTTTTATTTAAATTCTGAAGTGCATACACAATGTGATTCCATATAAAAGAACATAAGACTTTTTAAACAGGAATAAAAGAGAAAAAAGACAGCTTTGCACTCATATCAGAAAGAAACTTACAATGGACCAATTTCTTGAGGGCTTCCATTCCCAAGGTAGACTGTGCCAATTCCAAGGTAATGATGCTCATATCAATGTATCTAGTTACACACATTGTCATTTTTGAAAAGTAGCATTAGCACAGAAAGAGCCAGATTAAGCAATAACTATTGCAGAATAGGTACTATTTTTACTTTGTTCCATTTGCTCCATTTCAACCACTGGCCTGCATTAATGTACTATTTCTGAAGTCTATATACAAACGTCAGGTTTGGAACTAGATCCAGTAGGATTCATTATAAAGACTCCAGAGTATTTAAGGTTTGGCTCTGTCTATTCACTACTGTGATAGCACAGATGAACCTGAACCTTAACACTCAATCAGTGGGAAACTAATTCAGATTCAGCATTTGAGACTAGAATTATCACATGGATCAAAATAAAACAGAAGTGTTTAAAATATGAAAACAACTATAAAACCAGGAATACACCTAAGAATTCAGGATCCTTGGTCTCCCCTCCATCTATCTTGCTAGTCATTCAGTCAGTTCTTTCTTAGCACTTCTTCCCAATTGGACCAATAAAGGATTTTTTTCTGGCTGACTGAGAAGAGGAGAAGCATTTCTGCTTGGCACCCTTGGCCTTATCAATGGCTGGCAAACACACATCAGGTCTGTGGAAAGACCAAGCAGAGCCGCATAAAGCCCCCTGTCTGGAGATATTGGTGAGCTCAGCTACAATAACATAATTTCAATGTTGATATGAAGCATTAAAACATTTTAAGTGATCACAAAGGAATCTCATGAGATTGCAATAACAAATTGAAGAATAGGGCTCTTTTGATCAAGATGTGATATGTAGTTGCAGAAAAGTGTTGTGGAATAGTGTAGGAAGACATTAGAATGTACTCTTATGAAGATACTGTTGTAAATCTTACCACCTTTTTTGTTGTTCATTCTTTCAAAAAATCCAACAAAAAGCAAATATGCATATTTTTCTTTCTAGAATTAGTAAAATACAGTTTTGTTGTTGGAGGTTTTTTTTCAACAAATAAAGTTTTAATGAAAAAAGGAAAGTTTTTCTCAACACAATGTCAGCATTTTAATAGAAAATTGAGAGATAAAATCCATTCCAGTTCTAGGAATTAACAAATTCAGTCAATAGAAAACTAGCATAATAAAAGGAAGATGTGCTTAGGAAACAGATTCCAGCTTATCTACTAAAAGGTTCCAAACCTTAGAAAGTTCTGTATTTCACAATAATCCTAAGGTATCGATACACTTTCTGTGACCTTAAGCAATGGAAACGAGTTACTTAATTTGAGGGAAAGTGGTGTTGAAAAACTAACCTCCAGCTGTGAAATGTGAAAATAAACAGGCATGAATTTGATACTTGTTACCTTTTCATGTTTCTGACTATGACAGTGACACTCAAAGACTGTAATATTGCCAGTCAGTATTAGAAAGAAAGAAAGAAAGATAGCAGGAGTCATAAAAAAGAAGCAAATTAATTTCCCATTGCCCCTTCACTGATCAAAGGTAATTCCTAAAACTACAGTTATTTCCCATGTGACTACTCTAGCAACTATTGGATTTATTATTTGTTCTAATTATGTTTTATTATGCCTTTGTGGCTTTATGTCATTTTTATGGCATATCTTAAAGCACCTTGAGACATGTGCAAGGTGATCTATAAATCAGTTAGTAGCAGCTTTTGTGGTAATAGTATTATTTTGATGGGGCTGTTGATGAATCTGTAAATTTTTAAAACTATCTTTAAAAGCTTGATGTTTGTCTCTGGTAACTACATGTTTTCATGCTGGTTCCTGCTTAATGACAGATTCTCCTAAATTCTCTCTAGAGGCTGAATATTTTAGAGCACACTCATGAGTCAGAATTTCCTGGAACCAAAATACACTGAATTTATCTTAAAACTATGCAACATGAGCATTACAGAAAAAGCCCCATCATTTTAATGAAAGAGAAGCCCTTGAAGGTGTCCATAAATAAACAGCAAGCAGTTGTTCAAAATACTCTTCACTGTTTTGTTTGCACTGCCTTCATTTTCCCCAAATTTCAGCCAGGCTGCAGATTTCCCAAAGTGATAAAATATTTTTCTTCTGCTAAGCACTTGTTGTTCTCCAAACACCAGACAGTTTACAGGGAAGTAGATGATGAACATAAGTTGTTTTACTTCTCTTGGAATACTCTGTCTTAAAGGATTCTTTTCTCCCGCTCATCCATGAAAAGTTAATGTATTTTCTTAATATCTATTGTACATACTTGTAAAAAAATAACCATTAGGAGGTAGTAAATACCTCAGTACTTTCATGCAACACTATATATGAATTCTAGTATTGCTAGTAAGTCTTTTTGAGCCACAAAACTTCACTATACAGTTCTATAAATACCCCTCAATATCACACTTGAAACAAACAAAATGCTACCTGGGGCTTGCTCTCTTCCACAGGACAATAATAACAAGTACAGCAAAGTGATGATTAATTGAGCCCAAATTAAATTCACATTCTCAACTTCAAGCTAACAGCAAAAGTTGCTGTACAAAGCACTATATACAGCAATGTCTGTTCCTTCCATGTAGACAAAGACAGTAATTCACTTGAAGATTTGCTGATGTCACAAGTGCATATGATGTCACTGAGACCTTTTTTGTGAATGTGGCTTTGTATTCTACCTACTGTCAAGTTCATAATAAATGTAGAAACTGTATCTCTGCAACTATAATTAACTCTTAAGTTTCTCAAATGCAGTTATGAGAAAACATCCCAAAGTGTAAATGAGGTTCAACAAATCTATGAGAGATTCCAACATTGCAATTAATAAAAATGCAGAGATTATAAAACAGAAGAAAAGCTGTTTCTTTGGGTTTGTGCACATCCATCCTTGACTACCATAGAATAATCCATGGGAAGACATGGGTCTTATCTACAACAGGATATGCTTTCATTAGTTTTAAATAAGAAAAGACAACTTGGTTTCCAAAAGATCTTCCTCTCTAAGTAATCATCAGCTGCACTGCCACTAGTTCAGACAAACTCAGTTCCACAACAAGCTGGTGAAGGGAAGCAAGTAAACATGTCTGTAAGATGATCCTTTTTTACAGATACCATCTTTTGATAGACAAACTACTGCAAATTTCAACATCTAAAAAGTCAGAATTTAAGGGCAAGTTCACAGTTAGAAACCAAACAGGATAGGCTTTTTGGTCTTGAGATCCTTCTAGTATTTATATACTGAAGAAATAGGAAGAAAGTTACAACAACAAAAAATCCTCTAAAAAGTTTAGACAAAATGAACCAAAGTAGTAAAATTTTATGTTTTTCTGTGAAAATATGGTCTAAATAACTTCTTGTGAAAAGAAGTTTTAAAATAAAGTTTCCTTTATTTTCTAGCAGAAAAATCTAGACTATAGGGGTGGGAAAGGATCACCACACTACCTCTTCATCTTGCATTTAAAAAATCTCAAAATAAAAAAGGGAAAAAATAAGTTTTTCATGAATGGAAGACACAGTTTTCAATTTAATCTTCCATCCACTTGCAAAAACATCTTACCTTTCAATGATTTTCATAAACATGTTGCTCTGTTTTTCAACTAGCACTCAAGTAGAATGATTGTACAGCAGAAAATGCACTGCAATAAGAACAAAGTCAAAGTGAAGTTTTGCATCCACTTCCCTTAACCTTGGTAACAACTGTATTAGCAGGCCTTAGCAAGCTAATAGGCCTTAGCAAGCTCCTCTTGTTTGGCCTTTGTCAAACTTTGCTTAGCCTCAGTAATCTAAATGTGGCTCACTGAGGACTGTAGAAGCTGTGGAACCTCGTGAAACCATGCAGGCAGCTTATGCAATGATTTTCAGTATTGGTATATATTTTCTACAATAATCTAAGTTGTTCTCCTTCAAACAAAATGAAACCAGACAGGCTTCCACTCATTCCAATGTTTTAGTTTTCCAAGCTGTTACCTCCCAATCTGTGGAAAAACAGTTTGAAAATTGTGCAGAAAGGGATTTCTGACTGTTCTTTAACTTTCAATGTCCTCAGGTCCTATCAGTTAAAGAGTTGCTCTGTATGCTCTTCCGCATGTGTACAGGGACCACTCCTGGAATCAAGGGATGCATCAAAATATCCAAAATCAGCTTTCTGACACTATGTAGTCTATCATTCATACTGAAGAGTTACAAACACTTCAAGACAAGTGCTGGTCAGGATCAGAACTAGCCTGCAGGAGCTGAGCTCTTGCTCAGGTTCCTCAATGCCAAACTCAGCTGTCCACACTGAAAGTGCTCCAGGCCACACAGGACCTGGCTGAACCTCTGAGCACATATGGAGAAAGCAGCATTAGGATGATTATTTTGTTTTAGCTGTTTAGGGGTTTTTAGCAAGCTCTACCAATACTGCTTTCTTTGTAAATGTTTTCCAGTGATACTGGCTGCTTCCCAGATTCCAGTGAGGATGCCTCTAAAGTCAGCTGCAGCCTATGAAGTGTGCTGCAAGTATCCTATTGCAGAATTTTAAATGCCTACTAACTAAATGCAGTTGTCTTATTTGTGAAAGGTGGTGCCAGAAGTATTATTACATTTCAGATTCTTTTCCCTGGATAATGGTGGAAAATTCTGTTTTAAATCCATCCAACACAGCAGTTAGACATAGGAATGTCCGGGTTTTTGTTGTGTGTTTTTTTAATTCTGACAGTTACATTCCTTTACTTTCACCTTTGCCTTTTTAAAACATGTAACAAAAATCACATTATTAGTCTCATACCTAAAAACTCAGAATTTTTGTTATGCATACTGATGATGTTTGCCAGAGTAATTGAATACATGCACAATAGCATGCGTGTGATGAATGCTAAAAACTCACCCTGTCTGATGGGTATTTTGGTCTATTACTACTGTCATTGACAACAGGCAGCAAAAAGTGATGGAAGTAACTTTCTGCTTTAAAACCTTCCAGTAACTAATTTTCAGATTATAAAAATATTAAAATTAATCAGAAAAACCTCATCTTGAGGAGTTAAAAGGCAAAACATCATAAAGAAATTACTTTCTCTAAAAAAACAGTAAGAAACAGCTAGACAAGTATGTGTAACATTAATCCAATGCCAATGTGTATTGTATATTAGCTTGGAAGGGCTGTCTCTTCACCACAGTTCAGGAATGTACTCTATTCTTCACAGAAATATCTTATTCTTTTAGATATTCACCTACTTCTGGCACCATGTGAAGCTGGTTAACCAAGTCCTGTTTTCTCCAATATTGTTTATTTGCTTGCTAAGTGCTTAGTATATGAAAGGTAGAAGAGCTCGCTCTGTATGCTATTAATAATACTGAGAACTGTTAGTACAGGTCCAAAATAATTTAGACTTTCTCCCATTTGAAGCCACAAGATAATAAGAGAAGGCTCCAAGAGAGGTGTGGATCACCCACAAAAGGTCTGAAGAGCAACATGTATTTTTACTGGAAGTCTGCTAACTTGCCAAAACCTTTGGAACGTCATGACACCAATCTGGCAAAGTGGTATCTCTCTCTGCTTTATTGAAAACATCTTAGACAGCATAATGAAAGAACACACTTAATTCTCATGGTTTTAAGCTTGTCTTCCTGCTGGCCTGCACTCCGTCAGAAGAGTGAAGATTAGGAAATTCAACAGAGCTTGACAGATTTAATTTGACAAAAATACAAGAGAGCAAGAAGGAAGAAAATTTGAAAAAAAATTATGTAGAAGTCTGGGATGAGATTTTCCCCTCCAGTGATGTATTTATATCCCCTAAACAAGGATTGAATCCAAAGTCAACTGAAATCAATGGGGAGACTTTTATTGACTTCAGTGAGTGTTGGATCAGACCCTAAAAGCACAACTTCCAAAAGTACGAGAAGTATTTTGGGACATGTTGTACCAGAAATCATCACCAAGAATGTGAAAGAATAACCCAGCTGTAATTAGGGTGGCTCATTGGTGACCAGAAAAAACAGCACTTCTAGCAGATACTAGTTGCAGAAGATGGGACAAAGTTTGGCACTCATTCAAATGTTCAGACAGTTGACATTCTCATTTTGGTGGAGCTTTGTCTCTCAGGCTTTCAGCATGATGATCAGAAATGTCTCTATGTCACTGAAAGATGAGGTTCATCAGACCTGTGAATATCTACACAGTAGAGGTATGACTTGATTAACTTGACCTTACCTAAATACCCGTTGCAAACTTCTGTACTGCAGTAATAAAGGACAAAATGTGACTATACATGCCAGAATCTGTTAAAATGTTCCTGCCTCATTCTGCAATGTGAGTCAATAAATGGGAAATATGTGAGGTGACAGAAATGCATTTTCATTGTAAAATTAAAATAAAATTACAGTAAGCAAAATGGATTATTCTTCCAGAGCTCCCACAATTAAAAGTCTCAAATAAGGAATATTTACAGGTAATAGGCAAATATTTCAACTATCAGGAATTTCTATGTCTGCCAAGGTAGCTGAAAACAATGCATGTTTTCACAGATTTAGGCAGTAACTAAAACAACCAAGTTCAGAATTTTGGCTGTGTTCTTCAGGAACGATGGTTCTCCAAAGACTCTTACAACAAACATCTGAATATCTAAGTTTCAAGGGTTTTATTTCACATGAAGCAACAAGCCTCTCAAGGGCACTGTCCACACTAAGCATGGGTTTTCCTTTCCTGCTAATCACAGTCTTATATTCCACTCATCAGCAAGAGTTAACAAGACCTTTAGAAAACTTGCCAGAAACCTGTTAACCTGGCAAGCATTCAGGTTTGAAATGATCTTTAATGGTTTCTTCCAACCCAAAATACTTTAATTTTATATTTCCATCTACTTGCAAACCAAGCAGGCCTGCTTTGCTGGACTTCTAGACCTGTTCTCCACTGAACACCAGAAATTAAGCATTAAGCATCCATCACAGAGCTGCAGTAAATAATGTTCCTAAAGGAAGATGCTTAATGTCATAAGCAGCAAAACCTTGCAGGAGATAGTGGCTTTGAAAAGTGTTCAGGCATCCTGGCTAGAAAAAGGGGGAAACGTCTGCCATCACAACTTCCATCAGGTGCTCAGGACAGTTCCTCTGCTACACTGCTATGAAGATCACTTGCACTGTCTTTAGGTGATCTTACAAGATAACAGCTTAATTAGAAAAAAAAGCAGTGAAGTGCAGTAAGAGGAGTATAAAGGCTCAGTGGAGATGCTTGTCAGCAGGATCAATGGCTGCCTGCTGGTTCAGCTAGCACAGAAAAGATAACATCTACATGTCATGAACTAAGAACTGCCTGTCTTCAGATATTATTACATCACCTGCCCACTGAAGGAGAACACAGACCTCTGCACAGTTTTTGACTGTATGAGGAATATTCTGTATTGCACTCCAACATTTCTAAAACATCACAAAAAACAGATTTACCTCAATCTCCATTTAATGTTCCTTTAGGAAATGTTGATATTTTTCCAAATCATTTTACACACTTTTTTTAATTGTAATATTTTAGCAAATGAGAAATACTTCTATTGCAATGATCAGACAAAAACCTGATTAGGAAAGACAGGGTGGGGTGGGATCAACAATAAAGTGAGTGGGGTTTTTTTTCTATGAAGAACTGTTCTAATTTTTTTTTAATGGAATATCATTTGTAGAGATGTATTCACCTGTTCACAACCACAGAAAACTTCTGCAAAGACTGTTACATAGCAGGAATCAAATGAGAATAATGGAAGAAAGTTTCATTACCTTTTGTATAAATCTGTACACTTTTATGAAATTCTGATGGCATTTTCAATATACTGATTTCCAAAATCTGTTTCCAACTATGCTTAAGATCATACAAGTTAACTTACACTACAATAGCTGTTTGAAGAAAAATTTGGATTCTGAACATTATTAAATACTTCTTCACTTTTCGTTTATTTTTAGATTTTGCATTTTGGAGGCAAACTGCAGGTGATAGGGGGCTAAAAGAAGAGAAAGAGCCTTTTCAGAGGTGTTTCTCTTCTACAACATTGCTATGATTTTTGAAACACTGCATTTCTGATTAAATTCAGAATGTTAAACAATGAACACCAGCTGGAGACAAGATTGAAAGAATTATGAATTATAAATCATCAGTACTTTGATATAACCTGTCTGCTTTAAGCACGGGCTTTGTGCCTTATGCATCAGGCTTCTAGAAAAAGTAAAGCCCAAAATTACAGCAATACAGGTAGAAAATATGAAGGACCATTCTATACAGCTGAATTAAATACAGATCACATGTTTTACTATGATAAAAAAATAGATTAAATTTCATAAGCACACAGTGCTCTGGAGCCAAATTCTTTTAGGAATATATTCTTCCTTAGGGTGTGTACTAAAGTCTCCTGAAATTCAAAAGATGCTTTCTTTTAACTATATAAAATACTGGTGCCTTTTCAGGTTACAAAACAATCTATACCAGAAAGATCTACAATAGTCTTGCTCCTCTAATGTTATTGGTAGGTCTGTTGTTTTACAAAGTTCTGTCAGCCTAACCAGTATTACAAATTCTGGCTAATACAGTATTGTGTTGTGTTAGTAATTACCAGAATATATTGTTAGAATATAGCTGGAAGCAGAGGAGACTGGAAAGTCTATTGTCTCTGTGGTTGGATCACAAGGTATGGAAGTTTTTTTGCATGAATTTTCTCAGTGAGGTTGATGCCAAAGGGAACCTTTGGATCTTCAGGTGTCTTTGGAGTGTGGGATGAAATAGAAGTGGAATGCTATATAAGGTAAGGCAGAAAAAAATCAGCAAGGATCCAGGCTTTTTTTCAATTGAATGTTGTAATATTACCAACTCAGAAATTGTCTTTCCTAGCAATCAAAATAGAGGCAGCAAAACATAGAACCACTTGAGAAAATAAAAGAACTACAGAAAGCAATCTTGACAGAAAATTACCAACAATATCCAGAAATAATTAGTCTATGGGTAAATAAAATATTTTACCTACCATTTTACCTATCTCAGTTGGGATAGAGTAGACATTGTTTCTTGCAGCTGCAGGTAACAACCAAGTAGTTAATATCTGCAGCTAATATCAATCAACATCACACAGCAAATCACTGGGGCAGTGATACCCACACTAGAAAGCAATCAGTGTATGATAGGCAACTGCTCTGATCCAAGAATGTGTTTAACACAGAATTAGTCAAAACATCATAGTAAGACCATCCAGGCATTCTGCATTTCAACTCTGAGAACTTCATATCTTGGAGTTCAAGTTAACATAGGTGCAGTCTAACTCAACAAGTCCAGTTATTTAACAGAAGGTCATAGCAGTGTAAATATCACCCTCAAGGTCCTTGATGAAAATAAAAGTAGTAACTAAAATGCTAATCGTCATTTATATAAGACTTCTCTCATCTTTTTCTCCTATCCACAAATGTCCATGTACTCCATAAAAAAATAGCCAATTATCCCTCTATAACCATGACTGCAGAGGCTGAATTGGGCACCTGACAGTTGGGTTCCTCTGTTTTCTACACTGTGGAGCATGAATGCTCACTTACCCTCCCTTCCAGACATCCCCCAGCCCCTGCCACAAAGGAGAGACTGAAAAAATAAACCAAATTTGGTTGGCTGATAAAACACACAAATGCATTCATGTCTAAATAGAAAATGGCAACCATGTCTGAAAACTTTAAGTAGCATGCAACACAAATATTGCTGAGTTCATGGGAACTGGGAAACACAAAAGGTAGCCAGATGCTTCAAAGAACCTGAAAAACAACTGTCCCAAGACACCAAGACAGATGGCACAAAAATCTTAAAGCAAGAAGGAAAGAGGCCACTTCTACCTTTCCAGACAAATGTTCTGAATCAGACTGGTCCTTTCAAAATTCTGAATTAACAGTGAAAAAGCTAATTAAGAAGCAGACCAGGTATGACTTTTGCATTTCTAGAATATCTTAAGAAAAATTCATATTCCACTGAGAATTTTTCCATTAAAAAATCAATTTTAAAAGTCAGAAAAATTATGCAACTTTCAAGAAATCACAGGCAATTTTAGAAAGCTAAGCATATCAGACTTTTTCATCTAAGGAGCACCAAACCATCAAATAAATAATATGGAAAAATTAACTGAAAAGAGCTGATGCTGTTTAAGAATGGAAAGTTTCCATAAGAAAGGCATTGGGGGGAAAAAAGAGACCAGTGTAAAAACTCAGATATAATGAGCTAGATCTAACCAGAAACATTCCTAGGAATGGAGTTGTACAACATCTAAATTTGCAGCTAACACAAATTCTGCAAACCTTTACTTTCTAATATAATGAAGTTCTCTTAAAAAAAAAAATAATGTAAGTATGAATATGGATTGAACTTGGAATTATAGTTTACTTATATTTTCCAAGGGACTTTGATACAGTTCCTCATAAGAGCCTTCTGAGGAAAATAAATATCCAAGGAGACTATCAGCCTTTTCACACAGACAAAAATGCAACAGAAGAACAGTTATGATGGAAAGCTACTCCTCAGAATTAAAAAAATCTAACTGCAGGATAACTAAGGGTCACTTTAAAATACCAAGAAGTTCTTTTTATTCCACTGATTTTGTACTACAACTTATGGTTCGTAAGTTTACGTAACATAAGTTGGATTTTCATTCTATGCCACAGATAAATTGATTCAAACTAGTATTGTGCAAAGAGCCAGAAATTCCAAGTATAAAAATGGGCACAGGAAGACAAATTCAATTCAAAAATTAAATACTGGATAGGTAGGTGGACATACTTATGGGGACATTCTTAGCTTACCTTTTGTGGATACTTTCCTATCTCTAACTCAGTATAGACTCAGGAAAACTATAATTTTGTTTTGAAGTTGAATCACTTTCAGGGACAAGAAAATTAAGCCCGCCATGGGTTTGAATTATAGGAAAAATAAAGTCTCTGAGCTCAAACTCATTTTTGTCATTCTGATAAATATTTTAAGTCACCCTGCAGAAAACCTCAAAATCCACAAGTTTTGCCCATCTCTTGCAATGGACCAGTGTCCCAGGATATACTTAGGAGGAGGCTGTCCTCAGCTGCCATGTCACATCTATGGGGTGAGATGTCTCAGAATCTTTGAATCCTTCAAATCCCCTGCAGACAACATGCCTGGACAAGCTCATGGAGCCAGCTGTGTTCCAGGTATATCAATTGCTTCTTTGCCATCTTAACACCTGCAATCATATATTTTGGATTTGAGTTGTCTCCCCTTGTCCTTCACACCCACTGAACATATGTAGGAATGGGAAAAGACACTGTGAACCCTTGGACATTCAAGTGGATGGATGTAACTCAGTCATCTTGTTGCTCAGATTGCAACACATGTACAAGCTGGACAGCTAACATTCTTACACTGTCTGGACTCCTTTTTCAAAGTCTTATCAAAGATATTCTATGTGCAAACCCTAGGCACTCAGAAGATCATATTATGCAGACATCTGCCAGTACACAGATGCCAATGAGATAATTGAGTTCTGCCATTAAGAAGGGTTGCCTACTGTAGTCTGACACTCAAAAAAAATTTTTTTCTACATTTTGACAAAGTTTTTAAAACGTGACCTGGCATGTACTGTTAAAATAAACCAGTCTAAAACTGAGGGTGCTGTGATGTCTCACAGGTCAGCTTTGATGAGATCCAAAGGATCCAAATGGATAATATGCAAATGCTCATAACAGCTTGTTACCCCTGACTAATTAAATCAAACAGTCAGATGCCTGGGTGTAGGAGCCATCAACATGCAGGGATCCACACACATTTATACCTATTGAAGATGTGCCACATTCCAATGAACACTTTCACACAACACGGCATGGCTGTGTTGTTTCCCTCCACAGGTTTAATGGAACTTGCACATGTTCAACAAAACTTTTTCAAATTCTTTCTTCTCCAATTCTTCCATCTGATTCAGCTCACACTCCCTGGGGAGAAATACATATTTGTCTCATTTGCTTCATCTAACATTGAAAATTATATACTGCCTGTTGTCTGATACATATGTTCAGATAATGCTTTTTGGTTTGAGGAGGGTGGAAGAGAAGAGTTTTTTATTTTGAGAGTTTCTATTCACATAAAAAGCTTTGGCTGCTGTTGAGATAGTTTCCTAGTGCCCAGCTTCTTTTTTTTCTTATGAATATTTGGCTTTATCTGAATTATTCACTGTATTTTCAGACTGCTTACTCAGGTTCAAAGAAAGACTCTCTGTTTATGGCTATGTGTGCATTCCTCTTTGGAACAAAGAGGTTGGTGTGCTTATTACACGCTTCAGTGGGGGAAGATTCTGTGCAATTACTTTTCACATATGGTAACAAAGATTTTTCACAATTGCAGAAGAGGAAGATTTGCAGGTTTATGTTCCAATACTTTGCTCAAAACAGCAGCTAGAAATATCAAGGGGCATAATCTTGTCATGTAAGCGAAAAAATTTTGCTTACAGAGGATTTACTAGAAGATCACTGCCACAAAAAAGGAGTATGTATGTTGTGTGATGCAGCTTCAGCTATTTAAGATTAGCAGAATAATTGCTGCCTCAGATAACACTGGCAAATACACCTAAATTGGTGTCAGTAGCATTCTTTGCTGCCTGGATTTCTTACAGCCTTAATCCTGTGATGCCTCTTGTGGTGGACAAAAAAAAAGAAGACAGTCCTAAGAGACATCTGCTGATGGGTGGCATTGCAGGACTGTTGCTCAATTAAGCATGGGTGACAGCGCCAGACCTAGTTTTAACTGGTATCACTGCACCATTAGCACAGTGATATCTCTCATTAATAAAAGGTGGGGACCTTAAATGTGAGAAGAGTGTGCTTAACACCATTATCCTGGTTAAGATACCTTAAAGACCATGAATAAGTATGTGGAAATGCCTTTCCTTGAAAGACACAAAAATTATACAGTGATCAGAAGTCCTGAATCATCTTTTATCTCAAAGGCCAGTACATTAGTATCAATACATTTTCCCACACTAACCTGTTATATCACTATAGACAACAAGCTCTGAAACTTTTGTTGTCATAAAATAAATAAAAATCCTTTCTTCTGGAGTATTTGCAATATTAAAAACGCTGATATTCTGGTTATCTTCCCTCCTTGAAGCTAGACCTATATATTTAGTATTAGTATCTTTTTATATGACAGTAGAAAAACTGGGCTGAACACTGAAATGAAAGCATTAAAAATGTTCTGTTCTTAGTATTTTATTTCCTGTTTATGGAGAAGTATGTTGGGAACTTAAAATGAGTCCATAAATTTTTTGATCGGTTTAAATTTACATTTCTAAGTGAAAAAGAAAGCTGATGGAAAATCATTCACAGCTCTCGTCAGGATGCCTTTTTTCTCCCTCCAGTACTTTTTCCCCATTAATATCTGATTGTCAAGCAAAATTTGGAAAAAAGAGGATGGATCTCTTAATTAGTAAGCCCAGAGAACAACAAGGGGTTTTGAATTACTACCCTCAGGCTATTTGGCTTAAAGCATGCAAATAACAGAATCACAGTAATTAGGGATGGAAAGACCTACCAGGTCATGTAGACTCTATGTTAGGGCAGAGGTATTTCCAACAATGTCATTTCTAGGACTTTGCATAAAACATTTGAACTATCTCAGCTTGGAGACTACTGTGTAGGAGCAGCATGTGTAAAGACCACACAGAAGAAGCTGTGAAATCTCAGCAGTTAGGTACATGAACTGAGAGCTGTGAAACCTAAAAAGCAAGGGGAAGTGGATCAATGATGTTATGTCTTGGATACATGGTGGTATCAGCTCCTGATAGGTACCCTTGATGGAGAGAATTCATGGAGGTGGTGTAGGTGAACCACACAGTCTCTGAAAAAGGGAGCAGAAACAGACTATTTCAGCTTTGCAAAGAAAGATACTCCTCATGAGATCCTTCTTACATACAGGGGGTTGTAGGGTTCTGAGAGCCTCTAACAGATACTGAGCAAGATTTTTCAGATGGAAATTTGAACAAGCTCCATCATGTTAAATTCTGCCCCAAAGTATACACAAACAGTATTTCATGAGTGCAGTGAAGACTGAACTCTGTTATATCACCCAACATTTTTTTTCTATTAGCATTACCTCTCCAATACAGCAAGTATTTTACTAAGCTTTCTGAGGGCAGAGAGGAACATTCCTGCTACCAGAAAGGCAGGATGTTCTGGCAGCTTAAATGGTGGAAGAAGCATTCAATAAATGGAAGATTGAATTTATGGGATACTTTTTTACCCCACAAATTCTGCTGGTGAAGCAACAGAAAAGGGATGAAAGGCAAAACAGGAAACACAGGTCACCATATCTTCTGCACCACTCTCTCCTACACAGAACCAGGTCAGTGGCACAGAGCATCAATTATTCCTACCATTGAGCTACAGCTTGTACAAACCTGCTTCAAAATTGTTCAGCATTGTGACTGGTAGAAACAGGAGACACTATTGGCTTCACTGCAACACTCACTTTCTTCCAAGATTGTAATCTTTCCCTGATCCTTATTGCCTCTAGTATATAAACTGATCTGCTGAAGAGATTGAGAGGAGAGGAAAGAAGTTATAAGCAATCCTCCTCGACTGTATCATTAATGAAGGGGTAGGTTTTTCAGAGGCTCATCATCCTGGAGAAAACCAGTTACAGAGGAAACTGTCTCATTGCAAAATAAATTGATTGCTCTGCTCTGGAAACATAATAACTTTTAGCATATCAAAGTTTCCTGCACAACTTGTAGGGTGTTCAGGAAAATGTTCAGCCCTGGTTTTGACAAACTCTCTTCTCTGAATAGCTAGGGAGACTACTAAATTTGAATTAGCAAATGAGGGGAGGAATTGAAAAAGAAAGTTTTTCTTTAGAAGAAGCAAGTCAACTCATCCTCACATCAAGCCATTCAAAGGCAAAAAACCAGAATAACACTAGATTTTAGTTTTGGATATAAACAGTTGTTACAAAAGCTCTGTAAAAATGGTCTTGCAAAACATGATGACTAAGAATCACATTGCTGAGGTACTTTTTTTTTTCAGTTCACAGTGAAAGAAGTAATTGCTCTTTCTCTGTAAAAGCAATTTATGCCAGCTTTTTGAGCCCATTCAGCTCAGCCAGCTCGTGGTTTCAGAAAGGAACCTCCAGCTACTTTCCTTTCTTTCCTGCCTGATCCTAAACTCTTACCTAAACTCTTAAGGTGATGAAAAAAACCCCATCACAAAAACAAACACAAAAAAAACAAACAAAAAACCCACCAGAAAACCGCAACAAAAACCCCCATAGGTAGAAACTAGAGCAGCTCTGCAGGAACATGCATTCAAAAAATAGCTAAGCAAAAGAAAAGTAGTGATGATGGTTTCATGTCCAGCATCTTGTTTAATACAAGGACATATTTAACATGGCTCTGAGCTGAGAATTTTTCCTGGTAACACAAGGTCCTAAATAGATTTCCCATAAATACTTGGAGTGTTTTTAGCATACATGTTAGTGTAAAGCTTTGATCACGTCTACACTCATTTTGACTTTTCTCTTTACTTCAAATCCTCATCATCATGCTGACCACATAATCCTCTGGCTTGTTTGCTCACAGTAAACACACAGCAAACACCAGTAAGAGATCTGTCTATATAAATGTTCTATAGTTACAGCAGAAAAATCCTCAAATGACTCAGTTTATGACATAAAGCCTGGGATATCTTAGACATTCCCAAAAATACTATGATCTTATATAAAAAGAAAACCAGCAGAACACATTTGTTTTACTCAAGTTTGTTATATAAGCAGGCATGACACACTGTTGCCCCTCACATCTGGGCCATGCATCAAGTTCCGAAGAGTAAAACCTCTCTATTTCTTTGTGCAGACACGTATGCCAAAATAACACTGATCTCCTAAATAGGCAAAGAAAGAAGCGTATTTCCCACAAAAGCAAATCACTGCTGTCCGTCTTCGCTTTTATTTAAAGACTTTATCTAGAGGACTGAGATAGCACATATGGCTTTGTTTTGGCCATACAAATACTATAATGAAGGAGAAACCTTTTTTTCGGTGTTTCTGACTGTCTAACTTCAAGGAAGGGAGTTATGTAGGCTTTACTAGTTAAGGGGAAGAGAGTTATGTTGGGAGATGGGGTTGGTATTTCCTTGGTTAAGATGCATGTACAAGAAATCCCTCAAGAGCGTTTACAGCAAAGTGATACAGACTATCTCTTCTTCCTAGAGGAATTTTCTTTAAATCCCACTGCAATTAAAGGTTCATTTCTAAACAAAGACTGGAGACTTCGATTACGGAATAAAGTACCATAGAGGAATAGTCCATTCCTCACCTCAGAAATGCTTCTACACAACCCAGCCACCCATTACTACTGTTTGTTCCTAGTATTGACTTGGATTCCTGTATCTCTGAGGGCACGAGACAAACACATTGCATAGTCCATGCAAAGTCCACAGAGAAAGCAAAAATCTTTCAGCATCACACAATAGCAAGACGCTTGGCCATTGGTGAGGGAGGATGAAAGTGAATGCTTACACTTAATGAACAACCTCTGCTATGTTGGCTTGTTGCCATAAAAAATAACCCATTGCTATCAAAACTCAGTTAAGTCAAACAGTTCATGCTTAATTAAGCCCACTAAGACTTTTCTGTTCAAAGCAGCTGATATTTTCAGCAAGTGAGACTGAAACTTGCCATCTCATAGTATCAAATCTAAACCCTTAAACATGGGTGTCCACGCTGTATGCATTGCTAACATGGAAAAGAGGATGTAGAGCCCACAACTAGAATATTCAGAATATACATCTTCAATTGAAAAGATCAATATTTATGCCTATACTACCAAATAAAGTGGCCTGTGCCTGTTCTCCAGCCCTGAGGACAAATGAATGCACAGTTCATATCCACGTAAACTGAGTATTTTCTCTCTTGACAAAATTATGTCCTCAATCATCCTATCCACTGGGACCATGTCCTGACTGCCCCCTATTTCCAAAACATGCCCAGAAGTCACTTGGGTGACTGTTACTTGCTGCACATCAAAACTGTGCCAGGAATTCTGCTCAACTCTTTATCAGTTAAACAATACAAGCAACCAACACGTGCCTGTACTCAGACTCATGTCCCAGCCTTTTTCAGTTTATTAGGATGATGTGTAGCTCATCCATTTTAATCATAGAATCATTAAAGTTGGAAGGCACATTAAAGATCATCAAGTTCCAACGCCCTGCCATGAGCAGGGAACCCTACCACTAGACCAGGTTGCACAAAACGTCATCCAACCTGAGATCACTAACCAAAGCAAAGAATTTCTTTTCAGCTTAAATGAAGGGTCTCGTATTAGAGGTCATGCAAGCCTGAAGGCAGCAAGAATGGTTCCAATAACTCAAACAAGCATCACACAGCACCAGTTCCCACATACTGACTGATACCCTAACTCAGAGTAGACTTTGTACCCCAAATAGAACCCCAGATCACTAATACAACCTGACTGCCCTGGTGTAGAAACAAGTTCAGAGAGCCTAACTCTGAATCTTGCTTGAAGAGCATGGAGGTGGAGGGAGAAGGACACTGACTGAAAACAATGAATATCATCTCATTTTAGCCATCAAAACCACAAATATGTCTACAGTGTAAATCAGTCAAAGAACAGACAGGGAAGATAAGACCACAGGAAACCATATACCTAAACACACACAGAGAAGCACGCATCTACACACATACACCACTTTATCAGAGCTGCTTGTCTGTAAAAGTAAGAGACATGCAAATAAATAGCAATGCTATTCAAGAGATTTCATTTTCAGACAGAGGTGTGCAAGCCAAGCCTTGACTCGTTTGGGGATAGGGTGTTTCATTGTGGTTTGGAGATGCATCCCAAATGTTTTATTACTCAGAAACTTTGGTTCTGAGTGTATTTTTATAAGGAGTCTGAGAATGAAATATGATTCATATTTACATCTGTTAACAAGTTGGGAAAAAAATGGATGAGTAAACTGCTGCTGAAAGAAATAAAAAAAAAAAACTGGTTTCATTTCCCACAAGACTTTCTAGGTTTGGGCTGCAAATGTTTATGTTACCAGAAACACTGTAAAAGAGGTAAAGGCAAAAGACAGTGGCAAAGTCAGCAGTTATTTGAGTTGTGCATCTGGTCTTCTGGTAATGTTAATTTGGAAAGCACACAAGAAGTGTTGCAAGTCAGTTATGTCAATTAGGGATTTTGATAAAAGCTGTTTAGTCCCATGACGTAATTTGCTCTGGACAGCCAGAGCGCTCTTCCTCTGTAGAAAGAATACATTGTAACATTTTTGTCTGTGTGAATGATGAGTACATATTCTTTTAAATAAGATGTTATGTGTAATCTTTCCATATAAATCTCGGACAGCTGAAGTATAATGGAAGGAAAATGTCATCTATTGCAAAGAATTTTTTCCCCAAATTGACCTCCATAAATGTCTTAAGAACCGAGGGAGCATCTAATGAAAGGACCTTTATGCAGATGCAGATCATGACATTCCATTCATAAAATCAGAGAGGCACAGCACGATGTAGCTGCAAGACTTGGGGGCAGAGGGGTAGAATTTCAGAGTATGGTAAAAACTCAGACATCTTGGCTAACACCAGAACAATCTGTATCATCCAGACAGCACATCAAGGTTTTCTGAAGTCTAATTCTGAAAACCTAAACTTTGTAGAGGGTTGTGATCTCTCATATCAAGAAGCAGTCTCCATAAAAATGCTATTTATATCAGAGTAATTAACTAGATTACAAGCAATAATAGACAGGCAATGATAGGCACTACACATGTAAACAAGCATCAAGGCAGACATGAACAAACACAGATGGAAGAGAAAACCTATTCTTCATCTCTTACAGATGAGTAACGAGAGCAGAGAGATTCCTCTACAGGATCAGGCAGCCTATGGCAGAGTCAAGAACTGAAATTAGAAATCCTGCAAACCAGTACCTCTCTTAGGGTCTGCCATCCTCAGTCAAGGGCCAGTTCCAGAATAAATGCTGAAGAATATCTTACCACATAATACAAGGACAAACAGATGCCTCCTAATGAATATTAGTGAATAAGTTAATATTTTGTCTGTATTAGGTTATGCTCAGCAGGTACAGAAATTAAGAGGCTGTTTGAGCAGCCTCCACTGCAGGGCCAACAGTGCAGGAGTACACTCAGGAGCTTGCAGACCAGATGCTACGGAGAAAAACTGCCGACCAATCACAGCTAAGGAAGCATTCAAAAGGAGAACCAAAATGCCTTACACTCCTTTTGTAAACATTTATTTTCAGGAGTGTAGCTATGCAAATGGAGGACTACCAAAGTCCAAGTACCTGAAAGAAGCTGCACTCTTCCCAAATTGTTAAAGCATGCTCATGGGCCATTGTGAGAAGGCTTTGATAGCTCCTGAGATGGAAACCACATGCTAACACACCCCTCTGGAAAGAGCTCAATGTGCAAGCCAGCGGGCAGACCACCAACTAACTACATGTGTACAAGTGCTCTGTGGGTGTCTGATTTTTTTGAGAAACAAAAAGGAGGGGGCAGAAAGGTTCCCACCCTCTGGAAAGAGCCTGACACACGACATATGTAGGTTTGCAGCAGGGAGAGAATCCCACTCCAGTGAATGTGTCGGAGAAGCTGCCTGACAAGACAAAGTGGCTTGCTCCTTGCTTTCTCTCCTGAGGTTTATCTTGCCTGATAATGAAGCAAGCCCAGCATGGGCTGGTGTGAATTGGAAAATTGCTAATGGATCACATTTTGCACACTGCTGAAACTGATCACTAGTTTTTTCTAAGGTAAAGAAATATCATATTGACACTGCAATTCTCCTGTATCAGCAACCGACCAGTACAAAATAAAGGATGCAGGAAGAACATTGCTGCTGCCACCAGAGATTTACCGATCACATCCACAGCAGGTCCTCTCTTTACATTGCCCTTGTTCTCATTTTTCTTGGATGCTCTCTCCATGAAATATAGCTAGATTCTCTTTTTTGCTGATACCTCCCTCTCCATTCAATTACTTTCTGCCTTTTCAATCTTACAGTCACCATTCCACATCAAGAAGTGCCTTACGTCACAATACCTTGAGACACGTAATTGTTCTCAGGGTATTATCTCCAGGAGATGTAGCATGTATCATTAGGAGGTCCTGATTCTTTGCATCATAAGATGTATCTCTTTGGTTGGTTATACATTTTTTTCAAGCTTTCCTGAAATAAAGCATAACCTCTCTAGGAAGACAGGGCCTGCTGTCATTGAAGGGCTCATGATACTCAGAAATATGGCTTCTGATTGTGGTTTCAAAACCTGGTTTCTGGGTATGCTACAGACTTTCACAGAACTTGGATCTCCCTGTTGAGGTGTTTTGAAAACCTTTCATCCATGCTGTACCTCTCCAGGAACAATGAAAAATACTTCTCTAACTAACAAAACTTTCCACAAATACAAATGCCCTAACACTAGAGAGAAATTCAGAGTGGGACCTCTAATACACCTTTTGGATAGTTCTGCAGACATTTTTACCCTTTCATTTCTGTCACCTTTAAAATCCTGCAGTCACATCTCGGAAGAATACTGTAACATAGTTGTTACCTATTGTGTTCTTAAACTATTACCCTGGGAAGATTTCAAAAACCAATAAATAAAAGTAATGTTTGGGGTTTTTTACTTGTTTTTAGGCCAGCAAAGCAACAAAGAGCAATTTTTTGCTGTTGTTTAAAAAAAGGTATAACCAACCATCAAATTCTCTCTACACTATGACACCAAGTGGCAAAATATTATAGGCAATAAGTAGAGATCTGAATTTTGACTTCTGCAGAATATGAGTAAACATAAATATTCTAATGAATACAGCCTACCCAAACAAAAATGCCATCAAATTTTTCACGTCTTTGTTGTTAGCTTTTTATATTGCAGAATTATTTCTGCAGTGTTATGAAGCTCCAATAACAAAATATTTGTTTAGATTGATTTCCAAAATCTAAAAACTTAGCTGTACTTCTATAACAGACTTGGATTATTTTTACACAAGGTCACTCACCTGTTAAAATTTAAATCTCTGTGCAGACATTACTAGACTAAAATTCTACTGTATTTCCAATGTAAGAAAACAATATCTCAGACTAGAGTCACTTTAGGAAGGATATCTGGAAACATTATATTGACTGTGTGGGAAAAATAATAAAAGTAAATAAGTAAAAAACTAATGCCCTAAGGGTCAGAGAAGAAGAAAGATTAGACTGCCTGCAATCTCTAACGAAAAAAATAATAGGTCTGCTTTTACAGTATTCATAGAATAACTGATTCAAGAATTAAGGACTTTTTTTTTTAAGTCATGCCTAGTATATTGTATTTTTTTAATACTTTATTATATTCAAATAAGTTAATCCAAGATCTTTTTTATTTCTTTAAATTTTTTTCGCAGTTTGCAAGACATTACATAACTAAGCCTATAGCATAATAATTTTAGCCTTGTCCAGTGATCCCAAATTTTAAACAAATGTAAATTTGCTTTGTTCCATTCAATGCAAGTAGTATTACATCAGTCATCACATCACTGGTGACAGCCTGACTTTCAATACAACTACCTGGAACATCTAAGTTGCACGGGCATTTTAATGCCTTGTCACACCAGGACCTCAAGTTATTGGGCAGGCAATCACGAAAAAGCAAGCAGGTGTAAGGCAGATGATAAATGACCCCACCAATATACTTACCTACAGCTTCCAGCTCTTACTTGTGCTGAAATTCATTAATCAGATGAAGTGCAAACTGGGAGTGAGATCTAGGTTGCAGAGTCATGGCTATTAAGGACTAGAATGAGACAGACACGTTTTGACATATGACTTAAATCAGTATCTGTTTTCCAGGATGAAAAGCAATTGAACTAAATCACTGCACTATAGTAGAGCTTTGTAGTTCTTTCTACAATAGGAAAACGTAACAACATGAAAAACAGACTCTGCCATTCTACTCAGCACTGAGGTGAAACTGAACCCATTTTAAACTACACATTTCTAAAAAAGGATAATCTACTTCCTTTTGTGAAATGTTGATTAAACATTTGTTTAAAAATAAGGCAATTCTGGCAATAAATAGTAATAGCCATAAGGATGACTTAGTGATTTCCCTACAATTTAAAATATTTTATGTAACTACTGTAGATGTCTTATTGTAACTTTAAGATACATAAATACATCAAAATTACTATGTAATAGCCATGAACTACATAAACAGTATAATCCTTGCAAATTAAACAATCGTGAAACCTCCCCTGAGAAAAAAGAAAGGCAGCAAAATCTTGGGCTGTGTGGATGAGTGGTTGAAGTATCAGCACTTAAGTTTTGTTATTATGGATCAGCTCAAACCTGACGTTAACTATCAGGTCTGATAGATCTTGTGGTCTCACTTCAGAGAACAGAGATCTCAAAGCAGTAATGGATGTGATGCAATACTAGTACTGACTGAACAGCAGGCATTAATGAAAAATTACAGCTCCTTTGCTTGAGATGGATAAAAATAGAGCTAAGCTGATAGCAAAGAAATGTACTACCTCCCTTTTTTGTTGGTTAAAGCTTGTAGAATGCAATATTTCTGAGTGGAAAGTATCTCTTTCATCCACACTCACTATAATGAAGTTGTAAACTTTTGAGATTGTTAATTTAAAAAAAAATGTCTGACTGCAGTTTAGAGAATTCAACATTCTTATTGGACAGGGATAAAGTGAGGGAAGAATAAATGCATGCTTCACTTTCCTTAGTTTGAAAAAAATTTATTCCTTGTCACTTATCACACAGATTGGAAAAAAGCTTCAGAGCTTGGGGAACTGCAAAGTCTCATGTTCCGTTCCCCATTTCTCCCCCATCTACCAATTAGTTATTTGCTTACACCAAGATACACAATTCTGGATTCTCGCAGACAGAAGCCACATTTCTCTCAACTGCAAGCTATCCTATAAAATTAAATTACCAAATGAATTTAGTTGAAGAATCTCCCAACAACTTTAAAAGCTTATTTGTTCTTTCAAAAAATTATTTCACTTTTCAAAGAGCAAATTAGGCTTTTATTTTCTATGTTTTCTGTCACTGTAAGGAAGTTTCCATGACATATTTACAATTAGAAAGGAAAAGTACTGGATGAAGACTCAGGTGGCCTAGCTTAGTATAAAAGTACTAACATCTTTCCAACTCTGCCACTGTATGTTAAAGATCTATACTAATAAAAGAAAATTAGAAAGTCCTGTTCTTTAATCTGCTAAGTCTCTATTTTCTTTTCACGACTCAGCTGAGATCTATGAACTCAAAAGTAACAGACAACCACCAAATTTCACTCCAAACCTCTTCAATATCTTTTGTCTGTCTGTGGAAGACCCACCAATGCCATGTGTCTATCTTACTCTTTTCAACAAGCAAAGGAATAGTATTCACTGTTCAAGCTTCTTTCACCCAGCAATACAAGAAACTTCTGAACAGAAGACTTAGGAATGTCTTGTGGTTTACAACGCATTAGATATCAAAAACCAATTTATTAATTTATTAATTTTTACAGAAGTCCATGAGAAGAGCTCTGATCACCAGGCGTAGTGTAATTCACTCTGATAACACAGAGACTATAAATCTTAAATAACAGTGTAACATGTGAGGCATTTGATGTGTCTGGGAACCTGCTGTATGAAAGAAATTAGCTGTAAAAAAAGAAGCAAAATGCCTATTCCCATGGGAAGAGTCTGCAAGTCTGGTAATAGATCATTTGTTCATTTGGAAGACACTTGTTGCTCTAGTAAAACAGCAACTAATATTTTTGCTTTCCCCTGCTCAGACAGGAAATATGGTGCTAAGGGCCAATAGACAGAGCAAATCATCGTGCTAATTACACGGTCAGTAAACATTTGCTCTCCCATGTTTCCTAAAGGTCTGAATAATTCCTGGTTAGAATTGAGCAGTGGAAGCAGTCACCTTCTTCCTCTCTGACTTAAATGCTGAGGAGATGTATCACATTTTAGAGGACGGATGTCCAGGTTAACACTCCTATTTTAACAGGATGCTCATGTCACCTGAAAAGGTTGAGCACCACCCTATTTAAAAGGGAAATTAGAAGGTTTTTGAAGTATCAGAGGAGCAAGGTTCTGAAACCACCCCTCAGTACATAACAAACATCCAAATTTAAACAGCCTGATAAACTTAGAGGTGGTACTGTAGAGCAGGTTGCTTACTGGTAATCTTTATAGATAACAGGTCCCTTCTACTCCCTGCATTCACCTTTCCTATATATCTCAAATTTTTGAATGCTGCTGCATTTGAGAATTAACCACCTGATTACACAAAAGAGTATGATGTGGAAAAGCCTCTACTTTTCTACAAAACCAAAGGTAAATTAGCATATTTTCTTTTAAGGCACAAAGGTCTACGTGCTTGCTGGAAGAATTCCTAGTAAAGAAAGATTCCTAGTAGACTACCTTTAGATCCTCTCCACGAAAACAAGCTACCTCCCATCCACAGTTCTCAAATTCCTGACTACATCTCACTGGATTAGGATGGACAAATCATGAGATGTAGTTGTGTCAACACCAAAGAAAAAAACAAACACTCAAGCATTTTGAAAATGCTTTAGAGTGAAATCCTGTTTCTCATGTGCCCTGAGTGTAGCTTCACCCTCATAAATTTTAAGTAAAACAGCACCCTAACAGTATTCTGAACAAAGCAATATCAGACAAAAGGTTTGACTTCCACCCACTGCTTCTCCATGCTCTCAACACATGCCACCAATTATTTCCATTTTTATGTATCAATGTTTTTATTTCTAAATGAGGTGGATTTTGTTGTTTAAATTAAGAAAAACACAAGTGAAGTCACAAACTGAGGAAGAGGTGGGTTAGAACCCTCATTGGTGCAGATTGTCAGACCCCTCCTAGAATCAGTAGAGATGCTGTGGCCAATATCAGGAATTACTCACCTCTGTATAATTTCTTTTTTCACATCTCTACTCACTTTTACCTCAGAACTAATGTTCCCAAAGAGGACACTACTTTGGGTGTGCTTCAGATGTTGGATTTTCAGACTTACAGGTTAATTAACTGCAGTACTGTGCATGGGATTCTCAAATCCACAAGTAGAGTCTGGATTTCCAAACATCTCCCCAGATCCAGCCATACTGAAGGCCCCCACAAATCAGCAGGGAAGGGGAGTGAGCAGCATGTCACTGAACCAGAGACTGCTTCTAAAACCAGTCCTGAAAAAGTCCCAGGCACTGAATTCAATTACATTATCTGCTTGAACAGGGGCTGCTGTGCCCTTTGCACTGTTTGACAACCCTTACCTTTTGTATTTGAAACGCTTTTATTTAAGGTAAAACTAGAATGTTAGGAGACAGAACAGGACATATTTTTGCTGGACTTTTCCTTCATAAAAACTCAGCTGGAGACAACAGTAATTATTTAAGTGATATTTTTAGCCCCACTTGTGACCCTTGGGATTCAATGTGCTTTTCCCATTGCAGCAGGTTGTTTTAACTGCTCTTTCATCAAAGATACTTTAATGATTTTATTTTCACCGCCATTAACATTTAAATGCCTCTATGAAGCATTAGTCGGTTACTCTCTGAAGAAACTGAAGAAATGACTCTGCATTTATAAACACACAAAGTATCACAGTTTTCTCCATTACTCTGTCATCAGAGATATCTGCTCTAGGTTGTGCTCAGAGCATTAGCCCATGTAGCCTGATATGAGTTCATGAGGCTGGAATTCAAAACACTAACCAGCTGTGGGAACCCGGGAAGAAGGCTGTCACACTAAATGGTATCCAGATTAGAGCTGTGAGAATTTGGGAAAGCCCGTCTAGCAAGCATGATCTCGTGGGGGGAAGGGAGGGAGAGAAACAGTTCCCAAGTTGTTAGACTCAGAAGCCTAAAGGAAACTAGGTCTCTGTTAGATACTGAAACTGTGAGGCCTGGCTGGAACAAAATCTGTATCAGGGGTTATTTTCCCAAGGGAAGAAATCCAGTAAGTTATTTTCTTGAATTAAAATATAGATTACTAGCTCTAGGATGGTTTTCTCTCCACAGTGCGGTCTGGGTCTAGATGTGCACAACTCCTTAAAGAGTCTGGTTGTGGTAGAAACTGATGGGAATCATGGTCCAAAAGACAGACCCTCTGTGCTAGTTTGCACAAAAAGTAGCACGTCTAATATGCAGGTGCTTGATTTAAAATGACCACCAACCAGACAGCCAGATTCAAGTGAAAATAACTATACAGTTAGATATGCAAGGAAGAGAGAATTTAAATAATTTATTACTTACCTACTCTACAACTGATATTACACAGAAGCGAGTGGGGAGGATTGAGAAGGGAAGCAGGAAATCTTTTTGTCTGTCTCCAGCTTCTATACCATAGGTGATGTAACAAGAAGAAATATCTTTACAACCAAGCACTGCAATGCATTTTTAAATATATTTATTTTCCAAGTCTTACTAAAGCATAGCATACTTAAGGACCAAGCCTCAAACTTTTATTTGCTGCCCTTTTATAACAGTCTTTAAAAATTCTTTAATAGGAAAAATGAGAATTCTCTAGGTATGATCATTTGCGTTCTGCTTGGTTTCCTTGGATATAGAAACACTAACTCACCCCTCCAAACATAATGCCTGTACATAAATGGGCCAGTCAGAGTTTCAGGCAAGGAGGAAGTGCTAATTTAGCTTTGGGCACATCCATCAGTGTCAATGCCAGAAGAGTGATGCCCTTCAGGTGTTGGCGGTTTGAGGTATCCATCATGGGCTGGAAGAGGCCTGTTCAAAGGCAGAGATGCCTCAGGAAGTGATCTTTTCCTACATACTCAGTTAGTGACCCTGAACACAGGAGCCACACAGATGGTGTCAGATCCCTCTGAGACTCCAAGAACATGGTCCACAACCTGATTAATGTCACACCTGTAAGACGTGGGAGTAGCTAATGACACATGTCTAGTGAAATTCCCATTTGCAATTTCCCCCCTTTTGTGAGAGGCCAGTCTATCTGCTAATTTTTGCTCTAGACTCAGAAGGAAGAAAAAAAAAATCGACAAGGTCCTCTTCTGTCAACATGTTAATTAGTCTGATTACGAAAGAAAACAATCACAAGGACAAAAAAAACAAGCAAACAAAAGAGGCAAGACACTCAGACTCATATGTATAGCACAGACAACAAAACAGTGAAAAACAAAAGGGCACAACTTTATTCCTTTGTTAATTTGAGTGACTGACAATAGTCAGGAAAACATCGATTTTTTTGTCTTCTAGTATATTTTATATTTTCAGCAACAACCATAATGAAAACAGCCCTTATATTATGACTTTTCTTGCTGAAATTTTGGATTTAAATGAAAATCAGCACTGTAGTCATTTTCCTCTGCATCACACAAAACTTCAAATTCTTATTACTAGGTGTCTGCCTTCCCCTGTTTTTGTTCCTCTTCTGTAACAAAATACTAGACAAAAAAGAAATCAGGAAACAGAATGGCTGTTAAATCTTTTGAAAAATGGATTCTGAGCTTAACTTTCACAACTCAGAAAAGCCTCTTCACAATAGTGACAGAAATCAAACTAGCATAACTCACACATTCCCAGCTCCTCCTTCCTACACAAGCAAGTCCACATTCACTTGCAGGGATCAGAGATTTCTGATTATCATGCCTGTTTTTAACTCAAGCCCTGTTGAAAAGTCTGCTTGGCATACTAGCCTCAAATTTGCTTGCATCTGGTTTCATGTGTGTTATAACACCAGATCCTGAAAACTTTCAAATCTTAAATGTTCATACAACAGAACCCCTTATTCTTTGGGAATCCCTTAATCGAATCAGGTGCCAAGAGACAAAGGCTACAAATACTGATTTTTTCTTAATTTTCTTCCCCTTCTAGATGAAAACACCAGAAGTTCCTGCAGCAACCCATCTGGCAGTCTTGACTCATGCAAAACCTCCACCAACTCCCAGCACAGACATTGACTGCGGAAGGATGTACAGGATTAAGCCGTAAGAGATTTAACCTGAGGGTAGTTAAATATGACTCGTGAAACTAAACATCAATTACTGAGCATGGGAGACAGATTAAGGAAGAAGTGGAAGCTGTTTCTTTTCAGTAACTCATTTAAGCTGTGCTTGATTTAAGAGGACTCTGACAAGAAATACACTTAAGGGTTTTAATACTTCAGCCATTCCAAACTGTGAGTGAATAAATTCAAAGGTCAGAGCACCTTGACCCCTAAACACTGATCAACCAAAAAACAGTCAAGATATAACACGTCCAGCCCAACATCCTTTCTGAGATTTCTAGTGTAGTAGTGCAGAGATGCAGGCTCTGATGATAAAAGACAGTAAAGCAGCTCTTCTGCCTTGCTCTGTATTGGTTGCAATGATTAGCAGCAAGATGGGTCTTCCTTTGATATAGTCAAGATGAGGTCACATTTCAACTTGAAATCCTGATTGTAGACAATTTTAAGCTGCCCAGTATTTATTGCAGCAGCCTGCGGGAACTTCAGACATGCATGAGGACCTGTTAAGCTCAATATCGAACACAAGCAATTTGTGGGAGTCTGTACAGAACAAACAGTTTCTGCTGCATTTGAGAGTCTCCCAAACTAAGCAGACAAGTAGATAGGAATCAGCAGCAGTCAAAAGGCTCCATTCTGCCTGTCCCTCAGTTCCAATTTATCTAGGAATATTCACTACACTTCCTGAAAATGGTTCAAGTGAGATTTAAAAGAAAATTAAAATAGCAGTTACACTCTAACAATACGTGGATGCCTCTGACTGAAAATACTCACATCAAAGGAGGCCCTACTCACTGTTTAAATAATAAGTCACTTTAATTTTTAGCAACTATTACAGAAGGTTTTATTTGTACTTATGCTTTTGATACTTATTTACTTATTAGCAAATAATTTTCATCTGTTAAACATTTGCATCTTACATTAGAAACATCAAAAGCTTTAGACCTTTGATGACATTCATCCCCATCAGCACATAGCAAATTACAGTGATGAGGAAAAAAAACTAAACAGAAGACATTCAAAGAAAAACAGCATGGAAGGCAGAAACACATCTAGCTCCAAGCAATTATATCTTAATGAATAAACATTGTTCTCCACTGCTACCTCATGCTAAGCTATACCCACAATGCAGTCAACAAACTTAATTCTTTCCATTCCTCTTCCTTCCTCACTGCAGCTTTGCCATGTTTGTTACAGCCTAAGGTCTGAAACTCTGGTATCAGCCAACACTGATGATGAGACTATGGAAGAGTTTCACCCCAGAAGCAAGATTCTGCAAGGTGGGAAGGAGGAATTCTCATACACAAAATGTGCAAGTATTAAACACTTCCCAGTTTGTAACATCCATTGTGCCACATACGCCTGAAAAGCCCCACATATAAAAGAGGCACTTATTCAAATCATCAAGATGTCATGGCAGGTGGGGAAATGGGTGAGAGGAGCAAAATTTGATCCTTAAAAATCCTTCACTGCCTTTTTAAAATTGAAGATTCCATTAAGTAAAAGAGTACAAGATTTTTTAGTTTGAGTAGCTCTAAAACTTATGTTATGAAAATATAAATGCTGATGACATTTAAGTCCAATCCAATATCAGAAAACTGGAAATGCTCTATTAACTATGAGCACAGCTGCCCTTTTCTGAACAAACTGCTCTAAATATAAATGAAAAACTAAAAAAAATCAGTCACCAGGTCCTGCACATAGCTTTGTATCAAAGCAACAAATGCGTTACCGGAAGTCTTTTAGGTGCAGTCTGAAGCTTGTCTCTGGAGTTCCCCTTATGATTCTTGCAGGTGGAATGCATTAGCTAAGTCTTCACCTATGTTAGAGAAGGAAACTCTTACCTTTGTTTACTTGAAATAATTACTTTCTCCAAGAAGAACAGTAAGTCGCATATTTTTCTACACTTTCCAATGCGGGCACAGATTTTTATTGTGCTAAAACTAGCCTATATTTTATATTACCCATTGTACACATTTCTCAGCTATACAATATGAGTAGAAAATACCCTTGTCATTTCCAATTTAAGATTTATAAACATCATTTGGATACAACCCCTCAGCAATATAACGCAGGCAAATATAATTTGGGATATACACAGCATTCAATCTCACAAGGGTCTTATTTACAGTTTTCAGACTTAGGAATGATCTATGACTTGGTGTCATAGATCAATCATTTATGCCTATATGGCATGCTATGAGAAAATTTGACACTAAACTGTTGAAATTTTGGGAAATAAATATATAATAGATTGTTTTCAAGGAATTCACAGGGTCACAGATGCCTCCTCCCTCCTGTATAGTACCTGATACAAGTTACCAGCAATAAGAAGAAAGACTGTTTTCACTGAGTGGAGGGTCCCTACTCCAATGGCAAGCTGACAGGCCTCTACCCCTGATACACTGTTGTGGTAGCACCAAGAGGAAAATATGGGATTATGGGATTAGATTACAAAAAGAGACAAATATTTCATCCAGAAGCAAATGGACCACAGTGGGAAAAACAGTTATCTAAAACAGAATTTCCTCCCTGGTCTGGTTAAGCAGCAGCAATAGCACATGTTGCTTTTCATTGGGGTCAAACACAAATCTACAAGATTGCCCTCCAGTAATCTAGAAAAAAAAAAAAACTAACAACAAAACAGTAGTTTTAGAATCTTCCAAGATTCTGAAATCCTTTACACAGCTCATGTAGCTATGCACAATATCACTGCAGAGTTCCCAATGGTACAAACAGGAGTTCTGTGCACTCAAAATTGCCAGAATTGAATATGTTCTACAAACTGTCTTCTCGCAGATCATATCTACCACTCCTCTATCCAAACGTTCCTTAACTCACATGAGAAATAGCTAACAGAACCAACAGGTGAAAAGTTAAGCAAAAAAAAAAAAACAAACCACCAACTGCAGGATGAGGCCTCTTTCAGCGTGCTATTTTTTATTCAAAATAAGCAGCAAAATTATTCCATTTTTAACAAACTGTTAAGAGGTTTACTTTAGTGTTGATCTAATCATTTGAATGAAACACTTAACTTAGTTTCAATGGACCCCCTAAAACTCTCTTTTGCATAGGTTCATGTTAAACCTACCGTAAGAAGATTATTTAAAGAGCGGTATCTTAAAACTACTCCTATTGAATGTATTATCCTATGGATTAAATGTCTCTTTCAGTTGACAATTAATGTAACCATAGAAAGAAAAGGAAGAAATGTAAGTGTCAAGGGATGCAAAATGGGAGGCCTAATTTCTTTTGCAAAATTAACTCTTGGGGCTGAAATAAAATTCAACCTGTTGGCTAAAAATTGGCTCTCTTCCTATTAAAATACCTTCCTAATCAGTTCAACATGTTAGATGTATATCAAACTGAATCTTGCAGCTCTAGGGAAAATGCTGCTGTTGATTCCTATTTTTATGTGGTACTACCTAGAATATTTCACACACCATGCCCTTTTTTGTTTTTAAACCAAGCATATAGTATAAAGAAATAATGCTAATAGGTAGTGCCAAGTACTAATAAGCAATACCTAGAAGATTTTTCTAATTTGCAAGAAGTAGTGTGGTGTACAAAACTGAAGTCAGCAAAAAGATCTTTACTACAGGACAAGGTATTAATTCAGAGAAGCTAGGTGTAATGCACTGAACTGCAACTTGGAGCATACACAAATGCAATATAATCTCACAGCAAGACTTATCTCTGGTGAAGCATTAGAGCACTCATTATTAAGCATGTATTTAAATCCAATCAACATTTAAAAGAATTTAAAAGTGTGTTGAAATGCTTTACCAAGCTAGGCTCAAGAAATAACTTGCTTCCGTAAGTTACTCTGATACTAGGTTAAAATACAAGCTGGAGTTGCCCACACATCCCCTTCCTGAAGATGAGGAGCCAGGACTCCAACATTCTTCTCCCACTCCCAACTTCTAAGCCACGTAGCTGCTTCACTGCAGGCACTTTACCACAGTTAAAAAAAAAATAAAGCAGTATCTTTCTATTTTACAGCCTTAAGAGCCAAGGGAACACAGGGAGGGATATTTGTCTCAACAGCCTGTGAGTCATGCTGCCTCCCCAAGGCTGCTCCTTGGGTGGTACAGTTTATACACCATCCCTTGCTTAGAGGATGTGCCTAAAGTCACCATCAAATCCTTTGCAAAGGAAGCAAACAAAAATTTTACATACACTTGGTCATACAGTCTATGTGATGTTATCCAACATGTAATTAACAAGAGCAAACTTTCTAAGGCTCGGGCTGTTTGCTTATAAAGTAATCCCAGTGGAAAGCATTTCTACTTCCACATTGCCCTATTTTGAATATTTTTTTTTTTTTTTTTTTTTTGCTTTGGTTTTCCAGGTCCTCTTATAAATTATACCACCTACTCAGCAAGTTTCAAAGCAGTCAATACCAACTGACCACATTCTTATAGTAACTCAATGCTTGTTCCAATTATTTTCAACAATATATGGATTAGATTACACACACGCTGCCAGAAAAAACTATCTACCTCAGATTTAAATCATTAAGAATGACCCTCTGGAGACAATAACCTCTCCTAAATGTGAAAACTACAGACAAATGTCAGAATGCTGTCTGGCCCAGGAATGTTTCCTCATAACAGGGCTGGTTTGTGCAATCAATGAGGCTGCCAATCTCCAATACACTCTCAGGGACCGGTCCAAGACAAAGTGAAGTTTATCGTAAGACTCTTATTGACTAGAGCTGTGTGGGAAACTTTTTCTGACCTATGAGATACTTGTTAGATTTTGAAAGCTTTTTCCCATCCTGAACAGGAAAAGAGAAATTGGAATCTCAAGTTTTTACAACCTGAAAATCTACTTGCATCATTCCCAGAAGAGAGACAAGATTAAAAAAAAGAATCAACCTGGTTAAAATAATGACTTTAAAACTGAAGGGAAAAACTAAGCTTTGAAATCAAAGCTCACATTTTCAAAATCAAACGCTTTGTATAAATTCTCATTTTTCAACAAAAAATGCAACATCAAAAACTTGCTGAAGCATTTCAATATTCTCTCCTGAACTGCAGAGCAAGCCTTTCCAGCATGAGTGAGGTGACCTGGGCTATTTTGCTCTTTCAAGAAATCCATCATATACAGGGACTATTCATCTTCATAGCAAGCATAAATTTATGTTCCAGCCACTGAAGAGGGATGGTCTCTCATTGCACACCAAAAGGTGGAAGCCATTTGATACAAGTGATTTTAAAAAGTAGAGTAATTCTTCATAACTAATTGCAAAACGCAACCACATTATTAATTTTTTAATCAGTTATGTTTTCTTCTGCATGGTGATAACTGTCAAATCATGTGTCTTAAAGTAACATTTTTCTGCCCTGGAAGTCTTGAACCCCTGTGAGCCAAGCCCTGCATTCAAATTATAGCAGAAGCCACCGGATGGAGCTGTTATAAACAGCTTCACAAGCTGAGAGTCATATTTTGTCTTTAAGAAATTTGCATTGGCATAATTTTAAAGACATTTCCAATGGGAAAGCTGTTGAAAGCAGCAAGGAAGGATTCTCACTATTTACAATATTTGCAAAGAGTTCTTGCTCAGAAGGTAAAAGAGATCTGTCAGTTTTGCAGGAACAAGGACTCTCTACAAAGGCCCTAAGATATCACTGATGCATTTTGTGTAATAAGTAAAAGTAGCACTAAGAATACACATCCACATCCCCATAACAGTTTAACTTCTTTTGAGGAGAAGCCACCTTGGAAGATGCTTAATATGGATTATCATTCAAAAAGGTAAGCAGAACACAACAACCTCCGTTCCATGTAGAGTAGCAAGAGTAAATGGAGGAAGAGACAACTATTGACTTACTGTAGTCATAAAAGGAAACATGCACAAAAGCTGGAGTTTGAACTAAAAAATGGTGATAGTAAATGCTAAGGCAGTCTTCTATGCATTAAGAAGTTCCTGACAAAATTTGAGTCATTACAATGCATAATTCTTAAGAACAGTAGTTTCCCAGACAAAACATCACTGTACCTAATAGTAATATAGAGGAGGGGTTATTTTTTCTTGCTATGTACTTATCTGTGTGTATATATATGGAGAATAATACTGAGAATCCAAGAATAATGAACCAGGTGACAGCACCTGTAAATAAATGGGTCCTTCATGAGAACTTCCGTATTTACATTTTCTATCCGTAACTAAATTCATCTCTGTCTCCAAGGGCCATATGAACTGTCTCACTTACAGAACCTAGAGCACACTAACACATGACAGAGGGAACAGACAACATCCACTGCTCAGTAAATCCTTGTGCTCCCTCCTGCGCCTGCGACTTTGAAAACCATCACAGTAAGTTAAGCTTTATATTTTTCACAATAACTTCAAAATAAGTGCATGTGTCAGCTTTGCTGGTGATCTACCTAGAAATCTCCACCACGTATCTCTGGCTTTCAATGAGCTGTCAGGAAATTCAGGATACCAGTCAGTTCCCTCCTGTCTAGCTAGAGCCTAAGGCCAGTTTTGCAGACACTCATTTAACCTCCCACTTCAAACCTCGTGCTGAGTGTGCCATGTTTTCTATCATCAGCCACCTTTCCATAGCTATCATCTCTGCTCCCACAGCAAGCAAATCCAGCAGCTTTCCCAGCACAGGAGCCCTCTTGCTAAGCTTCCTGGACAAAGTAGTAGTGCAGAGACCAGCAACCCCCACACCTCTTACTCTCACATCCTTGCACCTATTCACACTTTCATATGCATCAGGCCAATTCACTGTCTTCTTTCCAAATCCCCATCCAAATGCAAAGTCTCATCTGTTGCCTGAAAGGTTTTCAGATTATGTAACAGATGGAAAAAAGCTTAATTTGTCTTCATATTGTTGTATCAATGCTACGCATTGCATGTGCTGCTCAAAAAGAAAGCGGGGTGTCAAAATATGCTTACATCTTGCTCTTTCATGGGAGGGTGAGGTGCTGTCCTACAGGGCAAAGGAAAGATTGCATCTCCCATGAGAACAACTGAATAAATTTAGGCTGAAGTTTCTAGAGGGCAGGGTGGGTCCAGCTAACACTGTTAAACAGCAATCAACGAGCATGAAGGGAAGCTGGCAGACTCCTGAAAGAAGTAGGGACAAGCCTACAGCAAAGACCTTAAAAAAAACCAAAAAACAAACAAAAAACAACAACAACAACAAACCACCAACCTCAACATTACTGAAAATTTGCAGGATCTTCAAAGGCTCCATAGGCACCATATGGAATCAGCTGCAACCCCAATAGTTGCCAGTAACAATTAGATACAATGCAAGACCTGAAGAATATAAAGCATACTGCAAGAATATAAGCCAGAGAATAGAATCAACTGGTCTCACTCAGTTGTGAGCTTTCCACACCCTGGGGTTATGCACAGAGTTGTTTTTTCTTGCCATTGTTTAGCTAAAGCACAGCCTTCTTCTGTAAGCTTTTTGGCATCTCTGGCACATTTACGAAACGGCATAGTTCCACCTCAAGGTCAATACATCCTGTTACGGACGGGCTGAAAAGATTACACATATATGAAGACTACAGTTAGAGAGTGTCAAAAAGTCATCAAAAGGTCTGTCCTGCAAGGGACAGAGAAGGAGAAAGAAGTTAATATATGTACATTACCCAACAAGTGATCTGATGTTCAAAGACCTCCTGAAAGATACACTTTCATCAACTGATAACCCCTTTGTTCTCCAACCATAACTTTAGTTCCCATTTCTCATATCAAATGGGTTTCTATACAAAAATACCATGATCTTATTCCCAACATACATATTCAAATGCATAGAAAACAATCAATTGCAAAGACAACAAATAACAAATTGTCCCCAGAATTATCTTTTAATTAAACTTGGAAATTAGAAGGCCATTTCCTTCCTTGTTCCTCTTAATAACTACATTGTTCTAATGCAGAGAGAATTTCCACACTAGTATCATAGCTGTATGAACCAGTACATATATACAGTTGTTCATGCCTGTGAGAGCATGGAAACCCTTTACATCCAACTTTAAGGTGGTGTTTATTTTCCACAAAAGTGGAAAATTAAACTTTCAATCTTCAACAGGCCCTTTTTATTGCTATTCTTTTCTTCTTTCTCCATGTTGTGACTAAGCAGAAAAGGATAAAGAGTGACAGGAATAACAGCAAAAAAGGAAAGGAGGAAAAAAATTAGGAGGGGAACAAAGCTTGCAAGCTTCAACTCAAAACATGGACTTTTTCCAGGTATAAGAACACCTTCTCTAAACTTCTCTAAGAACTAAAACTACTTTGGTTTCTTATAATTCTGAAAAATCTTTTTGATGTTTGAATCTGCACTATTAGTATTGTTGTTGTTTGTTACAACAAAGCTGGTCATCACCAAGGACTTCACAGCTATAAGTACAATATACACATGTGCACCTATTTCCTAAAGAGGCAGCATCTTTTTACTATTAAAAGGTATGAGATCTGTTAACATTCTATCATTTATACCTAATTAATGTGTGTTTTTATTTACTGATTTGGAAAATGCTACAGAATTGAAATATTCTACATAAAACTATTCAGTTTTGTATGAAAAATAAAGTCAGTCACAGAAGCCCTCATCCCTAAGATAAAAGGGCAACTTACTTTCTCTTCACTCATACACACACCACTTGCACTCTAGAGGACTGAACACCACAAAGAATTTTTACATTAGAGACACCAGTATCTCATGTTTTTTAAAACTAAGCTCACTTTTTTTGACAGGAATATAGGATAACCTCATTCATGATGATTAATGATCAAGATAGTTACCTAGAAAAAGTGTGATGGTTTAAGTGCAAAGCATAGACTTAAAGAATAACTTTTCCTGTCATTCTGGAGAAGAAACAGAGCAAACCAAAGCCATTGAACTCTCTGGATTGCACAGACCTGCAATGATGACCAGAATCTCATCTCTGTCTTCAAATGTACTCAAGAATCATGATGAAATAACATGCTTAACACTGAAAGAGCACTCTGTAGATTACAGCTACAACCCACAGGTACCTCAGGTAATATAAGTAAGCAGAAAAAAAAAAATCTTCTACTTTGTCTGAAAAACTGTTCCTTCAACATCCAAGCAACAGACAGGCATGGATGCATGCAATCCTTTTATACTGTTGGGAATTCTGCCAGCATGTATGATTCAACCACATTTCCATATCCTACCCAGATGTGCAATCAAGAGAACATCCTAGAGCATCACCTCCACAGGCTGCCCTAGGAATCAAAGCCATTCTTTATCCCACCCACCATTAACATCTCTTCATAATTCATGAACTAGTGAAAAAAGACAGCCCTTATACTAAAATACGGCACAAACCCCATCCTGATTTATTTCATTTAATGGGTATTGTGACTACAAGACCTGTCTCTAATTTACCAAATTGTAAACTAACTGCTCAGAAGCAGCATGCATTTTCCCAGGCTTCAGCTACACTATCTGAGTCCATCCATTCCCTGTAGTAATTCCCATTGGGAAATGAGAGATGAAGCAATGCAGCTGGGAAGTGTCTGCCCATGCCTGACCCTGGGTCAGCAGCCGACCACGTGGGCAGCAGCCATAGTCCAGGAGGTGCTGGAATCCCTCTTAACCTTCTGGAGGATTTTCACAGCACCACATTTTTGTGGTGCAACTCTTCTCCCCCACCCTGCCAGCCCCATCCCTAGCAGAACTTGAGAACAATACACAAATGTGATTTTAATTAGGTCAATAACAAATTCATGAAGGTTCAGCCCTCACCATCTGTCCAAAGGGAGCAAGGCTCTGTCTGGTTTGGGGTTGGGGCTTCCCCCCACCCCAACCTCCTTTCTTATGAATACTATTTGAGAAAGCCATCTACATAACAGAGATATTTAATGGGGTTTATGGCAAAAAAAACAAAAGAGCAAATTAAGGCAGTTCCACTATTAATTCATGCCACATTGGAGCATTACATAATTTATCACCTAACATGTACATCATTTAGCATGATACAACATTCAAACACACTAAACAAAGACAAAGACAATAGTGAAAGCTTATTAAAACCTACAAACTCTTCTTTTACAAAGGGGTTTTGTCTGAAATGGCAGTCCCACTAAAAAACTTTAGTGTCAAAAATGTAGGTGTACTTTTCTTTAGAAGAAAAAGAAGTATCTAAAGCCAGAATAACTAATCCGGAAGAATTTTATAGTATGTTACTTGACTGTCTCAAAATCTTAATGTACACATGCATACAGCCAGTAAATTTAGATTATAAAAGCCTTCTGAATCTTGAAATGTCCTTTCAGGTATTTACCTTGTGCTGCAAAGCACTTTCCAGAAGAAAAGGTCATGCTTAGGTCTACATAGACAACTAGTGCCTTGCCCTATGGATATTTTACATGTGGTAACTTCCAGTTTCTGAATTAACTTGGCTGGTTTGTGGTCCCGGGCCTTCACCCAGAAAGTTGCATGTTCAGACCTCATTTCTATTCCATTAAGGGAAGAAAGCCAAAAGTGCCATTAAACCAAATGGAGCAAGAAGTCTCTGTGCACACTTGGAGATATGAATGCACATCCAAGGAAAGTCCAGACACATCAGGTGTGTTCTAGGATGCTTTGCAGAGCCTGGGCCATTACAGAGATGGCATCAAAAACATGTGGGCAAGGAGCAGGACAGTGAGGAAGAAGATAGTAAGAGGAAGATCTTTCTTCTAACATACTGAAACAATTTCTTGGAGCAGATTTAATCATTTCACTCATGTTGAAGGGAGTAAATTCACTGTAAACTTGCCAGACAGAAGATAATGGAACAAGTCATGTGAAGGAAGATGTTACTGAGTTAAAGAGCAAGGAGGGAGAAAGCAGCAAAATAATTTGCTTTAAGATACTCTAGGACTGTCATCACACAGATGTAGGGATGAGTAATTTATTCAGATAACAAATTTTTCACCCAGGATTTTTCTAGCTTTGTCTCAGTTGATAAAAACAAACTTTGCAGTTCAACATCAGTTTTTTTTAAAATAATGATTTTTCTGTATTAAGAAACTGCTTAACTTTCATACTCTAAAGCCTAACACTTTTCTACATGTCAGCTGAAGCAAGCTGTTTATTTTCTTTCCTGGTTCAACATCAGAAGCCTGGCACAGTTATAGAAAGTGGGAATATACCAGGCAGTAATACTCTCATAAATTTTCTGCCATCTGTGGAAAAGTAAATTGGAATCACCTTTGCCCTTCCATCCCTGTGGGAAATGGTAGCCCCCCGGCATCAGCTTGCCACAATCCCCTAAAACCATGGACACACATAATTGTAAATGGAGACATATGAAGATGATGAGGGAGCAGGGGGGAGCAGAAATCAATTCTTCCACTTACAAATAATTAAGACATAGGAAGACTAACCCCAAATTGTATTTATATCATCCAATGCAAACATAAGTGACAGAAGTTAAAGACTGAACCAGAATTAGAAATTACATAGAATACCTAAAACTATTCAGCATCAGCTGAAATAAATACAAGGGAGCTCTCCCATGGGCTTCAAGTGAGTCACAACTGGGTGCAAAGACATTTTGAAAACCTGTTTCTACACCTGTATTTCAGCAGTTTAGTAAGAGTCAGGGACATCCATTCAAAGCCTGCTCCAAAATCCATCTCCTTGAAAATCCAGCACTGGTAAGTCATCCTGTTTTAGACTGGGACTGAGCACCAGAAGACCTGCAGCTCTGTGTTTTAATAACATATTAATGGATTAACTATTCCTTGCCTTGTGGAAGTAGAAGAAAAAAACTCAGCCATAGCCTGTCCCTCTAGTCACAGGCAGATCATCAAAATGTTGCCCAGACCTACTCAGGAAGAGATGGTACCTCAAAGTTAACTTCATCCTTCCTTTGTGGGAATGGGAAGCTCTCACCTCAAATACCTTTCACCAGTATATTTATTCCACTTTTACTTTTCCTGATGACTACTGAAGATAAGCAATGCAAAAAGGTGTTCCAGATTCAGAGTTTTACCTTTAAGTTTTCTACCTGAATATTTCCCCCTCTGCACTCTTTACATACTGAATATTTACCGGGGGGGGGTTCATCCGATATAAGAGAATTTTTTTTTTAATAACTCAGTATATGAAATTCAATAGAATTTTTACCTCCACATTTACAGAAAAAAATAATTTGGTGCTTAGCCTGTATCTTTAGTTCAGAAATCAGTGATATTTCATGTTCTGGCTACTGAGAACCTCTAACCAGTGTATCCTGTCATTCATTGCTTCTACAGCCTGCAGATTGATTTTGCAAAGAAAAAACCTGTTTACATAAAACTGAAGATGCTTTAGTCCACAGTACCACTTGAGTGACAGTCACTCCTAACACTCTAAGGAATGCTTTTTTTTCCACTACATTTTTTTGTCAAATATTCAAATTTTCATACATGCAAAAAAAAGGGGAAATTGAATTCAGCATGATATTTGTTGGAAGACAGAAGACTGAATAACACCTGGAGTGCTCTTAGATAGAACAGAGATGAGAAGTCAGATCTGACACGGTTGGCCATGTTCCACAGTGAGTATCTCTCCAAAACACTATTTCAATATCTTATGGACAAAGTCAGCAGGGATAAAACAGGCTGGCTGAGGAATCAATGTACAATTTTTCCTCAAGAATTTTTAGAAGCTTCAAAAATCCATATCCAGAATATTCAAATCTTGTTGGGCTTAAATCTAATACATTTGGCTTATCTAATTAGATGCACGATATAAGTTCCTTCTGATAAAGCCGGAAAGTTAAATTCTTTGAAAAAAAATATTTTTACACCATTTTTAGCAAAACAGAGTGCACATGTATATGAAAGCATGAAACAGCTCCTTTCTTCTCACATCTTCTTCAAAATATTTGGAGTTCAGCTAAGTCCACTGCAAGAAATAGGTGAGATTTTCCCCTTCAAGACTAATTACACCACTGCCATTCTCCACTTAACAATACTGTTTTAAAAAATAAAACTGCCTGTGAATGCATAGAATTTGCCTATGTCGAAACATATTTCACATGACATTCAAAGACTGTTTTTTAACAGTGCCTGGCACCCAGATGTTTCTGGCATGAAATTGAATGTAAGTTTTTCCAAGAAAGATTAGCACTCAATACTCAGCAGTTTCTGAAAAACAAGCCATATTGGAGACTTTCTGAACGTCTGTCATTGATTACAGAAACTCAATAATATCAGTTCTGAGAAAGGAGAATCATTACCATTAGCAAGGCACTTTGCTTCCCTACCATATCAGTTTTTGGCAAGAACAGTGTATATTCTTCACTGACAGTTTCAATCAGGACTAAATGAATCCAAGACCTTCAGCTAAGGTAAATGTTGAACTTTTATTATTTAGAAAAAAAAACCCCATTCCTATGAACCTATTATCTAATAAAATACAGCTCTGCTGTAAGAAGATAAAGAAGAGGAGTTTAAACTTTAAAGGAAATAACACAGTAAATTATTACATTCAGGGATTATAGCCTTAACTGGTCTGAACTGGCACAACTTCAACAGAGGCCTGTTGATTAACATCGGTACATGATCTCGTCTAACCTGTTCAGTGCTGATGCATGTGCTTTGTGGTACTAGCCTCAGAATATCTAACACTTGCTTTCAGCTGTCAGCAGGTACTAGTCAAACAGAGTTCTTTAAGTTTTTCTTCTCCATTCTGTACAAATACCAAAACTTTACTGTACTTTGGTTACTTTTGCTCATGGAGGCTGTAGGACAGCAGCAGTGGAAACTGAAGCTGTCTGGTTAATCTGAGGTCAAATTTTGTGTAGGCAGCTGCATCCAAACTTCCCCACCCTGTCCTACCACTAACCCAAACTCTGACCTGCTGGGACCATCCCCTTGCTCCTGCAACAACTGAGTCCACATTTCTACTGAGTGAACACAGACAGTTAGCTAAAATGCCAAAAAAAAGAAAAAAATCTGTGTGAAAATGTGTGTACTGTTAGGTCTCTGACTTTTTCTGTTGGGAAATCACCAAGACCATGAAATGCATCTTGCAGTTTGGAATCTACTGATTAATCAAGTCACTTAGGACAGGTACTTTGTCCTAGAAAACACACACACAGAGCCACCACCACACTGCAACCTCCCCCATCTACAGCAAGGCTCCTCTAAATCTGTGACAACTGTGAAAATATTGACCATCCCAAATACAGGTCTCCCATATTCACAAACTGCTGGGTGATGAGCACTTCTGAAGTCAGGTCACCGATTCACAGACCTGAATATGGATTTAAAACTTGACATTCCTTGGATGTATAAGCCTCATAAGTCTCCCTGATACACACATATGGTCTTTGGGAACTTTGAAAAACCCATTCTAGAAACCTACAGTAAATTCTGGCTTCTGAAGATTTATGTTAAATGCATTACTTTAACCCTTAAGCTTATGACCAAGGTAAGCGTCATTGGTAGCACTGTACAGAGAGCACAGGCTGTGGAGAGCTGACCACCTGCATGGCTAAGCCACAGGAAGGGTGAGAGGAAGTTTTTCCATCCTCATTTTACAGGTGGGAGACTGAAGCACAAGGAAGGAAAGGAGGGGCAGGAAAGAAGGGAAAGATGCAAGGGTTATGGTTCAAGGCCACCCAGGAAGACTGTTGCAGAGTGAGAACATGAATCCACATTTCTCACTCCACCCCCTTTCCGTCCTCCCCACATACAAGGTCTCCACTCTCAGAGCTGTGTGAGAGTGTACACGGGTCAATGCTGTTGCATATGCTGGTTACCCAGAGAAGCCCACGTCTTCACAGGTGCAGATGGCAAGAGCTCAATTTGCAGCTCTTGACTAAGTCCAGCAGAGAAAGCAACAGTGTGTAAGCAAGCACTCACATCCTGCTCCCAAGGTTCAAGGAAGGAGACAGAGCTGGCAATAGAATCTTCAGTAAGGACAACAGTGAAAACTTAGAAGAATGGTAGATAAGCACTACCTGAACAATGCAGACTACTGAAGAAACGGGAGAAAAGAAGGTAGCCCAAAAAAGCACTTTAAAAGACCAATTCTGCCGATTTTGAAGAAAGCAAAACAACATAGGCCAGCATGAAGACAGTGGAGCTAAGAGCCAGAAAATGCAGGATCGAAACATAACTGGGCTGATGACTCACTGTGTTACTTTTGTGCAAGTCACTCCAACCCTTCTCCTTCACTAGATTCAAACTATAAATTATTGAGGCAAGGACTGTGTCCACTTCTGTCTTCATTTCATGGTGACCTGTGAACAGCCATAACACCTGAGTTTGAACCCTTCTTGCTACTCAAAAAGAAAGGTTGCAATGCAAGGTTTTTAAGCTCATAATAGCTTGTGTAGCTAGAGGTTCAGTTTATTGCCTAAGCATTGTTTTTAAATATGTTTAAAAGTCAGCCACAAGAAAAGGCAGTTCAGGAGGGTAAAGAGTCACTGAAGTGCTTGCCAACCTACATTTCTGAAATCCTCTCCAAATGAGAAAGAAGTTCCCTCTGGTTGACAGAAAAAGAACCCAAGCATTCAATGTCCCCAGCCATACACAGGCAGAGGCAGACACAGAAAGCAGCAACACAGAGAGCTCTGCTGTGCCCTCACTTGCTACTGGCACAAACAGAGCTGGGTGTTGGATGGGTAGATACCCTGTACAGGGAACCTTGCGGGTCTGTACAATGAAGTCCCAGAAATTGCAGCTTCTAGGAATTATTACAGGATGTTAAAACCCACAGACAAAGAGCTGGCTTGACTGTCTCTCAGCTAACTAGAAACACGGCCCAGCATGCTGAAACTAAGACATCCTACCAAGCTTTATGTAAGATCCATAGTGCCATTGATAGCCCTGTGACATACAGAGTCCCCCGTCTCTAGTAGGCAAGGATGGATTTCCTTCTAGATTTTTATAGGAAGTACTTAATACACAGAGATCAGTAAAACCAAGAAGATTATTAGTTAGAGCCTAGTTTCCAGAATATACAAATTATACCCACCACTGGGGTTTGGTCTACACACCACAGACTGCAAGGGTGAGAACCAAACATTGCACCCATTTGAGCATTTGTGTTCAGAGCAACAGTACAAATTTGAAGCAAATCCACCAGCTGTACCCACTGATCACATCCAGGCTTGCCTTAATGTTGTTTAATGTGGCATACAAGCTAAGCAGCTTCTCTTAAAAGTGTTGGACTACAGGCACGGGGATATATTCAGCCCAAAGTAGGTCTCCCCAGTCAGCACAGATGCACATACAGCCGAGACTTTAATGGGCTCAGCACTGCCTGCTTTCATCTACTGATACAGTCCTGCTGCACTAGATTACTCACTAACAAAGCCAAAGCAACTTGGAAATTACTGAGAAAGAATTGCTCTGTTGATGTGAGCATTTTAATAAGAACTAATCACCACAAGCAATGAGATAAAAATGAAAAACAAACTATAGAAAAACTACTGCAAGAAGCCCATCATGGCAATATGTGTAAACTGAAACTTGGAGGAACCAAGTCACAGCTCAAGTCTTCTCTGTACTGCTATGAAAGTAATTTTCATCATGTAGGTTGTCTTTTGAAAACAGCAGAGTTCTGCGCACAGCAATGTTCTCCCTCTGAAAAAAAAAATAGATCACAAGTACACATTTCCTCTAGAAATACTAATTTCTATTTTTGTATTTATTTTTAAATAATTACTAAAAACCACAAGTGTGTCAAGTCAGCAGTTTGAAAGCAAATTAAGCTTTCATTTTATCTAGATCAAACATCAGACTGCTTGAATTTTTGCTTTACCAACATTTTAAACTTTTGTTCCAACTTACAGGCAAGTTACCTATTAAAATAATTAACCTCTTACATAAGAGCATTTATCACCATTTTTAAAGGAGGGACAGTGATAAAGTATTACTGCCTTGCAGATGTGTCACCTGGTTCAAAACCTAGAAATAAAGCTTAAGATCTCAGGCACACACACCTTCCCCCTACATAAGTGACCCCTAAAAAATCAAATATTTGTGAACCTTAATAATTACTTCATCATTTTCTCAGCCAGCAATTTAGACCCTTATTAACAGTTAGTCCCATATTAATATTTAGGGCCTGATTGAAACCCATTGATATCAACAAAAGGCAAAATTATGAGAAAATCTGTCTTTCTACTGATGCAATAGTAAAGAAAGTAAGCACATTTAAAAAAAAATCTCAATTTCAAACTCCATCCACAAAATTTAACCCAGGAGAAGAGAGGGTTTGGCATCCTGTTGCCCAGTCATCCCTAATTTCAATGAATGCTGTAAATACAGTCATCATAAAAATTTCCATTTCAAAACTCACTTGCTAGAGAATATAGATACAGCAGACCATGGTAACACTCCTAAGGCTTTCAGCCCAAGACATTTACAGGCTATAATGAAAACCAAAAATTTTCTTCCCTTGCCCAAATCAATTCGCATTCCTTCAACCCACTGGCAAACAGGAGACTGAAGAGCAATTCAGAGTGATTAATCCTTTTTTTTTTTTTCTGACAGTTTAACTGAATTCTAGGAGTGCCATATTAGCCAGCAGAACACCAATACTTTTTTTCTGTCTTTTCACCAGCAAGAAGTTTGCATAGGTTTGGGGTTAAAACAGACACACAAGCGATTCTAATGCTACTGACTGGAAGCATATCTCTACATTTTTAGACTGAATGGGAGTTTCAGATCACAAAAAACCAGCAAGCATTATAATATCACCAACTTGATCCAAGTTAAAACTGCTGTGATATTATACTGGTTTCTTCAGAAGAGGAAAGGATTCTTTCTCTTAGGTTCCATTAATCTTAATGGAAAGCCCAACCTAGAGGTGATGAGGAACAAAATGAATAACACTCAGCTATATGAAGCAGAACACCCAGCCAAAATCTGCTTGCTTAGAGACAGATGGCAAATACAGCTAGTGCTCTGAAACTACAGCTGTGCCTAAGCTCTCTCAGATCTATGTGTGTGATTCACTACAGACTTTCAAATTATCTAATAGAACAGAGTCTCCTAGAGATTTTGGTTTCCAGAGTTTTGTTTTCTTTACAAAAAGACCACATTAAACTTACCCAGAACAAAGTCAAAAGACAGCAGTTCTCAAGCTTTTCTATTTAAAAGTATTATGCACACACAAGTGCTCTGAGTGGGCTTAATTTTCTCCTGCAAGTGCAATTTGCTTGCACTCTGTATCACCTGGAACAGTGGGGAACAAATCACAGGTGAAAGACCTAAGAGCTCTCACGGCACCTTTCCAATCCAGACACTTGCCAGCTGTGTATTACCCTCTTCCTTATCTGTTTGCTCCAGAGGGCATCTATGGCTTTTCCTTGGTACCCAGAGGTCAGCACACAAACACCTAGGTGCCTGCATGTTTGGAGAGCTCCACAAAGAGACCATGACAATGCACCCAGCCTGCTACGTATGCACATATTGCCAGTAAGATATTTTTTTAGTTTAGTGCAGATACCAATGTATTGTAAGTGCAGAAGGTATACACTGGCAGGGTTCACACAACAGGAGCTGCACCAAGACTGAAAAGGCATTTATATTGTGATTTGTCAGTGGTAGAGAGAATCTCTCATGCTGCTCTAAATATAATTTATTCTTCTCTTGGCATTATTTTTTTTTTTAGATATTCATCCCTCTCCCAGTATTGATGGCTTATTCCAGGTCCTATCAGCAATACCGCACCCTGCTCAGACTAGACTGAAAGAAGGAATCATCCAGTGACATACCACATATCTTCCATCCACTTCTTCCAAATACATGCAAGCTCCTCAGTCCTAAAAACGTGGCCAGCATTCAATTCCTAAGGCTGGAGAACAGCACCATAGTTCATTAGTAGAATGGGTATTAAAATCAAGTTGGTGAGAACCTGACAAGATACCAGACTAAGACTGAACACATGCTATTAACACTCAAATATCTTGGTAAGAAATTTCTCTCCAGAAAAAAAGCTTTACTCTTTTGGAGTGGGACATATCCGTTCTATCTTATTTCAGTAGTACCCACTTGACAACTTATTTCAATATATTTTTTCCAACAGATCAAAGCAAGCTTTCCCTACTTCATCCAAATAAAAAGTTTTAGGACTTCTTAAACAATATTTTTATTGAAACATGTTTGGCAAGAGTTAAATTATTGATCTGAAAGGATAATATTTTTTTTTTGAGTCACGGATTCTTAGGGGTTGGAAGGGACCTCAAAAGATCACCTAGTCCAACCCCCCTGCCAGAGCAGAATAACCTAGAGCACATCACACAGGAACGTGTCCAGGTGGGTTTTATATGTCTCCAGTGAAGGAGACTCCACAACCTCTCTGGGCAGCCTGTTCCAGTGCTCTGTCACTCTCACAGTAAAGAAGTTTTTTCTGATGTTACATGGAACTTCCTATGTTCCAGTTTGCACCCATTGCCCCTTGTCCTATCACTGGACACCACTGAAAAAAGCCTGGCTCTGTCCTCCTGACACTCGCCCTTAATGTATTTGTAAACATTGATGAGGTCACCCCTCGATCTCCTCCAAGCTAAAGAGACCCAGCTCCCTCAGCCTTTCCTCATAAGGGAGATGTTTTACTCCCTTCATCATCTTTGTGGCTCTGCGCTGGACTCTTTCAAGCACTTCTCTGTCCTTCTTGAGCTGTGGGGCCCAGAACTGGACACAATATTCCAGATGCAGCCTCACCAAGGCAGAATAGAGGGGGAGGAGAACTTCCCTTGACCTACTAACCACACCCTTTCTAATACACCCCAGGATGCTGTTGGCCTTCTTGGCTACAAGGGCACACTGCTGGCTCATGGTCATCCTCCTGTCCACTAGGACCTCTAGGTCCCTTTCTCCTACACTGCTCTCCAGCAGGTCAGCCCCCAACCTGTACTGGTACATGGGGTTGTTCTTCCCCAGATGCAAGACTCCACACTTGCCCTTGTTGAATTTCATCAAGTTTCTCCCTGCCCAACTCTCCAGCCTGTCCAGGTCTTGCTGAATGGCAGCACAGCCCTTTGGTGTGTCAGCCACTCCTCCCAGCTTGCTGTCATCAGCAAACTTGTTGAGGGCACACTCTGTTCCCTCATCCAGGTCGTTGATGAAAATATTGAACAACACTGGTCCCAGTACCGACCCCTGAAGGACTCCACTAGTCACAGAACTCCAACTAGATTCTGTCCCACTGACCACAACTCTCTGACTTCTTCCTTCAGAGAGTCCTTATTACCCATGGTATGGAAATCCCATTTCTGTATAGCTAAATGTGCTTCCGTTTCTTTTTACTGGCTAAATGTGAGGGTTTGGGTTTTTTTGTTTGTTTGCCTTTAAGTGTAGAAAATCATCATGAAGGCTGTTGAAGGTATGTTTTTTAAATGGCTTGAGACCCTGGGTCCCCTAAAAAACCACCACCAAAAACTAGACTCAGAACATGTTCCATATAAGCCACTAGAAACAAATGCAAATATAGAGGGAGGTTCTCTTATTACATTAATTGTGTCTGTGATTATTTCTCTGAAGTCACAAGTGTTCAGTCTGTAAGCCAAGTTTTCCAGGTAGAAGCAGATCTGAAACAAGCAGTACGAAAAAAGTAGTTCAATATGATATCTGAACAACTGATTTATCCACCAGAAAAAATAAATCAAGTAATTAATTTTCAGAAGACAATTACATTGAGCTGTATGAAGTCCATTACAATTCTGTCATCTTCTAGACTGACAACCAAAAAAACAGATTTGTACATATACATGACCATAACCTAAAAAGATGCTGAGTCAGTGGGTACCAGACAAAAAGTGTTAGGCAAGAAGTCCCTAGGAAAAGGTGTGTTTACTTCACAGAAGGACAAGTAGGCTAGATTGCAAAGCAACTTTTTTTTCTGGCTATGAATGATAAAACTCATATGCATGCAAATGGAAGGAGAACAACAACAAAAAGACTTTGCCAGGCTGTATTAACCTGTTTATTTAGAAAGCTCATCTCCACATTCAGAGCAACACTTCATTAGATACCTTTGTTCTACAGAATTTCTTGGACACGTAAACTACAGACACCCTATCATAGTGGCTTGCAAAGTAAATAACTTGTATGTAAAGTTTATGCAAACAAGAAAACCAAAACAATCCAACTCATTATTTTCCTCAACCAATTACGTCAAATACAAACAAACAAAGATATCACTTATATGCAGAGAACACAGACCAATGCTGGTTTCACAGAGGAGTGACGGACTCCACTAAATTAAATGCCCAGGGCCTCAGAGGTTTCATCTGGTCCTAATTTTCAATTTGCAGTGAAGTAATATGTTTTTTTCACTTTCATTGTAGCTTATTTTCATCTAGTTTATGTTCCGAGACATCCTGTTTTTCAAGCTCCGATCTGTCACATTAAAAAAAACAACTTGAAAAAAGTACAATAGCCGACATAGTGGCACCACGAAGGGAGCTAGGCTCCTGCACTCTCAGCTGGCTACAGAATCTCTTTCCTTAAGCCAGTAAAAGTCAGGAGCAGAGAAAGATATGAGTTACATGCAGTGTATGCACTACATAGATAGAAAGCACCCAACTCTTACTTCCCAAAGAAAAGAGGATGGAAACACCACCTTCTCCTCCAAATCTCTGCAGGGCTGGACTCTCCCACTGTATTTTGGCCTCTCTGAGGTGTGTCTCACACTTACAAACTGCCAAGTGTCTTTAGATCTACTCTCTGTTCTACCAACAGAGCAGGAGAGGAAAGGAAGAGAGAAGAATAAAGTTGTCATTACCACCAAGTCTTCCCTCTCAACCATAGTGCATCACCCCTAACCTTCCCTAGTACTAGCAGCCTACAGGAAACAATTGACTTAGCTTGTGGAGATGAGTCCATAATTGCAATTAACAACATACTGTTGCAGTCCCTCTGATGCCATGCACAACATAAATCATGGTAGTTTGCATAAGGACAGTTAGTCTTCTCATATAACCAAGAATAACAAGCCTTAGCCAACATTCCAAACACAACATGAAGAGACAAAATGGCTCTAAGTGCTCAGAACACAACTGTGGCACATGCCGAACTACAGCTGCAGAATGGAGCTTAATGTCAACTGCAAAACCTTCCCAAGGAGGAGGAAAACATGTATAAAAAACACATTTTACTGCTGCAGAGAAATGTTCCAGAGAATCAATTTGTTAGCCATAAAAAGAAACCATGGTTTCACTTGTCCCATCCAGCTTTAATTAGAACATATCTAAAAATTAATTTTGCATATGTTTCCCAAGTTCCCTATCTCTGTTCAACAGGCAGGCATGAATGAGGACACTCATTTGAAAGACAGTCTACCAGCATTTCCCAAGAGATCCAAACAGTCTCTCCTGGACAACTGATTAATTGAATGGTTTTCATTGAAATGGTGCAACCATTTACACACAGATTTCATATTAAAGACTCGACTAAATCAAATAAACACAGTCCTCCTTCAGCTTTTCCACCTCCCCCTTGAACTAGGAGAGTCTAACTTCACATCCTCTGGTTTGAAAAAAATAAATAATTAGGAAAGAAGCTTCCAGCCCCTCAGACAGATTTCCCAGGACAGGAATGCTCAGCCTCAGCACTCTCATCACAGCTTTGCCACCCACCCTGTTTCTGACTTTAAAACTTGCTGCCAAAATATCTCTCACTGTCCCTCCATATATTCCTATAGAGAGAGTTTTCTCTCTTCACTAGCACTATCACATATCTGTGGCTCTCTCAAGACTCGGCAGGACCTTTCTTGGCTGGTGTAAATCAGAAGGAACTCTTCTTATCCAAGTAACTGCAATTCCAGCCTACAGCAGCAGATAATTTAGCCTCTTCCTTAGCCCCTTTTATCCCCACGTTGATTTCACAAGCCCATGCTTCTCTTTCCCACTAGGAATTCAGTATCAAGACTCAGGTTTTTCTCATTCACCACTGATTTGAACCTGAACATACTAAAACTAACTGTGACATTTTCATCCAAGCTCAGTTTCCAACAACCACATTTTGGTTAATTTACTCTAGCTACCTTTACACTCCTCAACACCAGACGATAACAGAGAAGATAAACTCCACAGGAAGATGGTGGCACAATCACCCTTCCCTGTAACTATCAATAGGCACAATGAGACAGAAAAAAAGCCATGACACCTGGGCACTGAGTCTCTAGTGACTCTGAAAGGATCTCCGTATTTTATGAAAGTTCTCTTTCTCATCTAAATACATGCCCTTCCCTTTTTCTATCGCTATAGGGATTTTCATGGGAACAGCTTAATTTTTGAGGGAGCTGGGCATATCCCAAGGCCTCTTTAAAATACCAATGGTTGCTACAGGTCACTTAATCCTGTTTAGTCTCAGCTCTGACTGCTAAGACTGTGCCATTCATTTTAGTAATGGAGGAAGAGGCAAAACAGAAAGACTTTTACATCCCTTGTGTTAAATTCTGCATGTAGAAGGGAAGAGAGAACAACATCAGAATTTTTACTTGAATTTTTCCAAGAATTTGCAACATAAAACTGAAAGGAAGATTTGCTTCATCTTTAACAGTTCTATGCTTTAGGAATATTTGCCCCTTTTTTTAATTTTTTTTTTTTTTCAAGGACTACCCTGTACATTGACAGGTACACCTACTTAGAGATGTTTGGTCATTTAAAAAAAAAGTAAGAACAGCAGCTTCATTTGTACCATGCTCTTCCTCTCTTGCATACAATCAGATGGGTGAAAGACAGGCGGTGGGGTAGAATTCCACATCATCATTTGGCAACTTACATTTTTTTTTTTTTCAAAGGGCATTACAATACACTTCTCTCACTTGGAGAACTTCAAGAGACGATAATTATTCATGTCTGCCTTGTAATATATATTTAAAATGTTCAAATGTGGCTTTCCAGGGAATTCTGCCAAATATTTTTAGGCACCAGACCCAGCTTTACTTAATTTTATATTGACTTCTTAGTCTATTATAAAATACCCTTCCATGCAGTTTGAATTTGGTAAAAAGGCTGAAGCATACTCATTTATATTAGAAACATAAAAATGCTTCTTTCCTTGAAATAGAGATCTTTAACTCCTAATGTGACAGTCATTCAGATGACCAGAAATTGAAGTGTCTCTATGGAGCTTAACACACAGTGAACTTTTACTGCTACAATTAAAAAAACAAAACAAAACAAAAAAAAACAAACAGAAACAGGGTTTTGTTTTAATTGTTTGTTGGTTGTTTGGGGTTTTTTTAGGAGACAACATACCAAAACCAGAAAGTAGCTTTAAACATTTTTGTTTTATAAGCACTTTATTAGTAGCACAACAGTAGCACCTTGACACTCCAAAACCAACTGGAGTCCTGCTGTGTTATAAAAGCTTCAAAAATGTAAATCCTAAATCTTTCAGTGCTGTAGTCAACTACAGTAAAGTATGGGATTATGCTGTAGTTTGGGGTTTTGGTGGGTTTTGTGGTTTTGTTCTGTTTTTTAAAAAAAGCTATTTGAGGTAACAATCATATCTTATTATTAACAATAGTGTTTATTACAAGGCATAAAACAATGGTAGTGGGCAAACCAATCTACTCCAAAGAGTTTACAATCTAAGCAAACAAGAATGCCAAGCCTGGACACATAGACCAGTTCATTATACACGAGTAAAATATGTAGATTTGGAAAAAGATAAGCTAAGTAACAAAGAGGGAGGGATAAAGCAGATGTGGAGTGAATTTGAAGAGACTGTACCCGCAGTACCACAAGGCAAATAAATAGTACAGGGGTGGCAGTCTCAGGAGAAAGAGGGAAACTGTGAGACACAGAGACTTGCTCTAAATTGTGCAGCAGAGCAACTTGGTGCGAGAAGTCTGACAACCAGGTCCTCACTTAAGCATCCACCTAGTGACTTCTGGTGTTTCACTTTTTAAAAATTCAAGTTTCCTCTAACAAGCACGGTGAGAAAAGCCAGGCAACTGTCATCCTGAAGTTTAAAAAGGTCAGATATGATTTACACATCAAGATGAGGGTAAACCCCCCAGTATTTCCATTTCTGGATATTTCACTGTCTTTCCCCCACTCTTCAAAAAGCCAGCATCAGAAACTGTAGATAATTAGCACAAAAGTCCATGTGAAATGTTGTATTTGTTTAAGTGTTTATTTTGGCTGCCTAAAACAGGCTGGAATCCAGCTCTTGTGCTCAGCCCCACCTTAGATATATTTGTCCTGTTATACACAACAAAGTATGAGCTATTTTAAAATATGAAACACTTTGAAACTATATTAATGCTATCACTTTATCATTTATACACACATTTACTCCCCTCAAAACTGACCCGTCAGCTGATTGGTTAACCTAGCTGATTTTAAGGGGTATGTTTCATAGACTAGAAACATTGTTTTACTTTTCTTAGCTTTCCCTGATAATCAAAAGGAAGCCAGTCCAGAGCAAGTTGAAAATTGAAACAGCTGAGTGGACTCCTCCTACCTCCTCTCCTCTGTTTTCATCTTTTATGGTGGCAGGCTAGCCTGTGCCAGACAAACTAAGATTTCTTATGTTCTTCAGTCACTTGGCTGTTCTTTCCCATAGATTTTCCAACAGCAGATTAACGTCAAAGCATGCTGAGCCAAACACATGAATCTCTGAAGATTTCAGTTGAGCAGGAATGCTGCTAAATAGTCTTTTTTACTGTTAAACTAAGAGACTGAAACTGAACCTGGTCTTGCAAGTGTGAGGAAAGAGTAACTCTCACCAGTGTCAGCTAACATGGGTTTATGGGTGGTCAAAATCCAGTCCCTTAATACTATCTGAAGAAACACAGTTGCACACGGAAATCCAAGACGGGGGGAGTGTCGATCTGCCAGAGGGTAGGAAGAAGCTGCAGGAGGACCTGGACAGGCTGGGTCGATAGGCTGAGGCCAAGGGCATGAAATTAACAAGATCAAGTGCAAGGTCCTGCACTTTGGCCACAATAACCCCAGGCAGCGCTACAGGCTGGGGGAAGAGTGGCTGGAGAGCTGCCCAGCAGAGAATACCTGGGAGTACTGGATAAACAGCTGGTTAAACATGAGCCAGCAGTGTGCCCAGGTGGCCTGGAAGGCCAGTGGCATCCTGGCTTGCATGAGGAATAGTGTGGCCAGCAGGAGCAGGGATGTAATTCTGCCCCTGTAGACAGCACTGGTGAGGCCTCACCTGGAGTACTGTGAGCAGCTCTGGGCCCCTCACTTCAAGAAGGATATTGAGGTGCTGGAGCAGGTCCAGAGGAGAGCAACAAGGCTGGTGAAGGGACTAGAGGGGGAGTCTTATATGGATAGGCTGAGGGAGCTGGGGTTGTTTAGCCTGGAGAAGAGGAGACTCAGGGGGGACCTTATCACTCTCTTCAACTACCTGAAGGGAGGTTGCAGTCAGGTGGGGGCTGGGCTCTTTTTCCAGGCAACTAGCAACAAGACAAGAGGGCATGGCCTCAAGCTGCTCCAGGGGAGGTTTAGGTTGGATATCAGGAAGTACTTCCTCACAGGGAGGGTGATTAGACATTGGAATGGACTTCCCAGGGAAGTGGTGGCACTGTCCCCAAATGTGTTAAAGGAAAGGCTGGATGTGGCACTTAGTGCCATGGTCTACCCAATGTGGTGGTGTTAGGTCATAGGCTGGACTTTTGATGACCTTAGAGGTCTTTTTCCAGCCTTGGTGATTCTGTGTGAAGTGTTCCCTCTTTAGCAACCAGGTGTGTACACCATCCACACAATTTCAAAGTGCTGGACTTCACAGACACAAGGAAACAACACAACTGCTCTGCTCCCAGCAGAGCCAAGGACAGGAGGTGTTACCTCCCCAGTCCCCAAGTATCATGCCTTTTCCTTGTAACAAGAGCACCCAACAACACACCAGACAGTGAATGTACTCAAAGGATTGACCCAGTGCACAAATGAAATAACCAAATTCACAAGCCAGTGAAAAGCCTGCAGCACCCTTTCATTGCTGAGGCAAGAATTAGAGGTACGACATAGAGCAAATTGATTTGGGCTGACCTGCAAGATGCACCAAGCCTTGCAGCCCTTAGGGTAGGATCAACAGCTTGTAGCAATGGGCCCAAATAGGCACCACCATTTTGGACAGCAGACCCAAAGGCAACAGGATTGAGACAGTTAATTGTTCAGAAGAACACTCTCACTGTCACCAGTTCCAAACTCAGTGGGACCTGCTGCCTCTGAAGGAAATAACAATTTGACATATTCTTATTTATGGGAGGGGGAGCAGCTCCCATTGGGTTTCTGCCCTCATGCTTAATCTCTAATATGAAACAGAATCACAATTCTGAGTTATTGCCCCCTCAAAGAAACCATAATTCCATGTTCAAACACCTCTGTAAATCCTTGACAGATGAAAGAACAGAGAAAAATCTTCTCTCCTAGTGACAGTTACATAGGAAAAACACAAAGGAAGAATAAACTAAAAAGAAGTGAAGATGGACAAGTTAGATTAACACAACAGGGCAGCATGCTCTTAACAGTTTCTTTCCTAAGGCACATGGAAATTAAGTACTCCTTAAGGACCTGTTGCATCCCTTTGCAGCAAGACCTCAGTATCTTCCTTAAAGTGAGCAAAAAGCTTGTCAACATTTAAGCATTCTTATCAAGGCTATTTACCTGGAGTCATCTTGTACACTGCACTAGCACAACTACGTAGCAATACTCTGACCTCACCAACATGTACGCAGTCTTTGCAGACCTGCTCATGATGCCCACAGGGTCAACCTCAGGAGACTGCAGATCCCATTGAGCAGTCAGGGACACAAAGAGTTGTTGACTCCAGGTCAGTTCAAGCCCAGCAGCTGTACAGGATGCAGTCCAAGCTTTGGAGAAGGTACAGAAGACCAGTTCTTTACATTTAGAGACCAAGTTGATCTCAGTCTGCTGATAGCCCCTGCTCCAGGTATACCTTAGTCTGCCTCTTCGCAACTCAGCCCTCCAGACAGCACATAAACCATAACTATACAATTTCTAGGTATCAACTTACTAGCACACCACACAAAGAAAACAAACAAACAACCACAAAATAATTAATCTTCAACTACTCCAGACACAATATGTACACACTTTCAATTTCTCTCACCCCACACGCCAGTGAAACTACAAGATGTTTTCCATGCATGCCACCCATGGAAACTGTAGCCATGCATAGACACATTTAAAACAACTTATTTTTTCAACAAAATATCAAGCTGAAGACTACTAACCTGGAACAGACTTCTTTTTTGTATTAAACTTGATCCTAAAACACAATCCAAACCTTCTCTTGAAGGAGCAGCTCTGAGGACATTTTCCAAAAGACAAAAGCCAGCTCTTTTGCAGGTGTACCTATTTAAACTGTTAGTTTCTCCAGGTGTTGCCACTTGCCACTGAGCCCTTCTGCACGTTCCCAGTGGCTCCTGATAGCTCTTTGTTTGCCAGTTTAGGGTTTAGATCAGCTCAGTACATCTCTTGAATATGGTGAATCTTCTTGTGTGTATCAAAGCTAGGCCCGTCTGCAAATCTAGATTGCCCCTTGGATTCCATACAACTATCAGTCCTTGTTAGCTCTGCTCCTCTGGTGACAAAAACTGGTAGTTTTTTGTGCTGCCTACAGAAAACAGATGTTGGCACCTCCAAAACCATCACTGTGAGATGATGGATTAAACTTTTTGATCATTACTTGAATAGACAGTCTTCTGCAGTACAGATCTGAATCCCATATTATTTTAGGAAAACAACAGAATAACCATTTGAGGGGAAATTACTTGTACAACCATGAATATACAAATCTGCAAACCTAAATGATAATAAATTCTAATTTCCTTCAGGAAAAAAAGGTCAGTCTACCATTGCAGTAAAGGAAATAGCCCTGTCAGCAGCTAGGCAACTGACTTTTTACTTTTTTTTTTTACTTTTTTTTTTTTTTTTTTTTTTCCAGTAGGAGCCACTAGGATCCATTAGTAGCTGAACATAATTGTTTGCAAGATTGACAGGAAGATATTAATTATTTGTGTGATCATGAAGGAGGTAAAGAACCTCATAGTTGATATAGCTCAAACTATGAAATACTAGTGCTTGAGTAGATCTGTAGTCAGCCCACAAAATCTCATGAAAGAGTAAAATACATACATTTACTTCTTTGCAGTTATGCAGGGGGTCTGCAAGATGGATCAAAGGTTGGCAGTGGTTTGTTCTCCAAAATGTTTGGAATCCAGGGCTTCAAACAGTACAGCTTATGCTCATCATCTCTCAGCAGCTTGTGTTTCTTAAAAAAAAAATAATAAATAAACAAAAAAATTTAGTGTCAAATTGCAAACTTCTCAGAAGATATTCTTAAAGAGCTAAAGGAGAATTAGATACCAATGTTTTGCAGTTAAAATTACTGGCACTTTATAAAGAGAAGCGTTTTGTTAGAGACAGGAAGCTTAGTTTATTGCCCAGTATATACAGTTCTCCCACCACATTATTTTGGGCTATTTTCATTCCTCACAAAGTAAAGAGGAAATTCTAAGAACATTTCATTGATTTTCTTTGTTTGATAAACAGCAAAGGTTTGCAGTTCAGTGACCACTGTATGGCTTTGTTACTTTTAACATACAATTTTACTTCACATAGATCCTCTGGAGGATAAAACATTTGTTCTTTATAAAAATCATTAGTTTCTGCCCCATTCACTTTAATTCCACCTCTCACCTTCATCTTTCATTGCTTCACAGAAAGAATTCCTAAATACAAAACTAGACCAAAAAAAAAAAAAAAAAAAAAAAAATTTGACATGTTTTTTTTCATGAGCAAAACTTCGGGCTCAGAAACTACCAAGAGGCACACTCTGAAAATGCTTTTCCTCTTTGCAGTTTCCAGTAGGACACAATCTGAAGCAGAGTAATAACATCACAGCTATGGTACAGCATTATTCTTTAATAGTAACATCGCTTTTCTGAAGGACAATAATTTTCATTGAAAGAGACACTACATCTTATACACTGTTATGATTCTTTTGTCTGCACACCATGTTTCTGTGCAACTGAAAATATAAAGATCTAGAATACATGCCCATCCATTTACTCTTTTAAATTTCAGCAATTTGCAGGGTTATCCCAAATGTTTTTATACCATTCTTGCCTGACAGAAAAAAAAAGGATTCCTCATAAAAGGCTTGGTTTCAAAAAAATGCTAAGCATTTAAACATTTATTAGAAACAGTTTTAGTTCCTCATTAATCTGAAGATGAAGTATTATTGATTTACAGTGAGCAATTCATCCGATATCCATCAGCAGCGTATAAAAACAGAGTCTGAGAATGAAAAAATGGGTGATGCCTTTTTGGCAGCAGCTTGCTATGTCCTGCCAATGGCATAACCTGCCCAACTGGATGGGAAACAGCCCTGCTCTTTCTGTGTGTTCTGCGTGCTTGACTGTATATGTCCCACAGTTCATACACTAACCTACATTTATTTTTATGTTACAGGATCAGCAAGTATATATTAGATCAAGGCTTTGGGGACTTTACATATTGCTTAACCTCAGTCACCCAGCCTCTTAGTCACTCCAGAGATGAGCATGGTAAAAAACAGATAAATTACACAGATAAATTGACACAGAGACATATACACATCTGCACACACAGACATATATATCCTTAGGGCCTGATGGAACAACTCCAGCTGAGTTCAGTGAGCTTTGGATCAGGCCCAATATTAGTATACGATAGAGACTTACTGCCTCTCATCTTTGAAACCAGTTTTAAAAGGCTAATATGTAGGGGGTGAGCCTCCATTCTGTGACACTGGTTTTCCATCAGTGTAGCTCTATTTGCTTTAGTGGCATGTAAAACCAACATAATGAAGTGGAAAATTATGCCCACATTATGTTTTTTAAGTAGCTTATTAGCCTGCATATTACACCCTTTTTAGTGAGTTGGCAGCTGTGCAAAGGACTCTGAGGAACTAATTCACTGAAGCTGATAGGACTCTTCCCACTGGCTTTGGGTCCTAAATTATTCTGAAAATTTTAGGGAGAGGATACTATAAAGCAGGACAGTACAGGTAAAAGGGTGTTAATGAAAGTCCCTTGAGGAGGTCATAGCTTTTATTAGTTTGGAGGAGCCTTGCACAAACAAAATAAAGTTTAAAAAAAAAACATTTTTAAGTGTGTCAAATGGTCCTGAACATTATTTTTTCTTCTTTGTTACCATTAAAAGACAAACCAAGCCAAATTTCTGAATGGAAAAAAGTTGTTATATTTTCCAGCCTAAATAGATTTGTTTACACCCTGTAGTATGCAGTAAATGTGTGGTATGGAGGTGGAAGGCAGGGGGCAGAAAGATAAAAGAGAGAAATACATCTGTGCCACCACCCACTTCTTTTGCTACATGCTTGGCCCTCAGGGTGAATTGCCTGCCAATATTGCTTGATCTTAACTCTCTGCTCTCACTCCTTTCAAGGTTGCCTCCCTTTCAGGTGTGCCACAGTCACATCTCTCAGCCTTTAGGGCTGCACCTGCTTTTCCCCTCTCTGCTGTCATTGGCCATGCACGTCTCTTCTGGCAGCCTCCTGTCACACCCAGCCCTACTGCCCGGCCCAGCTTCCCACACACACACACACTTAATGAGCAGGTAGAGTAATTGCTTTCATAACATTTTTCCCACAATGACATTTCTCAGTTTGCTCAGGCAGTATTTAGGGTTACTGTGCCAGTTCCTCGAATTCTGCCTCAGCTCAAGTTCCCTCAACACTGTTAATGACAAAAAAATGGGTGGTTTGTACAAGAAAGGACTGCTGGACCCACAGCTATAAGGCCTGGGAACTACAGAGCTACCGAAGACTGGGTGTAAAATCCAGTTCCTCTGCAATCTTCTGTCACCTCTTTGTCCCTCAGTTTTTGCAGAATGGAAATTAACAACAGAGATTTACCCTGCCAAAGAATTATGAGAGTAAATGCATCAAAGATAGGGCAATGATCCATTCTCGGGTCTACACAAGCACCTGAAACACAGCTAAAATGCAAAAGAGTGTAAGTAACAACTTTCTGAAATTATACCAGTCCTTGGCCAGGACTTAGCACTGAATCACTCAAAAGAAGATAGGCCAAGTTCCATTCATCTGCTCTGTCAGTATAAACGTGGAGGCCAAGGGGAAACTACAGATTTAAAACAGAATATACCCAGAGCCTATAAACCATTAAATACTACTGTTATTGTCCAGACTTCTTTGCAATAGGCCCTGAAAACTCAGTTATGTTGATTTGACTCTTCCTTTTTGGCATTGGGTCAGGGCCCTAAGCTTCCATGAGAAACAGACAAAGAGCTTCTGAGGTATGAAGGGCTGAGGTGTGACAAAAGAGTAAGAATGAAAGTTTTTGTCATTATTAAAATGACAATAGCTCCTGGAAACCCCAAAATATGTCACAGTCCAAAAGAGAAGGCATCTACAGAGTAGGCAGGTGCAAGCAGTTCTTGATCAAACTTGGAGAAGAACATAGATGGGCTGAAGTTCGTACAGCTGAAAAGAGTAAAAAGTTAAAAATAAGCCCCAGGTCTTTCATATTGCAGTGCCACATCCATTATCATGCTCTGATTATCAATGGGTTCACTGATATTTCTTGTGACAATATTTCTTTAATTTTTGTTCAGCAGTACCCAAAAAAACAACTTTTCCTTTAACTATGGGTATGCTGCTCAAGGAGGTGAGAGGTAACATTCAGAGGCACACCTTACCTGGACATTTTATGGGCCAGTAGCAGCTCATCAACAGTGCACGTAGCTCTTGGTAATGCTTAGAATAATTTAATTTAGAACACTAGGCAAGCAAAAGTCCACCTTGGGCCTCTGTCCCTCACTGCTCTTCATATCTGAAATTAAAGCTAGCTCAAGTGACTACATTTGCTAATATTTTCCTCCAGAAAAGTGGTAAGTTGTCACTGAAATACCTTTTTAAAAACACTTTTACTTTTCCATTTTTTTCCCATTTAAGTTTTCCTATTGCTTATTTTCTGTATGATCTTAACTCCTGCATTAAAAAATGGTATGTCAATAGGCACACATTATTTTTCTTACAAAGGATTATGAGTATTAGTCTACTAATCAGTTGTCATATCTCAGTGACTCACAGTAACTTGCAGATGTTTAAAATTTGAACAGCGTGATTTTGAATGGAGATAAATGGAAGGAATAAGTAGCCACTTTTTTTCCCCCTGAATATTTATCAGGTTCACCAGAGGAAAATATTTTCAAAATTACAAAATCCAGTCCAGAATGCCAAAATATTTCATTCGGTCACACTAATGAAAAAACAAAGTAATGAAATTTCAATATATTCACTACTTTTTTTTTCCAAATATCCTTAGAACAAAAAGAAAGTGCAGGGTAAAGTGATACTGTAATCCAAAATATATATTCTTTTTCATTCCAAAATATGGATGTAATTTGGGAGGTTCACATGTTCTTGAAAGACGCAGAGTCTGATTTAGTTCCTGTTCAATCAAATTCTTTTCTAACAGTTTGGTTTGGTTAGCAAAGTACAAAGAAGAAAATCATCATTTTCTCCACCTCTATGAAAAATATTTCCTGTGATATATCATGACTACAAAATGTCATATCCCCAGAAACTGATGATATGAAAGCAGCAACCTTATAATTTCAAGAGCTAAAGAGGGACTTTGGTTTCACCCTGTATGATGTAGCAAAGGGAAGTGAATCCCCCCTAATTTTACAGAAACGGGGCAGGCAGTTTTGCTGTGGTGAAGCTATGCAGAATTCTAATTCATTTCATAACCCTGAGCATCTTTTCAGGACTACATGATCACTTAATGCACCAATCTTTTTCTGTCTAAGGATCTCCTTAGAAAAGAAATCAAATCACAGGAGTATCATGCACAGTCTTCTCAGCCATTTCAGAAAAGTAGTATGGAATGCAGTTTACAGATAGTTGTGGACTTTTTGTGAGGCTAGTGAGAGAATTGTACACAGTAGACATGTTCTCACAGCACACATTTGCACAGTATTCTTTATATTTTTAAGTGATAAAAGTAAATTAATAGTTGTTTCTATCATTAGCAATCAATGCTTGCTTTATATCACCAGTGCCACCTAAATCACTGACCAAAAGCCCACTTGTTAAATAAAGATACACTTACAGGCAGAGAATTTTCTCTCTATTTGTTTTTTTTGTTTGTTTGTTTTTACTGAAAAAAAAAAATCTAATGCATTTAATATCAAAATACTTAACAAAACCCTCCATACTTCTCAAAATAATGTACTAAAAGCAGAAAAAAAAAAGTTACCTTTGAATGAAAAAAACTCAATTGCTATATTTTAAAGTTTTCTTGATGAATCTTCAAGAGTAAAAAACTCATTAGGGTTTTCATTAGGAAAAGAAAAATAAAATGTTCAATATATATTTTTCTTAATCACTCACATTTCCAATTTCAGAATTATCTGTAATAATTTCACGTGAAGTTCATCTTAATGAAGAAGTTCCTTCAAAAGCTTTTATCAACATCTGAGTTGTTCTCCTTCCAGCTATATGTCGCTCTTTACATGATAAAAAGTAAGGAATAACCCAGCTTAGCTGTACCTGTAATGCTTGAAGCATTTGGTGAATGAAAAACTTGCACTTTTGAATCAACTGCTGTTATTACTCAGTCACCCAAAAATAACATTGCATCAGAGGCTTAGTGAAGACAAGAGGAAGGAATTTATCATTGAAAAGGTGAGTCTGAAACACTTCCAGTCCTCACAAAAATTTACTTGACTTAGTGTTACACATACCATAACATGTCCCAACCATGCCACAGACAACTTTCCCTGTAACAGAAACATCTAATCAGCGTCACCGGATTCTGTGATTTACGTCAATGTGACTACTTGTATGGATGCAGATTACTCATATGAATGAGGGATTGAGGCTTCAGTCAGCAATGTATCTGGAGACCTCATTGGTGTGAGACATAATATGGAAGTGAAGCCATTTAAAGGTCAGCAGTAGGCTACAATTAGCACATTGGTATTCAAAATATTATTGGGACGGGAGGCAGAATTTTCCAGTTAGGGTGGAAAGGAAACACGTTGTTTCCAATACAGCTGTTTTTCAACAATGAAAATGCTGGTATTGCTTGAAAATTACCCCTGGACCATGCTGCTGCAGCAAGTGGAAGTTTAACACTAAATTTTAACTAGCCATGATAATTACAAAGCAGGCCCAAAGGCCAGTTAAGCTATTTTCATGAAATAGGATTATGCATTTTTCTAGTGGATTCAAAGTTTGGTATCAGATTATAACTACTAAAATTATTATTAAGTTTAAACCTACAGGACAAACCCAAGACCCACTGTATTTATCTCTGCCTGTGGGAATTCCTGGCATTTCTACTAGAGTTTTGAAACTAAATCAAAATTAAAAACTGGGTGAAATAAATCTGCTGCAAAGCTGTATACCACATCTTTCTGTTCAGGACTGATGGAAAGTTTCATTTCCATCTCTTGAATCAGCCCAGACTTTTGTTTCAAGATGCATTTCCCAGTGGTGCTGCATTGCTTCACGGGTATGTGATTTAGGGAGTTTAATACTCTCTTTGCTTATAAATGATGCGTTATCCTAATCTTTGTCCTGTTAAGAACTCCTTTCCCACTAGATAGTAAGTTCTGTAGTTAAAAGCCTACTCTGATTAAAAGTAAAAAAAGATCCTGTAACAAACTTGTCATAAGCCAAACAGAAAACAGACTCTAGTTATCATAAAATTAATTTCTTAAATCCTGTTTAATCTCTGAGCACAGAATTATAAACAGAAAAGAAAATGGAAATAATTTACATATTGACCAGTACTGAAGCAAAATAACATCCTCTACTATTTTGGTGTTATTTTGAACAGAGTAATCTGGAGACATGTTAGTTTCTTTGCAATAGAATCAGAAGTGTATTGGGCACTGTGTAACATAAGAATATACATTCCCTACTGCTAGTCTTATCCATCATCCACTTTGTTTCTGTTAGCTCATTCATTTCTCTCAGGGATCACCAAAGTGGTGGTTGAACAGAATTCAGTAGCTCTGGACTCTAGGCTTGGGCAGATGTTCACGTTCACCAACAGACCAGTTTTAAATTGACACCCAAGTTACCCAGACTGTTTTTAATGTCCTCAGGAGGTCTGCCAGAATACTTCCACTCTCCCTCAATCATCTGAAATTCCCAAATGGCTCTCAAAATTTGAGACACTGGCAGCAGTCAGTCCTTGACTGCCCACCATGAGGGACAGAACAGGTAGCAGCAGTGCAAGCCCTACGCTCTGTGCAACATTTTCTCTTCTGCTCAGAGGGACCCCAGCTCTCCCAGCAAATGTTACGTGCATACTAGTGGGACAGAACACAGGCACTGAAGTGTTCAGGTTATTTTCTGTGAAGAGCAAAGGTCTGCTCCCCCCAGCATATTTCTGATTTTTTTCTGTCATTAAAAAAGAACAATTTCAGGCCTGAAACCCAAGCAGTCCACTCACTATTTCAGGTAATTCTCTTGTTTCCTAACAAATAGAATCCTTTACGACCATGATTTGTTAATTTTGCATTCAGCCAACCTTTTCTCCTTGTTTAGATTTATAATGCAGACACCATAAATTTTACATAACAGAGACAGAACTTATGCTTTACTTAAAATATGCTGGATAAAAGTGTGTATCTCAGCAAGACAATTTTCTCTTAATATTAAGAACCTGAGAATTTTTTTTCTTTCTTTCTGAAACATTAACAGATCACTTTTCAATCAGAACAGATTAACCAGCTTCCTGTTTGGTGGTGACTACCCTTCTCATGATCTACAGTATTTTAAACCATCTACCTGGCTGCTGAAAGCCCCATTTGCTTGGAAGACTGTGCATATGCAGGCAAGAATTGTAGGACTTGCCTATATGGTGCTTTTTCTGTCTTAAACTACCTGCTTGCCCATTAGGCGATTAGAGTAAACAGTAAATATTTGCAGCTTTGAACCAGCATCTGGGGAGCAGTCATTATAACTGTCTAAATTACCTCTAATTGATTGGCAATCAATTAACTTGAAGGAAAATCAGCTAGCACAGAGTAGCCAAAAAGGAAGAGCTGAATTCCCTAATGGCCCAAAGTGTTATAGTAGTCAACAGTCACAACCACTCAGGAAAACAATGGGAATTAGACCTGCTCGGTCTGGTGAAGCCTATTCCGCACTCAGTCTCTTATAGAACTGGACATTTAACTTCTTTAAAATCCCCGTGATGACTTCAAATATTGTGATACAGACTTGCTTTTAAAGATGAGTCAGTTCTGCTGTTGAGAGAGTTGCTAATAACATAAAGATCACAGGTTTCTGAGTCATGCATATGCATATGCAATAATGTTCTTTACCGGAAACATAGCATTGATGTATGCAGATAAAGCTAGATATAGCTGCAGACAAATGATGGCATGTGATGGTGTAAAGGCTTCACTGGCAAAGGTCTGAGAAAGCTGAATGCTCACAATTAGTGAATTATGCATGCAAAATGTCCTCAAGGAGTGTTGATGCTACATATCTCAGAAAAATTGTTATGCACTTACTTCAGACCTCTAATTTTTTTTATTATCTTTTTTTAACCTCTGCCTTTTAAGCCAAGGACACACCTAAACTTGATAGATAAGCAATGAAGTTTAAACTCTTTCTATCATAATCTCAGAGCTTGTTCCTGAACAACTACAATTCCCAAAAACTCCTCAACTGACATCAGCAAATTGCTTATTTTTTTTAAAGTTAAAAGTAATTTTTTGAAATATTTATACAATTTGGTGGCCAAAAAAATAAGAGATAGTACCATGTGCAAGTGCTCTTTGGGTGAAAAGAAACTGAAGAGAACCGAATTCTCTGTGAAATCAGTTGATGGAAAATCTAGTGTGCTCAGTGCTACTGAAAATCTCACAAATAAATTTTCAACACTGAAAACATTTGCCAAAAATCTTTTAATAGACTTTCAGAGGATTAAGAATAATCACAGATCTATTGTTAAGAGGGCTCCAATTAAATGCAATCAATTTGATTAGTTTATGTCTTAACCTCACCATCATTTAACCATCAGTTTTTATATCCTGCAGATTCTAGATGCTGATAGGTCTTCTCAGTTCCCCATTTTTTCCATTACCAAGGTTTCATTATGCACGTTAAGCATGTTTCCATTTGCCTGAGGTACACCAGGGGCAGGGAAGCATTTTTCAAAGATAACTCATTTAATATTAAATGTCAAAATATTACTCACTTCTTTAGCAAGATCATGCAGCTGCAACCTGGAGAATTAATTTGGGATGGTGTCTCTGTGGAGTTCAGGGCGTTGGTCTAAGCATACCTTTTGCTAAACAAAAAATCATTGAATTACCCAGAATTTAAAACATTGTATGGAACCAACTAAAGGGTAATAATGAACAGTTAAACATATAAAGGAAGTGGTTTTTAAGCCAGAAACACTGTGATTAATTATGGATAACCCAACCAGGGGAAATTCTCATTATAAAAAGTAATGAAATAAGGCTATTAGCATGATAACAAAAAAGTGGAAATGACTGTAGGCTTTGTTTTGAAGATTATCACCACAGCATTTGCCTTCTGCACAAGCAATCAGGAACCCATTGAAGAAAAGAACCATTAGTAGCTCCCTCTTTACAGACAGAAAATTGATGTAGGAGAAAAAAACAGGCTGACTATGTAACACTTGTTTCCTGTGTTTCATTGGAGTCAATTCCCGATATACATTCATGTAAATCAGGTTACAGGCAGCTCTTTAATGACTTGACCAAGGATCTGTGTCAACTGAGTGAGCTGTCACCTGATCCTCTCCATCTCTGCCCTGAGAACTTGTAACAAAGCTTTCCTCTTCATGGGAAGACTGAAATTATACTCTGACTTCCAAGATGAGGTGTTTCCCACTGTCTGCACAGGTAATTGTTTCAGGAGCAACAGACATTGTCCATCACTGAACTTTTGCAGTTGTCAAAGGAACACAATAAAAGATGGTAACTGATCAGTCCTCATCTGGACTTGATTGTTCATGTCGCTATTTGGGTGATAAGGCTTGAGTGTTTTGAGTTAAATTTCTCAATATTTCATTATGTATTTAGCCAGTTCCTTTTCAGTTTCCTTACAGTACCAAACTAGGAACTTTTTTTTTTTTTTTTGTTTAGTTTTTAAATCACACCCTATGAGAGACCTTCTACACACAAAAGCTATTTCAGAGAATAGGCAGAGAGTGAATTTAAGATAGAATAGCCACCTTGGTGAACAAAACCATATGCAAATACTTCGGGTTTGTATTGAGTATCCAAACTGGTTGTCAGTCAGAAACAGTAATTCTGCTTCCAACATACATCCTTGCTGATCTTGAAAATTTTCAATAGTCTTTAAACCCAAACTGAACAAGTTCCCCACAATGCCATGTGTTAACACACATTTTGTAGAAGGCAAAACAGTCACCTTTACTGCTTCACTCCAGCTCATTCACTAGAGAAGCCATATGAAACTTGTTTAGCTAAAAAAGCAAATCAAGAGGAGATAAATTGAGTTATCCTATGTTTCTTTAAAAATGGCATTTGGACATAATAATGACCTTTTTTTTTTTTTTTTTTTTTTTTGTAAAGCAAGACAAAGCTAATGTACTTTAAAAAATTATATGCTACCCATAAGCCTGGAAACCATGGAAGTCCTTCTGTTTAGTTCTGTCATTTAGCAAAACAAAGTTAGTCAGGCTTCTTCACAATACCTAAAGCTTCTTCTGGAAATCCAAAACTTGCAGTATGGCCTTTGTGAACGCTCTTCTGTTAAGTCTTTTTTCCCTGTTCCCTTGAAGTGTCTTCTACCAGAAGATCTTTCTACATGGCTTAGAAAGCCCTTTCTTTAACCCCATTATTTCCTCTCAAACTTTTATTTTGAAAATTGCTGCCTTTGAGCCATCAGGTAATTTTTGGTGCCCCAAACCAGTCTTCAACATGTTCTTTTGGGTTCCCATGTATTTTTTTCTTTGACCCTCTGCCTGCAAAGGAAAATAAACACCTCAAGAATGCTCTTGAAGTTTGCTCTACAGCTCCCCTCTAGCGATGGCTACAAGCCAGACTTCTAGGTGGGGCTTTATAACCCCAGGATGAACTAAGATAAATCTGCAGCATTAGCAAGGAGAAGTTGGGAACATAATACTGGCTTCTATTTCGGAAAATGGCTAGCAAAAATAAAAAAGCCTTTCTTATGGCTATATGCAAATCTGAGATTTGAAGCTATACCTAATAACTGCCTAGTACCTGTTGCTTTAACTGGTATACCCCTACATGTTAAGGCACTTAGCACAGAGATGGATACTATATAAATACATTATTTTCCTATAAAAATTATAACCTTCAGAGTACAATTCATGAACATCATACATGTTGGCACAACCACTAGCATACAAGAAATGAGTTTCCTGTTTCTGACAGGTCTTTGCTTTGTCCTTCACAATGATTCGGCTCCCATGAATATTGCCATTAGATGCTCCAAGCCATAAAAGCTTTTAAGCAAAAATGTTCAATTTCCAAAGAATCCTTTTCTCTACATTTTACAACAATGATGAAATACAAAGTGAGCAGGGAAGAACTGCTCTTAACCAAATTCAAATATTTCCCCAGTTTCTTTTCCTCTGTTCAACTCACAATGTTTTCACCTATGTCCAGTCCACACTGGTGCTTCTATAGGAACTGAGGGCAAAGTTCCATAAATTGAGATGTATCTATTTAAGCTTTAGTAATAAAATTAACATAGGTTGGGGGCTTTCAAAGGCAGACACAGAAAGGCAGTGTTTGATCTGATGGAATGGCTACAGAGCTGTGGGTATGCAAGTAGCCCAGCTTTCCAGAAAAAAAAAACACCTACATTTCATAAAAGCCACCAGAATCAAAACAGATTCTTACTCTGAACTGATTTGGTACTTCTCTATGCTGATCTTTCAGTTTTCAGGTTTTGAAAGGAGTTGGGAAAATGCAACTCTTTTCCAGTCCTAACATTATTAGGAGGCTGCTCATGCTGGCACTGCACTTCTAGCTGACAAGGAGTATCACCACGCCCTATAAAATGCATTACAGAGTACAATGATTATGCATGTTAAAAAAAGAATCATTGCTGCAGGAAAAATTAAGCCTTACTTATAGGTGAGCAAATAAATTCATAATAGAGTCTCCACATTTAAACTTTTGAATTTTACTTATTCCAAATTTTTAATTTATCTTTCTCATGGAAAACATGTTTTTTACAGTACTTCACTTGAAACATTCACTATCTGGTAATGACCAAAGTTATCTGGGTTAGTGTTTGTTTCCAGACTGAATGATTTAAGAACAACTCAGCTGCCTCATAGGATTTGACCCAATAGGATTTGACCCAATCTGTTAGGTATCATATGCTGTCTCTTAGAGTGGACAGCATCAGATCTTCCTGAGGAATTGATAAGGTCTCAGTTGTTGCAACGTGCAGTAATTTAATTCCCACAGTATTCTTATCCTTGACTTGGAAGCTCAGTATTCCATCTCTAATGTCGTCATCATCAACTATGACTCTAGACATGCTTTTTATATTTATAAATTTAAAAATCTGCATTTAAGCTGGAAACTCTGAATGTGGAATATTAAAATCAAATGGGTATATTGGTTGGGTTTTTGTTCAAGTTTTTAGTCTAACATTCGTTCTTGATAAATATTTTCTCTGGTAAACCCTGGGAGATAAATATTGTCATAAACCAAATATGAGTGAACTGCGGATACCACTAATTGGAACCCAGTTTTTCATATGTAAAATAGTTTTAAAATAATTTCTTTATTTGGCTTTGCTATTGATACATTTCACTGTTTGATACTTCATGGCAAATCATACTATTGTATTTTGACATGGTAACTTCACTGAGAGTTTAGACTTCAAGCAATAGCACATTATTCCAGCCACAATTTTATCAAATCAAGAATTAACATGGCTCTTCAGCTTTCACCAATTCAGTGCTGTACACACCTTCATGAATACTTTTGCTTGATTAATGAATATGTGGTTTGGCCTGAAGTACTGTACTACTCTGATTGTGGTTTTTTTACGTACCTTTATTTTTCTGTCATGTTACACAAGCCTCTTCTAATATAATGGCTATTGCCGTCATTGATAACTTTGGATGATAAAACAATTACTGTGACAAAAGTAACAGCTTTCCCTTTTGTTTATCTTTATAAAACTTCAGCATTAAAAGCACAACATTACACTGAAAAAGCTAAACTCTCCTTGAAATTCCATTATACAAAGCACAGAAGTGTAGTGGACAGATAAGCCTTTTTTGTAAAATATTTAAGAAAATTCTGACACTTCCAATCCTTTTAATTAAAACTTTGTTCTCATGATGCCTGTCACTTTAAAATGTGGACCCCTATCAAGCCAGATTGTGGGTGTGTACTGATACAATGATTTGCTCTCAATTTAAAACACATGGGATTATTTTTTTTTCTCAACCACATACTAACAGGCAAAAGCGAAGTGTATTCAAGCCCTCCAGTTTGAGAGCTGCGTGGGATTTAGCCACACAGTTCTCATTAAAGTCAACAGAAGTTCAAATCCATGGGTGTGGTGTGGCAGCCTTCCATGTAACTCTCATAAGGCTGAAGGCTTTGTCTGTCTGTGGGGTAAGATAAAAATACTTTACCTAGTGGGAGTCACTGCCATTATTCCCACTTGAGTAGAGAGTCTGACTGGATACCATAGTTAGCTACAACCCTGTAGGTAGACAGGTTGGTGGACCAATATCCAAAAGATTATTTTCCCCTGAAAGTATGGAGCAAATGGAGCTTTTACCACTTCAGAGTAATCCGCTTGTTGTAATTATTCTCAAAAACAGGCCATCTCTGACACACAATGTCAGCCATGACTTGGAAACGATCTTAAAGGGCAGTCTCTCATTGTGCTCATTGCTGTAATCAACCTGCACAGCACTGTTAGCCAACCAGTCAATGCCACCCCTTGTAGGCAGCAGCAATCAAAGATTTAGATGAACCTCTTAACTCTTAAGATCATTACCACAGTACAAGCAAAACTCATTAATTGCTGAGACCATTTAGTTTGGTTGGCTATATCAACTGTTGTGTTTATGGTATATAAAAGATCTGCTCTTTCTTTACATTTGAAGGCAACTCCATGGTATTGACTGCTGATATTTAAGTCATGGATGGAATACTGGGCCCATGGAAGAACACGGGAACATTGCCATGAACGACTTCTGTTGATACAGACCTTCCTAAAACAAAGTCCCTTAGAGAGCAAGGATGTTTTGAACCTTTTAAAAGGCTTGTAGCAATGTTTGTCCCAAGCTCTATTGCCTTTTGCATATTTTCTTAGTTTTGAAGAGAGCTTGGGAAAGACTTCCAGGAACTGATATGTAAAAACAGGCTCAGACTCCTGCATTTCAGCATCTCCAGGAGCTCCCGCTGAGTTATCTGAGCAGTTCTGGGCTCTGCCTCAAATCCATTCTGTGACCTGGAGTAAAGTTGCTTACTCTCTCTCTTCCTCAGTTTTCCAATCTTAAAACACAGCTGATAATGCTTCCTTTCTTCTGTGTTGTGTCTTGTCTACAGAGACCACCAGCTTCAAGAGAGGGTCCCAGCTACAAGGCAGTGTTTGTTCTGTGCCTACAACACAGGGCTGACATCCCACCAAAGGCTCTAGGCGTACTGGGCTCTAGGCCAAGATTCGGATAAGCTTGGCTTTTGGTTCAAAGAAAGGTTCTCTCTCCTCACAGGCCATCACATTCATTTATTTTGCCCTGCGGTGAAGTTAATGTTACATCTGTGATGTCACAATTGTTTCCATGACAACAGGTTTATGACTTCAATGTAAAGTCAAATGGAAGGAGAAGCTCAGGGACATGAAGAAAAGCTCTTATTCAAATCAGAAACATCTGACACAATAACAGAGAAATGAAACGGCCAAGAAGGTACATTTCTTTTATTGTTATACGTTTGTGCTTTCTTCTTAAGTTTTCAACAACGTGTACTTCTTCCATCATGTTTTAATAGCTACTCTTCCACTTACGTTTCGTTAGTTAAAGTTGTTTTCTTTCTTCATTTCAATAAAAAAATAAATTTAACTAGTTAAAGAATGCTTTTGCCTTTTTTCAATTATGTTTAATTTAATAGGAGTAAATTTGGACTTCAGTATAGTCTTCCTTCTGATGCCAAATATGAATGATACTATTTCTGAACAAACAGTGGAACTGTTAAAACTGTGGCTTTCCATACTCAACAGCTTTCAAAGAAGAAAATAAAAATAAAATAAAAAAACAACCCACATAGAAGTTTTTTGAAACACAGATTAAAAAAAAAAAAAAAAACAAAAACAACCCCACAACAAAACAAACAAACAAACAAACAAAAAAAAAACAAGAAGGGAAAGCTATTATGGAATAGAAATAAGTATTGAGCAGGGTAATGTAAAGACTCAGAATCTTTCATTATGTGTTTTCCCTTTGTTTGCTGTTTATTTTTTCCTTAAATAGCAACCTTGTCAAACACAGTTGTCTCTCCATCAATTCAGGTGCCACGAAAATACAGACTGCAAACTGGCACTGATAGGACTCAGTGTTTGTCCAACGTGGGAACATTCATAGAAGCTATCCTTTCTGTAGTGTCAATAGGTGATTCTCAGGAGTATTTAAAGGTGGAGATGATGCCTAAAGGAAGCCTGTGAAGTTTACTGACCATCCTTCTTAGCAAGTCTAAACGCATGAATTAGTCAACTCAAAGACCTTGAGAACCACACTAAAAATGAGAATGGATTGCAGTGCATATGTTGCAGGTTGCAGTTTGATTCTCTGGGAGTACTTCATGATGCTTGCGAGTAACAAAGCCATTAAAGTTTCAGTTGAAAAGTTTTCAGGTAGCTACTCTGCAGCCAAAAGAGACTGGGTTTAGCATGTTATGTCTCTACTATACTCCTTGGTTCATGATAGTTGATTTAATTAATTAATTAAGGTAAATAGTTAATTAAGGCTGGAATTTTCAAAGAAGCCACAGGAATTAGGTAACCAAATTCAATGAGATTTGGGTACTTAACTCCCTTAGACTCCTTTGAAAAGCCCAGCTATAAATGCTCACCTCTTTAGTTGCAATTATTTATATGGGCAGGATTACGAGTCCAACTGTTTATAAATGCAGAAGCACGGCTGCAAAAGCAGACATGGCATGAGAACAGACAACTGTCCATACATAGTACAGTACATAAATGTGTACAAGCAGTGGCCATACATTTAAACTATCCTTAAAGTAAAAAAAAAACAGTAGAGTTAGTAATATCTCTGAAGCCAGTAAGAGCTTCTTAAGCTTACCTAATTAAAATAAATTTGATATACATACTCAAATATACATATGAACAAACTTATAATATATATAAAATATATATACATGTGCATATATAAAAATATATGCATGTATATAGAGAGCCAGATGTGAACATGGATGCAGACAGTTTTTTGGTTTTGTATGCATTTTCTCTTTGCAAAACAGTAAATTGTGATAGTATTTGCTACTGGGAAAAGGGGTGGCTGAGCTGCCAAATGGATGTCCATGATCTTATCACAGTATATGAGGAAATGCCTTTCTTAACAGGTATATAACACAGGCACTATGGAGGTAACTCTTATTTA